>NW_026260796.1:0-600000 GCF_024613125.1 Pisolithus orientalis | reverse complement strand
CTGCAGCGCAAAGAGGAATCCACTAACAGCCTAAGAGAATTACTCCCCATCTGACACGACGGAGGAGCATAGAAAAATGATCCTACATGGCATAACATCTACACCTACACATTTATTCCCACGTGTTATGTACTGCGCATTGCGATTTTATTTTCATTCCCGCTTTATTTTTTTGTTTCTCTCTTGCTTGCTGTCACAAATTTAGTGGTTGCAGAACATGACATGGAAATTCACTCAACCAAACAGTATAGATCTGCATCTAAACCAAGTCATTGCCACGTAGGATTAGAAAAATTATTGGAAGTCCTGTCGGAATCGTGGGACAGCGCGTGCAAAAAGGGACACTGCAAAAATGTCTCTGCAGCCATGAAGAGGTTGTGGAAGCTGTGCAACATGAAACATTGCCATCATCAGGGGAAACCTCACCAGCAAACCAACCCTACTCTGTAGGATCTGGGAGCCCCTTCCAGTCGTGTTATTTCTGCTACACTCAATTTGTCACTTCTTATTGTAATAAAACATAACGAGGATGTAGCTGGGGCCAAGTGAAAAAAATTGAAGATTTGAAAGATTTCGCAACGTTTCGCGTCTGGTGCCCAATCCATGACCTTAGCAGTAATACAGTTATCTTCATGATGTAGATCAAGCTCGACCGAGATGGTGATCTTTATGTCGCTAGCGTTGCAATCATGAGGAGGCTGGTAATGTCTGGTAGAAAAAAAAAGCGATAGGGTACAAAGTGCAGGCAAGGGTACCCAAATGTGCAGCACAGAGCGGCCAGCTGGGAAAAACGCGCGGGAATAAATTGCAGATGTTACACCATATAAATCCTGCAGGAGCTGCCGCGATCGACGTCCGAAAGCATTCCCTTCGTAAACAGTAGACAGTTGAGAGAACGAACAATAAAGGAAGCGTATCTGAATAGATACACTGCAAATGTGAACTCGTCGCCGAACTACGCGACGCTCTTGCCAAGTTGCTGGCTATTACGCTGAGGTCAACTGATATACAGTCAGGGGGGTTGACTAACAGAGAGGGAGGTTGGTACCCGAAACCTTGTTCTTGTCATACAACATGGATGCTCACCGTACTGGAAGCATGCTTGGTGCCAGAACAGGAACAAGGGAATCCGGCTACAGTGTTCAAGGAATAGTATAAGTTACCTGCAGACGGTAAGTAAAATAGTTTCCTGGCTAATCCATGGGACCTGCACGAGGCATTCACAGAAAATTAAAAAAGTCAATCAAGAGTTAGTGTTTCCATAATTTCTGATTCAGAGCTGGACGGCCACATGACCAGTCCAAGGACCTGACATATCGAGTACTAGCGGTTCATTTCGAGCGTAAAGCCGTTCGATCACCATGTACAATATATGTACGCGATGTTTCAGAATGGCAGTGACTCAGCACTTGCATGGAAGAGGTATACCAATCGTAAGTCGTGATACTTGTTACAGCTAGTTGGAATGCTGCCCAGCTGCAACTGGAAACTATTATTCCCTGAAATCCGGGCTCGACATCAGACATCAAAGAAGCAAGGGTATAAATAGAGTTTCTCACAGGTTACAGAACAGCCGACCGGAGGAAGGGGAAGGGGGGGCAAGAGGATATAAAGGTCTCGTTCGACTTGGAACACAGTTCAAGACACCATGCGGCTCCTCGTCGTTTCACTCTCTTTTGTGGCTGCAGCTACCCTGTGTACTGCTGGGGACTTCGCTGCCTCTTGTTACAACTATTACCTGGAAAACACTGAATTCTTCGCGACCTGTCGAACGGAAAGTGGCAGTGACCAGTCCACAAGCATCGACGTGAATCAATGCGTCACGAATGACCATGGAGCGTTGCAGTGCGTTTCCGCGAAGTAAGGAATTGGAACTCGAGCTGGAGTGCGGGTGACTTACCCTCCCTCCCTCCATTCATTTACGCGCACAGCGGAAACTATGCAGATACCTGTGAAAACTGCTACCTCTCCGGAACTAATCTGGACTGCGTATGCGGAAATGGCAACGGCGGCACCGACTCGGCATCGGTCAACCTCAGTATGTTGTTCAATTCGGGTTCAAACCGGAACAAAGCTGACCTCCACCTCCACCATGAACAGATAACTGTATTGGGAATAGTAACGGGGTTCTGGTCTGTTAGTTGGGCATGAAACATGCTGTCTGTGTGAACGCAAAGCCATAGGAAAGCGTGCGGCGCACTGGTGTTCAGGATAAATTTCAATATGTACCTGCGTAAACTTGTTGAATACGATTTTGGAAATCTTGGGCCGTAAAATCTTGTAATGAATAGGGCATTCACGCAGTCGGATGGGGGAAACTTTCCAACAGATTCTTCATGGCATGCCCTGATAGGCTTGCCGCAAGGTGTAAATTTTCATAAACCGCTATTATTTCAATCGTGACCTCCGGTAACGCACGTTGAGTTGCTCGCATGTCAGCATTGCCGAGATGACATACTACATATGGTTGTAGTGCAAACTAGGTGAACAGAGGCAGGCTTTAGAGTGGGTGAGCTTAGTAGCAAAGAGCATCCAAACTAGAACTCACAGTAGAAAAACGGGGCTGTCGGTTACTCTGGGGGGACCCTCAAATTTGGTTCCCGCCGCGACCAGGGTAATCGAGTGTGATGCTCTCCCGAATTTGCATGAAACTCCACTTCAGCACCGCACATTTTCTTCCAAAGAGGGTGATTAGTGCTATTCCCACTGGGTTGGGATCCAGGCGTGAAAGGCGTCTCAACGTGGTCCTGGAAGTGAGTATATTAGGCTATCTCAAGGGGACATTGAATAGGGCACTCACATGCCACGAATTCGCAGCAAGGGGAGCACATACTGACAGTGGGCACGTCTACCACGGGACTAACCAACTGAGTTGTACTGTTACATGTCCGCGAGCTGGTCGGTAGTCCAACTAGCAATTCGTTGAATGCCCAACCAGAGGCCAGGTCGCCCGCTTCCCTCAGATACCATCTCCGGTGACAGTCCATTGATGGGCCGGTTTGGTCTCTCCCATCTGATTTCCAAAGGCGCGATAAGCTGCACAAGTGGAGGGTTAGGATAAGCAGCGCCTATAAGCGGGGGTGGTGCCGCGGACGATCCACTGGTAGAGTCTGACAGATTGTCAGGAAATGCATGCGCGACGTAGGGAGGTGGGAGGTGGAGGAGTAAAAATGGAACGGTAGAAGAGAGTGCGCTGCGAAGTGTGCTCTTAGTGAAGGGACTCTCGGATATCAAAACAGCTACACATCGATGTGGGTGTTCCTCGAAACTCTGTTTGTGGAGTTGCGCATCCACTGCAGCCGTATGTGAATGTGAACCAGGTCCAGTAAGTGGTTGGAGGAATGATGTAAAGCGCGGTGCAGGAGGGTATGCATGAGTATGCCAAACACCCTCCATTTCTCGAACATAATTGGGGCCAAATTTCTTCTTCTCCGCCTTGCACTGTGCAAGGACACGTAGACGTCGACGAGAAGTATCTGGGTACGTTTGGGACGCGTCACCTTGGGGCATCGCATCCGCAGGGAAAAGAGGAAGCCACCACCAGCCTAAGAGATCTATTCCTCCATCTGATTTGCCGCCAACACGACGGAGGAGCATGGAGAAGTGATCCTGCAGGAGCTGCTGGGATCGACGCTCGAAAGCATTGCCTTTGTGAACAGCAGAGAGTTGAGAGAACGAACGATAAAATGAGCGCATCTAAACGAACACACTGGCCACGTCGCCAGTGAACTCGGCGCCGAACTACTATGTGCGCGACGCCCTTGTGTATTAGCAGAGACTCACTCAGGGGGGGTCAACAAAAAAGAGAGGTCACTAATACCCGGAACTTCCCGGCTCCGAGTCGCACTAGTGGGTTTTTCCTCAACAAACCGAACCAGTGTCCGTTCTCCACTGTCATGTCCTAGTAAGTCCCTTATTGCTTGCCATGCTCGTCGATGACCCAGCCCACCTGTCCATATAGCGTCATCTTCGGTCGTGCCATCAAAACTGAGTACCTCAGTGTTGGTACACTCGTTGCAACCGGTCTTCTCACCTACTGTTCCTTGGGCGGCAAGAAGGATGCCAGCGCAGCTGGAAAGACCATATCCCAGAGAGTAAACGAAGCTACTCCCATAAAAGCTGCATCGAAGTGCGTCATATAACCTGACCGTCATTTCCACACATTGCTCACTGGCAGCTATTTGGTAAAATCAACCGATTTAGAGAGGAAGAAGAATTGTAAGTCTTTTCGCATTATGCACCTCTCGTCGGTGACTAGAGCGTGGGTTTTCTAACGGGGTAGGTTCGACAGTATCAAGCACTTTATTAGTGAAGCAGAGAAGGATGGTGGAGGATCATCACATCACTGAACATCATGTCGTGCCTCTGGTAGACTGGACATGTGATACCGCATAGATGGACTCGCTGTTTCCTACTTAACTTCACACCGGCTCCTAGACAGTGCCGAATTACTCACCGGGGACAAAATACATCCGACAGAGCGTTCCTACTGAGGAAGTGACTTGCATGGAGAACTAGGTCAACCTGAAGCTTCCCGAAGTATCCACCTTTGAAATGCCCTACCAATTCACACAAAGATTTTACAGCTTGGCTATTTCCCACTCCGAAGGAAGAGAGACCTTCAAGATAACTGAGACGATTGTTATATAACGAATAAGTTGCTACCTAGGTGTTCCAAGTCCATTGCACTAATGAGGCTCAAGATGTTGCAGTAGTAAGTACTGAGAATTCTTCGATCACCCTCTCCTCCAGGAACTCCAATACTTCGTGATTAAATACCACAGTTGGCACTTTGATCTGTCCTGCAGCAATATTGTCCTTGCGAACCTTCCATTCTCTGTATTCGCCAAATGTGCCTTGTCGCACCACACGGATCACAGGAGTGCCAATTTTACCAGCGAGAGTTTCTGTGCGGTAGTTGTCGTTCTGCTCGAAAAGGGCGGCTTGCACTTGGGTGACTGCACTTGATACAGAAGTGGCTTTAATCGGACGCTCTGTCAGGAACATCTGGAATCAGAAGAGTGGCGCGAGACACTCACGAATATCGCCCTGCAATTCGGCAAAGAAAGCATATCGCGGAAGAGTCTTCCGATAATCCGCAGCGGCGCAGAACTCGGAGACATTCCCAAGTAACTCGGATGCAGACAGTACCACCTGACGAAGTTGATCCTCGGTGGTTAGTTCATTAGCAATCCGTAAGCCACCACTGGGTGAAGAAAGGTGTCAGCACAACCATCGCTAGTATAAAAGTGCTATGAGCCTACTCTCGGCGCTGGAAAACTTGAGTGAGCGGAAAGGACTTTCAAGAAAGTAAATCTACGCGTACTTGGACATAGTGAATGATGGGTTGTCCGTCACGAGGATCAAAACCAACAACTTCCACAATATCGTTCAAACGGAACCGCCACAAACCATCTCTAGTCGTTAGAATGACTTCGTATCTCTTCCCAACTTCGACCTTCCACTATAGCAACGATGACAGTCAGCTTCTATTCATGCAAAGAGGACTCGACGCGCACTGTTTGGATCACATTTCGCGACTCTTCGGGAGCGTCCTCGGGCAAAAATTCAATGATCTCATCAGACCCCACTACCTTGTACAGACTCGGGTCTCGTTGATCATACGGAAGAGCCAGAAAGGCTTCACTGCAGGTAATTCCAAGAGTGTTCAATGGAATGTCTGGCCCAATGTACTTCCGAATCTGCGTGAATTTTTTAAAATCAATACCCAAGTAAATCAACTCATAGCGCCATGGCTGACCTCAGGGACAGGCATGACGAACGGCCCGCTCGAGATAGCGAAGGCGGTGTGCAAACCAGGCCAGACCTTGGTGAACCATCCTGGTGCATTTGTCTCAATAGCCCGTAGCTCGGCGGTCCGTTTCGGGTCGGCTTTAAAGTAGCGCTGTATGACAGTCGTGTATTAAGCAACGGTTTCGCGCGGGATAGCAATACATAAAAATAAAAATCTTCACCCACCTCAAGGCTTTCCCTTACATGATCAATGCCCTCCAAATCCGGGACTTTGCCTGTCTCGATGCAATCGAGGATGGTGTTCCAGTTGTTTCCGATAGTGTGGCAGAAGTCGCGAAGTACAGTTGTGAACATGGCGTTAATCAACTCAAGTTGGCGCTCCTGCACGGCAAATAGCGCATGCACAAACAACATTGACCTGTAATCAGGAATGTACGAGACTGCTAGCGGTGAAGAATTATTTGGGACTGCAAGACGGGTCAGTCAACACACTAAGATGGATGGATGTAACCCACGCTTTAGCGTTTGGTAAAAGGGGTCCCTGTCGACAACCTGACGAAACGTTCATTTCAAAGCTCGAGACTCATGATGGAGCACATTTACCATATCATTAAACATACGGACGGTTCCCGTAGACATAATGCAGACAGGCATGCACCGGTCCACTTCGCCATCAACGTTCAACGCAGTAACCACTTGGCGGCTAACGAGAGAATACACTATGCAGTTCTTCCCCCCATTCTTGCTCACAGGGTTAGATGCCTTCATCACGTGTGATGTGGATGTAGACATGTGCTCTGGGTGACGATACTTAGGATAGCTCTTGGGTATTGCGCCGGATGTGCCAGTGGAGTGAACAATAAAAAAGGGCATCCCGGGAGCCATGAGATTCTCGACAGCAGATGCCTTGCATGGCTCTTCGAAGAAGCGGGAAATAAAGGGCTGATAATCGCTGTACTCGGTCAGCGAGACATTGTCGTGGTAGGCCCCCAACAGCTCATCGGGTTTAGACAATAGGTCACTGTCCAGCTGTCCTTGGGTCGTCAGACCGAGCACGTTCCGGAAGTCGGAAAGAGAGTCCGCGTCGTTAAAGTATGCTGAAATAGAGTTGGTCTTGACGAGGTACGAGAGCACTTCCTGCGTGCGCTCTTTGAGACTCCCCACGAGCTCTGCAGTGAGGGAGGAGATTGGCTGCGGGGGGAACTCGTCGGTGGTGAACATAATAGCGATCAACGCTTGAAAGAGAAGGGAAGGGTAGTTGGATCCGGTTCAACGTAGAGGCATCCACATTTATAGAGATCATCCATTTCGAAAGGGGCACAGGTTCGTTGATGTCCGGAAAGTGAACCTACTTAGCCATCGAGCAGACCACAGCACCGCCGCCACAATGTCATAGTGTGATGGACCTGACGCAGATGATTGATCGCTGGTTTATGCAGTGTTTCATCACATGGACAGCTGTTCTTGTCCAAAGCAAAGGAAACATTTACCAACCACCGCCTAGTGCTGGCTCTGGGACAGAAGAAACCTTGATCGCAATGAGACTCTCATTCGCAGCCACGCTTCCGATCCGATCACAGGATTGTCGCATCCTTATAACTATGTGATGCAAGTTTGAAGGCTCGCAAAGTGAGATGCGGGGGCTATGTGGCCTCCGTAAGATACCTCGATGTATTAGGAACTGACATGGGAACAATTAAATGCCCACTGAACACTCACGAAGATGGGCCCTTGATGAACGCTGTGTACCAATGCTACGCGACCGCACACTGGTTCGCGAGGGGCTGACGACAAGCAGGATCTGTCCATTAAAATTTCTGCCCGTCCGGTGGGGCGATGCTGCGGCCTACTGAGGGAGACGCAGTTGAGAAAGGTTCCGGTTGAACACTCATGTTGGAGTCCCGTTGCTACCCGGAATTTGGAAAGTTGCCAACGGCTGCAGGCCGGTCGATTACTACTGGCAACACTACCAACCTGGTTCAAGTCCACCGTTGTCAGCTGTCCGCTTCAGCGTCGAACACGAGACTGCGACAAGCGAAGTCTTTTTTGCTGAGAATCGTTAGAGTAATAGTCGCGGAGTCCTGCCGTCATCGTCTGTCTACCACTGCAAAACAGCCAGCTCAACGACGTCCATGACTGCACCTGGCACTCATTCATCTACGGAGACATCTAATGCGTGCACTGCCCTTCCGTCTCCACCAACCTCGCCGGTTTCTACTGCTGGAAACATCACGACGACGCGCATACGACTAAAGGCAATCAGAGCACCAAGAGCTGCGAGGAACTCTTCGATTGAATCTGTCTCGGTGCAAAGCGAGTGCCGGGACGACTCGTGGTATACTACATCTCCCGCCCCACCGGTGAAAGAGAGCGGCCATGGAACTATCACCCCCGCTAGTATAAAAGCTAAGAGGAGACAATCTTCTATAGCGTACTTTACACCCTCTTCACCCTCACCTTGGGAAAGGGGTGGGCAAAGACATCGACCAAGTTCTAGCCGAGCTGGGCTGAACTCGACGCCTAGTCCATCCACTCGCAGTGAATTACTTGAAGATGAAAATGGAGGTGGGGAGAGGGCGAGCCTCGCAATAAGCCCTTGCTCGCGCCCCTGCGGGGTGAGTGTAAGCTCGCCGGACGGGGTTGACGCCAAGGAGAGAGAGCCACTGACGCTCATCGAGAAGTGAGTCTTTTAAAAGTTTAATATTGCCTACCTGTTCGCTTCTATCCGAGAGCCGACAAAGGATGCTGGCAGCCTTTGCTTTCGTTGTATCATTAACTCTGGTCGCGATTTAATGCGTGCGTTCCTGTGGCCCTACAACTCACACCTTCATTGAAACCAGGCACGCTGATCTGTTGCACTTCATCGCGCAAAAAGAACGAAAATGTCTCGAACTACGTGAGCAGCTGGCTGTTCACGAGAATGAACTTGCAGAACGTGAGTGCTCTAGCGTCGCATTGTAGTGTAGGCGACTCCTTCATCGTTATCGTCTCTTGACTACCACAACTTGCATGTGTAAACGGTATGCTGACACCGTCTCCTTCCAGTGAAACGCAAGTGGGAACGAATCATCAATCGCACTCTGCCAATGGCAGGTAGTGGATACGAGAATCTGGTCTCTACGTCTAGTACGAACGCTGTTCTTGGAAGCACGGCCCTGGATGGAATCAAAGAAGGCGTTCGCAGGATCACTCTTGGACTTAGTGATCTGGGAGGAGGTACCAACACGGAATCATCACAACATATTGCCACACATTTTCAGGACGGAAGCAGTTCCTCTTCGGCGGGTGCTTTATCCGGATTCAGCAGTAGGCCGTTTCTCAATGAGCTCAATGTCCTTAGTTTGCGAGGCTGAAGTTGCAAATGGGAGCACCCACGTCGACGCCGTACGGTCGAGCAGCACCGACGCAATCTCTACAATTCGAAGAAGTGGCAGCCTGCATAGACGGCCTGCCCGATCGCTTCCGAAGGACCCTCCGACACCTGTTAATCTAGTGACAGGTATCGACTTGGGCCACGAATTCCTAAGCACAACCATAGTCGCAGACTGCACCTTCCCAGGTGCAATATTTGAGTTCTGCAGCTCCCGTACTGAGGCAGACCGCCACGTCACCTTCAATCCCTACGAATACTACGGCAGATAAACAATCACGACGCACTACGCTGGCACCTGCGCTTCCGCCACCGTCATCAGTCCCTGGGCTGGGCTCGCTCACGATGGGCGCAAGCGTTGGCAATCCAGTCTCATCATGGATGGGAAGCGTGGGGAAGAAACTGGGAGAAATCCAAGGTGCTGATACGTAAGTTTTCTCGTTTTCGATGCTTAATCATCTGCGCAGTTCTGTTTCTTCGCTTTCTTCTTTGGTCTCTACTCTTGTGTCTGCTCTCTCAGCAATGTAGACTGACTCGACTGTTTCCCCTGTCGAAAAACAGGCTTACCAAGGGTCAGAAACGCGCATCTGTCTTACTTGCAGATGTTTCACACTCCATTATATCTGCGCTCTCTCCATCCCCATCTACAGTGTCCGCCCTCTCGCCCACTTCAAATCCAATATCGTCCCCTCGCGCTCCCTACTCTAACGTGAGTGCAAATAGGGACACGGGGACTCTAAGGACGAACAGTCTCCTTGACGATGATGACGATAATGACACAGTTCGGATCGGACGCGTAATGGTACCTGACTCTGTCAAGGACAAGACCGGCGCCGTAGCGGGGTCAGGGAGCCAAACGCAGGAGGGCCATCTCCTTTGACGATGATGATGACAATTGGAATTGGAACTGGTAGTCCAAGCTCTAAGGTGACAAAGGAATGTACAACTACAGCAGATACCGTGGACGACAGGAATGATACTCTTTGGTGCCTATCGTTTATTTCATTATTCGTTAACCAATACCCGCATATTCTACAGCCACCTAGCCACTCAAGTCAACCTGCGAACCGAACCGACGTATCCATGAATGAATGTATAGATGGGCTTCACCCGTAACGGACAGTACGATTGCCTCTCAGACACACGCCGTCCTGAAAATCAGTAGTGAGGATCCTGTTGGATGAGCTCAGTAGCCTTCGCAGATCGGGCTCTGATTGAACACTTGAATGGCTTGGGGTGACTACGGAAAAAAGGGATCATCAGATACAGAAACTTGTGGGAAAAAAAGACGCATACTAACCTGATGGCACCACTCATGGGATTAATTTCCGGAATGACCTCAAGTCCGTTCTCAACCACCTTCGAGATATCAAAGATAGCAAGTGACATGGCTACCATGATCCACACCGAAGTGTCGGCAAGGTGCATGCCTGTAGGTATTTCAAATTCATTCATTAACCTTCGTTTAACCACAGAAAGCTGCGCAGAGACGACACCGACCAGGACAGATGCTAGAAGAGACGACGTAAGCAAGCGAATGAAAACCGAGTTATCTGACCGATCTCACCGTCGCCCAAAGCCGAAGCACATGTTGCGCGGATCAGTTTGTAATGACTTACCCTCCCCGGGAAGGAAGCGATCGGGATTAAATTCCATGGGATCGGGGTAGGTCAAGGGATCATGCAGCATGCGACTATGGAGAAGGCCATGTTTCATTATTGTGGGCGGTGGCCGCCTGCGATGGAAGACGTACTAGACATTGCTTGCCACCAGAGTTCCTTTGGGAATATAGTAGCCGTTATGAATGTCGTCAACAGTCGAGCAACGTAATACTAAACAAAATCAATGGTATTGGCAGTGAGATCATTAGTGAGACGTACCGACGGGAACGACAACATGCCAACGGAGGACTTCTTTGGCAAGAGCATCAACATAAGGCAGAGATTCACGATCTGCAAGAGTGGGGAGACGGTCAGAACCAATAACGGCATCTATCTCTGCCTGAGCTTTCTTTTGAGCTTCCGGGTAGAGTGTCATGGCCAAGAAGAATGCGAGGTTCGCAGCAACAGTCTGCGGAATGTCTGTCCGTTTGCCCTACGCATGAAATATGTCACTTACTGTATCTGTACCGCCTGTAACATCAGGGTGTAAGCACTATAACAATGCGGAAGCCACTGATAATGTACCGGCAAACATCACCCCAGCTGACCACTTGATACCGTGCTCTTCTTCAGTCGATGTTTTGCGTTCCAACAGGTCTGAGGCGACTGATTTACGAGCAACTCCAGCAGCCTGGTTGGCATAGTAAGTGAGGTCAATGGCATCTCTCTATCGGTTGATTTACCATCTGCTCCTTGACAAACTCGAATGACTGGTTAAACATATCGTGGAGCTCTACACGCGACTCTCTTGCTTTGCGTTTGAAGCCAGCACCAGGGAACCACTCTGGAAGATACGCCACTGGAAAAACAAGTCAATTGACCATACTTGCATACTTGGATGATGACTCACGAGCAGGGATCCTATCGACCATGAAGGTACCTACAGCAGTGTATTGGGCGAAGTCATCTAAGACCTTCCCAGCAAGGTCCACGAGAGGATCACCACCTTCCTGGATACAATACCCATGTGAAATACGCAAAATAATAGCCCCTGCAGTCCTGAAGCGAAAGTTAAGACAGGACAAAAGCAAGGCATATCACATTTAATGTGCATGCGCAGGTAGGCATTCAAGTCAGCAGGCTTGGCCAGGACGCGTTGCAAAAACTTATGGGTCTCCGCCTCCTCGATAGGATGGTATACAGAAACAGCAGCGCGGTTGCCAAGGACACGGTGGAAGTTCCGGCGGTGTTCGCGGAACTTGTCTCCATAGGGCATGAGGACAAGGCCTTCCTTCCATCCAACTAGCTCGCCACCCATGGGAAAGACGGGACGGTCAGAATAGATTGAGCTGTTCTTTTCAAGCACTTCGACGGCAGCATTTGCAGAGTCGAGGACAATGATATGTTGGCCAAATATCTTCAAGTATATCATGGTACCTGTAAAGGTAATGATGAGATTTCGAGGACCAAAGGTGTGAAGGATATACTCACCGAACTTCTCAGCCCAATCAGAGAATGCAAGCCACTGTTTTTCGAAAGGCATGTCCAGAAGGTTACCGAGGAGGGGAAGGGGTTTTGGGCCTGGGGGGAAGGGGTGTGTGTTCTTCTTTGATACGATGCATTTAATGAGATAAATGGCAGTACCAGCCAGCCAGAGATCTAGCCATGACATGGAAGTGGTCATGTTTGGAGGAGACGAGTTGCACAAACTTTGAGGTCAATGGGGGAGAGGAGCGATTCAAGAGCTGATGAATGAGAAGAAAGAAGGGCGGGAAAGTGTACATAGCTGTTATATGTTCTCCGCGGAGGACCGAGATTTTCGTTTTTCCCTTACCTCCTTCTCTTTAGTACTAGTCCCACTGATCTCGGAGGACGTCAGACTCCGAGAGTCATAGGTCATACTTACTAACAAAATAGCATTGACATGTCTTAACTGAACCGGAAATTTGTCTGAGTCAAACACGTATGTTGAGTGAGCCCCGGCGGTTCGCAGATATCATAGGTTGATTTAGGTGCTCAATAGTCTCTCGTAGACGGACCAAAAACTTCATGGGAAACAGTCGTTCCCTCTCGACTATGGCGCTACACACGCGAATGGTTGAGCTGAGGGACCGTCAATTCCTCTTTCCTGTTATTTGAATAAGATTTCACTCTACACGCACTACTCCTAGACGCTCGTTGACCGGTGTGGGAGAAGCTTTTGTCTGGAAAGAACTGTCTGCTTGATAGTGATGATGAAGATGACAAAGTTCACCTCAAACGTGTGAGTACCATTACAGGGCTGGGGACCCAGACACGGAGGATCGTCTCCTCCGATGACGGTGACAAAGGGATGTACATACCTAAACCTTTTAGGCCGCAGTTTCGTTATGTGCGTGCGCACTAAACCTTTTAGGTTGCAGTTTCGACAGGTAGGGGTGCACCAGAAAAATAAGGCCGTTACGCCAATCAGGCAAGAGGGGTTTGATGTGATGTTGGAGTGTGAACGTTCAATCAGAGCAGTGTGCCGAAAAGGTGCGGTTGTCGAAAAAAGTGCGACAGTATGTAACCTGAACTCATCTCATTGGTTCAACATTTTTAGCCATTGCGGGGGGGCATCGTTGGTGTTATCGTGGTTCTGTCCACCGTCTTTCCACTTTTTGGTACATATTCCGTGCAGGCAGTGTCCGCATAGAAGATACCGAGTGCTAGGCCATTCATTTAGCAAGAAGTTCGCAATTGCATGAGTCGCGTCGTGGATAACATGATGATGTAATCCTTTCCACGGACTTACCCACCTTTCGTAGCTAGGTGAATCGAAAGTGACAGTGATAGAGAAGTGATACGAGAAGATGTAGAATCTGAGGTAGAGTCTAGAGAAAGACGTAGAAGAGAATATACTTCGTAGATCACAAGGTGAGTGTGATCTAGTGTGTTGGGGGAAAGCCGCGTGACACCAGGCCGACTCGAGCGATCGTGCCGAGATGCCGAGATGGCACTGAAAGTAGATCACGTGACCAAGAAGCGGTTGAGATGAAGAAAAGGGAGTCACGTGATCAGATGAAGAAAGGAATCGAAAAAATGAGTGCGCGGAAAGATGCGGTGCGGCTTTCTGAGCGTGTAAGAGCGGGCGAGTGGAAGGAGACGAGAAGAGGCCACAAGACCGACCAAGACAGAGCTAAGCTCACAACTAAAGTGGCCTCGAGCCACCCTACACACCGGAGCTGAGATCAGAACCACAACAATAACATCCCGACCAGTCGAAAATACTGTGCATGCGCATCGTAGGTATGACGAATTTAAGAGCGAGAAGCGATGTGCGCAAGTTGGTACGACGAGCGAAATTGTCTATCACTGTATCAAGGGGAAGGAGATGGGTGAAATCAGCAGCAGAAGAGATGAACAGAGGGAGAATGCTACTGATTTGACACCAATAATCTAAAAATGCTTGGGACTTCTATCTGCCTTGAGTAGTGATGATGTCAGGTGGAACCCCCTGAAGTAAAAGCACTGTAGCCCCTCTGATGCGAAAGGCATGCCCGGGCATATCTGGGAAGCCTGCCAAGACTCAAATCTGGTTAATACATTAATGGTTAAGGAACCACATCTGCAGTTCGAACAAGTGGGCCGCTTGGATTACCGGTGCCTAATCATTTACAATACTTACATTCCATGTGAGAAATGCATCTGATTGGTCAAAAGTCCATCTGGAGGACAGAGATTGTCTACCTAACATGATAATGGTACTAGTGATAACAATTACTATGATTATGACAGTGATCTTATCCAGATGCAGTCAAACTGATCATGGTTTGTAGGATTCTAATACATCATAGTGTACCTACTATGCTACCCCATCAGAATTACTAGCAAAATGAGCCCCCCCATGGAATGTGTTGAATATCTCTTTGTCTGTGAAGTGATTGAGGAAAAAGTGGTGGTAAAGCTCTTGTGATGTAGCAGATGATATGCTAGGCAGCACCTTTTCAGAACCAAAAATGGGGACAAGCTCTAGTGCATGTGAGATCCAAGTAATGGGCATGACCAGTCCCTCTCACATCTCTCCACCTTCCTCCATATGGGAGAAGCACCTTTCCAGGGTCCACATCTGCAGCTCAGGTTGCTGCTGTGGGGTGGCAATAACATGGAAGGGCTGTAGATGAACAAGGGGATGGTTGAGATATGGAGGGGTTTTGACCTTGGAGTGTGGACATGCACAAGGCTGGAAAATAGTGTGAACTTGTGCAACATAACTGGCAGCTGTATGTGGTACATGTATTAATACAGATCAATGCACATGTGAAAGCTATGCACTGTCATTTGAGGGGCTGATTAAAACAATATCATAGATTCCATATGGGAAATCCTGAGAGGGGTGCAATGCCTGAACAACTTGACTTGGAAGAATCATAGAATCATGGAATGTGGAGTGCAGCTGAACATGGAGCTTATGCCACACAGCAATGTGATCAGAAGTACAAATGTCAAACTGGAGGTCAAGGGAATGCAATTGAAGAAATTCTAAATAACAGTCTTGAAAGTAGGGGAGCTGATATTGTTCAGTGATGTTGTTCAGCAACAGATTAGTTTCATCTGAATGTGACATGACATGGAGGGCAGTTTGAGTATGATTGGTGAGAATGCCATAAGCAAAGTAATTGCAGACTGGGTGGGGACCATGGAGTTGCCATTGCTCCTCAGGTAGGACATGCCCTACCCATGTGAATGTTGGATCTGTTGCAGCAATTTCTTCCTCTTCCATGGAAACAGCATTGATGAGGGGTATGTTACTTGAGTGTATCAATGAGTATACATCAAACTGCTGCATAGATTCTTTGCAATCAAGTAATTGGATGACTTGTTCCATGAAGTCTTTATTCTTATTAGTATGTTCGAATGGACGCTTGCAATGGGTGATAAGAAGGTGTTTGCTGACATCTGCAGTATATTGTATTAGTCCACCGTTATTATGAATTGCTGCTGCAAAGCTGTGAAAAAGCTCCAACTTTGGAATGTGGAAGTCATTTTTGGTACCAGCTGATCTTGTCTTTCTGGCATTTGCCTCAATAATGGCATCCTTGTGCACATGGAACTCCTGAAGTGATGATTCCATTTCCTTCATGGAAACATCTGTGTGTATGGGACTCTGTGCCTGGTATATGAAACTGATAATAGCATGTATGGCATGGAGGAACCATGGAGGTACACAACCAGCAATCATGGGAACAATGGTATGCTGGATGTCATAGTGTTCTCTGCCTGTCATTTGCTTGATGTGTGAAACACCACCCACAAAGTGCCTCACTGCAATGCATTTGTAGTGACACTTGAATTGCACATTGAGGTCATCCTCAAGTAACTCTCTACACCATGAGAGGACATGGTTGAAGAAAAACTTGTGGCATGTATGAAGGATTTTGGGCAGAAGGAAGATGGAGGGGTCTGCAAATGGCCAGTTTCTCCAAAATGGAAGGTGGACACTGCTAAGCTGTATCATCTTCACCTCTCTTTGAAAGCAGCTCAGATTATTCCACAGGTGAGTACCCCATGCAACTTGTTTGATGTGCTGGAGAGTGAGATTGCCTGTACGAGATGAATGGGAGTGACTGTTGCTGAACTGCTTATGGGTTGCTTCCATGACAGGGGAAGCACTTTTGGAGATGCATGCAATCATTAGCTGTTCAGGGAGGTGAGCAGTCCATGCCACTAGTGGTGTGAAACAATAGCATTAGTATCCATGGGGGTCTGGCATCATGGTTCCAATCTCTGCAACACATTTCAGGCCTGCAGTGACAATATCAACACATTTGTGCCAGATGTGCATTTGCAGGATTGTTTGGATTCCCTTAGGGACATCAAACTTTGGTATTGGCATGAATGTGACACATCATCATGAATGTGAGGTGGCTGCCATGTGGATGTTCCCTGGAATATTGCTGATACTGATTAAGAGGGGATGCATTTCTAGTCCTCCAGTCATCCTTGTCACAGGAGTCTTGTCAGATGCAGCAAGAATAGGTACAATTGTGGCACCCTCCGGAAGGGAATCCTAACAGAAGACCATTGTTAGTTTCTGTAGTGAAGTTGTATCGCTCTATGAACATACTTGGATGTGATGGGCTTTGCATGCTGAGAACCATTCACTGTACTCCTGTCCAAGAGCATTGGTGATCAGAATAGGGTCAAACATCATATTGGCACCAAAGATAGGGTTTCCAAACAAGGACCTTGCAACCTCCTCTGCATCACACCAAATCAGCTGGATAGAATCAGTTGTTTTGTAACGTTTGACTTCTAGAACAGTACTCCACCACTTTGGCCCTGAGGGAAGGGTATCCATCCACCCATGCAATTCTTCTACTGAAGTAAAGGATGGCTAGGGATTATCATGGAACTAAGGAAAATAAGTGAGATATGGTTTTATTGAGGTAAAACTGGTAGTACCCAGGGCAAAGCAAGGAATCTCTTGATCTGAGTTTGTGTGAGGTTCTCCATGAGAAACTTGGCTAAAGACCATTCTGCCTGAGACTGAAATGGATAGTACACATTGATCTCTTGCTCTTGGTTTAAAGGACCATTGTGAAACTGCTTGAATGTATTTAGTTCATTCCCGAAAAGTATACCCTGACTGTTCATGGTACCTAGCCCTTGAGTGCGAAGATCAACCAAATGAAGCTAGACGAGCATCTTGTGCTATCAAGGAATGAAATGGAATGAGTGGATAACACGTCCTGATATGCTGGATCAACATATCATGGGTCTCGAAGAACACTTTGCAAGCTATGTTTGGACACTGATATCTAGAACTCTT
The DNA here is from genome assembly GCF_024613125.1 of Pisolithus orientalis. Lineage (NCBI taxonomy): Eukaryota > Fungi > Basidiomycota > Agaricomycetes > Boletales > Pisolithaceae > Pisolithus > Pisolithus orientalis. The sequence continues at coordinate 582,485 of NW_026260796.1, read as the reverse complement.
GTAAGTAGAAACCTGAGTCAATATCATCGATATGAACCTTCCAGGATTTGGAACTTCTGAGATATGAGCCAGTTCTGGCAGTATGTATCCTGTCTCTGCCATTGTAACTCGAAGACAGACAGACTCCATGACCAGTCTGTGGCTCATGAGTGTAGAAATTTTGCTAAGTCCTTCAAACTCTGACCAACTTGCACCTCTGCAATTGCCCACCAGAGCCAGCCACAGATCAAGGAAGTACTGCCTCTTATGATTCAAGCTGAACCCCCCATGACTCCTGTATCAATGCAATCCAGTTTTTGCAAACCCCTTGGGTCCTCCCCATGTAGCACTCAGCCCTCATCACCTCTTTCATGCAGCACTTATCCAGCCCCACTCAGCAGTCAGCTTTCCTCCCCCCTGCCCTCAAGCATTGCTCCATTGTCACCTGGCAGCCCTGAGGACACTCCCAACACCACTATGGCCCCAGAGAGAACCACAGGGAGGGGTCCACAGACTGCAAAGATTGCTTGCATAAAGTTTTCACCTTATCCCAAGCCAGACATTGGGGAGGCTTTGGAGCTCTGCTTTGTGAGGAAGTCTCTGAGAGGGGGAGCAGGAGTTATTCACCTGAACAATGCTAGAGATGTATTACTCCCTTGCTCTTTCTAACATCATGGAATCCTAATTCATTGCATCACAGTGGAAATTCCTTTTTCACAACAGTATCAATGACCTTCCAGATGTGGTGATAAAAGAGGCAGTCTTGATGAAACATGCAGGTCATGAGACTAGGTGCTATTGAGCGCTGTCGTCAGCCTGGGAGCTCAGGGAAGCTGAGCACTACAGCAATTTTATGAAATATATCTATCAAGCTGACCATAAGAAGTATGGGGAGTATCTGGGGGATGGACAAGGTGATGTGGATCTGGATCATGCAGTGGAAATAGATGATGCAGAGAACTTCCTAGCCTTCAGCCATGAGGCATACAATGAGGATATTATGACATTTCAGACTATGAACACCCAGCTTGATCAACTTGAAGAGGAAGTGCAATGCTGTGTTTCGCAACTCATCAAGTGAATTTGATGGCTCATCAGATTGCAATGCTGGTGACAGATATGCAGAGTCAGGTGTGAATGACAGCAAGGATGGCCTTATGGGTCCAGTAGATAGTGCATAACTGATGACTCAGAAATGAAAGGTGAGGCCTGCACATTTTATTTACGAACATTAGCTGATCACCTTGCAGTAGCTCTGCCATTCACACATTCAAAAATGTGGCTATGTAGTGCCTCAAATGTACTATTTACCCTCCATTTGATATATGATGATCAAATGATATCTTGTGTGCCTCAATCCAGTTTCTTCCCTCTTCCATTGCTCCCACCACCATGGATTGGCCAATTTTCAGAGACAAGGTAAGCTTTGATAGACCCACTGATTCACTAACTAACAAACATTCTATTACAGGGATACTTGGAATTGACTGACCAAGGTGAAGGAAGTCATGATGGTCTTGACATCAGCCACCATGTTCCCCCAGAGCTTGACACTTGAATTGATTGTTACAATGTTAGCACAATAAATACCATGTATCATCCCCCATCAGCAAACATCTATCACCTGCCTGTCTATGGATATCAGCTATACTCCCACATCTCTGTTCGATCCATCATCAATCTTCACACCTCGTGAGATCAAACAACTTACCTGAAAACCCACATCACCTGGAACTGGTGATTTCCACCTGCAGTACACAGTCATGGATGCCATGTGACAGAGTATTTTCTGCTCATGTTGTGATGGCAGGGGACAGGCCAAACCAGTGGGGGGAAGTTGCCAGAGGTGAGGAATTTGACTGTATTCACATCATTCTGGATAGGGAACAACCAGTTCAAAACTCAACCCAGCTGACCAAGCACATCCATTTACCTGTCCTCCCTACTGACGATCCCCCTGCAGCCAATGCCCTGGCATTAGTCCCCATTGATCTCCAGCCAACCACAACTACATGTATCCCTGACTACATCATGAAGCACTTCAAGGATGAAGCCAAGAAAGAACTTTGTTGATACTTCATGATGGAGTGACCAATACAGATGACTGCTGATTCCAAGTATATTGAAGACTTAGCAATTCATCTTGTGGAAGGTGTATTCAGGTCCTCAGGCAGTGAGTACCAGATACCAGGAATGACTCATTACCTGACATGGAGTAGAAACTTGGTTGGATTCAAAGAAAAATATGAAGACATTCTGTGATAATGCAAAACACATGCTTCACAAGGTCACCAGTACATTCAAGGCCATCACTCGAATTAACTCTCAAGGATTCATATAACTTGCATGTGCCCATTAATGCACCACATATGACTTGGATTGCTGAGACATGGAGAACCAGTGTGGAACCCCTCCTTGTCAGATGGGATTTTGTCAACAAAGAGGTTCTGGTATGTCTTTCCCCATGTGCAACTTTATGGCAGATTAATGTTTTTGGTAGCTTCCAACAGGACAAATGGTGACTGGCTTCTTCAACTGCCATGCTGTGAGCACCATCATTCACTGAAGCCGTATTCTTGCTTTGTCGCAAACTGTCCTCTGTCATCCCCCCTGACACAGAAAATCTCGATCATCTTATCACCTTCACTGTCACCATCATTCGGTGGGGGCTCACAAACCTCGTCAGGGGCTGTGAGGCCGAGTTCGAGGCAGATGTATATGAACCTCACTACAATAATGCCCTTCGACATATTCAGGACCTTAGGAGCGAAGGGACCTATTACTACACTAGACCATTTCTTGGAATTTACTGCTAGCATTTTGGCGCATGGAAGGGAACTCATAGAACACTACTCCCAGTGTACATAAGCTTGTAACAATCTATGATGACTAGTACTACACATGATAATCAGTGTTCTTGTCTCCAATGACAACACTGATAAGATGACATTGGTGCTAGGATCTTGATAAGGCCGTGGTAAATAAGCCATACACTTCTCATAATTCACAAGCGAAGCTAAATGGAGAAATTCTAAACAGGGAGTGGTATAACCTGCTCACTTGCTCGTGTAGTTTTGCAGATGCAGGGGTGGGTCTGCGGAGATTATATAAGTGGGAGTATCAAGTGCGCTTTCTCATCTTTCGAGCATCTGGGCACTTGCTGAACCTTGGCTACTATCCCCCATTTATAGGGAGTCAGTTTTCTCGCCTTTCGAGCATCTGGCTGTTTGCTGAACTTTGCCTACTATTTCCCATCCACAGGAAGTGCGTGTTCTCCCCTTTCGAGCATCGGGCCGATTGCTGATTTTTGACCTGCTATTCCCCATCCAAAGGAGGTGCGCGTTTTCTCCTTCGAAGCATCTGGCCCGTGCTGAGCTCTCTCATCCACAGGAAGTGCGTGTCCTCACTTTCCGAGCTTCAGGCAATTTGTTGAACCTTCCCCTGCTATTCCCCATCCACAGGAAGTGCGTGTTGTCAATATTTGAGCATCTGGGCGTGTGCTGAGCCTTTCTTGTTATTCCCCACCCAAAGGAAGTGGGTGTTCTTACCCTTTGATTGTCTGGCCGTTTGCTGACCCTTGCCCTAGTAATCCCCATACACAGGCAGTGCGTAGTCTTACCTTGGGAGCATCTGCCCGTTACTGACCCTTGCGCGGCTATTACCCATCCAATAGTATGTATGTATTTTCGCCTTCGGAACCTCTTGCCATTTCCTGAACATTTCCCTGGTATTCCCCATACGCAGCAAGTGCGTGTTCTCAGTGTTCGAGTCTTGGGTCGTTTCCTTACTCTTTTCCTGCTATTTCCCACCCACAGCGTGTCCGTGTTCTCCACTTTCGATCGTCTTGGCGTTTGCTGACCCTTGCTCTGCTATTCCCCATCCAAAGGCAGTGCGTGTTCTCACCTTCCGGGCATCTGGCCATTTGCTGAACCTTTCCTGGTATTCCCCATCTACAGGATGTGCGTGTTCTCACCTTTCCAGTGTCTGGCCATTCCTTACCCCTTTCCTGCTGTTCCCCGTCCACAGGAGGTGTGTCTTATCACCTTTCGAGTGTTTGGCCGTTTCCTTACCTTTGCCCCTGCTATTCTCCACCCAAAGGAAGTGCGTGTTTGCACCTTCAGAGCATCTAGCCTTCGCTAACCCTTGCTCTGCTATTCCCCGTCCAAAGCTAGTGCGTGATCTCGCTTCTCGAGCGCTTGCCCGTTTCCTTACTCCTTGTCCTCCTATTCGCCATGCACAGGGAGTGCGTGTTCTCGACTTGCGAGCATCTGGCCTTTGCTAGCCCTTGTCCTACGATTCCCCCTCCAAAGGAGGTGTGTGATCTGACCTTTTGGGCCTGGGGCCGTTTGCTGAACCTTGTCCTGCTATTCTCCATCCGTAGGAAGTCAGTCTTTTCACCTTGCGACCATTTGGCCATTGGCTGATCCTCGTCCTGCTATTCCCCACCTACAGGAAGTGCGTGCTCTCACTTCAGGAGCATTTGGTCTTTGCTGACCCTTGTCCTTCTATTCCATCCACAGGTTGTGCATTTTATCTTTTGAGCATCTAGCTATTTCTTGCTATTACCTATATGCAGGACCTGCGTGTTGTTGCCTTCTGAACTACTACACCCTCCCTGAATCTGTTGCTACTTCCATGAACCCATTCACCTTCAGCCAATGAATGAAGCTGCCATTTGCTATTAGTGTTATGAAACCCTGTGTTCCTGAATGTATGATTACAATCAATGCCATTGCTGAGTGCCCAACCCATATGTGTGAACTGCATCAACCAATTATGCTACAGTTTTTGTAGATGTGGTATTAGCATTGAACATTTGTTTTCTGAGCACTCTGATGCATATCTTATTGGTATTGTGACTAGATAGAGAAGCAGGCTCAGTGGTTTGCACAATGTGCTAGTGTTCCAAATGTATCTATGAACCTAGGCAGAGAATCAGGCAAATGTGAGCTGTTAGCCTGTCAGGCTACAGTGAAGAACAAAACTGTTGCAATGTTTGCAATGTGTGCATCAATGATGTGGCTCAGCCTATTCTACATAGGGAATCATGACATATATACCATTGGAAAGAGGTGACTCCCAGCTTTCCAGAACACTAAGGTATATTCCAAACAAATCCATTCATCCTGAGATACATTGAATTCTTTCTAAAAGGTGCATTGCAACACTTTTGTCCCTCATCAGTAAATCACTTTTGCTGGCCAGAGCTGTCCAGAGCTGTCCAGCACTGGACAGATTCCCTAGGGCTGCCAGCACACAAAGTGGTTTACTGATGCTGACTGGTGAAATAGTGAGAAGTAACTTTTTGAGGGCATGAGGGATGGAAAAATTCCTGGATGCTATTAGGCCCAGGTCTCCAAACTCTTTGTGAGCAATGATCACACTGGACTGACTGTTCCAGTCACATGGGTTTTTGCACCTTTAGGGGGCAGTCATTTCTTTGGGGTATTGTGTTCATCATGCTTTTGAATGTCAGGCAGATGACATTAAGCTGCATAATTGGGTGTGTGTCTGTCATGGACAGTGGCATTTTGTCATAGCCATGTCTTGACCCTGGCTGGACTTGGCCTCACACTCATTCAGTCTGGCCTTGGTTTCACCAAAACTCTACCTCCAGTCAGTCTAGCATGGTTAGCACTGCAAAGCAGTGCTATTGTGAAGTGTCATCTCAGTTGAGTCCAACCTGGTGTCACACACGGTCACAACCATGTGTTTATCCTAGGTCCTCACTTACTCTGCACCTTGCTCTGCTGGTTATTCACTCACTCTGCACCAACTCCACCCACCCTCTGTCATTTATGAACCTTCTCTGCTCCAACTGCTGTCAGACTTGCACTGGTCTACCATTTGACCATACAGACCATTCCCTGAAGGGTCATGTGACCTCCTTTTGGACTTCTCCTTGACAGCACACAGTCAGGTACTCTGCAGCATGCACACTGCATGGTCCAGCACCTAGACTGTTTCCTTTTTTGTTTGTTCTATGTTACCCATTGCATGTTTTCTGCCTTCCCTTCATTCATTGTCTAGGAAGTTTTTACTTGAAAATTTATGAGTCCCCATATGTCAGTTCTGATTCTGATTACTGTACCTCTGTAGTAGTATAAAAGCATGTACCATACTCCACTGTTCCTCAGTACAAATATCAACTTAGTTCCTACTCCTTCTCTCTCCATCTTCTGTCTGTTGGAGTTATCTCTGACTGTCCATCCGGTCTCTACCTTTGAAATACAAGGGCTGAGATCATGCAAGGGGGTAGCACACAAGCTAAACCCAATGCCCTCATTCCACTCCACCTCTGTCTTGGCAGACTTTGTCCCTGCCAACACTCTGCCAGTTGGAGTTCTGTGCTTCTGTGTCAGACTTGTTTCCATACCTCTCCCCAGACCTTGTCTAGTGTTGGAGTTGGTCAGCATAGGCCTGAACTTGACACACATTAAAGGTGTTTGGTGATGTGGACATGGATACTGTTGATGACTGGAGATGAAGACTATAGCCTTCATGCATAGAATGACAGCCAAGAATGTTAGCAGTCATCCTTCACACAAGAATGAGTCATCAATGCCAAAGAAAAAAGAAGGAAGCAAGTTAAGTGCCAATAAAAATTCTCAAGTGCCTGTGTACAGCATTCCAGTTTTCAACATATTGCCACTATTTCTGCAGGTATTGACACCATTCCCACACTTGCTTATAGTGGTCAGCCATCTGATCCTACCTTCCAAAATTGGGAAGGATCTGTGCACTCCACACATCTCTACAGCACTCCCTCCAAGTGTTGCACATTTTGCTAATTCTTCTGATATTGCCACCTCCACATCAATCATTTCACTTGTCCCCTTTGCTAGAAACCATGGCTACATATATTTACCAGGAATTCCTACTAGCTTCTGTCCTGAAGCATCCTGGTACATCCCATCCTTGGTGGCCCCCTCTCAGCCCATCCAGCTTGGACAGCACATTCTTTTTGTCAGTATGAACTCTAGGAGGATGTGCTTTGGTTGCCTTAGGTCTGTCATTTGGTTAGAAAGGTCTTATGTGGTCATTTCATGTAGAAATATCTGTAGGCTACCTTAGTAGTGAACAAACTACTGATATATTAGATATACCTGTAGGCTACTACAGGATGTCAGTATAGTAGAATACTTGTAATATGAATGGACTTACCCTCAGTAGTGAACAAACTACTGAGGGAATACTAGTAGAAAATACTACAAGTATGTGTGCTATTTCAGCTTATGTAAGCAGCCAAAACATCGCACAGTGGTCAAGTACCACAGGGGCACTTTATGTTCCAACATTTCAGTCTCTCCAGTCCAAGAAGCATATGGATCTGTGACAAGACCTAACAACAGGGTTTGTTGTAGGCTTGCACCAAGAACCAAGAGGAGAAGTAAAGAGAAGAAGAGAGGAGACAGCTTTAGAAGCAGGCAACTTTAGGACTCATAGACCCAAATGAACTAGCTTAGAGCTAGTTGGGTGATTGAGCAATGGTACTTATAGTAAGGTACATGCAGCAATGGTGAGGCATACATGAGGTCTGTGACATCATAGTGATGTCATGATGACATCACTGTGGAGCAGAACATTCCAGAAGACAGGCATGAGGTAAGTGCAAGGTGAGGTCCAGACCAGAGTCTGGACTGAGTCCAAAGAGATTAGATAAGATAAAGAGATTAGATAAGACAAAAAGAAAAGGAAAGAAAAGGGAAGAAAGTATGTATCATAACAGGATCCTTCCTCCCTGCTCCCTGCAATGTCTTCATACCAATCTCATCCATCATCCTTTCAAAATTGTGACAGCTACAGTATAATCTACTGTTCTCCACTCTCCCTGATCACATCTCACCTCCTTGTTGCAAGATACAGCAGAAGATGCTCCTCCTTCATCCTCTCTTCCAACAGAGCCTCATTCATGAAGTTTTTATTTGCTTCAATGAGAGGACAGTTGGGGGGGGAAAGTTGTGATCCCCTATGCTCCTGTCATCCCACAGACCCCCAAAGCTTGACCCCTTCTGATGCCTGACACCTGCCATCCCCTTTTGGATGTCCGATATTGGCATCAGATCAGCACTGCCTCTCTGTCATCCCACCCTGGCCTAGAAGCAATTCCTTCAAGATGTGATGTGCACACCCTCCCCCTAATGCAATTCCAGTGTGCTTACTCTGTTTCTGACAATGCTTGACTCATACTTTGAAATTCTGACTATCCTTGACTCACCTATTACCAATACTTACCAATCTTTTGACTTTGCTTACTGATTCTTCACTTTTTGGCTTACTTATCCTTACCAATGCTCACCAATGCTTTCTAAGATGATTACCCACTGCTTACATTCCTTACTTATCCCTTACCAATCACTTACCAAGTGTTTGCACCTTGTTTTCCATAGGCAACACCCCTGTACTGTATATAAATTACTGTACTTAGATATGTAGCTGAATAAGAAGACATCAGAGAGCCCCTCTTGCTCACACTTTCAATGTCCCTCAGTAATTCATTCAGCAGCTTTGATAGCTGAGACTTTATTAAGGGTCTATGTGAAGTATGGGTTTACCCTCAGTGTGAGTCAAAGTGTGGAAAGCTGGTGAAAACCAAACAAAACCAACACCAAAGACAAATAAAGAGTGAGTGGTGGTGTACCTCTGCAGAACCTGGAGGGTGGAAGAATCTAATGTGGGGGGGGAACTGTGATAGCAGGTGCTCCTAGTGCAAGTTGTTGACAAGTTACACAGGAGAAGATGAATGGATGCTGGACCCCATGTAGTCCATTTAGTCACAATGTATAGGTAGCCTGTGTGCCAAAATGCCAACACTTATAGACCCTGCAATGGGCCTGTCTAAATAGATTAGCCATGACACATGGACAGGCCTGAGGGCCTATAGTGAGAGCAACATATGTATGGGCCTGTAAGCACAATTCCACAACATATGGGAGGGCATGTGGAGGGTAAGGATGCTGCAACATATAGATGGGCCCATGACCAAGTAAGTATGCTGAGCTACTGTAAGACATGGACAGGCCTGTCCATGGTAGGGTGCACCCCAGTCACAATATCAGGATGGGCCCACCTATTGTATCATGAAGAAGGTCACAACATATGAACAGGCCTGCCTGTCATATGCTTTATAGGGTCACAACATAAAGAGGGGCCCCTCTATGATAGATTATGGAGTTGGCAACATATGGAAGGGCCTGTCTTTGGGATAATATACCCCTGTCACAACATATAGACAGGCCCATCCATAGCAAGATGTGCACCTGTTGCAACATAAGGATGGGCCTGTCAGTAATATCATTGACAGCATCACAACACATAGACAGGCCCATCTAGTAAGATGCATCCCTGCCACAACATAAAGATGGGCCTGTCAGTAATGTCATTTATAGCATCACAACATATGGATGGGCCCTTCTGTAATACCATTTATACCATCACAACACATGGGCAGGCCCATCCATAGTAAGATGTACCTGTTGCAACATAAAGACAGGCCCTTCAATATATATCATTTACAGGGTCACAACACATGGATGGGCCCATTTAGTAAGATGCACCCATGTCACAACATAAAGACAGGCCAGTCAGTATTATCAATTACATTGTCACAACAGATGGATGGGCCTGTCTAGTAAGATACACCCCTGTCACAACATAAGACAGGCCCATCAGTAATATCAATTACATGGTCACAACACATGGATGGGCCCATCAATAGCAACATGTATGCCTGTTGCAACATAAAGATGGGCCTGTCAGTAGTATCATTTACAGTGTCACAACACATAGATGGGCCCATCTAGTAAGATGCACCCCTGTCACAACATAAAGATGGGCCCATCAGTAATATCATTTATAGTGTCACAACATATGGAAGGGCCCTTCAGCAGTATCATTTATGCAGTCATAACATAAGGATGGGCCCTTCAGCAGTATTATTTATATGGTCATAATGTATGGATGGGCCCTTCAGTAATATCTTTTATATCACCATAAAACAAGGATGGGTCTGTCTAGTAAGATCCACCCCTGTTGCAACATAAGACAGGCCTAACACCAATAGCATGTATAGTGTCACAACATATTGATTGGATCACAGTAAAATATTGAGGCAAGCATCCTGACATGCCATAATTTTCCAACAAGCTGCAAGCAGCTTGCCCACTATACAACTCTGACCTCATCCACTCCAAGCATGAATACTATGCAAGACACATCTAAAACCCCCCCATGGATGGTGAATGGAACTAACAGACTGCATTACATCATACATGAAAGCCAGATTTCAAGAGGAGGTATTCAGCAGACCTTGCACCCTTCCAGATATATCGATTCCATTTCTGGTGTTATGTGAAGTGGATCACATATCGTCAGTAATCTCACAGGCCTATTGTTGCTAAAGTAAGTCCATCATAATAGTGTGATGGAAGTTTTCATCTTTCTGCAGTCAACATTGGGAAAAATCAGGGTGGAAAAACCTGCAATGCAGAAGCTGCTGAGAGATATGTGGAAGTGACTGAGCCATCCATTCTGGTGACCAACTCAAACACCATCTGCATTTGGTATTTGCCAGACACTCTCAGCCCAAAAAGAAGGGTAAGGGAATGCAGAATCTCATATTCTACTGACTTAATGCAATGGCAGGCCAATGTATGGAACTGCCTTCATCTTCTGAGGGAACCACTGCAGGAGAGCATAAAGGCTTCCCCACAGGCATGGTGGACAGACAAGTCATATTTCTGTGATAATGCTGAGTTGAAAGGTGCCATCAACCTGTCACCCACATGGTTTCAACAGGGTCATGGGGTGGGTGATCATTTCTTGCCTTGTGAATAAAGTGCTCATCTGTCTTGAAGCCCCAAAATGGCTTCCTGGAAGCCTCACAGCTGCTCAAATCCAGGACAGAAAACACTTCTACAAGGGAATGGGTTGACCAAATGTCTGACACCAATGCCCTGTTATCTGTGATCCTGCATGTCATCCATCTGCAAATGTATGCAGATGACAGGGAAGCATTGATCCACCTTGGTGAACAGGTGGAACAGTGGGCAGATTTGGATATGAGCTCCATACTGCTGATATGGAGCTCCACATATAGCAGCATGTCTGTGATGGTGAATCAGGCAACTTGTTACCACAGGGATATCAATGGACAGGATCCATGGTGTGGCATGCTGGTAACTGTGGGTGACTACCCACCCTTGGACTTTGTCATTCCAACATTGAATCTGTGGCTGTGCTACAACCCAGGGATGGTCATTGCATTTTCAGGTTCAGCATTGGAGCATGGGGTGGGAGCTGTAGATGGTGACAGAGCATGCCTGGCATACTACATGCATGCCAATGTACATCAGTCAGTGCATGTTCCCATGTGTCAATCACTGCTGATGGATGACCTACTACCTAGACCAGTTGCAACTGGAGAACTGTTGATTTGAAGCTGCAAAATTTAATGTAAGATTTAGTAGGTGATGCAGGTCTTGTATGTTATTAGGATATGCTGGCTCTCAAACTTTGGATGGGTGGTGTTGCCAAGATTTTGCAAATGGCTGGGTGCTTCAACATCATAGATTGGGCAGGTACTCAGAGCTAAAGGGTGTGCATCATAAACTGCAAAAAAAGTAAACCTACTCAGGCCATCATGCAGATGGGTGGATTGTCAGACATCATGTGGATGGGTGGGGGTTCAGACATCATGCAAATGGGCAGTATCTCATAAATGATTGACATTCACAGCAATGTATATACAACCAACTCCACAGTCAAAAACATGTAAACTATTGAAGTGGCATGCCCAACAACCTGTGCAATGCTCACCACCTAGTGTAGAAATGGTCAATTTGTTGACCCTGACTGTTGACAACATCAGCATATTTCTGAATATTTTCAATGCAGTAGTTTACCTGCTCCTCAATATGGCCATCAAGACAGTCTGTGATTGGCACCTCAGGCAATGGCCAAAAGCCCTGGGCCATCATCAACTATTTGCAGTGACAAGAATATGTGGCATACCTTAAAAAAATCCCAAAACAATCCCTTGTCTTGCAATCTTTGGGAATCTGCTGTGTATTCCTCAGAATGATATAGCCACCAAGGGAATGCAAAGCTGGAATTGGGATCAGCTGCATGTGGGGTCCAATGTGGGATGATGGTGCTGATATTGTTGATTATGCAAAATGCACTAAGGGGAATTAGCTGCATTTGATTGTGGAAGCTAACTTCATCATCTTGGTGTCTGAGGTACACATGGTAGCATGCTGGGAGGGGAGGAGTATAACTGTCATGCAACACTGTCACCAGAATCAAGCTATTAAGCTGATTCTGAAGGAATTATGTATCAGTCCCACATTGTGAAAAATTGATGTAAAACCTACCAAGTCCATTGCTAGGTTTGCAAACCAATGTGCAGGCCATCCCATGATATCAGCAGTCTGCTTTGGATGTACAGAGGCCACCTCAATCTGGCATGCCAAGTAGAGGATATCCATCTCTACCACAGACTGGTGAGATGGGTGTGATTGGCTGGTGATGAATGGCTTGGGACAATTTTCAAAGGCAGAATGTGGATAATGAACAACTTCCATCAAATCAAGCATATTGATGAGTTGAAGGCCCTGAGAGGCTGCACCATACTGGTCCCTTGCAGCTGTGCCCAATTCTCTCACAATGGCATTCACAGCCCACACAAGGTGCCTATTGAGGGTGGGATCAAATGGCATGTTGCTGGGAGTGGTGTTTCCATGGTAGTGAGATACCAGTGGCATGTAAGGTGTGCAGGACTAAAATTATCAATGTCAAAGGTGTATCAGATTAAGCTCATGCCCATACCTTGATTACAACATGGAACAGGTGTCAATCCCCATTGTTCCATTTGAAGAGATTGCTGTGCAGATGGAAGTTCACCTACATAATCAATGGATATCACCAATCACATGAATAGAACCAAATATATGCTCACTATTGCATATTTCTTTGAAAAGATCCCTCAGCTCTGATCGTTCAGGCATGCCAAAAGTCAAACAGTTTGTGCCATTGTCCTCATCTGCTGCCAAGTCAAAAGATTTGACAGGTACATTTAAAATGAGTGAGGGAGGTGTTGGTTCCCTCATATCCTGCAATTGAGCAAGCAGGTTAGTCAGAGAATCAGGTCGAGGAGATTGGTCCCTCAGATTTGATGATTTGTGGGTGATGGGCAGAGGAGATGGTTCCCACACATTCTGCAAGTCTGCCAGAAAATCGACCTGCATAGTAATGTCTTGTGCAGGTGTTGAAGACCCATCCATCCTGTTTAATTTCTTGTGTGTGACTGGTGGTGCTGATGGTTCCCGTGAATTCAGCAATTGCTCAAGTAGATCCACATTCATACCATCTGCTGGGGGAGCAGTTGGTTCCCATTCATTCAGGAACCAATTCATCAAGTTGTCATGTGGATCTATTACTAGAAAATTAGTTTGTTCATTAGCTTGAAGGGCAATTGTGCCAACTCACCAGCTGTGATTCCACCCCACCCTCTGCCAGAGTGGTTGGCTCCCTTTCCTGCAGGAACTGATCCAGCAAGCTTTTGCATGAATCTATAGTGAAAGAACATTTGTTGTTTAGCTTGGAGAGAAATCATGTTCACTCACTGGCTGCAATATCCATGTTTGACCCTGCCATATCTGCCCTTCCACTTGAGACAATTGGTGGAGGGGTTGGCTCTTGCAACTCACACAGTTGTACTAGCATCTCCTCCAGATTTTTGGACTGCTTCACATGGGAGCTAGATTGCCTTGGCTCAATTGGTCTTACATTAGCTGTGGATGGCTTAGGTCACTGGATCCAACAATGAAGACAACCTCACCTTGATGATGGAAACGAACTTTGCAGAACTGTTTGGCAGACATATTTGACAATGATGGGTTCACTGATAGGTTGATGATCAATCAAGATTTAAACTTGTAGGAACAATGGCGAGAATATCATTCACACTGTGGGAAGCAAGGTTGGACAATGGCGGACACAGCCATATTTGGTTCAGCAAGGTTGGACAATGGCAGATGGAGCCAAATTTTGGGTAACAGCAATACATGGAAGATGAGCAGCAATATCTCCCTACATAGATAGCTACCAGTCACCTCCACATGGCCAATACATAGACCTGTCCCACTCAGCTCTCTGCTCAATTGGCCTGCTCAACTGTCCTGCTTAACTATCCCTCTCTCTGATATCAAAGATGCCTCTCACAACCACCATGGTGTCATGAGCTACCATACATGCCATACACTTGTATTCTAATGTGTCACACTAGGCTAAGCCCTCTATAGACCATACACAAGTTCCAAAAAAGGTTTCCACTCTGACTGGTTGAGGGATTTGACAACTACTTCTGCTTCTGATTGCTGCCTGTTTGCTTGCACAATCTCTTTGCATCAGGAGATGGAACATCTGCATCTGGCCTTGCAGGGGCCTTTCTGACATGAGGTGACTTCCAGGTGCTCCCATGGACACCCTGTTTCACATTTGCAGATGCTGCATTGGTGGTCACAGATCCATTATGGTTGGACTTGGATGAGTATTTGGCCCCAGGTTGATGTTGATTCATGTCTGGCTCACTCAATTCTGACAGAGCCTGCTTAATATACAGCACAAACTTGTTAGCCATAACAGCTGATTCAACATGACTGAACTTGCCTGGTGTGTGCACTTCAGGGTGGGTTTCAGCTTTCTGCCTTTTTTTCTGCTCATTGACCCCTCCTCAGTTGGGTGGTCAGTGAAAGGAATGCTCTCCAATCCATCTTCATCTGCATATTCTGAGTGGTCCTGTAGTTCAGTTGTGTACTTGTTCCCTGAGTGCAGATCAGGGTTTGCTGTGAATACAAGTTACAGTGGGAAGCTTCACTATTCAGGGATGTTGCTGATTTCTTTGAATTGGATAGGGTGTGCAAATAAGTGTCTTCATCAGCTTAATCATTGGAATCATGGCCATTGCTTTCCCACCCATTATAGTCAGTTAGCACTTTATTTCATGGATGATGCACCAGGGTATTTGCATGGGCTGGAGGTGCAGAGAGCCACTCACTATGGGAACCATCAGCTGGTGGAGAATTTGAGCAGGAATGAGAAGGGAATAGTGTCTTGGCATGGTTTTGCCTCCTGCCAGATACCTGAAGACCAGAATTGCATTAGTGCTGATCTGTCATGCATGAAAATCACACATGGTGCACCTTTTTAGTGGAGGGACCATCTGTTCCAACATCACTCACCTCAGCCTCACTGTGATCATCCAAACTGTCATCTGTGCTGTTGTCTGGACTATCATCTGCACTATCATCTGCCACTCCCTCTTCCTGCACTCTACCCTTGCCCTTGACATTTTTCCTTCCAGGATTCTTTTTTCATTTGGGGGCAGGTGTCTTCTGGTATTTCCACTGCCTCACAACCTGGAGGGGTACCAAAGTTCTATCCACCAGTGGCTGCAGCTTGCCAGATTGATTGATCCATTTCTGAAATCCAAACACATCATTTGGATGGGATTCCTGTCACTTGTGCCAAAAGGACAGCAGCTGGGTAGCTGTTGTCATCCACATGTGACTTGGGTTGTGGTCAAAGGTAAATCCTTCAGGAAGATGGCAGGCTGCTATCATTTCTGCTTGATGATGACCAAAATTCTTGAATGGCACTGCTGATGAGGGATTTCCACATGCTAATCCTGATAGCACTCATTAGAGATTGAGGACACTAAATACTCTGGCCACTCATGGTAGTGAGCAGTCACAAATCTGCAAACCATTTTTTGTAGTTGGTCCCAGCTAAGGCCTGTGATTTCTCCTATCCAAATCTCTCCATCAGCATTTTTCACCAATGTCATGGAGTCAACCTTGCCAGTCCTTGTTGCTTTGGCTGCTGTCTTTTTCTGAGCACATTTGGGACTTGACTTGCCATCATGCTTGGGTGGTGTTCCTGGTTCCTCAAATGTTTCCCCAAGGTACTCTCACCAGCTTCCTTCCAGTGTGCAGACATCATTGAAGGGGATTCCATCTGTGATTTCATTATTGAAGTCCATACTGTCATTGCATGAGTCTTACCTAGGCCTAGAGGAGAATATGGTGGACTCACATGCATGCCTGTATAGTTCCCTCCTCATTTTTCCACCCAGCCATACACACTATGTGCATTCTGCAATACCTCCACATCTCCATCACAAAGTTTCAGACATACTTGTACCCATACTTGGCTGCATTCCTGGGAACCAGGATAAATTGAAGACTAGGAAGTTGACCTCATACAATTGCACCTTGCATTTGTCTCTGGCACAGGGCATTCCCTCCCATTCCACCCTTCCACTATATCTTCAGCTGCAGCCAATTGTTCCTCTGTCAGGTCATCCTGAATAAAAGCTGTCAATGCATTCTGATGCTGTTGGATCTGCTTGCTTCCATGGGTATTGCCTTCCTCTACTTTCATTTTTGCAAGCTTCTCCTGTATTTGCTCTTGGTACAATTCATGAACCACTGCCCACACAGAGTATTTGTAACTGGATCTAAGGGTAATATGGGGCTTCTTTGAATGGAGGGGCTTTTTCAACCAATCTTGTATTAGCTACAAGGGTGCTTTGAATTGTGAGCATCTGAATCAGAACTTTTAGAGCATACCTTGCACTTGGTCTGGACTTTGCTCCCTCTCAACTCCTTGTTCCTGTCCAATCACTGCATCTCCTCCCATATGGATAGCAGAACTGCAGGCTTCTTCTTCTTCCCTGCTTGCCTCCATTCCTGGTGTCAGCACCCAAGGATCTCCAACTCTTCCACTTCAAACATTTCTTCCTCCCTTTCCCCCACATCTGATGGTTCTATGTCTTGCTCACCATCAGCATCATCTCTTTCCATCTGATCCCAGGTGTCTGATTTGTACTGGGACTCCATGGAGTATGATGTGGTATGGAGTATGATGTGGTATGATGTATAATGATGGATAATAGATGGTTGGCTACTAAGTTTTTTTGTACCCTTGTTTGGTCTCAATGCATTTTAGTACTAGTGTGGTCATGCCAAGGAATTTGTTCAGACCTCCATGAAGTGACTGAAATATCCAATCAGGCTGATCTCTTTGACAGGATCCTGCCCAAAGGCAGATTAGCTCCTGGTTTGCATCTGGGCTGTCAGTTGGCTTGCCTAATCATATCCATACTTATATTGATACCAAACATCTTGTTTCACCTTCATCAGCTAATATAGCATCCAAATTCACCATCATAATCCAGGCAAAGCGCCCAGGTAATGTTGCAGCAGGAAGGGAATGTGTGGGCAGGGATTGAGCAGTAATAAGAAGGCAGCACCATGCATTGTGCAAGGCCAGTGTAGTTGCATTTGTATTTATGCCCTGACATGTGTTAAGGTATTGACATCGATAGAGCTAAATGGTAAAGTTGTTATGTTTCACCCTTGTTTACTCTTTTCTCCTAAACATTTACCTCGTGGTTCAGTCCATTGGACTATCTTTCCTTTTTGAGCCATCTTCCCTTTGATCTGATGGCTCCTTATGTCCACTACTAGCATTATCCTCTTGATACATGTGTAGAACATGTGTCATCATTGTTCAACCAATGGTGTAGTTACCTTGTTACATGTGGACACCTCATGGTCTGTTTCTTGTACAGTATTTAGTCTGTCAGCTCAAGTCCTGGTAGACCCAGACTTGAGTTGCTCAATCATATGCAGTGTTCTCAGAACTTTCGCCCTCAGTGTCCCTAACCCAGACCACTCTTACTGGCATTGCCCCCAAATCCTCTGTCATTTACAGAGGTTACTGCAGCCATTTGCTCAGTAGAAACCTTAGACTGTGTTTGAGCTCTCCCTACATCTTGACTTTGGTCAAGCATAACAAAAGCTCAAGTCTGCTAGCCTTTGGCCAAACAGGTCACTGTTTAGTGCATCACCACAAACCCCTGAAATAATCGATGTTGGGCACCATTGTGGCCCACTCATGAAGAATCATCATCTGACAAAGAACAGGAGAGCACTATCACTGATACCTCCTCCAATGAACCCGAACAACCAGATAGAGAATTTACTTCTGGTATCCTCTTGAATCTCTTTACCCAGTCCCTTGCAACACTCAGTACTCCCATCCCACCAGTACCCACCACCACTTTCCCTACACTCCTGCCTCCACCACTGAATACAATGTCTGGTTCATCATCAAAGGCAACAGTCAGCACTATTGCACCACCAAAGCCACTGAATTGAAGATTCGTGCCCCATCTGATTTTGATGGTGACCAAAAGAATGCTATGAGTTGGCTGTACTCTGTACAGACCTATCTCTTAGTAAATGAAGAAATTTACAACAATGACACAAAAAAGGTTGTCTACACCTTGTCATATATGAAGAAAGGCGTTGCTCATTCCTGGGCAGCTACCTTCCAGAAAACTTCTCTGGAAAAGAACCCCCCAAGTTTTGGCTCCTTTGCTGATTTTATGAAAGACTTTAAAAGTTCTTTCACCTCATCTGACACTGCCAGTGCAGCTATTACCAAACTACACACCATGAAACAAAAAGAATCAGTGGAACAATACATCACTGATTTCAGAACCTGCTGCCACCAACTCAACCATCATGGAAGACATTGCATTGATTGAGTTCTTCTCACAAGGACTCAAACCCTTCATTGCAAACCAAATCCATATGATGGAAACCACCCCTACCAAGATCACAGAGTGGTACACCCAGGCACAAAAGTTTGATGCAAAGTGGAGAAAGGTAAATGAACTTTCAGGAAAGAAAGAAAAGAGGACATTCTACCCCAAGAACAACCTTGTCAAAGAAAAAGATCCAAACACTATGGACATGGATGGAGTCAGACTCTCCAAAGAAGAAAGAGACTGTCACATCAAAGAAGGAAGATGTTTCAGCTGTGGAAACAAAGGACATCTCTCTCAAGGATGTCCTGAAAAAGGGAAAACCCCTCAGAAAAAGGTGAAAAAGATCTGCAAAATTGTGGAAGTTGAAGAAAGTGACAATGAAGAAAAAGTTGCTGGCCCATCTATTGCTCTAGTAAACATTGCTAGAGCACTTGGAAAGGATTTTTAAAAGGGAACTCTGCATTGATGCCAGAAGTTCCCAAAACGAAGGACAGTCCTGTTTTCATTGTGCCTGTACTAGTATCTTCTACTCCAGATTGTACTATGCAAATTCCAATCTCCCTCTATGCATTGAAAACAACTGAGAAAGTCATCAAAACCACCACATTGGTTGATTCAGGAACTGAAATCTCCTGCATCAATTGGGGATTTGTGTGAAAGCATCGAATTCCTACCCAATGGCTCACCGAACCAATCATTGCAAAGAATGTGGATGGAACCCAGAATTCCAAAGGAAAAATCCTGTTCTCCACCACCCTGTACTTTAGGGTCAAAGGAATCGTCCATCAAACCTTCTTCCATGTCATCAACTGTGGAATGGAGAACATTATTCTGGGCCTCCCTTGGCTCCAGGAGAACAACCCTGTCATTGACTGGAGAATGGGTACCCTATCCATTGATGAAAAGACTGACAGGTCAAAGGAGTTGAGACATAACATCCTTTCTATTGGGGTTGAAGAACCTGTTGTAAATCTTGTGTCCCCTACTGAAAAGAAAGGGATAAACAAGTTCTTGGATTATGAGGAATCAGAAGATGAAACCATCTGTGCACACTTCGTGATGTTGGTTGGAAAACTCATAGAAGAAGCAAAGAAGATTAATCCAAACAATAGTCTTCTTCAAAAGATCACTATGGCCACTGAATTGGCCCAAGAAGAACATAAAAAAAAACTGAAGGCTATCCTTCCAGAAGACTACAAAGAGTTTGGCTCAGTCTTCAAAAAACCCTCCAATGGAGTTCTCCCTCCATCACAACCCTATGATCATGTTATCAACCTGGTTGAGGACTTTGTCCCCAAGGTGGCTAAAGCATACCCACTCTCTCCCTCTGAAAGAGAGTCCTCCAAAAAGTTCTTTGAAGAGAATCTTCGAGAAGGAAAGATCTGCCCCTCAAAGTCCCCTCAGGCTGCACCCTTCTTCTTTGTAGGAAAGAAAGATGGCTCCCTTCATCCCTGCCAAGATTATCAATATCTGCACAAGAACACTGTAAAGGACACTTATCCACTCCCCCTCATTTCAGATCTCATTGATAAACTCAAAGGAGTATCTATCTTCACAAAAATGGATGTATGACCAGGCTATAACAACATCTGTATCAAGGAAGGAGACCAGTGGAAAGCCACATTCATCACACATAAGGGCCTCTTCAAACTGACTGTTAAGTTCTTTGGGTTATGTAACTCCCCCGCCACCTTCCAGTGATTCATGAATGACTCATTCTGAGACATGATTGCTGAAGGATGGTTGATCATCTACATGCATGATCTCCTCATCTTTTCCACTGATCCTGAAGAACACAAACAAAGAACTTGCCAAGTTCTTGAACAAATGAAAGAACTGTCACTTCCTCTCAAGCTAGAGAAGTGTCACTTTGATCTAACCAAGGTTGAATACCTTGGAATGATTATCAAGGAAAATACCATAGTCATGGATCCTGTCAAAGTCCAAGGCATTGCTGAATGGCCCATCCCAAAAAAGGTCAAAGATGTGAGATCCTTTTTAGGATTCACAAACTTCTATAGAAGATTTGTCCCATACTACTCAGACATTGCCTGACCCTTGATCAACCTCACCAAGAAAACAGTCACTTGGGACTGGTTGAAGAAGTGCCAAACTGCCTTTGATATCCTGAAACAGGTCTTCATGGCACAACTGACTCTTTGAATGCCTGACACATCTCAACCATTTGCCATAACTACCGATGCATCCAAGTATGCAACAGGAGGTGTTCTCCTTCAAGAAGATTCAAATGGTCAATGGCAACCTTGTGCCTTCCTCTCCCAATTGTTTAACCCTGCTGAATGGAACTATGATATCTATGACAGGGAGTTACTAGGGGTTATTTGAGGCCTGAAAGCTTGGAGACATTATCTCCATGGCTCACCATTCCCAGTCAGGGTGTTCACTGACCACAAAAACTTGACCTACTTCAAAGCACCCCAGAATCTGAATTGTCACCAGGCATGCTGGCTACTTGATCTCACCAACTTCAACCTACAGCTTGAACATGTCCCAGGAAAGGACTTGGCCACCCCTGATGCATTGTCATGCTGACCTGACCATGTCCCTGACAATGATGAAGACAACAGAGGAGTTACCCTCCTCCCTCAGACCCTGTTTGTCAACCTCATTGACACGAACCTCACTAAAAAGGTGGCACTTTCCTCTATGAAAGACCCTGTGGCCCAAACAGCACTTCATGCCATAGAAAATGTTGATATGCCACTCCCATTCAAGTCCCACCTCTCTGACTGGCACTTTGATAATGGAGTGCTGATCTATAAAAACCAGGCTTATCTCCCAGATGACCCCTCTCTTTGCTGGACCATGGTGTCCTCTCACCATGGTCACCCTTCTGCTGGACACCCTGGTGTCCTGAAAACTTGCCAACTTGTCTCATCTGAGTTCTGGTGGCCCGGACTCGCTTCCTTTGTTTGCAAGTACATTGAAGGCTGTGCCATATGTCAGCAGAACAAGGTCAACACCCACCCAACAACACCACCCCTTACACCCATCCCCTTGACCTTGACTCGTCCCTTCCAACAGATCTCCTGTGATCTGGTCACTGATCTTCCCCTTTCTAAAGGCTATGACTCTCTTTTGGTCATGGTAGACCATGGGCTTACAAAGGGGGTAATTTTAACACCCACAAGGAAAACTGCCTCCACTGCTGACATCGCAGCCCTCTTCTTCAAGAAAGTCTACTCCCATTTTGGGTTGTATGACAGAATAATATCTGATAGAGGATCCCAGTTTGCCTCTGCATTTGCAAAAGAACTTGCCTCCCTCCTTGGGTACTCCCTTGCCTTGTCAACAGCATATCACTCTCAAACTGATGGAGAAATGGAATGTGTTAACCAGGAGGTAGAGACCTATCTCCGAATCTTTTGTCAGAACGATCCCACTTTGTGGGTGGACAACCTTCCCATGGCAGAATTTGCACATAATCACTGTCCTCATTCTGTCACAAATCGGTCTCCATTCTACCTCATGTATGGGAATGAACCAAAACCTCTCCCATCCCTTATCACAGAAACCCACCTTCCTGCCATCAAGTCCAGACTCAATGAACTCCAAAAAGCTAGAGAAGAAGCCTTAGCGGCACATGATCTAGCCAGAAACATAATGAAAAACCACTCAACATGACCCTTTTCCCTGTTCCAGAAAGGAGATAAAGTCTGGCTCAAAGCCCAGAACTTAAAATGCTCTCATGAAAACAGAAAGATTGCTCCCAAACAAGAAGGACCCTTTGTCATTTCTGATGTCCTATCTCTGATCACTTATTGCCTCGCAATCCCCACATGATGGAAGATACATAACATCTTCCATGCTTCTCTCCTATCACCCTATCATGAAAATGATGTCCACAGACCAAACTTTCTGGCTCCACCTCCTGATCTGATTAATGAAGAAGAGGAGTATGAGGTAGAGGTGATAGTCAGCCATAAAAGGTCCAGCCAAGGACACATGTTTTTGATCAAGTGGAAGGGTTATCCCTCTTCCAAAAACTCTTGGCAAAAGGAAACACACCTAGAACACGTGGATGATACCCTCTCTGCATATAAGAAATGGTTCCCAAGAGACTTCCCTCCTCAGAAACAACCCACTCAACACACTACACTTACCCTCGCGAACCTTCTCATCATCACACCCCCTTTGCCCATCATCAGCAACAACCTGCTGGCAATCAGATGATCTCTTCATACCGACTTTTCATTGCTGACCCTGCCATTGTTGGAATGGTCTACCATGAGGTTGATGAGAACTCTCCTCTCAACCTCATCTACCACACTACCATCCAAGCTCTTCAGCTTGAGGAACTGTCCAGATATGTGAACTGACAGAACCCTCTCTTGTCCCCTGCCTGTACCATCCTTAATGAGATCACCTATGAACAAGTTCCCTTACTCCTCTGACTCTTTGATGTGTTAGGAGGAGTGGACCTCATTTACAACATTTGGCAATACCCTACATTGGTCACCCCTCCCCCTCCTGGATCTAGAAGATCTCTGACTGCAACTTCTCCCCCAGTCTCATCTGTGTCATCTTCCCCTCTGGCATCATCGCCATTGTCCTCCCACTCCTCTCGCTTGTCTTGCTCTCTTAGAAGAGCTGATCACCCTCATGCCTGTTGCCTGTCAGGTGTTAATCCCCAACCTTGCGAGTCACATGACTCCCCATCTGAAGTAGATCCTGAGACCACTTTCAGTGTCTCCAGAGCCAAACTTGACTATACTCTGAACATCATTGAGACCCTTTCTCAACTACCTCTGTCCCCCATGTTAAATGCCATGGCTGAGGCTGATTGTCCTCTTACCCCTTCCAATCCACAATACTGTCAGGCATGTTATGTCTGTTGACAACTTGGACATATCTGCATCAATTGTGGACTTTACAAGTGTCCTCTCTGCCACACCACTCATCCTGGTCATACCCAAGCCCAGTGCCCTTCATTGCACCCTCGACATGCCTTACAAGAAAGACTTTCTACTCCTGGAGTAGTAGATGATCGTACTCTCATTGGGAGCAAGGACAATGACTTATACAATAACAACTTCAACTTTGATGACTCTGCCATCAGTAATATGACTGGCAAACCTTATGGAGAGTAGATTGAAGTCGGAGACTTCAAGACTTAACAGGGGGGTAATGTTACATTTCACCCTCATTTACTCTTTTCTCCTAAATGTTTACCTCATGGTTCAGTCCATTGGACTATCTTTCCTTTTTGAGCCATCTTCCCTTTGATCTGACAGCTCCTTATGTCCACCACTAGCATTATCCTCTTGATACATGCATAGAATGTGTGTCATTGTTGTTCAACCAATGGCATAGTTACCTTGTTACATGCAAATGCCTCATGGTCCATTTCTTGTACAAGTATTTAGTCTGTTGGCTCAAGTCCTGGTAGACCCAGACTTGAGCTGCTCAATCATATGCAGCATTCTCAGAACTTTGCCCTCAGTGTCCATAACCTGGACCACTCTTACCAGCATTGCCCCAAATCCTCTGTCATTTACAGATGTTACTGCAGCCATTTGCTCAGTAGAAACCTTAGACTGCATTTGAGCTTTCCCTACATCTTGACTTCGGTTGAGTGTAACAAAAGTGACTTGCACTAGTGGTAGCATTTCTAACAACTGACCTCATACTGTGAAATCAGCAACCTCCAGATGGCCAAGGGAAGCACTCAAAAGGGTATGAGAATAATTGGTCCTACCCTGGACCATCAGGTGAAGCAGCTGGAAGTCAAGACTCAAAGAACTGGAGGTAGATATAGATTGTGATTGGTAGAAGTCATGATCAAACAGCCAGATCCAACAACCCCTGTCCATTCTCCCTGATCCTCACCATCCAAGCATTCAAGGTCTCGCTCCCACAAGTACTTTGATGCATGGGTGGATTCAGCCTTCAATGGACATGAAAGCATGAGCCCACTGGTCCAGCAACTGATGTTACTGCAGAAAAAGGTATGCAGCAGTTCACCAACCCAACAGCAGACTTCCCATGGTGTGTCAGACACAGAATGATTACATCTGTGAATGGGTTCCACAGAAGGGGGAGTTCTTGAAGATACTCCTGGAGCTGGAAGCCTCCCCAGAGCCAAGGAACTGCACCTGGTGTGGCAATGACAGAGTATACAGATGTCTGGATTGCTTGCATCAGCCCCTATTCTGCACAGAATGTTGCCAGAAGAGTCATGAGAGCCTGCCTTTCCACAGGATCCAACAGTGGACAGGGGACTTCTATGAGGAATCTGCCCTCCACATGGTGAGAGATCAGTTAGTTGCCCAGAATTACATTCACATCAAGACCCACAGACTGGCATTCAGTTGCACCTAGGACATGGTGGAGCACCCTGTCCCCATGTGATCACACAAGCCCAGCAAGCAGCAGGTGAACCTCTGCCCATGGATGATCAAGAGTGGGAAGATGTGGAAGATATCAAAGAAAACCCAAAGCACCTCCATCCTCCAGTGGGGTCAAGATATCTCACTGTCATGAATGTCACAGGTGTTCATTTCATTGTAGTGAATTGGTGTGAATGCAAGACTGCAGAAACCTGATACATACAGTTACTCAGAGCCAAACTATTTCCCTCAATGTTTGAGAAGCCAAGCACCACATTCACATTCATGGTTCTGGATGACTTCCTGAGGGACAACCTAGAATGTGGAACATCCAGTATGAACTATTACAGCAAGTTGTGTTGGATCACATCCAGTGTGTTTCCACACCTCATTCCAGTAAGATTTGGTATTTTGGTTCCAAGTGTTGGAATGTCTGAAGGGTCAATCAGGATAGATACTGTGAGCTTCTATGGGTTGTGCAGAAATGGTGATACCTCAAGCTACTTAAATGCAATGGATTCTGCAGGACAACCAGGTCAGCAGAGAAAGGCAGACTGGCATTATCTTGTGCAGCATGCCCCCAGCCTGGAATAAATGTTGATACCAATGAGGATTTGGACCACTAAGCAGCTCCAATAATGCAATCCTCATATGCTGACCTTCTCCAGCTGGCAGTTCACCCACACAGTAGTAATGGACAGAAACTTTAATGCTGAACACATGCATGAGCAGAAATCCAAAGATCAGGTGTGGTTGATGGATGGACTAGGTTATATGGTGACCAATCCACACTACATGGACTATTTGAAGGCCACTCCACATATTGCAGAGGTATGAATTCATTCAACCCATGCAAAACATGATCTGAGCTCAGGCACAGAAATCCACCTGCAACAACCACAGAGATATCAGTCAGGCAAATGCAGCCCAGGGAAAGCTTCATGCAACTGGAATTGGGGCAACTGCATGCACATGGAACAGATGCTTTTATCTGCATTGTGTTGTTGACTTCCAAAAAGGAGAAAGGTATGAGGTTGAATTGTCAATTTTGACACCCACTGATGGTGCTGCAGACAGTTGAACATGGACTACTATTTGGCAAATGCATTGGGATACAATATGGAAGGGATCAAACAAGTGGTTTGCTTCTATGACATTAACTGCTCCTACATGATGAATCTGTGGAAGCATGTGGGTTGAAGTGAGATGATTGATATCCTGTCATCACTTTGGATTATCCCTGGAATCAGCATATGGCATGTGCATGGGCACAAGAAGGAATGTTATGCATGGTATGCCCTGCTGTTCATCAAGGGGGCCAGATGGGTAGATGGAGAAATTATTGAAATGTTGTGGTCCATCCTTAATGTGGCATCTGCATCTGTATGCAGGATGACCTCACCACATTGCCAAGAACTGCTGGATTTCCAGATGAATGATTCCAACTTCATGAAGATGATTTGGATTGGTTAGTCTGAGGATCCACTTGCAGTGCACTCTCTGACATCCAAGATTAAGCAGATAGCCTATCATGGAAGCGCAAAGCAGCTTGAGCAGCAGTGCCATTGGTGAGGCAGGCATATATAAAGCTAGATGAAGCCTTGACTGCAGAGCAGTGAAACAGCTGGTGAACACAAGAGATTTGTGCGCTGCACAATCATGTTGATGACCCATCTGTCATGGACATCTTCAAAGTTCAATTAAGGGTGGGTATGGCATTCACCTTTTTGGATAAATGCAAAATACTGATGTATCATGAGAAGCACCAACAGTGCATGCCATCAAACTAGCATTATTGGAGGAACCAAGACCCAGCAGATGCCTACATGGAGCAGCTAGTTGGCTAGCATGCAGTTTATGCTTAGAAGAGGCCATGACCTCACTTCACATGGACAGAAAGGATGTTGGGGAATGGGCATCAGAATTGAAAAAATTGGCTATGGCACACCATGCTGATCACATTGCATCTGAACAATTGGGTTTTATCACAGATGCCACAATTTACTTGAAGCTGCACCTTGAAGTGGGCTCCAACACTTCCACCAGCACATCTTTACAGCAGACTGCATTTCTTGATGCAAATTCAGAGCAGGATTATGCTTCAGATGATGGTTGGCTGGACAATGTGGGGGATGAGTTTCCTGCTTCAGATGGAACCCTGGCAGGACTGCAGGACAAATTGCCACTTCCATCTGCTCTTGGCATTGACACATGTCAAGCTTGAGGGCTTCAAAATCTTGCAGAAATGGAGCTGAAGCTTCACACAGGTCAAGCTAATGATGCACTACATGGCCTCTGTCTTATGTTGGCATACAAGGCAGCTGTCTTTTGGGGGGTGGTGCACACAGCTAAGAGCTATGCTACAAAACCTCAGGCCTGGGATATGATCTGTGCTATCAATGTCTCAGTAAAAAAAAAGGCCATGATTTATAATTGATGCAGAGATGCCATGGTTGTACTTGGCATGGGTGCAGATATCTTAGGACATTATCAAGAGCTTCATAAAGAAGACCTGGCTGTGCAGACAGTGGCCTTCTGCCAAAATGCACAGGAGCACCATGGAACCCATCTTCCATGGTTTTGGTCAATCGTCATCCCACAGGACACAGAATCAAAGAGTTGGATGTCTGAATGTATGTTGACCTTACTGTTCAACAGTGCTTTAAGGTTGATGAACTTTCTTCAATTAGATTATCACATTCATTGGCTGTGAGCAAAATCTGTCAAAGATTGTTGGGAAGAAGAGGAAGAGCTTGTAATATCAGAATTTCAATGGGCTATAAGTTTCTTCAGGTTTCAAGCAAAAGAATGGCATAAGATATAGATGGGAAGCAGCACTATTGGAGCTCTTGGGGTGCAGTGTTATGCAGTGAGGCAGAGGATGATGTATTTAAGGTTGGCTGAGCATGCTGAACACAAATGGCAGGCCATGAATGTGACTGATATTCAGTTTGTGCTGGAGAAAGATTTGTAGTTACATGTTAGCTTAATGTGAACCTGCAGTTTCCATCCCCCACCCTTGCATTCTGCCCTGTAGCTGACAGGTGGGTCAGTGGGTACTTCACAGGAGATGTCCAGTGGTAAGCTAGTCCATTCATTCACCTTTCACATGTTTTATTTCCATTGTGGATATGTCTGGTATGACATGAGTATGTATATTGTTTGTCTTGAAAGGCTCATGCATCTGTGGGCTGAGATGAATGGCAACAAACCATTTTTGGGAAACAGAATACTTATTGCTCACTACAGAGGGTGAATTGGTCACTAGTGACTGGCTGAATGCCATTGGTTGTATTTCCATCTGCTGAGAAATATTTATCTGCTCATTTGCCAAGCTTCTGCCTATTGAAATACATTGGCTCCTGCAATAGCAGAATGCAACATTTTCCCTGAATTGAACCTTGCAAATATCACAATCTGCTGATTTGCACATGTCCCACCTGTGGGCATACCTTGGATCCTATGTTAGTACAATGAGAATATTGCTTTGCATTTGCATCTGATGACTGATTGCTCTCAGCCTTGCATCTCACACAGTCTGCTCATTTTGAAGGGTTCCATCTATCAGGATCCATCAAATGCCATGTTAGCAGGTCAAGACAGTCCATATCAACCTTGCATATTGTGCAGGCTGCTCATTTGGAAGGGTTCCATCTATCAGGATCCACAGAATGCTCTTTTTGCAGGCTGACATCTTTCTTTGCATCATTATCCTATTATTAGCCATTATCTTGTTTTGTAACTCCCAAGTGAACACCATAAATAGCATAGCCTGCTCAGTTGCCAGGTGTCCATCTATTGGGGTTCATCAGCAGCCATATCAGCAGACTCAGATGTGTTGGCCAAATCAGACTATTAATTGCATTTGTGTCAGATGGCAGGTTGCCATCACATATTGCACAGTCCATTCATTTGCAAAGGTTCCATCTATCAGGTTCCATCAGCTCCAGTTTTAGCAGAATGAGACCATCCTGCTATCTCATTTTTTAAGTTTCAGGTTAACTATTCTATGTCACAAAGCCATGCATTTGCTGAGCTTCTGCCTATCAGGATACATTAGCAGTTGTTTTAGTAGATTGAGATTATCCTTCACAATTCTGTTGGCTGTCTAGCCATTATTGTCTTTTTCTCACTCTTAAATAAAGGTTGAATATACAATGTGGAACAAGTGGTCAATTAAAATGGAAATACAAAATGACATTGTATGTACCATGGAGGAGTAAAATGATAGACAGCCTTGTTCACCCTGCTGTCCTATCTGCCCTTGTCTCATCTGCCAGAGGCCCTAAAAGATCAATGAGATTGTCTCCCAATGCTCATCCATATACCTGAATACACAGAGCCTCCAGCTTGCAAGCCATCCTGTCCAGTGTCTGCATGGTTTTGTCCTGTTGTATTTGGAAATCATACATTCAATCCTTGTAGTATTGGCTGTGGGCCTCAGCATCATGGAGTCAACATTCCAAATCTTTGATTTGCTTTTCGATTGTGTTGGACATTTGCAACACCTCAGTGATTGGGGCACAGATGGGTGATGGTGTGCTGGGAGTTGCAGTGGTTGTGAGTTGGATGGGTGCTGCTGTTGTTGATGGGTGGGTGTCTGCTTTGAATATGAGGGTTAACCATGATAATTAGCATAAATGTAGAGTGATTAAATGTACCTGCTGCCATAGATTCCTCTGCCTCCTGCACAACAGATGGGCCAGCCTTGATGGTCAAATCTGCTTGTACAGCAGCTGGGATTGGGTGGGAATCCCTGTGTTGGAATGCAGGAATACAAATCTCTGAATAAAATTTGAGTCAGTGTAAATACATGAAATTGTGAACATACTGAGTGAAGATCCCTTGGGGATCATCTCTCCCTGGTTGGAGGGCCCAACCCCAGCATTGATGGCTTTGGAAGCCATCAAAATGTGTCACTTTGGGGGATGTTCCTTTGGGCTTTGGGATTCTTGGGCCTCCATTGTTGGGGACAGACTTTGAGCTTGCTTTTTTCCCCTGGCTTGTGATGGATTCTGTCAAGTTAGAGTGGCAATCCTGCCTTTGGCATGGCTACATTGAATCTTGCAACTGTCACATGGGAAGCATGACTTCCCAGGGTTCTTGTAGCATCAGACCTTGCATCTGCAGCATGACTTGCAGGAATGGGGGGTTGGGGGAAGGCATCCTTCTGGCAGCTATGGCAGTGTGACCATATAGTCTGTCTGATGGTGGACAAGGCTTGCATTTTGATTGGCCTTGAGTGGGAATGTCATCATCATTGTCAGTTTCTGCTGTTGCCTTCCTGGAGTTGGATCAACATCTGGATCAATGGGACATCATTTCTGTAGCAGCTTTGCACTTCTGCCTGGCTCACACTGGTTCTTCCTCATCATCCTCCTTCTCTGGCACCTCATCTTCACCCTCATCTTCACCCTCATCATCCACCTCTGTCCTGTGCAAGCTATCCACTATCATTTGCTCCACCTCTGCCTTGGTCACTTTCTGTTTTCCTTTGTCACTCATAAGCATTTCAGTCTCTTGAGCAGGTGGTGTTGGTGTTGGCACCACACAGGGCATAGGGCGGCCCAACCAGTGGTAGTCATATCAATGCTTGATGAAGTCAAGCCACTTGTGGTTGGCAACATTGGTTTTGGAAGGGGATAGGGTGGTCTTCCACTCAGGCCATGGGTGCTTGATCAAGCTGAGGTCTCCATGCCACTTTAAGAATGTGTCAATGCTGATGAGGGTCATCAGAATCTCATCTGTCCCAGTGATGGGGTCATGTACAGCATCCTGAATGCATCAGTTAGTGAAAAAAATG
Organism: Pisolithus orientalis; assembly: GCF_024613125.1. Lineage (NCBI taxonomy): Eukaryota > Fungi > Basidiomycota > Agaricomycetes > Boletales > Pisolithaceae > Pisolithus > Pisolithus orientalis. Next base: position 551,734 of record NW_026260796.1, on the reverse strand, counting down.
TGATGACACTATGATGCACTAGTTCATCGTTTATTGCCTTGATGGCACCTCTCCACTTCACAATCTTGTCTGCCTTTCACAGCTTGCTGCTTTCCATGATATCCTTGAAGTAAATTTGAAGGATGTGGTTAGCTGCAGCATCAAGCTCAGGTGATTGTGAGATGATGATGATGATGACATGTTTCTGATGATGAGATGATGGAGTAGTTTGATGGTGAGAGTGGTGATGGTGATTGGAGAGTGGAAGAGTCAGAGGTTAAAGACAGACAACAAGATACATGGATGTCACATTTTTTATCCTGCCTATGAATGATTCCCATGGCATGACAGCAATACTGGTACAAGTCAATAATCCTGAATGCATATATGAAGCAGAGGCTCAGATAAAAATATGATGCATTGTTCTGGAATAGCATTGCTGTTTGTTTTGCATGTTTCCTGTCTGCTCCAATGGCAGAGCCTGGCTTGCAGCTACATAGACCAGTGCCTGAGATTCCAACTAAATAGGCAAATCATCCAACATGAAACACAATTTATAGTGGGAAATTCAGATACTCTATAGTGTGAGAGGTTCCACTTTCTTCATTTCTTGTCTTCCTGGGCCCATTGTGAGTCAAAGTGTGGTTCAGTGGTGAAAACCAACCAAAACCAACACAAAAGACAAAAAGAGCAAGTGGTGGTGTGTTTATGCAGTACCTAGATGGTAGAACCTGTTATTTGGGAGGGTTTTTGTGAGCTACAACACTCAAAGATGAGTGCTGAGGGACAGGGGTGCTCCTGATGAAGAGGGAGCAAGAATTTGATAGAAAGCAATAGGGTAGACTGCTGTCAGCCTACAGAAGGATGGATGGTGACTTAATTCAATGTCCTAAGCTGTACTGAGCTCAGGGAGGGCTTGGAGTGAAGTATATGGATGATAGATGATGATAAGTGAAGTAGATGATAGCTAGACCCTTAATAAAGTCTCAACTATCGAAGCTGATGAATGATTTACTGAAAGATGATAAATTGCGAGCAAGAGGGGCTCTCTGATGTCTTCTTTTTTTGCTACCTAAGTACAGTGACTTATATACAGTACAGGGGCATTGGCTATGGAAAACAAGGTGCAAACACTTGGTAAGTGATTGGTGACCAATGAGTAAGGAATGTAAGCGATGGGTAATCGTCTTGGAAAGCATTGGTAAGCATTGGTAAGGATAAGTAAGCCAAAAAGTGAAGAATCAGTAAGCAAAGTCAAAAGATTGGTAAGTATTGGCAATAGGTGAGTCAAAGACAGTCAGAACATCAAAGTATGAGTCAAGTAATGTCAGGAACTGGGAAAGTGCACTGGAATCGCATTAGGGGGAGGCTGTGCATGTCACATCTTGAAGAGATCGCTTCTAGGCCAAGGTGGGATGACAGAGAGGCAGCGCTGATCTGATGCCAATATAGTACATCCAAAAGCAGACAGGGTGAGTCAGATGTCAACAGGGGTCAAGCTTTGGGGGTCTGTGGGGTGACAGGAGCATAGGGGATCACAACTTTCCCCCCCAAACCATCCTCTCAGTGAAGCAAATAAAAACTTCATGAATGAGGCTCTGTTGGAAGAGAGGATGAAGGGGGAGTGTCTTCTGCTGTATCTTGCAACAAGGAGGCAAGATGTGCATCATACTCATCATGGATGCAATCAGGGAGAGTGGAGAACAGTAGATTATACTGTAGCTGTCACAATTTTGGAAGAATGATGGATGAGACTGGTATGAAGATGTTGCAGGGGGCAGGGAGGAAGGATCCATATGCTTCTTGGACTGGAGAGACTGAAACGACCACATAAGACCTTTCCAAGCGAATGACAGACCTGAGGTGACCAAAGAACATCCTCCTGGAGGTCATACTGACAAAAAGAACATGCTGTCCAAGCTGGATGGGCTGAGAGGGGGCAGATGAGGGTGGGATGTACCAGGACGCTTCAGGACAGAAGCTGGTAGGAACTCCTGGTAGATATATGTAGCCATGGTCCCTAGCAAAGGGGACAAGTGAAATGACTGATGTGGAGGCAGCCATATCAGAAGAATTAGCGAAATGAGTGTCTTTTGGAGGGAGTGCTGTAGAAACGTGTGGAGTGCACAAATCCTTTCCAATCCTGGAAGGTAGGATCACGTGGCTGAGCACTACAAGCAAGTGTTGGAATGGTTTTGGTGTCTGCAGAATTGGTGGAGATATGTCAAAAACTGGAATGCCATACATGGGCACTTAAGAATTTTATTGGCACTTAACCTGCCTCCTCCTTTTTCTTTGATATTGACAACCTGTTCTTGTGCGAGGGATGACTGCCGACATTGCTGGCTGTCCTTCTTCACATGAGGGCTATGGTCTTCACCTCCATTCATCAGCTACATCCATGTCCACCTCACCAAACACCTTTGGTGTGTGACAATGAAGCTCTGTTGGAAGAGAGGATGAAGGGGGAGCGTCTTCTGCTGTATCTTGCAACAAGGAGGCAAGATGTGCATCATACTTGTCATGGATGTGATCAGGGAGAGTAGAGAACAGTAGATTATACTGTAGCTGTTGCAATCTTGGAAGAATGATGGATAAGACTGGTATGATGACTTTGCAGGGAGCAGGGAGGAAGGATCCATATGCTTCTTGGACTGGAGAGACTGAAATGACCACATAAGACCTTTCCAAGCAAATGACAGACCTGAGGTGACCAAAGAATGTCCTCCTAGAGGTCATACTGACAAAAGGAACATGCTGTCCAAGCTGGATGGGCTGAGAGGGCACTGATGAGGGTGGGATGTACCAGGATGCTTCAGGATGGAAGCCAGTAGGAACTCCTGGTAGATATATGTAGCCATGGTCCCTAGCAAAGGGGACAAGTGAAATGATTGATGTGGAGGTGGCCATATCAGAAGAATTAGTGAAATGAGCATCTTTTGGAGGGAGTGCTGTAGAAATGTGTGGAGTGCACAAATCCTTTCCAATTTTGGACAGTAGGATTGTGTGGCTGAGCACTACAAGTGAGTGTGGGAATGGTCTTGGTATCTGCAGAAACAGCAGAGATATGTTGAAAACTGGAATGCCATACACAGGTGCTTAAGAATTTTAACCAGCACTTAACTCACTCCCATTCTTTTTCTTTGGCACTGATGACTCATTCTTGTGTGAGGGATGACTGCTGACACTTCTGGCTGTCCTTCTTTGCAGGAGGGCTATGGTCTTCATCCCCATTTGTCAGCTGTATCCATGTCCACCTCACCAAACACCTTTGGTGTGTGACACCATCTTATATTGTGACAGGGGGATAACCCAATTATGGATAGGCCCATCCATTTGTGGTGAGCTATCTATGATATGACAGATTGGCCCATCTTATGCAGTGCCAAGGGTTTGTAATCCTGTGATGGACAGATTGGCCCATCTTATGTTGTAACACTGGTTTTTGTTTTCCCTTATCTGCTGCCTGAGAATACCATGGATGGGCCCATCCTTACATAGATCCCTTTGATCTCCCTTTCTGCTGCCTGAGAATGCCTTACACAGACCATCCTTATGTAGATAGCTTGGATCTCCCTCTCTGCTGCCCAAGAATACCATACATGGACTCATCCTTATGTTGCAACAGGGGTGCATCTTGCTAGATGGGCCCATCCATTTGTTGTGATGATATACATGATACTACTGAAGGGCCTGTCCTTATGTTGTGACACTATTAGATGATATTACTGATGGACCCATCCATATGTTGCAACAATATAAACAATACTACTGAAGAGCCCATCACTATATTGTGATGCTATTAAACAACATTACTGATGGGCCCATCTTGAGGTGTCAACAGGGTACATCTTACTGGGGCTGGGCCCACCCATATGTTGTGACAATATAAATAATACTACTGAAGGGCCTGTCCATGTGTTGTGATGCTATACATGAGATTACTGACAAGCCCATCTTTATGTCTCATCAGAGGTACATCTTACTGTGGATGGGCCCATCCATATGTTGCATAATACTACTGATGGGCTTGACCTTATGTTGTGACTCTATTAAATGATACTAGTGATAGGCCTGTCTTTATGTTTCAGCAGTGGTACATCTTACTGTCGACAGGCCCATCTATATGTTGCAGCAGGGGTACAGCTTATTATGAATGGGCCTGTCTTGATGTTGCAACACCATAAATGATATTACTCCTGGGCCTGTCCATATGTTGCCAACTTTGTATTCTAATCATAGACAGGCCCATCCTTATGTTGTGACCCTCTCCATGTTATGATAGGCAGGCCCACCTTGATGTTGTGACAGGGGTGTAACCTACCAGGACAGGCCCATCCATGTCTTATAGCAACTCAGTATACTAAATTGGTCATGGGTCCATCTAAATGTTTCAACATCCTTACCCACTGCAGGCCCTCCCATATGTTGTGGTAATGCACTTACAGGCCTGTACATATGTTGCTCTCACTTTAGTCCCTCAGGCCTGTCCATGTGTACTGGCTAATCTATTTAGGCCAGCCCATTTCAGGGTCTATATAAGTGTTGGTGTTTTGGCACACAGGCTGCCCATGTGTTGTGACTAAATGTGACTACACTATGTGGATGCTGACTGAGAGGGGATGCTGAATGGGGAAAAGGTATTCAGCTGAAAGGACTCTGGAGTGATGATCTTCAATAAGATGTGCTCCTGGCACAAGTTGACAATGAGTTATGCAGGAGTGAAAGGATGACTAAGCATGGATTAGACTGCAGATGATGAATGGTGGTAGATAGACCCTTCTGAATGAGCCTCAACTACCAAGGATGATGATTGGGGGCAGATAGACTCTTCCAAATGAGCCTCAACTGTTGACAATGAGTTATGCACTGAGATGAGCTGAACTGACTGACTGGATTGCTTCTGGATTGCTTGGGTTGTAGCTAAGTACATGGGGGTTTATATACTGTGGGGGGATTGCAGCTTATGAAAAATGAGGCACAAATGCTTGGTAAGTAATGAGTAAGGAATGTAAGAAATGAGTAATCATGATGAGTAAGTGAGAAATAAAAAGTAAGCAAGCAAAGAGGATTGGTAAGTATTGGCAATGAATGAGTCAAAGATGGTCAAAACATCACAGAATGAGTCAAATAATGTCAGAAACAGAGTAAGTGCACTGATATCACATTAGGGGGTGGCAATGCATGTCAGGTCTTGATGGAGACATCATTAGATCCAAAAATGGCATGACAGATGGATGGTGTTTCCAGATAGGGAAGTATTAATTCCAGAATTGAAGGGCATGAGTCAGGCATCAAAGGGCTAGGGTGTTGGGGGTCTGTGGGGCAATGGGGGCATAAGTGATTGCATCTCCCACCCTTTCATCCTCTCAGCAAAGTTAACAAAAGCTTCATGAACAGGGCTCTGATGGAGGAGGAGGAGAAGGGGGGACATCTTCTGCTGAATCTTGCAGTAAGAAGGCCAGATGCACATCATACTTGTCATGGATGCAATAAGGGAGGCTGGAGAACAGTAGATTATGCTGCAGCTGTCACAATGTGGGGAAAGTGATGGACAAGATTGGAATAAAGACAGTGCAGGGAGCAGGGAGGAATGATCCATATGCTTCATCAAGTGGGGAGACTGAAATGCCCACATAAGACCTTTCCAACTGAGTGACAGACCTGAGGCAACCAAAGAATGTCCTTCTGGAAGTCATACTGACAAGGAGAACATGCTGACCAAGCTGCATGGGATGAGACAGGGCTGACAATGATGGGATGAACCAGAGGGCTTCAATGGAAGCTGGTGGGAATGCCTGATGGATATATATTGTCATGACTATGCATTTGTCCTAAGTCCTCACTCACTCCACATCCTTCTCTGCTGGTCATTCACTCATTTTGCACCAACTCTGCCCATCCTCTGTCAGTTACAAACCTTCTCCACTCTGACTGCTGTTGGACTTGTGTTGGTCTACCATTGGACTGAGCAGACTGTTCTCTGAGCAGTCATGTGACCTCCCTTCAGACTTCTCCCTGACAGTGTGCAGTCAGGTACTCTGCAGCATGCACACCACATGGTCCAGCACCTGGACTGTTTCCTTTTTTGGATGTTCTATATTACTTGTCATATGTCCTCCATCTTCCCTTCATTCATCACCTAGGAAGTTTTTACTTGAAAATTTATGAGTCTCTGTATGTCAGTTCCAATTCTGATTACTGTACCTCTGTAGTAAGTGTAAAAGCATGTACTGTACTCTGCTGTTCCTCAGTATGGATATTGACTTAGTTCCTACTCCCTCTCTCTCTGTCTTCTGTCTGTCAGAGTTACCTCTGACTATCTGTTGTCACACACCAAAGGTGTTGTGGACATGGTTACAGCTGACTCTGCCTAACTTGTCAACACTTCAGGTAAGCATTTTTCATAAGCATTTGGGCTGAATAGTTTCTCCAAACCATCCAGCCTAATAGCCTCCCAGACCAAGGTCTGCCCAGGGACATCTGGTCATGTCCCAGGGCTATGCAGATTTTTAGGCCCTGGGATAGATGGGATTTCCCACATAGCCATCCATTCAAATGCAATTATTTGGGATGTCCCAAGACTGCCTTGGGTGACTGGGGTCCCTACTCCTGAAAGTGCAGCTTATATTAGCATTGAAATCACTGCAGAAATCCTAGCCCCCTTGCTCCTCTGACAGATTTAATCCACAAAGTATCCTTTGACCTATACATCCCCTCCCATCCCACCATGCATAGTAGTATACAATAGTACTTTTCATGTACATCTTTGCAATGTGATTCTGCTGTATTGGGACATCTCACTAGTTGCCAGGGAGATGACCCACCTGAGCCTCCACATTTGCCTTGAAAATTGCAATAATAAATTCAATCAATTTGTGTCTATACCTCATGCAATTTGTACTGTATGAAGGAAGAAGTGAATGGTTTTTGAACACTTGTGTGACAAGCCAATATCTCAAAGTCCCCTGCATAGAACATGGTGTTGGTCACCTTTGCAACACCATCTGCAGAGGGCAGAATGTCCCAAATGAGCCTCTGAGGTTGTCATGGGGCATTGTGCTGGTCTGCAAAGGTAACTTAGGAGGATGTGCCATCATAGCCCTCTGAGGCTGGGATGGGACATCCCACTGTTCCCTCTGCCAAGCAGTGGGATGTCCCACAACAGCCTCTAATGCTATGTTGGGATGTCCCACCCTCCCCTTTGCCAAGCAGTGGGATGTCCCACAACAGCCTCCAAGCCTACATTGGGACATCCCACCCTCCCCACTGCCAACCAGTGGGATGTCCCACAACAGCCTCCAAGCCTACATTGGGACATCCCACCCTCCCCACTGCCAACCAGTGGGATGTCCCACAACAGCCTCTAAGGCTACATTGGGACATCCCACCCTCCCCTTTGCCAATCAGTGGGATGTCCCACAACAGCCTCTAAGGCTATATTGGGACATCCCACCCTCCCCTCTGGCAACCAGAGGGATATCCCAACACAACCTCTAAGGTGTTGAAGTAGTAATCTGCACTAATCCTACAAGCACCATAGAGAATCCAATGCAAGGTAGCTCCATGGTCAGAGCAGCTGCTTGACACTGAGAGGGTCCTGGCTCAATGCCAGCTCTGGTCACATTTTCATCAGGTTATGAGCTGCAGCTGGAACCCATGCATGCTCAGTACAATGGGTCATGCAGCATCCTTAGGAAGTCCAGATCATGTGAGTTACATGGACACAAGGTGGCTGACAGTAAGGCCTCCTGGAAACACAGCAGTAAATCCTGATCCATCACATGACACAAGGTCAAAAGGCAATCAGACCATTTGCATGACCCTAGGGGGTGTGCACTGTTTTTACACTCCAAAAGTGGCCAGATGAAGGGACCACATTGGAGATGGTGCATTCTGTGCATTAACTTCATGGAGATATGTTCCCACAGTGCTAGTCTAAGCCCCCAACTACTGACACTAGTACCCAGACCATATGGCTCAGTGGTTGCAGCACTTGGTAAACACCTAGGAGGTCACTGGTTCAATCTTAGGACTGGTCACATTTCATCAGTAGACCACTTTGTGAGCTGGTAGTCCTAGGGAATCTGTCCAGTGCTGGACAGCTCTGGACAGCTCTGGCCAGCAAAAGTGATTTACTGATGTTTCCTCATAAGGCTACTTTGGGACATCCCTCCTGTTGATGCACATTAATTATATTTCTTACACCAGTAATATCTTACATAAGCACAGTCATTTTGGCACATTATTTTTCCTTCATGCACCTCAGTCTTCTCCCAATAGAAGCCTGAGTATCTTCTCTCATTAGTCTGTCACTACTCAGAAACACCTCTTCAGAACCTCCCCCCCTCTGGCAACCAGTGGGATGTCCCACAGCAGCCTCTGAGCAAGTGGGGAATGGTGCATTGCTCTTCACATAGTCTTGTTCCCATGTCACTGGTTTACCCCCATGCTACTGATATTAGTACCTGGACAATATATATTTGCTCAACTGTTAGAGCACTGGTTATCACCTAAGAGGTTGCTTCAATCCCAGCTCTGGTCACATTTCCATCATAAGGCTACATTGGGACATCCCACTTCCCCCTCTGGCAGCTGGGGGTAGTGTTGCTGTGGCTCAGTGAGCTGTCCTCAGCCAAGGGCCATACCACATCTATATTATTGAGTATTAAAGTAATTATTGTGAATTTGGTATGTGGCAACACAAGGCCACATTTGGTAATAGTTGTCATAGTGACTAAGCTGCTTGTTGTTGAGCAGGTCAGCCTTTGGAGCTGAGCCACAGCAACACTAGCTGAGGCTATGTCCCAGAACACCCTCTTGGGTTATATTGGGACATTCCACCCCACTCTCCAGCAGCCAGTGGGATATCCCACAACAGCCTCTTAGGCTAAGTTGGGACATCCCACTGTCCCCCTTCTGAGGCTGGTGTGGGGCATCCCACCCTCCCCTTTGTCACCCAGTGGGATGTCCCACAATACCCTCTAAGGCTACATTGGGACATCCCACCCCCCTTCTGGAAAGCAGTGGGATTTCCCACAGCAGCCTCTAAGGCTACATTGGGATGTCCCACAACAGCCCCTAAGGCTACATTGGGACATCCCACAACAGCCCCTAAGGCTACATTGGGACATCCCACCCCCTCTCTGTCAAGCAGTGGGATGTCCCACAACAGCCTCTAAGGCTACATTGGGACATCCCACCTACCCCTCTGCCAACCAGTGGGATATTCTACATTTTACCCATGCATATGTCTTCAAACATGATGCTCAAAAAAAAATCTATTTAAACACACCAAATAGATTATAATATGTCTCTATCACCCTTATCTGTATTGAACTATTTTACTTGTAGATGATGGTGGATCCATATTCAGTAGGTCATTCTCCCATTCTTCTCCCCAACAGAATTCTTCCAATGGCATATCACTTTGTTGGTGATATTCATCTGCCAGGGCAAATTCTTCAGCAACACATAGTGACTCATCATCCATCGCTTCATCCTCATCCTCTTCACCCTCTGACTCCAATCCATCAAACCACTCCTCATTATTACCATCAATATATATAACATGACCACCCTGCACCATGCTGTGCAGTTCTTCATCACTTGCACCCCAGTTCTCATTAGGTGTTCCAGGATAGCCTCTAAGTTGCCTCTTCCACAAGATGCACAGACCTGCTAGTCTCAATGCTCTGCAGTCAAGTTCATATGTAAGATCAACATCTGTGTGTGTTGGTCATGGTAATGCAATGACACATGTCTCTTACCAGTACTCTGTCTGGTTTTCTGCACACAACCCCACTCTTCAGAAAACCACTCTGTCAAAGCTCTTCTTTCCTGCAACAGGTGCCTTTCCTCTTCTTCACAATGCCTCAGCTCAAGGAGTGATCTGATCCCTGAGCACACTTTTTCATCAGCTAACCTTGGGGGTAGTAACCCATCTGAATCATCCCCAAGGCCAATATCCTGCCAAATATCATCATCCACATCCAGTTTGAACAAAGAGTCCCTTGGGATCAGGAGTGGGGCTATTGACCCCTGGGGAGCTTTTCCCTTGTGTATGAGGCCCACAATTTGCAGACACAGATTATTGTAGCTACTGGCAAGCTTGGCTATTCCTGGTTCTCATTGTTTCACAGATGCTTCTGTGTGGTTTTGAAGTCTTTGTTCTTCAAGGCAAGTCAAATACAAGGGTATTCATGAATGATGACCTCTTACCACTGAGAGTCTGCCAATATGGGCATTCCAGTCTGTCCAGCTCAAACTTTTGTTGGTGCAGATGAGCTCTGATACATTTCTTGATTGCTAATGCATGCATGCCAAGCTATGGAACATGGTCTCAATTAGATGAAACCATGTAGAAAATACACTGCCACTAACTTGAAGATAAGCACTCTTTTGGATACTAGCAAGATTTGAATGCCCATTTATGCCTAGGGTTGCCCTCTGGTTCTGCAAAGCTTCTTTAAAACACTTAACCTTTTGATGACACTCTGCAATTTGGATATTCAAGCTTGTCATGTCAGCAACCCCATGGAGAAGATCTTTCTCCAGCACTTCTAGCTTGGCCTCATAATTTGCCAATGATTTCTGAGTTGCCATGATTTGCAATATCATATTCTCAGCAGCTTTAGAGCAGTGACCTAATTTGATGGTGAGCAGGAGTCATTATTTATATCAGCAGCTTACAAGGAGCTGGCTTTGTCTGTGCAAAGACTTGAGCAGCCCATTCAGCTTGAAGAGTTGGGATATCAACTCCACATCTCCTTAGGCCTCTGTTTGCAGCAGCCTTCTTTTCTTGGCAATGATTCCAGTGATGCAAAAGCCACTGGCCCAAACCAGTGAGACTCTTCATGTCCATGTGGCACACCTGGAATTCAATAACAGAGAGGCATTGATGATACTGAATAATATGTTAGCTTGAAACAGATGTGGCATACTGCACATATACCCCAGAAACTCAAAGAGATGGTATCAGCCCTTTGATTGAACTCCAAAAATGCTCACATCCCTCTCCATCAGATAGCCCAAATCCTTCACATTTTTGGGGGTGATAGATAAGCTGACATGCCCATTGATGACCAAAGGCATGAAATACTGAGATGGCAAAAAAAATATGTGGCAGAAATGACTTGAGAAAACCCCACTCCCTGCAGCCCTGTTCCAGTTGACAACCTATGTCATATAACAGCCCAATACAAAAATTATCTGGGAGATGGCCAAAAAGAGATTTGATGAGGGCAAGTGCATAATGTTGCCTCTCCCCAGCTGAAGTCATATTTGCAAGGTAAATGACACAATCATGACAACAGAGTAGGGCCATGACACCAGTATCTGAAAAGAACTGGGTACTTGCCTACACTGCCATCAGACCAATGGAGTCAGAATAAATGATTAAGACTCACTTTCTGGCACCTCTCATCAGCTGCAGTAAAGGACTCATTACAACCCTTCAGCACTGACATTGTTATCCTCATTCCCTCTTCAAACTCATCCTCCCCATCACCAAGATAATTCTTTTTCAAAGCCTGTCCACTCCTCCTTTGGGTTGAAGACTTTGACTTTGACAACTCATTAAATTCATGCTCCATAGCACAAATATCTTCTTGTGAAAGAAAGACTGTAGCTGTAGGGCTTACTGGATCCACAGTTCTGGGAACACAGCATGAAGGTTCAGCAGTCTGATGGTCAACAAGGACCATGAGATCACCCACATAGAGCAAGTTAGGAATCTGGTTCATCAGGGCAGTAACTCATACAGAGGGACCACACCTAGTAAGCTGTTTCAGTCGACAAAAAGATATCTATGAAATTTGGTCAGATGCATAAACTGTCTATGCAAGTTAGTGGTAGACGATGATCCTGCAAAACCAAGTTACAGGACTGTGACCAGGACACCAAATCCTGGTTGCTGTAAGGCAGCCCCAAGATGCCACCAGCACATCTCCAATAGTTAGCCTCCAGTGTAGAAAAGCAAACTGACCTTTGCACACAACTAGCCAGGGCGATGGGGAAAGAGACAGAGCAAGTGTGTGATGAACAAAATGAGATGGCAATTGTGGCATGCTATGAATATCATTCAGGAAACATACAGAGTAAAAATGGTATTGGGGAATGATGAAGGAGGTTACTCACTATTTGAACCATAACCACATGGTGCAGTTGGAATAAGGTGGGGAAGAAGGGGTGGACGACCAAAAGTATCAAAGAACAACTGTACATAAAATATACCCAACTTCTTTTCCATTGCCCAGACACATGATGATGACACTAATGGCATAATTGGCTCTGCCAAGTCCAAGGGGCATCCTGGCCATACAGCAAGTAATGCCCAGAGCTTCTCTATGTACTCCTGTTTTGATTGAAAGTCAGTCAAGCAGAGGCCTTGATTTTGCTGAGGGAAAGGCTCAGCACACATTGTGAGTTCTGAATCACCAGGGAAAATCTGCATAGAGTTCAGAAACAGCACATTCCTGCTGAGGTAAAATTGTACATACCTGCCAGATGTGATCAAGCTGCTCTGAATCCCAATTTGACCACAAGCTAGGCATCATCGCATGGTCAAGAGTGACCAACTTGAACTAGAAGTTGTGTTCATATAAATCTCATAAAATCTTGCTTTTTGTCATCTGATCAATGGTAGCAAGGTCTGCAAGGGAAATTGAAATATCCTGGAATTGTACATGGCTAGGTATGTCATGTTGGAGGCTGATGAGCTCAGGACCAAAGAGGGCAGCAGATTCACATAGTTGGTCACCAGAAAATGTGGATGAAATCTGCTTGGGAATTGTATTCAGGAAATCCCACCAGGACTGAGGGATAACAGGAGATGCATCTGAGGCAGAAAGACAAGTGATCCAACCCACTCGAGAGACTAGCCAATTCCTCAGGTACCTCTGCTGGTGATCAGAGGACTTGCCCCTCACAAACAGACCTGGGCTGGGAAAGAAGTAAGCTACCTTGGGTGCATTGGGACTAACCCTTTTTGCATCCTTATTCATGTCCTTCAGGGCAGTGTGCCATGTGGACATAGCAGGGGGAATAGCTGGATCACTGAGGTCTTCCCACAGTTTGGGATTCAGAACCACTAACAGCTTGGCTCCTCTTGAGCCTGCAGGGGGATCTGAGCAAAATGTTAAACACACTGAGACAAAATGAATAGGATATGTACATGGCTGATTATGTTGTCAAGCCCTGCACATCCTAACAGCTCCTGTACTTGAACTTGCACCACTGGAACTTGCAGCATTGGAAGCCATGGGACCTGTGCTTGTGGCAGTCAAGGCCACACCACTGCTGGTGCATGGTGGTTCTGGCCAGGGAGCCACAAATTGCTTGAGCCCAATCACTGGGCCTTGTCAAGTGTGCCTGTGGTGCGATTCACCAGGGTGGTACCAGGCACTGTGCCATTCCAGCATCTGCCCAACCTCAAAAACCTCAGGATCCATGACTATGTCATGAGGGCATGTAATCTCAATCATCTTCAACACTTGCATGTCTGGGGGTACACAATCAGGTTTCCAGACCATCCAGACAGGCACACGTATTTTGAAAAGGTGCTGGCAAATGTCAGGGTCTGTTGTGAATGCCCCAATCCAGTGGTCAAATGAATTGACAAAAGTGCCCATAGCAGGGTCAAGGTCTGTGTCCAGATATTCTAGCATGCCAAAGATGTCTAGGAGGAGGCATTGACAAAAAGCAACCAATATGACTGTGTCTCAAAATGTAAATGAGAGTTGCTAGAGAAAATTTTAATTAACAAAATCTGAACCAGAAAAAAATCATACCTTCAGATGCAGGAGACATCACTGACATGACCCCAGCCACAAATTGGGTCTCAGAGGACCTTTGTAGTGGGGGTGCTTCTTTAGCCAATCTTGCATATGTTCATCTAGTCAATTATAAACAGTCTCCATCAACTTGCACTTGTCAGCATGAATCCTGCCAACTTTGAAGGCAGACCCTCTTTCCAGCACAAAATCCTCTGCTGACTGGGTGATGTTCCACCACAGCCACTTCCACATTGGGTTGTCTCCATAGGCCACTTTCCAAGGGACACATGGACTCCATTTGTAGCATTCTGCAAACAACTGTGGCCATTGAAAACAGTCTATATGGCTGAACCATCCCTCATGTAGGGGTGTGATTGTTTCTCCATTGAAGATGAAGGGTTGGGGAACATAGTCAGTGTTCAGCAACATGATCCAGTGGTCATCACACTTTGCTAGGATGTGTGCATTGAATGCACCCCATCTCCCTGAAAATAATGATAATCAATTTGAGCTGAGTTAGGGACAGCAAGAATGCACCATCACCAGGGTGGTTGTGCAATGATAATTCATAAGGGCAAATGCTAGCTACATTCATCCTGGAAACAAAAGAAGTCAGTCAGTACTTACTTAAATTGATGGAGATGATGACAAGGGGAGAAAAAAATGAATCATGCAGTGTTAAGGCCAGTGTAACTGAAATGAAATAAGAATGTTGCCCTCAATAGGCCCCAAGCCTATTGAGAACTCATGAGGCACCAAACCCCAGAGCACTTGGCAGACAAATGCTCCAAATGTTTGGCTCCAAGTACAGCAGAAGTTGACTGGATGTTTGAAAGAAAAGTATAAATGAAAGAGAATAAAAACTTACTTTCAAAAAATGTCTTCTTGACAAAGAGGTGATGATGATTGGTGTATTGACTCTGCATGTGTATAGACTATGTTAATGCCTGAATTTCGATGAAGAAACACCCCAGAAACTGTGAGGATAACTCTTGATAGGCCCCAAGCCTATCAAGAACTCACAGGCACCAAACCCCTGAGACCTGACAGATGAATGCTCCAAACATTTGTGGAAAGAGTGACTGGGCTGTCTGGAAAAGTAAGATGGAAAAGATAGAGGGAAACTTACCTTGCACTGAATTGGTTTATATGAGAGGGGTGTCGGTGACTCAAAGTAGTAGGTAGCACTTACTAGTAGTAGTGAGAAATATTATGGGTACTGCTGTGCATGTGACCTGCACCACAAATGAATGCAATGCCTGACTTACAGTGTGCTCAAGGAAGACATTGAGTCTAGGCTCTAAATTGTCAAATAATCAGGTGATTAGATATAAGTTTTGTGTTCCATATTTCATTCCTCAATGTTCCAGACTGCCTATTGTAATATTCAGGGGAGATGCATTCATGCATTACAGTATTGACATGTTGATAATCTACTTATAGCAAGTCCTAGTCACAAGTACTAGTGTGCCATTGCTACTTTGTTAATAGATTTGGCCACTTTTACCAATGTGACTAAAGTTTCAATGAATGACAGAATTTTAACATGTCATTTCACAATTGCACAATTGTTACATCATCACAGCTGAAACAAACATTCACACCACCTGCAGCTAGTACTTAGGCAACACTCTCATCTTCTGTATGCTGTCTGCATGGTATTGGGGGAATGCTCAGTGCATTCCTCTACCATATGTCAGGGGCTTGGTCACCCTTGACAGCCTTGAAGGCTTGGAGCCTTCAAGGGCAGTCTTGGTGTCCAGTGGATCTGACAATCAATCACATGATGACAGTCAGACCAACCCTCATCTTTCAGCAACATTAATGAAGGTTTTGCAGGTCAGTGCTCTCAACTTAAGTTATGCATCATTATGCTTCACAGTCTACTGACCCATTTACCAGCACATACTATGTGTACTAGGTCCATCATTCTCCCCACCTCCAGCTGCACTCTGTTGTTCTGCCTGGCCAGTATATGCCTTCTATAGCAACACCCTTGTCTCCCCACTCATCTACCCTTGGTACAGCTTCAGTGATTGATTGCATAGATGATAGTGCAGTTCTCCCCTCACCTTTTAGTCCTGAAGATTCGAGTTAGCAACACATCCATTCATATTTATCCCTGCTGATCAAATACATGGCATGTTCCTCTACGGTATTGGAGACTTGGTGCGATGTTACCTTCAAGGGCAGTGATTCTGATTGTCAATCTCAAGTTCTCCTTTCTACTATGAATTTTCTCCAGGTTGCCTCATGATCAACCATGCAAAGTTCTAATGTGGGTACATGGTTAGCTTTTCAGTGTATCTTATCCATTGATTTCTGCTACTTCCTCCAGGGTATTACAAAGAGTTATGTCACATCTAAGTGCATGATTCATTGTGGTTGAACTTCAGGTTTTCCCACAATGGCTTCCAATAAATGGGGAAAGGGAATGAGGTAGCCTTCTGCTGGAGATCTGCTGTCATACTTACAATTCTCTGCACATTCACTCTCCAGCCTTTCCTTCCCATTCCCTGACCCACCATGTCCAAAATACCTTCACCCAGTACTGGATTGGATATAAGCTCTAGCAACCTTAGTACATGTTTTTCTGACTAACTCCTGATTGCTAACATGTTTTGGCACAGGCACTCTAATTACTCTGATCAGAAACCTTGAATTGAATGCAGCAGATGCTGAAATGCTAGCAAGCACTTTGTTACTAAGATCTTGCACTGAAGGTGAGTATGTTCTTAAGTGACATATCTGGACTGATCATATTGCAGCCTTCATAGGGTCATCTGACTCACAACCCACATACCCCACAGCAGCATTATGCCCATCAAGTCTGGGGGTTTCAGGATTGTTGTCCCACAAGAGTGTACACCTGCCACCATATCCCCCTTGATCCCCATTTATGCAGAATTTCCCACACTGCCAGTATTGATACATCTAACACCACCTAACTTGACTGATCCCTCCACTATTCTTGTCTGTGGCCACCCAGATCATGATGCAAGGGTTCCATATCTAGTGGATGACTGCATGCATACTCCCACCAGAATTTCTTTTACCATATCCATGTAAAGACTAACAGCTATTGTGTTATCTGTTGGCAAGTATTTCTTGCAGCAGTCTCCAATTTATTACTATGAAGTATAAATCCTCAGGCCACATATTGTGTATGGCAGCCTGACTGTGAGGCAAGTCGCAACTTGGCACTTTCCATCCTTCATAAATTTCTACCATTCAAGCTCTACCACTTAGCAGTGGTACACTTGGAGCATCTCTGCTAAATGTCATGGGCTTGGTGCCCTTGACAGCCCCTGAAGGCTTGGAGCCTTCAAGGGTGGTCCTGGTGTTGATCCAGTGATCAATTGCACAGACAACAATGACCCTCATTGCTCAGTACCAGAGATTCATTTCAGCAACAACTTCACCCAAAGGTCATCATAGCTCCAACATTTGGTCTACATTATTTGCTCAATTTGGCTATCAATCATGTGAAAGGGACTGTGTCTATTGGACTCCATCAATGCTGCTCTCATCAGTGACTGCCCTTAGGGGCTTGAACGATTCATTTTCTGTCTAGTAAGCCCATTCCTTTCTCTATTACTGGACACTGATGAACTCTTGTGGTTTTTCAGTCCTGAGGAAACCCACTTTCTGGGTCACACAGATGGAATACCACCATTCTGGATTTTGATTGGAATTCCACCCATATGTTTCCATTTTGATAGGTGTGTCATCCTCACTACACATTACAACCACTTCTTTCCTGCATGCTTTTCCTTCATCCCCCTTACATCATGTCCTCTTTTCATGGTTTCATATGTCCTTGCTGATGCTATATCCAGAAATTTGCACACTGAGACAACATGTTCTAGATGGATTTTTTTTTCCATGTGGTTCATCTTGGCTTGATGTGCTCTGACCTTAAATACTCACCTTGCCTCCCCCTGTTTCTCAACACCTCCATACAATGATGCCCTGCTCTGCTGATATCCTGGAGCCTGTGAGGGACTCTGTTGCTGACTTGAACAGTCATGTTCTTTGCAACCAAAGGATTCTGTCCTCACAAAATGCCCCAGTTTCCAAACAAGTACAAAAGGTGGTGCTGTTGTCTCTAATGATGGAGTGCAACACTCAGAGGTACATCTTGTAGTATATTTCTCATCCATTACTCTAACATCATTTTCCACTCATGTCAATCTACTCTGAAGGATATGATTGGCAAACCAAAACCATGGCATGCAGTCCAGCCTCCCAAAGGCTGGGAAGAGCACATGTTTGGCCTGAGAGATAGAAGACACTCCTTGACACCTTGTCCTTCCATTGTGAACACCCCAATGCTCCCTTCCCCTTCCCTGCACCTGGATGACCAAATCCATGATGAGGACTCTGCAATGGAGGAGGTGGAGGAGAATCCTGACAACAATGAGAATGAGGATGACCAGCCTTCCAGTAATGAGAACAAGGATGATCAGCTGTCTGCTAGTGAGAACAAGGATGACCTGCCATCTGGTAGTGAGAAAGAGGATGACCAGCTGCCCAGTAGCAATGATGATGACAAGGGTTCTGATTACAATGAGAATGATGACAAGGAGATGGAGAGCTCAAGTGACTCCCATGGTAGGTTTTTCCATTTTGTATCCCTTGTTCTCTCATGTTTTTTTCAGATAATTCTCATTTCTTTTGATTTCAGGGTTTGGTGCCTCTCTGGTCATGCAACAGTGGGCTTGGTGCCCACTTGTGTTTCAAAGCTTGGTGCATTGGATACTTGTGACCATTTCCTGCCACCCATCATTCCCTTGGTTGTTATATAGATAAAGAATTGTTGTGATCCTGTTCTGTTACTATCTATATATGCATCTGCCTTGTGTTGACATGTTGACTCCTAGATGATGATGATGCACATGCTTGCAATGCTCAGACCATTTCTTGTGCCCAGTCCCCACTTCCCCTGTCCTTGCCACCTGCATACAAGTCTGATGACTCTGCCCATCCTGTAGGGGATGTTGTCCATCCTTGCCAAGAGGGTGGCCCAATCTATACTAGACTTCAGAAGAAGGGCAAAGGTAGGGCTATAGATGCTGAGGACATTGATGCTGCAAACCACTGTGACCATGACACCCAACTCCTGAACCTCAAGAAGCTGGGGAATCTGTCCACAGCAGCATTAGATGAAATATGTGCTTTTGTGAAGGATGTCAAGATGATGGCAGAAGAACTTGGCCAACAGCACAGGCAGTCTACATGTGACATACTCATCACTGTGGGATTTAGTGTTAGGGCTTCTCATACCAAAATTAATGAGGCCAACCTCTTCCACTCATGGTATTGGGCCACACAGCCCAAACAAGATGGTGGTATGGCTTTCCTCCCTCTCACATCTACCATTCTAATGTCCTGACCAGCTGATCAAAATTCAATCAACAATTTGATTATGAAGGAGTACAACACCCTCATGATAGGCATCCCCAAGGATGACTTCATGGCAAGGAGGGAAAAGTTAAAAGCCATCTATGAGTGGAGTGAGAGCTCCTCTGCCATACTGACTAACCAATCTGTCAAATCTATTGCAGCTAGAGTGGACAATGCAAAGACACAATTTGTCAACTGGCCCCACAGTGTATCTCCACTGGGCCCTGGTTTCAAGTACAAGAAACTTAAGGCTGGCCCTCTTTGTCAACTTGTAGTACCTTACCTTCAGAGAAGACTGGGTCTTTTGTATGATGGGCAAACTGATGATGAGGAAGAACAAGATAGTCTGGATGATGGGCAAACTGATGATGAGGAAGAACAAGATAGTCTGGATGATGTGCTGGAAATTGAGATTAAGTGCTGGAATGAAGGTATTCCCTATTTTATTCATCCAGTTGGATGCTGAAGTTCTGTGTAGAGGTCATCATATTTTGGATGCTGACCCTTTGAAGGGTGAGATCGCACTTGTCAAAGCTACCCATGGTACTGTTTTGCAGCAGATCTCAGATGATCCAGAGTGGCAGAAGTCCCTCAAGGAAATGGATCACTGGCAGCAGGGCACAGAGGTCCTTCGACAGCCACAACCCTGACCACAGCAACAACTCCCTTTTCCCATTCAGAAGTGACCCTGTGTGGAGGCATCAAATCACAATACTATTGGTCTCCAGGTGAGTTCTGCTCTTTACTTGATATCCAGTATCTGCTGATGTTCACAAGGCTTTACAGTCTGACCATCAAACTGCACCATGTGATCAACACCAGGATGTGTGCCCCATTATGCAAGATTTGCATCATGACCCATCCACAATTCCAAGCAATGTGCACACTCGAGAGCCTGGCCCATCTGAGCCTCCTGTGCCAGCTCCACAATATGGGGTAGGGTTTGGTTCCTATGGTCTGATAACAAGACTAATGAAGCATCATATAGGATCTACATCAGGATAATCTTCCAACTCATCCTCACATACAAGAGGCCAGCCCAGCCCAGCAGTCTTTTTCCAGACAACAAGTGAGTATCCATGTCTCTGACCTTCGGTAACAAGACTAAGGAAAAATTATGTAGGATTCTTGGGGTGACCATACAAACTGTCATGATCCTGGCCCATCTGATATCCCATATCATGTGAGTAATTCAATTTTGCAGAGGTTTCACCATCAACTTGCACTCTCTCGAGGTGTTACCTTCTGGCCACTGCAATCAATTTCCTCTGTCTTCCCAAGGATTCCATCATGTTCCATCTTGAACCAACCATCCTTACTACAACAGTCCATATACCAATGACTACTACCCTCCAACCCAGTTGGGTGAACCTCATTGGGTTAACAGGGGTAATGCTGCACAATATGAGGATGACTTTGTTGAGGAGTATATAAATGAAGGTTACTACTAGTGTAGTTTTTGCTTCCCCTACAACATATTTGTCATGTACCACTTGTATATTGATGTCACTGGTGTCAGCAATGATGTTACCATCAGATTCAGGGGACAAGTCTGCAGCTCTCCACTCAGTCCTGTGCCTTTCCTATCACTTTTCACACCACTTGTTCCCCTCACTGAGACCTCTCTGGGGGGGCCTCTTTTGTCTAATTCCATGGAGCTGCTATTGAGATATCACCATTTTTGTGTTCAGAGGGCAGTGAAACAGTTTCACATGTAGCTCAGGATCTGATGGTCTGATCATGGTGGCTCTTTTTTTTCCATGTTTATCTATGAGTACCCAACCTCCTTCCTGAGGCCTGTGTCAATCACCCCAGCCATTGTCCTGAGGTTGTCACCTGCTTGTTCACTTGCCTGGAGTTACCCCTATCATCTTGGGGCTGCATCAGTAGACCACTTTGTGAGCTGGTAGTCCTAGGGAATCTGTCCAGTGCTGGACAGCTCTGGACAGCTCTGGCCAGCAAAAGTGATTTACTGATGTGTATCTTGGTGGTTTCTCTAACATGTCTCTTGCTTTTTTGCAGACTTGGACTACTAGATAACAACTCCCTGGAGATGTCTAGATCATTGTGATTGGTGCAGTAGTTATGGAGATGTTCACATTTTTGTGGCAAGGCCCACCCCTTGAGGTCCTCTCATTGTACCTCATGCATATCTGCACTGCTTCTCTCGCTTTTCAAGCCACAAATCCCTCTCACTAACCCATTTCCAGGGTGCCATTGTTCACCCAATTCTGCTTGCTTGTTGTTGAGATATTCCTGCTTTTGTGTTTGAAGAGTTTCAAGGCAGTTTAGCATATACCTCAGGATTGGGTGATCCAATTGGCATTTTTCCTCTTTCTCCCTGATTGCCTGGGAGTCCTCTACTGCATCCCATAGTTTTGTGTCAGTCGCCCCAGCCATTACTGTTACATTTCAGTACTGGCCACTTATCAACTCTTTGTCAGGGGCAGTCCAGGGTCAAATCACATATGGTATCAATGTCCATCACATGTCCATTGCTGTTAGGCACTGTACATGATGCCTCAATCTATATATACAATTCCTGCAGTCCTAGCTACTGTGTTTGTGCATTGTTGCTCCTCATGTTACAGCTATTTTCAAAACTGAGAGCAAGGCCAAATAAACAAAATCACACACATGTAGTAGCTAAATGTTATAGCTTTGATATCTCAATCAATTTGAGTCAGATCACCGCAATTTTTGCAGATTCAGAATCAGGGAAATTAGATGTAGGTCCTGGTGTAAAAATTAGACCAGTTCTAGCACTATGTATGTCTGAAAAAGCATAGGCTGATTTCACATATACAATCAAAATTGCAAGTGATCTAGGCATCTGTACACCTTAGCAAACCAATAGTGGTATTCTGTACATCAATTGTCCAGCAGGCTTTCAATGTTTTTTGGACAGTAGAGAGCCCTCTGCTTCCAGATGTTCATTGCACATACAAGTAAGATTGGAAGCCTATTATTGCATATTTCTTCACACAAGATTCATATCCTTGGAGCCCTGTGTATCATCTAGAGAACAGTACCAAAAATTTATGCAATTATGCAGTGTGTTGTTGTGATTGGAAGTTCTACACCTAGTATTGTCTTATCTACACTTGGTGGCTGCTTACCAATCATGTGCTACCCCCTACCTATGTCCCCTTGCCTCACATCTCAAGACTTGCTTCAAATAAAATCATAGTAGAAGGACATGAGATTGAGAAATAATACAACACTTGAGACCTGCAGAGTATGATTGCTGGATACAATTTGAATAGCATTCTTTGGGTGCCATGACTATTTCAAGCAATGATATGTATAGGACATTTGGAGCACAGCATTGAGTGAACCTGATTATGTCAGCAACTACTCATACATATGGCTACACCCACTCAAATGCAGTTATTCACTGCTCACTGTTCATCTGGTCACTGACTTTTCATCTCTGCACATATTTTTTGGTACTGTTCTCTAGAAATTACACAGGGCTCAAAGGATATGAATCTTGTGTGAAGAATTATGCAATAATGGGCTTACAATCTTGGTTATATGTGTAATGGACATCTGCAAGGCAGACCTGTGTCTCATTTCCCTGATTCTGAATCTCCAAAAATCATGGTGATCTGACTTGAACTGATTGGTGCCATTGATTGAGCCTGTTACAATGTGACAATATATATCCCAATTGTGGGCAGAGGGCAATGTGGATGTCAGACATACAGGGTAGGATGTCCAACATTTGCCTCTGTGGCATTTGTATAACATCTCACTGGTGTCCAGAGGGGGAGATGGGATGTCCCAACATAGCTTGAGAGGCTGCTGTGGGACATCCCACTGGTTTCTGGAAGGGGGGATGGGATGTCCCAACATAGCCTGAAATGCTGTTGTGGGACATCCCACTGGTTTCTGGAAAGGGGGTTGGACTGCTTGCCAGAGGGGGGGAGGGATGTCCCAAAGTAGCCTTATGAGGAAAATGTGACCAGTCCTAAGATTGAACCAGTGACCTCCTAGGTGTTTACCAAGTGCTGCAACCACTGAGCCATATGGTCTGGGTACTAGTGTCAGTAGTTGGGGGCTTAGACTAGCACTGTGGGAACATATCTCCATGAAGTTAATGCACAGAATGCACCATCTCCAATGTGGTCCCTTCATCTGGCCACTTTTGGAGTGTAAAAACAGTGCACACCCCCTAGGGTCATGCAAATGGTCTGATTGCCTTTTGACCTTGTGTCATGTGATGGATCAGGATTTACTGCTGTGTTTCCAGGAGGCCTTACTGTCAGCCACCTTGTGTCCATGTAACTCACATGATCTGGACTTCCTAAGGATGCTGCATGACCCATTGTACTGAGCATGCATGGGTTCCAGCTGCAGCTCATAACCTGATGAAAATGTGACCAGAGCTGGCATTGAGCCAGGACCCTCTCAGTGTCAAGCAGCTGCTCTGACCATGGAGCTACCTTGCATTGGATTCTCTATGGTGCTTGTAGGATTAGTGCAGATTACTACTTCAACACCTTAGAGGTTGTGTTGGGATATCCCTCTGGTTGCCAGAGGGGAGGGTGGGATGTCCCAATATAGCCTTAGAGGCTGTTGTGGGACATCCCACTGATTGGCAAAGGGGAGGGTGGGATGTCCCAATGTAGCCTTAGAGGCTGTTGTGGGATGTCCCAATGTAGCCTTAGAGGCTGTTGTGGGATGTCCCAATGTAGCCTTAGAGGCTGTTGTGGGACATCCCACTGGTTGGCAGTGGGGAGGGTGGGATGTCCCAATGTAGGCTTGGAGGCTGTTGTGGGACATCCCACTGCTTGGCAAAGGGGAGGGTGGGACATCCCAACATAGCATTAGAGGCTGTTGTGGGACATCCCACTGCTTGGCAGAGGGAACAGTGGGATGTCCCATCCCAGCCTCAGAGGGCTATGATGGCACATCCTCCTAAGTTACCTTTGCAGACCAGCACAATGCCCCATGACAACCTCAGAGGCTCATTTGGGACATTCTGCCCTCTGCAGATGGTGTTGCAAAGGTGACCAACACCATGTTCTATGCAGGGGACTTTGAGATATTGGCTTGTCACACAAGTGTTCAAAAACCATTCACTTCTTCCTTCATACAGTACAAATTGCATGAGGTATAGACACAAATTGATTGAATTTATTATTGCAATTTTCAAGGCAAATGTGGAGGCTCAGGTGGGTCATCTCCCTGGCAACTAGTGAGATGTCCCAATACAGCAGAATCACATTGCAAAGATGTACATGAAAAGTACTATTGTATACTACTATGCATGGTGGGATGGGAGGGGATGTATAGGTCAAAGGATACTTTGTGGATTAAATCTGTCAGAGGAGCAAGGGGGCTAGGATTTCTGCAGTGATTTCAA
Organism: Pisolithus orientalis; assembly: GCF_024613125.1. Classification (NCBI taxonomy): domain Eukaryota; kingdom Fungi; phylum Basidiomycota; class Agaricomycetes; order Boletales; family Pisolithaceae; genus Pisolithus; species Pisolithus orientalis. Next base: position 527,203 of record NW_026260796.1, on the reverse strand, counting down.
TGCTAATATAAGCTGCACTTTCAGGAGTAGGGACCCCAGTCACCCAAGGCAGTCTTGGGACATCCCAAATAATTGCATTTGAATGGATGGCTATGTGGGAAATCCCATCTATCCCAGGGCCTAAAAATCTGCATAGCCCTGGGACATGACCAGATGTCCCTGGGCAGACCTTGGTCTGGGAGGCTATTAGGCTGGATGGTTTGGAGAAACTATTCAGCCCAAATGCTTATGAAAAATGCTTACCTGAAGTGCTTGTTGATGAGTTGCATGCAATGCCAATGCCCATGCCATGCAGATGAAGACTAAAGGCCTCATGTGTAGAAAGACTGCTGGATGTTAGTAGTCATCCTTTGCACAAGAACAAGTTGTCAGTGCTAAAGAGCAAGGAGGAAGCAAGTTAAGCACACATTAAAGGTTTTAGCATCTGTGTATGGCATTCCAGTTTTTGTCATATCTCCACCATTTCCAAAGATATTGACTCCATTCTCACACTTGCTTACAGTGCTCAGCCATGTGATTCTGCCTTCCAAATTTGGAGAGGATCCTCACACCCCACACATTTCTACAGCACTCCATCCATCAGACGCTCATTTTGCCAAGTCCATCAGAAATGGCCACCTCTTCATCAATCATCTTGCTTGTCTCATTTTCCAGAGACAGTGGCTATGTATATCTGCCAGGTGTTCCCACCAGCTTCCATCCTGAAGCCCCCTGGTTCATCCCATCATTGTCAGCCCTGTCTCATCCCATGCAGCTTGGTCAGCATGTTCTCCTTGTCAGTATGACTTCCAGAAGGACATTCTTTGGTCACCTCAGGTCTGTCACTCAGTTGGAAAGGTTGTATGTGGTCATTTTGGTCTCCCCACTTGATGAAGCATATGGATTGTTCCTCCCTGCTCCCTGCACTGTCTTTATTCCAATCTCATCCATCATTCTCCCCACATTGTGACAGCTGCAGCATAATCTACTGTTCTCCAGCCTCCCTGATTGCATCCATGATGAGTATGACATGCATCTTGCCTTCTTACTGCAAGATCTGGCAGAAGATGTCCCCCCTTCTCCTCCTCCATCAGAGCCCCATTCGTGAAGTTGTTGTTAACTTTGCTGAGGGGATGAATGGGTGGGAGATGTGATCATGTATGCTCCCATTGCCCCACAGACCCCCAATGCCCTAGCCCCTTTGATGCCTGACTCATGCCCTTCAATTCTGGAATTAATACTTCCCTGTCTGGAAACACCATCCATCTGTCATGCTGTCTTTGGATCTAGTGATGTCTCCACTGAGATCTGACTTGCATTGCCACCCCCTAATGTGATATCAGTGTGCTTACTCAGTTTCTGACTCATTCTGTGATATTTTGACTATCCTTGACTCATTTATTGCCAATACTTACCAATCCTCTTTGCTTGCTTACTTTTCATTTCTTGCTTACTCATCATGATTACTCAGTCCTTACTCATTACTTACCAAGCATTTGTGCCTCACTTGTCATAGGTTGTGCCCCCCCCCCCCCACAGTATATAAACCCCCATGTACTTAGCTACAACCCAAGCAATCCAGAAGCATTCCAGTCAGTCAGTTCAGCTTATCACTTGTCATTGACAGTTGAGGCTCCATGAAGGGGTCTATCTGTCATCATTCATATACTTGGTAGTTGAGGCTCATTCAGAAGGGTCCATCTACCACCATTCTCTATCTGAAGTATCATCTGTGCTTGGTCAGCACACATGCTTAGTCATCCATCCACTGCTGCATAACTTGTCATTGACTTGTGCCAGGAGCATGTTTTATTGAAGTCCATTATTCTAGAATACTTTTGGCTGAACACCTTCACTCTGTTCAGCATCCCCCATCCAGTCATCACTCACTTATCTTCTCCTGTGTAACTCATTGTTGACTTGCACCAGGAGCACTCCACTCAAAGTCCCCACCCCACATTAGATTTCTTCTGCCCTCCAGGTTCTGCAGAGGTACACCACCACTTGCTCTATATTTGTCTTTTGTGTTGGTTTTGGTTGGTTTATACCACCTTTCCACACTTCAACTCACAGCAGACCATTCTCTGAGCAGTCATGTGACCTCCCTTTGGACTTCTCCTTGACAGTGCAGTCAGGTACTCCACAGCATGTGCACTGCATGGTCCAGCACCTGGACTGTTTCCTTTTCAAGTTGTTCTATGTTACCCATCAAATGTTCTCCATCTTCCCTTCATTCATTGTCTAGAAAGTTTTTACTTGAAAATTTATGAGTCTCCATATGTCAGTTCCAATTCCAGTTACTGTACTGCTGTAGCAGTTTAAAAACATGTATTGTACTCCATTGTTCTTCAGTATGAATATCAACTTAGTTCCTACTTGTCATTGTCACAACCATGTCTAGACTACTCTAGACTGGCTCTACCCTGGTCTCAACCAGTCTCATCCAACCCTTGCCCTGGTCCTGGCCTTTACCCTTAGACCAAAAAATGTGTTAGCTCATGAGGCACTGCTATGCAGTGCCCAATTGAGTTGTCCACTCAGTTGGTACTGGGCTGGTGTAACACCTGGCCCAGCCACAAGTCCTGCCCCAGTTCCTGATAAATCCTTTGTTCATAGTTTTGCTTGATAATATTCTTTGTAACATTACTTACCAATCAGTTTACCAATCATTGTTGTACCAGTGCAGACCAGTCTTTGGTGCTATGTTACACTTGGGTTACCTCTAGTATTTAAGCCATAGGGTAATCATTTTAGCCTCAGTCTGGAATCAATCTAGTCTTGTCTAACCCAGTCTCTCTAATCTCTGACTTCTGCCTCTTGACTAGACTATGGCCCATGCAAGGGAATAGTGCTGCACCCTCAGTCACTAAGTCCAACAGTCCAACCTCCTAGTTCCTAGTCTACCCCCCTGACTCCTGACCAGACTCCAGACCAGCCTTGGACCAGTGAAGACCCAGACTTAACAGTATTTCAGACTCACACTTGTGTGGGTCACTACCCTTCTGTCCAAGTCTCAGCAATACTTTCTCAGCATGCCTACCCAAACCAGAACTCAAGCAGCATGGGCACATGCTACCACCAATCCAGATTCCACCTCAGCAGTTGACTTGTGCTGCACTGCTGCCCTGGTGTCCTTAGGGACAGCTGGAAGGTTGCCCAGTGAAGTCAACAACTTCAGGGGCTTCTCAGCCTGCAAGTCTACCACTCCCACTCCTAATCGACCTCCTGCACCCACTAATGATCTGGATGATGAACTGGACCCAGATGAACCAGATGACTTCAATCCTGGTGGTAATGACCCTGGTGATGATGGTCCTGGTGATGATGGGCCAGGAGATGACCTGGATAATGATGATGAAGAACCCATCCCAGAAGATGATGTCAAGCCTGGGGTAACTGTGCTGGACAACCTTGCCAAAGCCATCAAGCTTCTTGCATGCAAGGCTTGCACTGGCTCTGAGTCCTCTTCTAGAACCAAGTTGCATGAACTGGACACCTTCAATGGGACAGACCCAAAGAAGCTGTGCACATTTCTTATCCAGTGTGAACTCAACTTCTGGGACCAGCCCTGGGCCTTTTGAAGTGACCAAGCCAAAGTCACTTTTGCACAGTCATTCCTGAAAGGGATGGCTCTCAAGTGGTTCAAACTGGACCTACTTGGGACTGAAGACCTGGAGGACTGGCCCTATTGGATGGACTCATGGAAGGAGTTCATTAGAACCAGTTCGGAAACTGGTGTACAACCCATTTCTGACACATGTGTCAGTTAACATGCCCAGGATGCTCCATGAACTAAAAGGCAGAATTTCAACCTTCCTTCCAACTATACAATGATGATTGCTTGTCGATATGATGACCTCAAACCCATTATTGCTTGTATTGCTTCTGCTACACTTTGCATTGTACATGTTGCTGGACTCCTTGTTCTTTTAGAATCAGATCAGGAGCCAGAAACAATGAGTAGTCACAAGTGGACTGATTCAGAGACCCACACTCTTCTTGACTACCTCATTGAACACCGGTCAGAACAAGGTGATACAGGCAACTTCAAATCCAGTGTATTTTCTAGTGCCACTGCTGCAATCACTCCACCTAACTCACCCCCCACAAGAACTGCTCAGCAGATTCAAAATAAATGGTGATGGGTAAGCGCATCCTCCTCACACTGATAGCCTTGACTGATATCATTATTAGTTGAAAGGGATCTATAATTCCATCAAAGGCTTCATTCAATGCTCTGGGTCTGGCTCATGGGATGAACATTTTGGTGCCAATATCATCACACCAGCCAAAGAGAATGAATGGAATAGCTATGTTGCAACCAATGTACATTGTCCCCTATCATTGAGCAAATCAGTTCATCTAACATGAATACATCAGAGTGGATGATGTATCCTGCCCTATAAAAATGTGGGATGGCCATTTTACATGAAGATGGCACAGATCACCCCATCAGGAGGGGCACAAGGTGCTAATGCATATGCACCATTGGAGGCCCCCTGATCCAACTGGCCCCCAAATTGGCTCAAGGATGAAGATCAAGAAATTTGGCCAGGTGACTTCAACAAGCCTTCCAACAGTAACATCAGTGGCACAAACCTGGCTCCTGATCCCTCATATATTGACTTCATGGCTGAATTTCCCACATTTTTCCCAACCCTTCACACCCTGATCCACCAATTCCATCTGCATCACCCAGCATCTCAGTGCCCATTGTGGTCCCAATGTCACACACCCAAGGTGTTTGGTGAGGTGGACATGGATACAGCTGATGAATGGAGATGAAGACCACAGCCCTCATGTGAAGAAGGACAGCCAGGAATGTCAGCAGTCATCCTTCACACAAGAACAAGTCATCAGTGCCAGAGAAAAAGAAAGGGAGTGAGTTAAGCACTGGCTAAAATTCTTAAAGCACCTGTGTATGGCATTCTGGTTTTCGACATATCTCTGCTGTTTCTGCAGATACCAAGACCATTCCCACACTCGCTTGTAGTGCTCAGCCATGTGATCCTACCTTCCAAAATGGGAAAGGATTTGCACACTGCACACATTTCTACAGCACTCCCTCCAAAAGATGCTCATTTCACTAATTCTTCTGATATGGCCACCTCCACATCAATCATTTCACTTGTCCCCTTTGCTAGGGACCATGGCTACATATATCTACCAGGAGTTCCTACCAGCTTCCATCCTGAAGCATCCTGGTACATCCAACCCTTGTCTGTGCCCTCTCAGCCCATCCAGCTTGGACAGCATGTTCTTTTTGTCAGTATGACCTCTAGGAGGACATTCTTTGGTCGCCTCAGGTCTGTCATTCACTTGGAAAGGTCTTATGTGGTCATTTCAGTCTCTCCAGTCCAAGAAGCATATGGATCCTTCCTCCCTGCTCCCTGCAAAGTCTTCATACCAGTCTCATCTGTCATTCTTCCAAGATTGCAACAGCTACAGTATAATCTACTGTTCTCTACTCTCCCTGATTGCATCCATGACAAGTATGATGCACATCTTGCCTCCTTGTTGCAAGATACAGCAGAAGACACTCCCCCTTCATCCTCTCTTCCAACAGAGCCTCATTCATGAAGTATTTATTTGCTTCACTGAGAGGATGGATGGTTTGGGGGGGAAAGTTGCGATCCCCTATGCTCCTGTCACCCCACAGACCCCCAAAGCTTGACCCCTGTTGACATCTGACTCACCCTGTCCACTTTTGGATGTACTATATTGGCATCAGATCAGTGCTGCCTCTCTGTCATCCCACCTTGGCCTAGAAGCAATCTCTTTGAGATGTGACATGCACAGCCTCCCCCTAATGCAATTCCAGTGCACTTTCCCAGTTCCTGACATTACTTGACTCATACTTTGATGTTCTGACTGTCTTTGACTCACCTATTTCCAATACTTACCAATCTTTTGACTTTGCTTACTGATTCTTTGCTTTTTGGCTTGCTAATCCTTACCAATGCCTACCAATGCTTTCCAAGACAATTACCCATCACTTACATTCCTTACTCATCAGTTACCAATCACTTACCAAGTGTTTGCACCTTGTTTTCCAAGGGCAACACCCCTGTACTGTATATAAATCACTGTACTTAGACAGCAAAAAAGAAAAAAAGATGTCAGAGAGCCCCTCTTGCTCACATTTTATCATCACTCAGTAATTCATTCAGCAGCTTTGATAGTTGAGACTTCATCAAGGGTCTAACTATTGTCTACTTCGCTTATCGTTGTCTATCATCAATATACTTCACTCCAAGCCCTCCCTGAGCTCAGTGCAGCTTAGGACATTGAATTAAGTTGTCATCCATCCTTCTATAGGCTGACAGCAGTCTACCCTATTGCATTCTCTCACATTCCTGCTTCTTCTTTGTCAGGAGCACCCCCAACCCTCAGCACTTGTCTTTGAGTGTTGTAGCTTGCAAAACCCTCCCAAAGAACAGGTTCTACCATCTGGGTACCACATGGGTACACCACCACTTGCTTTTTATGTCTTTTGTGTTGGTTCCGGTTGGTTTTCACCACTGAACCACACTTTGGCTCACAGTGATACAGGAACTGGTTCAGGTTTCAGTATTCATTCCTTCATCATTGTAAGTGGAAACTACACAAGTGGACTGCTCGAGAACTTACCCTGGAGAGTGAGAGAATGACCTAGATGTTTCCCTTGAGCAAACTTCCTTTGTAGGGGCAACATGAGACATGGCTGATTACATTGGTTGCTCCAATAACAAGCCCTGGAAGAAGCTCCTCATGGTAGAGATGAATGTCCAAGAGAGGGAACTTCAAGTAGGGGTCATATTCTGCTTGTGCAGGGGAGAGAGGGTGGAAAGGTCAAACAAATAGAAAGTATTCTACAAGGGTATCTCCATTTGGGCCAGCATGAGTGTGAACAAAGATGTTCTGAATCTGCCCCAATTGGCAGTCCTCTCCAGGTATGCGATAAAACTGGATAAGGGAGTCATGGTTTACCTTACAATTGGTGGTATAACTTGCACTCTTAATCATAATTTTGTCAACAAAATGAGCATCCTGTGAGAGAACCATAGCACCAGCTATGTCATCATGATCAACACAATAATTAACAGGACCAGAATTAAGGTGGAGCCACTTGAGTAAACCTTGGTAGGAAGCATCATCCAGCTGCTCTGCTCTTCCAGCATCCACTGCAATACCACTGATGGCAGATTGCTGTAGTGGTTGAATATTGCTGAGGATGCTCCCCTGTGATGTGGAGCTAATGTACTTCCCACATGGCATGCTGACCTGACCCAGTAAGTCATGCTGCTGAACAAGTGTGCACAAATTTCCACCACAGCAGGACTTGAAAAAGGACAGCTCCATCTTGCCTGAAATGCAATGAGTGTTGGTTCAGATCATACATACATGTGATAGCAACTACACACCCTCCTTTCCATTTGTGTTAGCACTGCCTAAAATTCCATTGTATGGCTCAAATGGAAATGCCCACCAGCCATGTGTGGGGCCAAAAAGTCGCATACATTCAACCAGGTGAAGGGAGAGGTGGTGATTAGGTTTGAGGACAGACAGGGGAAATAACCTGACAAGAGAGTGAAGATATAGCTAGAAGTTATCTTGCACAACCTTCATATGTAGTTCAGAAGTAGATTGCTTTGTGGCCCAGTGAACAGCCATAACCAAAGCCAGAAAGTTTGCCAAATAGGCCCTGTGTGCCTGCTTGGAACCCAGCCTTCCCCACAACCAGACAAACATGATAACTAGATTGACCTCACAAGCTGTCTGCCACTGATCAGCCTTTACATAACCCTGATTTGGACTGCCCAGGTTACATGGTGCTTGAGCCATCCAGGAAGGTAACATGGTCTGGTTCATGTCAATCTAAATCTCTTCCAAGATTCCTTTGTGAAGAATCAGTGTCATCATGGAATCCAAATTGGATAAATCATGCACCAGATTTGGTGAAGGCTTTGGAAGTTTAACAGAACTAAGAGGGTTCTCTTTTTGCTTTGTGCTCTCAATGCATACCTCAACTATGAAGAAATAAAGTGGCCAACATACCCATTCAATCAAAGCACAGATTAAATCCTTCTTGGTGGGACCACCAGCCACCTGTATTTCATTGTCCTAGGCAACAGCTCTGAGATAACCAAGACAAATCCAGTGAAGTCATGATGCAGATTTGAGTTTGATGGCAGTAGCAGTATTCTGGAGTTCCTGTTCTTGTTCTTTGGTAGAATGCAGCACCATTCCTTTGGGGGTCTTGCCTGCTGTCGATGTCATCCTCCATATATTGACTAAATGACGCTTGAGGTCACCTAAGAAGAGGTTATGCATTGCATCCAAAATTGTGTACTTCATGATGTCCTAGTAGGGAAGGCAGAGTAACTCCAACCAACACACCAGATTCTCCTTGAATAGTCACTCCCATTCCCTCACTGTGGGTGCATCCCACCACATAGTTGCCAGCCTAACATGCTCCTCTCAGGAATAATGTGGCCATGTTTCAACATCAAAATTTGTGATGTCAGAATCTTGCAGACAACAGAAAGAGCAGAAGGAGTGACCAGAGTGACCCATAAAACTGGCTACCTTTCTTAAGGCAGGCACATCACATATAAGTGGGATGAGCACATAGTGTACAAGGCAGCCTGCAGGACAAGTGGCTGTATGGGAGAAGTAACAGCTGGGATCCCAGAACTGAAGCAGTTCATTAACTAAGGGATGTAAAAAGTGGTTCATCTGAGAGGTCGACAGTTCTGATGGGCCTGGAATGATCCCCACAAGGTAAACATTTTCCACCTGATAATGGAAATGTACAGGTAAATTCATGCAGACCATGTAGATTGCTCCAACAGAGATAGCCTTTGCATTTTGTTTGTGGCCATGAGGGTTAAACCAGTCTACAAAGAGGCTGAATGCTAACTGCAATTCATTATCATGGCCTGCAAAGAATGGCTGACTGTCTGGACCTTTAAAAGAGCAGAACACCTCTGCATCCCAGATATCCTTCACTTTAGGCAGAGGAGTCCTCTCTGGTGGGGAAGCTAGGTATGTTTTGAGATCCAGTCAGGGCAAAAGACAACCAAACCACAACTTCATTGGCTGGTACATGAAGTGCCAGAATGGCTTGATGCCTCTGCCTTTGCCTCACTTGGATTGTGTTAGTGTGGCACAGCACAGCTGAGATCCATGGATTTCAGGATAGGTGCAAGTAACAGGGTATTCATTGTCATGACTTTTGGATGGAATTGTAGGAGCATAGCAGCACAAGCACTTCAGACAGCATGTGAAATGGATAGCCTGAGGGTCGAGATTAAGCTCTGCCATCACACCACAAATGTCCTTGGGCCATTTATCAGGATTCATGAGGTCCTGTGTGGGCTTAGTGATAACTGTAGCCTGTTTAAAGGCATCAAGCATGCACATGCATGTGGCCATGACAAGGTCTTGCAGAGCACACAGAAGAAAGTTGGCACCTTGCCAGGAGATGTCCATCAACATGAACATGACAGCCATGATGATTAGAATGTTGATGAACAGCATGGGAAATTGACTTACATGGGACTGGAAATGGGGATCTGGGAGAAAGCACTGTGAGACAAAGCAAAGAGCAGCCCAGAAATTTGCAACACCCATTTGAATGATATGTGGCTGGTCTCTGGTAGGTATCAATCTGTTTTTGACCTTTTTCCATTGCCACTGCTCAGCTATAATGCCATCAAGAAATGTTTGCTGATCTCACAGCTTAGTGATGAGACTGGTCCTTCTTTCCTCTAGCTCTTGATCACTGTAGGTTTGAATGATATCTGTATTGGATACCAATACAACAATCTCATCTTGACAAGTGAGAAACTCCATGTTGAAAGACCATTGCCAACCAGTGAATGCAAGCTGGGGAGGGGGGTCCATAACTGGGATCCTTGGGAAAGGTCAAGTCAGGATACTGGAAGTCCTTTTTGAAGAGAGATAGTTGTTTTTCCAAGCAATCGAGGATTGCATGCAACTTGGAAATCTTCAAGGAGTTTTGATTGGATATAACACCCTGCAAGTCAAGGGTCCCTGACTCTGCTGCATGGTCTATGGAACACATAAGGATGAGGGTATACACTTAGCAGCAAGCATACCCATAAGCTTGTAACTGTCACCAAGCACAGTTTGATCTCTCTGTGCACCAGGAGGCTTGTGCATGTGGAGAGCTGTCAATTTATCATCAGTGTGATCAATTTTGATTTAAGGTCAAATGCACTGTCATTATAAGGAGCAGAAATCAATGCATCTGTAGGCCCAGGGTGGAGTAGTGTCTCCACTAAAATCTGTTCTTCTTGTTGTTCCCTTGTTGACTCCCTCACCTTTGACTTCACCATGGCAGATGGGGTGGCACCCAAAAGACTGAGCTGCTTATCATTCCCACCATGAGTCTTGTATATTGAGGGTGCCACATAGAATCCAGTGATCACTTTGTTGGAACATAAAGTGCCACTGTTTATTGGTACTTAGGTGCGATGCTAGTGTGCTTACATAAGCACAAAAAGCGCACATACTTGTAGTATTCTCTACTAGTATTCCCTCAGTAGTTTGTTCACTACTGAGGGTAAGTCCATTCATATTCCAAGTATTCTACTATACTGACATCCTGGAGTAGCCTACAGGTACAGTAATACATTCAGTAGTTTGTTCACTACTGAGGTAGCCTACAGATATTTCTACATGCTTTCCCTGTAAAAGGATCACAGTTGGTCATCTTGCCATAGCCTGCAGATACGCAAGTGCACAGCTGCAATTTCAGTGCCATGTCAGTTGACAGAAGTACTGTTGGAACTGTTGGAACAGAGTGCAGGAAAGAAAACCAAACTTCCATGGATTTCATGCCAACATGGATTTGCAAACAAATCCTGACAAAACAAGGAGGTCTGTTACCATTGTTGGAGTTTATCACCTTTACCTTAGTTGTGGTTCACTGAGCACAGCATTACATAATCCAAAAGCGGACACTTAGCAGTTTATTTTTCCTTACTGCACCTCAGCTTCAGCCAACTTGAAGTCTGAGTATATTCCTTTCTATAGACTTGACAATCCTGCAGCTCATCAGCCTCCAAAAACCATTACTATTGTGCCAGTATGGCCATATGTACATGTTCATCAATACAACATGCATCAGTAAACCACTTTGTGTGCTGGCAGTCCTAGGGAATCTGTCCAGTGCTGGACAGCTCTGGACAGCTCTGGCCAGCAAAAGTGATTTACTGATGTGGTATGACTTTAGGTTGTTGGAAAATATCTCTTATCCCAGCCTTTGTATGTTACTAACATCTTCTTGTGAACCCAATGGAGTTGATTAGGGGAGACTACATGCAATCAATGGTCAACCAACAAAGAGTGTAGGTGCACAAACCAACCAATGACCCAGCCACTAGTCTCCTTCACCCAAATCTGGGTGTTCAAGTGGTACTGGTGCAGGTACAGATCTCCAGAATTCACCAGCATTGCAGGATTGGGGCCTGCAAGTGGCTGATTTCCAGTCAACAGGAACAGCATAAAGTGATGATTGACACCATAGATTTTCATGGACATTCTTGTGACAGAGACTGATTTGGGCAGCATCAGAGCTGTGCCAGAGGGAAGTGTTGCAGATACAGTTCCACCAGTTGTCATAGATGTGGGCAGTGATCTCTCAGTCAGAGCATCCCTGGCTGCAAGAGGGGTGCACCCAGTGCCCAAAGTGGATACCTGTGCAGTGAAACTGTGGATATTGTGCCCTTGGTTGGTTTCAGTGTTGCTGGTGGGAACAGAGGATATGTTTGATGAGTTTGGCATAGTTGTATCCAAGAGGCTTGGATGCCCAGTTCTATCAGCCTCCTTGGAAGAGCTCAATGAATTCAGAGTAGGGTAGTTCAGGAGACTTGCAGGTCTTCTACCCATCTCCCCACAGGAGCTCAAGGGACTTAAAGGAGGGGAGTCAGAGTGACTCACAGGCACAGTTTCACCCATTTCCCCAGAGGACTCTGATACAATGGCTGTTGAAGAGCATGGAGTGCTAGTGAAAGCTGGAATGACCTCAGGTTGCAGGGGCTCTCCATGCTGAGGTGAGATAATTGATGAGAAATTGATGTGCATAATCAGAACTGCCTGCAGAGCAAGGATGCCAGTACAGTCAACCAAAGCAATCATATCAAAGCTGCTGTCACTTACCTTGCATATATCAACAGGATCCTCAAAATGGGTCTTTCACATGGAGGTCAATTGGGTGGGAAAGCATATGCACTGCATAGGTACAACCTTCCACACATGTTAACATGGCCACTGCCTATACCAAATCCCAACAATCTGAGGAACTCACATCAGTGCATGACCTGAGGGAGGGCTGATAAGGTCTCTGAGAATTCCACCTATATCAAAGCTGATATGACATGGGAGGGCATGGTTCCTTCATGGGAAATTGAGGCTACAATGTGGAGAGGGCAGTGAGGGCTGTGGGACTGACTCTCTGAGAGACCAATATTTGAACCACTATGCCACCTGATTGTGGAGACAGACACCATAGGACAAACCTATGAGAACTCAAAAATGGCATTGTCATGATAAAGCAGAACTGCCATCAAATGCTCACTAGAGGTGAGAAGCACAAAGTCCAAAGCCTGGAAAGCAGTTGGGTTGAAAACAGAAATGCTGAAAGTTGGACCAGAGTTGAAAAAGCACAAAGAAACCCAACAGATATTGTAGGCAAAACAAAGCAGAAACCCTGCAGAATAGAATACTCACGAAATCTCATAACACCCTAGCTCTGATGGTGTTGTTGGTTTGTTAGTCTCTTTGTTTGTTAGTGTATCCTTGCACCAATGACTGTCAAATTGTAACTAGTGACCTTTCTTGTGTAGAGTGAAACAAAATAATGATATGGCCAACTACAAGCTCAGGTGAAGATGGCTGAATTTGTAGAGGAATCAAGTCTCTTCACCTCTTCATCTTTGAATTCATTGTCTGTGCTCATTCTGTCATCAAACTCGCATAAATATCATATGAACATTGCTCTCCTGGCCACCTACCGATGCTTAGTGCATGTGGCCCTTTCAACTGCTCACACATGCTTAGCAGGCTGTTCCCTATGCCTCATTCATGTGCACATACTTTCTCAAGTTGCCTCATGTTCTGATCATGTGATCCACTCTTGAGTGTCTGGTCAGTCATGCATCTCACATCAGGAAAATAACACTTTACTATTTTTGACTTTTTGTGAGTAATGTGACTTTTTGGGAAGGAATCTACTATCATTACCCATGTCCTGCAGGCATGGCTGCACTTTTCTTGCTGATTTTGGTCTTGTTCAAACCCCCTAATTCATAGCTTTCAGTAGATACCACATACATTCAAATTGATGGAGGTTCCAAAGAGATATTGTGATTTTTCTCTCAGACAGTGTGCATCACACCAATGGCTCAATATCTCTGAATTTTCAGACATTTTCTAGTCTTCTTGGCTTAGATATATCATCACTTAGTTGTCTCAATAGATTCTGTTTTCTTTTCATTCTTCAAAATGCTGTATATGGTCAAAAAAAAAAGTACAGATAGTAGATTCCTTCCCAAAAAGTCACAAATAGTCACAATAGCCACAAAAAAGTAAAAAAAAGTCACAAAAAGGTCAAAATTAGTAAAGTGTTAATTTCCTGATGCAGCATCTAGGCATCTATTCACAATCTATTGTTTTCATCTTCACATCATTTGGCATGGGACAAAGCAAGCTGGTAGTATGTCATATATGGCACATAAGTATATATATTGGTCAGCTTTGTCACTTTGTCCATAATTCTGCTTTCATCAGTGACACTATGCATCCATGCCTACCTGTGCTCCTGGTCTTTGGATGGCTCTTTTTTTAAATCTTCATGGCAATCACTTGTCTCTTTCATGAAATTCAATGATAAGCTGCTGCTACTCATACCCTCAAGTCGCTGTGTGGGATTGCATCAAACAACCTAGAACTGACTCTCAATGGTCCCCCACTTGGCTTTCTGGCTGGGGATTCACTAGTTGCTTCAGCAACAAAGACTCATTTTGCCAGTCACCAGCTGCTTAATATTGTCAAAACTGAACAACATGGGACTAACAATTTGACTGGCATCCACCTCACTGTCATATACAGAGCAGCAACTAATTTCAGGGTTTCACTCCACCAATATCTGAGCAGACTGGGTGCAGCCATTGATAGGTGGGTTGCATGAACATCAGGAGATCTCTGGTCATATGCCACCCCCTCCAGGTCAAATGTCTATCCTGCAATGACTGACTATCACCCAATCATCCCAGGCATAGTGTGTGGATGGAGAAACCTTGCTGTAGCAATGTTGCACTCCAGCTTTGCACTAGGAGTGCAACTGGATGAGTTAGAAAGACACTTTGCTACTTTGATGGTACCCAATAGCAAGGCAAGATTTGTTTATATTCAAAGCTCAAAGCTGGGTAACGTTATGAGGATTTCAGTTATTTACCATTACCAGGCAATCCACATTGGAGAGTGTTGTTCAGACTCAACAGGGTATTATAGTGCTAACTGATGAGTTAGAGATAGGCATTGCTTGCACATGGCTGCCAAATTAATGTAATGCTAACTAGCAATTGTATTACATAGTATTTGGCCTGATGTAAATGGACATCACTGGAAACAGTGTCCCAATATTAGTGACTTGAAAGGTGTCACTTCAGACGATGAGCTCGCATGGCTGGGTGGCTGTGCTTTGCTCGTCTGACACTGCAACTGCTGTGACTGCATGGTCAATGCACTCCATGGCACCAAGTATAACCTGGCTTGTTGAAAAGTGAGTGCCAGGCAGATGGCTGATTTCAATGAATATTGCACCTTACCTGGCCACTCCCACCCAATAAATGTTGTCTGGTTTTCATCAGATGGTGATTGCATTGTTAGCAGTGGTGAGAAATGGCTACATGTTTTGTCTGCAGAGTGATGATAACCTTATAGGGGACAATGGGTGAGTATTGATTTGCAACCTTGGGAGAAAGAAGGTAGACCAGGTATTAAAGACTCACCAGTGTCCTGTAGTTGGGGTAGAGTGGATCCAGCAACTGGAAAGTTTTGGGGTAGTGACTGCTGGTGCAGATGGTACTCTCAAGCTGTGGAAGGTGTCCACAATATCAGTAAGTTTCTCAGTTGTATGTCAGTCAACAACCCCTTCATCACCTCAGAATACATTTACCTTCAAATTTGCATCCATCTATTTACTCTTTGAGAATCCCATCGAGAACTCTGCCTTGGCAAGTGGTCATAGGCTTTTTGTGGCCTGTGGTGGTGGCCATGTTGTGACAGTAGCAATCAATCTACATTGTCCATGTGAGTTAAATGCCATGGAACTTCACTGTCATTTACATGCTCACTTCAGGTCCATTTCATGAAATCAGTTTCTACCCACCAAAGGAAAGCCCATGCCATCTGGGTTTGGCCTGAACTGTCCACTTTTTGGACAATGAGAAGTCCATCATGGCTGGCTTCTTGGATTCCAAAGACCTGTAATATTAATGTCCACATGTCTATGGTGTAGGTGACACTGATGACTCTGAAGGTATTCCTGGACAATATCACCTTGGTGAGAGAACTGGCATGCAAAGTGATCTACTAGGATGTAGGGTCTCTGCTATTTGACCTGTCTACTGTGGCTGATTCCCCATTTCAGAAGCAATACTGTGTGGTCAGCAGTGACAAGGTTACTACTAGTTTGGAACCTTGTAGATGGGGTTGATGTGTATCATGTTGTGGAGTGGCCTGTGTTCATAAGCAAGTTGAGAGGAGAGTAACCATTGGTAGGATGTATGTCTGTCAAGTTGATGTTGGCTGTCAAGGAGTGCTAGCTGCTTCTGAGACAGACAGAGGGAAGGTGTGCATATGGAACATGAATTCCATGGAGAAATCTACTGTGTGACTCATGGCCATGGTATGTCATTAAGCTATCACAATATCAAATTGCTGTCTTACTCAATTTCTATTACCAAACATTCTGGTGATGGACTTGGTGAGAATTTTCTATATCCATTGTGCTAGTCTTAAAGGCGCTCTTAGATGTCACCGAGGTGGGGCCAAAATCACCACAATTACTTGTCCCTCGCCCATGTGGCCAGCTTTCAAAGCCTGGGGCTGGAGGTTATTGTTTGAGAGAAGTTTTGAAGTCAGACCAGTCTTTGTATTGCACAGTCCAAGTAAGTTGTCATGCACTCCACCCTGAAATTCACTGAAGTGCTGATAAGAAAGATGTCCAAAAGATATGTCAAGAGTCCTGCAACTTGTCAAAACCATATCATGAGCAGCCCAAAGACATACACATGTTAATCAAAACTATGGTATGTGCTACTTGTCTATCAGTGTACTGCCTACTCACACATCTTCAGGTTCAGCACAACTTCCCCTCATTGAAGCAGTATCAAGATGCATGGCCTGCTGCAGATTTTGCCACTATATTCCTGAAGAATACATCCTTAGTGAGGCAGTGAAAACCAGGTACCAACCCTTTCCAGCATGGCCTATCTATGAATTAAATGCAGGAACTTTGATTGAGATGCATGCACCCTCCCACCTTTGTATGTTGGACTCTTCAGTTTACTTTAGGGACATTTCTTGTCAAAATGTAGTTATAATTATAATGATAAGTATAACAATCCCTCTGAGCAACTCAGGACCATCTTCTGCATGACCACCACACTCATAGCACAGCTGCAAAGATGAGCTCAGAGCTGAAGGGATGTATAGGCAGAGGAGAACAATAACAATGTTACATCAAGGCATTGAGCCCAAGCAGGAACACATTCAGGATACAAAATGCTAATCAACTAGCCACTGCTTAAGCTGGGACCTCAAATATGCCACAAACTTTGCCCACAAGGATGACATCAAGTCTCATAACCACTGAAGGATTAAATACCAGGCCATGCTGAGAATGCCCCACTTCATCAAATTAATGTTAGTGGGTTTGATGGCATGATAAATTTGAGCTTACAAGTGAAACAATCAAATGCGCAGCATCATCAATATGCCAGATATAATAGCTCCAAACTGCTAGGAAAAGGAAAATAAAAGAGCCATAAACATGAAAAACTCTCCATTTTTCATGAAAATCTGCATAGTAGAAGAAAGCCTGAGGAATATATATCACAATGTACCTCATAGTGATAGTAGCCAACTTACCATTGATACAAGAATGGTACTGGCAATGGAGTTACTGATGCTAGGATCTACCAGATAACTGGTGGTCTATCAAACAGAAGGGGAAGGTGATATTACTTACAAAGATGTGTGCTCCATATCTTGATATATGTATTTGAACCCATTTCTGCTGTCACAGTGGCAATGTAGCCCATCTGCCTGTATTGGCCAGTCTGAGAATATGAGAATGACACAGTGATAGAGATGGTCCTAGGTACTCACACAAAGTACTTGAATGAAATCCCCTGTAAATCAATGTATAAATGTTGTGTCATGCATAAAGCATACATACACTTTACCATCATGCTCGAGCATCTGCTGATGCTCTGCAGTCCAAGTTTCATGAATAAAGACATCACCTTTGGTTACTCCACAAATAATTGCATTTCCATTGTGCAAAAAGGAAATGGAAAGAGGGTAGTTTTGCTCCACATCTGGGGCTTGAGGATACATCTGGATTTGGGTGGACTGGCCAAGGTGGTAAAGGTCTGCACCTGTGGATAAATTGGAAACAAGAAGTCCCTGCTGGTCTGGAGACAAAGCAGAAAACCTGCTATATCATGTTAATATTATGGGGTGAAGAGAGGTTAAGCTAAAGCCAACATACATGTGATGATGAGTATGGCCTGGTTTGATTTGCCACAGCTTGGCATGGGTTTCGATGTCCCAGCAACTAGGTGAATGTAGATGAAGGACCTTTCAACAAATTCTGTGATACTTACACTATGCCATGATTGAGGTAAGAGGCAATGACTTTGTTCCCACCCATCAGGAAGTGTAGAGAACAAGTGTGGACTGAGCATTCATCATCAGCATTGTCAGATCCTGAAACTGGCCACAGTTCAGGCAGCATTGGGAAGATATCAAATGTCACATATCATCCTAAGGCAATGGCCAACAAATTCAATGTAGAGGTTAGAATGTACAACAATCAAAAGACAAGGTAAAGTGTACTATGAGCAATGGGTTTGGTGATATGAATCTCTGGCCCTACTCCCAGGGTGAGCTTTCCTGATGAAGGGTCCAAGTCAAGACAGTAAACCAGAGCCTTCACTCCCAGTAAGACAGCCTGTGCAGAGTCCAGGTCCTGATGTTGAGTATGTCAATTAACATGGAAAAAGAAAGTGAATGTCCCATTACCTGAAAATTCACTCAACACTGCTGCTACTCTGTTATCACAACCAAAAATAATAGTTGAGCACTGGCATGGATCCCAGAGAATGGAGAGTATCAGGACTGAAGTGTGGATGATGCATGCCACTTCTCCACTACTGACATGCCACACCATCAGCAAATGGTCGTCACTACCACTTGCAAGGTAACTGACCTGTGATGAGAATGCTAGACAGTTCACAGTATCAGTATGGCCTCTCAGGCTTTTATCCCATATGTACAGAGTGGAGAGCATCAGAAAATACTTGTGAAAGGTTAGCAAATTGCCAGTGATTTGAGGGAACTTGCTCCTTTTTGTAAGAAATCCATTCAAACTGCCCTCATGCACACAAGGTAGCATGACATAATATGACATATTGCACCCTAAAAGACTTGTGCCACAGATGTGATTTTGTGAAGAGTTGAAGTAGCAGAGATGCATATAGCACAAGCGAATCCCAGGACATGATACATGTATCACAGGCAAGTCACTGTAGGGAATGTAATTTCCCTACCAGGGGAATTAGTTTATTTTCCTTGTTTTACTTGGTTTTCATTCCTAGATACTTTTTCTACAAGTTATACTTAGATTTCGCTTTTTTGGTTGCTGAGTCAGCAGTAGTTCTACTTGTGCACAGCTTTTTTTTCTTTAAAAATAATAGATGAGTTACCATAGACAAGAGACAAGCTCAAGCAGGTCATTCCCTGCACCAAGACAGCCATAGAAGCCTTCAGATGACTACCAGTATCCAGTCCCAGGCTATAGAAGCCCCTGTTGGCCTACTCTCTCCCCCCCAGATCTTGTCATCCTCTCAAGCTCTCTCTTAAATTCCTCTTCCTACAGATGTGAATCTGTGAAGAGTTGAAATGGTACATGTATCACAAGACTTGTTGATCCTTTGTGTTGAGCAATATCACAACCAGCACAATGTGTGAGTCATGAAACTAGGACAGGCCAGCAGGCTAATATTGGAAGCACCAGATATTCAGCAATGATCAAGCAATGACAAGACAATGACTGCATGTCAGGGATGGTGACACAAATGGAGACCCAATAATTTTTATGAAGGAATTGAAAGCAGGCTCTGTGCTGTAGCTCCATTGTTGCCACTGTAGGGAATAGGTACTCCCTACTAAGGGGATTTAGTTATTTTATCTTTTCTACTGTATTTTTGCTTTGATTTACATTAGTGATACTTAGCCTACCTGTGTGGCGCATTTTTGGTAGCTTAGTCAGCATTTTTGCGCACTAGTGTAGATATAGAGTACACAAATAAAAAAAGAGGAAGAACCAGACAGTGAGACAGTGAAATCAAAGACAGCAAATGAAAGAATGTGACAAGCCCTTTTTGAGGCACTCCCAGATGACCTCCAGATGCCTTTACTCACTCATTTCCCCACTCCATTCATTTTGACCAACTCCTGTCACTCCTTCACCTCTTTTCACCACTCCAAGCTCAGAACCCCTCTGGGTCAAACTAGACCTGTTCCTATCAAGCCCTAGGAGTCCCCTGCACTCCCTAGCATCGCTTTTTACCTAACTTACACCACTATCAAGAAAAACTTGAAAGGTTATTTGCTCAGCCTATAAGTATGGCACCACCATTGAGTATGACTTACTGTCAATAGTATCCCAAACCTCTTGCTCCAATGCCCACTATCTGATCTTTTATCCAAACTCCCAGGCATTCCCCATGTAAACATCAGCCAGCACTCAAGGCAGTGCCAGCTCCTGCAATTCCACTGGCAACTATTGCAGACTGTTTTCCTCACAATTTGTTGCAGAAAGTGGAGCAAATGACCAAGTTCTTTGAACTGGAAGTGATATGTTCTTGGGAGGTAAGTATTACCTCTGATCCTCCAGCCCAATGCCAAAGTCCTGACTGTCCATAGGAGAAACAAGTTGCTGAGGACATGTGAGTTGCTGTTCAGAAAGCTGAGGCCAATGCCAAGGCTGCAGAAGGGAAGATACATAAACATATGGAAAAGGTGAAATCAGTTTACCTACCTATGCAATCACTGAGTGCATTGGTGTTGCAGTTCACTGCCATCCATGCCAGGGTGGTCAAGTGTCCCATGTGCAGGAATTGTATGGATCATCCATTCATATGAGTACTCAATTCACATGTGAAGTTATGTAATCATATCACCATATCAGGCTGGTCAACTGTGGCCATATGCTTTGCTTCGGCTGTCTGAGGACATGGTTCCACAAATGTTTACTGGATCAGGTAGGCTGGAAGGATATCCCTGCTCACTTAAAGGAGAAGCCTATGACAGCTGCAAAGCTCAAAGAGCTGCACAAAAACAAGCACATTTACATCCCTTGTTATACCTGTCCTGTCATAACTTGCCAGACTTTCATGGATTGCAAGCCTATTGAGGTAGCCATCACAAAGGATATGATTGGTGTGGTCAATGCTGTGTTTGGAGCTCCCATAGGCCAAGTTGATTCAGGCCTGCTTCTCCAGCATGGCAACATCTGGGTGGATGTCTTCTATGAAGAAGGCAAAGAATAAATAGAGAGCACAGCATGATATGCATATTTGATCTGTCATGTCCTACCCATCCCTTATGGCCTCAGCATATGTTCTCACAACAGGGTGTCATGGTTATTCTCTAAATTTGAATGTCCTGCCAGTCTCATACATCATTATGGCAGGTTGTTGTCATTACTCTCTTGCTATACTCTTTGGTTTGTCTCACATTATTTCATCTCACCAATTGGTTGTGTGGTGGTTACATAAAATTGTTCAACATTTACTTGTATCACCCAGAATGACTGTCTGCTAGTACTTCATGTTTCCTGTGCTAGTGCTACACTTGTACAACAGCAAATGTTGATATCAGTCTTGTCAGGTTTGTGTGATCAGCCCTGGCACTAACCCAATCCTTGAAAGTTGACACACAGTATCTCTCTCACTTATGAAGATGAAGGTTATGTGGAATGATTGTTCACAGTCAAGTATCATTGCAGGATGCAGAGCAGTCTTCATTGAGCAGTGGCCTGGCTGCCCATTCTTTTTTTCCCTCCCACAAATTGACAGGAAATCAGCCCTTCCAGTGTTTACATAAACACTATACCATCCCTCCCATCCTGCCACCAGAGTCACCCAAGAGTCACATGCATTGGGCATCTGTAGTTGGAGGTAAGTAATGAACCATTACTCTCTGACTATTTCTGTTGACATCTCCTCAGGTGTTTTTGGATCAATCCATAAGTTTCTTTGCTGGGACTCAAGGATTGAATATGGGCACCATAAGGCAAATTGCTTCAATTTCCATGAGTTGGCCCACTCTCTGCCTTCCCACCCTCTTCTGAATGCCCCTGCTTTCCAACCAGAGTCACTCAAGAGTCACACACATTGGGTGTCCATAGTCAGATCAGGTATGCTACTTATTGTTCCAAAGTGTCAGTCATGCCCATATTCCCTAGACAATCATCACTACCACTTTGCCCACTATCATGCCTGAGCTTGGTGGCAGGAGGAACTATAGCTGGGTTGGAAGGTAGTTTAGGTTGCTGGCACCATTGGTAAGTAATAGACCATTACTCTCCCAACTATTACAATATACAAGAAAAATGCTGACCTCCTAGCAGGTTACCACATTGCCCTGGATCCCAAGAAGTGGGAAAAGGGAAAAGAGAATGCTGATCTCACTTCTGCTGAACAAGAAGATAATGCATCTGTCAATCAACTTGACAGTGAACAAGACAAAGATGAAAAGAAAACTATCCAAGGCAAAGAAGCACAAGTGAGAATCAGATGCTGCAGTGAAGCCCAAGGTCAAAGCTAAGGTTAAAACAGGCAAAAAGACATCTGAAAGGCAGGAAGAATGGAACCAAATTGAAGGAGATGGTCGAGTCTGAAGATGATGGTGACCAAGACACTGAGGGTGAAGGCAGCTATGTGGCTTTGGAAGCTAAGGCAGCACCACCTTCAAAGAAGCTGAAGCAGGAGAAGGAGAAGGATGAAGACATCAATGGTACAGTTTTTTTTTTTTTCATGAATAAAATGATGATTTCTCTGACTATCCATGTCATTAGTCAAAATGGAGTCCAATCCTGAAGCAAGGAAAGTCAGAGAGTGGCAGCACAAACTGCAGAAGCCACTTTTGGGTAGCAAAGGCCTTCCATCACCTGATGTATGTCACAATGCAGATCCATTGCCCTTGATGTTACTCATCTTAATCAACTTTTCACAACTAGGAACATCCAAACCTCATTGACTACCTCTCTGTGTGTCTCCCATTTCTGGAGTCAACAGTGCTATGTGCCTGACCTCTACCTCCCAGAACATGTTTCAAGATTGGGAAGGTCATGCAACACATCAATATGAAAAGAACTCTTCCCACACTTGGCCACTAATGAACTCTGCCATTAGGCTTTGGTCTCAAATGATCACAACCCTCATTGACATATCACTCAGAACCCAACAGAGCAGTCAATTCACCATGATGTTCAGATGCCCATGTTGGCACAAACAGGTGAACAAAAAGAACTCTTCCTGCACTCAGCCACTAATGAACTTCACCATTAGGCTTTGGTCTCAAATGAACATAATCCTCATTGGCATATCACTCTGGACCCAATGGAGCAGTTGGATCACTGTGATGATCAGATGTCTGCTTTTCAGATGTTTGCATAACAGGTGAGTGACAACAACTCTGCCCCCCCTTGGCCACTAATGAACTTTGTCATTATGCTTCGCAAGTATCTGCCTTGAATGGCTGTACTATCCCTCCTCAGCATATCATGACAGAGCTGTCTAACCATGGTAATGTTCAGATATCTACTGAAATGCCTCATGTCATGTATCAGACATCTGCAGAGCAGGTGAAAGAAAACTGCTTTCCCCCATCAGTCTGCTAATGAACTTTCTCACCAGACCTTGCAGATGTCGAATGACCACAATTCAGACTTGACAATGCACCCCAACTACAGTGATGTTCAGACAGCCACTGAGGCACCTCTCACCTCATATCAGTGGTGTGCACAGCAGGTGAATGAATGACAAATCTGCTCCTGCACAGTTACTAATGGACTTCCTCACTAGGCTGGGCAAGTATCTCTCTTGAATGACTGTAACCCCTGTCAGGCCTATGGTGATATCAAGATGTTTTCTGAGGCAGCCCATGCCCCATATCATGCATCTGCACAGCAGGTGAGTGGGAATGCTCTACAGTCACCTACCAGCTAATGAACTTCATAATTGGGCTGTACAAAGTGTATATTTCAACACTATTTCAGATGATGTACAAAATTGGTTTCACCATCTCGAGGCCATGGGTGAACACAAGGGACTTGTTGCTTATCAGCATGTCCTTGCAGTGTTGAATGGTTTACAGATTTCACCATCAGCATCTCAGGAGGTCTGGTAAAAGATATCTCCCTTTTACTATGAGAATACTAAGAGATGCTGACACAACTTGTGTCATTCAGGAATGCAGTAGATACTGAGGGCCATGGGTGGCTGGACTTTACTAGTTTTGCTTGTGTTCTGTTCCTCATTCAGTCAAATGGGCATTTACAACATGTTTCCCACAACTTGGTAGGAGCCATGGCCATGCCCATTGACATGTACTGATAGTCTTTTGCAGTTCCCTGTGGGTAACATGGAGGGGACAAGTTTTTCCTGTCCATTGAACATATATCCTGACATCACAAAATATTTGCAAGGCCAACCCTCAATGCTGAGACCCCTTATGGGAAATGTGTATCTGCCAATGCTGATGAACCATTATCCTCATCAGCCACCACCAAACAACTTGACTCCACACAAACACCAGGTCACGATGGTTTCCTCTGCCTTCCCACACTCGCAGGTTGACCCTGTAACAACCATGCCCCCCAGCAACCTCACATGCCCTCCTCTTGCCTCCATTGGCCACCATGGTTGATGCCTGGATGGAACAGAATCAAAAGACCAGTCAAATCACTGATCTCACATTATGTGGGGAGGTGCCCAGTTCCCAGTTTTGATGACCACCTTGGTACCAACAGACTGCAGTGGATTCTGGCCCTTGATCAAACCATCATATGCCTCAGGACCCCATGGGGTCATTTCAGCAACATGATCCCAGGGGGCAACACATCCTATCTGCCCCCTTATCTCAGCACCTTTTGTCCACAGACAGGATCACTGGCAGTTCCTGTCATCCCACCATTGACTCTGCACACCCCATCCAACCCCAGCAGACAGCTTCTACTTCAGGCTGACCTCTGGCTCATGGCTCTGTAGGTGTCATTCAACAACCAATTATGGCCCAGAATACCTTCCCTCTGGCACCTCAATTTCAATCAACAGTTCCCACATTCAAAGGTGCCCTAAACCTGCCAGCTGCCACTGCCTGTGAAATGAACCAGCTGTGACAAGTCAACATAGGACATGAGACAGAGACAATGCACAATGCACAGGAGGTAAGCTTTGGCTTTCTTCTCTCAATCTGTGTCTGTACCTACTATGCATTGATCTAGATTCTGATGGTGGGCTGTGGCACAGGCCAGATTTTTTCACTGATGTCTGCAAGGATGTCAGAGCTGATTGCAGCTGTGAATGCAAGTTCTGAGGTGCACTGACAGGACATGAAGCAAATGCACCTGGAATTTGATGGATTGATGCAGCTGAATCACCAGGCTCTCAACAGCAGATCGGAATCTGGGGGTGCTCAGGCAAGCTCACAGGGACAAAATGAGTCTGCAGGGTCCAAGCCCACTCAAAGATGCAAGCAGCCCCCCTTGGAAGACAGATATCATGGAAAACCTGGTCATACAAAATTCTGGGTATACCTCTACTCACTACAATTCTGAGTGGCTTCACATTCCATCAGCAATTGATACAGAAACACTTCTTGCTGATTACTGCATATTACCAATTACAGCTGTCTAGACCAATTGCCACCACCCCCCTCTGACAATGAAAATCTCACATGCAACAGGCATAACCTGGGTCGCATCAAGATAACTCCCAATGACTTCTGCATCCATCTATCATGCTCCTGTCGAATGCCTTTCAACATGGAGGCTATTCATGTATTTGCCAAGGACTTCAAGAGGAAGGTAGAGGAGAGAAAATGGTATTCTTTTCCAACACCTCCACCTGCTCACTTCCTGCAGTTGGAATACATTCGAGCTGTCCCTCTACCTTCACCTGCATTATGTCAAGGACATATACACCAACTTGAAAAAGTCAGAGGAGACGTGTTGCACCAGGCTGAGGAGTGCCACTCATAGTATGTGCAAAACAAGGGTAAGTCATGAACTGTTCCTACATGCCCTCCCTTTATCTTACATGCCTCAAGCTTTATACAAGCAGGGCAGATTGTGTCACAAACAATGATGAACTTATCATTCATAATGACCTGATACAATTAATAGGCTCTCAAGTTGTCAGGCTCAGACAAGTCAGACATGGACTCAGATGGGTGCAAAGTTTATCTGATAATTCCTCCTGTTTGGTGCAGCAAAGAACTGGCCAATCTTATGTGCACCATAGATTCCACAGTCATTTCCAATCACCAGCCAAGAGTTGGACACAGGATCCATTTGTGATGTAGGAAGAGGATTTAAATGAGGAGAGAGGTTTAGTAGGGATATCTGAGGGGAATGAGTAGGCCAAATGGGGCTTCTATAGCCTGGGCCTGGATCCTGGTAGTTGTCTGAAGGCTTCTATGGCTGTCTTGGTGCAGGGAATGACCTGCTCAAGCTCATCTCTTGTCCATGGTAACTCATCTATTCTTTTCAAAGGAAAAAAAACCATACACAAGTAGCACTACTGCTGACTAAGCAACCAAAAATGCGAAATCTAAGTGCAACTCATAGAAAAAAGTATCTAGAATGAAAATGAAGTAAAACTTGCAAAACAAGGCAACTCCCCTGGTAGGGAAATTACATTCCCTACAGCAGTCAAGAACCAAGGCACCAAGTACCCAGTAGCCTTGTCAATGAGGATGTGGTGGCACCCCCAGGACTGCCACTCAACTGCTACAAGGGAAGTTGGCTGACATCCTTACTGCCTAATGAGAGAATGAAACTGAATGCCTGGGCAGATAAATGGTATAATTTCAAGAGTGGAAAAACAGGTCAGGTTGTCCTCAGCTGACATGTCAGCATTCACTGATCAAGTTCCAGAGGTTGTTGTCCCACCACATGCTGGTGCTACCCCACTGGTGATGCAGACAGACAATGAGAACAGTGGTGACACTTCCACTGAACCAGAAGATAATGACAGTGACACCAAGAGTGAGGTTGAAGACTTTACTACTCAACTATCGCAAGTGAGCTTAGACAAGGACTGAATACTGTCCATGGCTCTATTACTCAAAGGCTTTTGAACATTGCATGATAGATAGAAATTTACAAAGACTGATTGGTGTTATACTATGCTATGTATTGTACACTGTTACAGCAGTTCCCAAGTGTAATGAGACTGTGTGAATTTTTTTGAGTCACATGTTGAGTCATTCCAAATTGGGAATGAGGTGTAATAAGTTGTGTTGTGAACATTCCCTACACCATTGGCATCTCACCACAATGATGGGAAACTGCTGTATCAGCAAAGACATCAAGGAAATTGCCCTCAAGCTTTGGGATCAAGGCTGGGAGGCAGAGGATATATGTGATACCTTAGGAATATCTTGCACAAGCCTCTATCAATGGCAAGTGATTTTTGCAGAGCATGGCAGTGTCAACCATCCCCTGTCACCACTGAAAGGCCAAGGCCTTTCATATCCTTACCTGCACCCTCATTCAGGCCTTCCAGGGCCTATTCTCTCAAGAACTGGATCTATTTCTTGATGAAGTAAAGACTTGGCTAGCCCTTGAACATGACATCATCATCTCCATGTCAATGCTTGCTCACAATCTCACTGAAATTGGGCTCACTTGCAAAATACTTCACAAAATAGCTTGATCAATGACCATTTCCCTTAATCATTTGTCATTTACTGCAATGTCTGGGACACAGAATACAACATAGTCTGGCAATCTTAATTGAATGAAACCATCTGGTGTGATTTCAAAGTTCTTGAATACCTTTGGGCCATCCAGTATCTGTTTAAAGAATGGGTCTTTGCCATATCTGTTCTGTGCTTCCCTAAGTATGCCTTCATTTCCTGGGTACACAATGAAGGGCACAAGATTCATTTCTGTATTGCCTGCCATGCTTGTATCACTTGTATCATCTAGTTCCCACACACTCAGCAATGAGCTCTGTGTGTCTGGCAATGTGTCTGTAGCATGTTCAGGGGGTGGTCCACTACCCTTTCCCCCCTTCTTTCGTTCACCTGGTCCAAGAAGAATGAAACAATCCTTCATTCATCATGCAAACTCAATTCCAGTCTCTGGTTGACCAGTCTCAGCTGGCAGTGTAGGAGCATGGCATTGCTGTATGGGTCCCTTTCCTGTTCCCTCTGGCTGATCCTTAGCAGGTACTTTTATCTTGCCACCCTCATCCTTGGGCAGATTTGGGTCTATTGTTGGCATGGAATTTTGCTTCACAATCTCCAGTGCAGGAGGTCTCCTTGGAGGTTTTAGCACCAGCTTCTGTTGGTGAGCTGATGGTTGCTCCATTGGCAAAGGCCCAATGGGGGCATCAGTTTGAGCATGAGCCCTGGTAGACATTGCAAGTGCTTCAATGCCTACATACAAAGGCAAGCTTATTATCTGCTGCCTCTCCTTTGGTGGTACTGTCTCCTTGATGTCCAGGTCATGATGCAGGTATTTGCTATGTGCACAGATTGTCCTGGGAGCATCAAACTTGTACATTTGGGAAAGAGCATCCAGAAGAACATTCTCCTCTCCTGGTACATACTTGATTCTGAAGTTGAATTCAGCTAACTTCTCCAACCATTGCACCTGTCACCCAGACAAGTCTTTCTGATCCAACAGATATGTCAGGCTTTTGTGGTCAGTTACCCAAGTGAAATGTATGCCTTGGAGGATGTCCCAGTGCCACAACATTGTTTCCACTCCTGTGAGGAATTCCTGTTCATGGACTGGGTAGTTGCACTGAGCTGAAGACATCTTTGCAGAGTAGAATGCGGTGACTTTGGCCAACTTCCAATCCACTCCTTGTGCTACAATGCTGCCAATGCCATTCCCACAAGCATCGGTCATTACCCAGACAGGATTGTGGTCTGGTCTGTAATCGAGGGGTACACAACAGTGTTGTGCACAAGTGGCAACATATTGTTTTACAGTTTCAAAGGCCCATTGCTCAGTGAACATACATCAAAAGGGGCGAGTCTCTGCACTTGCTTCAGCAAGCACCCCTAGAGGTATGTGGACTTTGTAGATATCATCTGCGAGGTAACCAACTGACCTGATGAATCCTTTACACAGCATACAATTCATTGGAACCTTCCAGTTGAGGATGCAGTCAACTTTATTAGGATCCATCTTTATCCCATCATTGGTGACCACATGGCCCAGGATTTTTACCTCATTGCTCAGAAACTTGAGCTTCTTTTCACTCAGGTATAGCTTTTCTCAGGTGAGTATTTCCAACACAGTCTTAACATGTTGGATGTGCTCTTCTAATGTGTCCAAATAGATGATGATGTCATCAAGGTACATGTCCATGAAGGAGCCAATATACTTATACTCCCTGAAAATGTGATTCATCAGGGCTTGGTAAGTGGCTGGTGCATTACAATCTCCTTGCTGGACAACAAGACTGACCATGTTTCCATCAGGCATCATTACTGCCATTCATTCAACATGCTCTGGTACCACCCATATCTGCTCATAGGCATTGGCACCATCAATGATTGATCAATATGGCTTTTTGGCCACTCATCTCAAAATTCCATCCATATCTGGCATAGGTGAAGACAGCTTATGAGTGTTCTTATTTTGTTCTTGCAGGTCGACCACCACTCAAAGCCAAGGTAGGTTCCCTGCCTTTGGGATCAGCATCATCAGGCACATATTGCATGTGGCTGTCAACTCCCAACAACTGGTCTTAAGGTAGGCATTCTTCTTTTCTGTCCATAAGTGATGCATGACATCAGGACACTTCAATGGTCTCCAATGATAGACTTTCTTTTTGTCAATCAGGGGTATTTCGTGGTTGATTGCTCAGAATGGGGGCAGTGCCATAGTGCCAGCTTGAGAGCACAGCAGCTTGGTGAGCTCTTGTAAGTACATTCTCGCCTTTTTGAGATTGTCATGGTAAACTTCTGTCACACATGATTCCAGAGTGGAAACCTGCGCTCCTTTCATCTCCATGGGCAATATGCTTCCAATGATGACTCTAGGTGAGTGCAACCCCACCATTACTTTGTGCTGATAGAGGAACAGTGTTCTCAGAATAAGATCATAGTTTTGTAGGTTCATGACATCAAAATATTGTTCACAGTCAATCCCCTGGTACTGGAGCTGGGCCTTCATGCCAAAATTCACTTTAGATCTCAAGCCCTGAACAGCAAGCTGTATGGTAAGTGGCTTCTCGAGTTGGATCTGCTTGACCTTTAGTTGTTCTGCAAGGGTTACTGACATGAAATCAGCCAGCAACCCAGTATCAATCAGCACATGTGCTGGATGGCCATTTATGTGCATGACAACTACCAGTGGCTTGGGTATCCTGTGCATGAAGTCTTTCATGATCAAGGAGTTTCGTTGTAGAACAGTTTTGTCCTTGGTGCAGGCTTTGGCACTCTTCAGTTGGGCCATTCTGCATAGTATGTTTTCTTCTGAGTCTGATCTCTCATCACTTGCACTAATCTCCTCGCTTTTGAACAGGAGTCGAATTCCCAAGTCATCATCCTCCAAGGGATCACTCTGTAAGTGCTCCATAAGCATGCAAACCAATTCCCTTGCATACCAGCACACAATGTTAAACTCTGGTATGGTTACCTTATCCAGTGGGAGAGCTAGGAAAACCTCCATGTGATGGTCAAGTATGTGTATGGTTGAGTTATCTTCCCTAACACACATGAACCTGTCTCAGTTTCCCCCTTCCAGGATCTGTAGGCTATATTCCTCAAGATTGGTGGCAACTCAGTCTTCAATGGGATGCCCTATGGGTTTTGATCTCCAAGTCCATGCCCTTTCTTGACATCACAACTCTGGCTTCAGAATCCCAGCATGCTCTCCCTTTTGGAACCAATACCAACTGTCAAGTCAGAATGATGGGTTGCTCAACAAGTCTGTCTTGACAGTAATCCCATCCTCAGGTCCAAGCACGTCATGCTCACTTTCAACAATCATGTGTCTCCTGTTCCCCAGGTCATATACAAGGAACCATGAATCCATGTAGGTGTGTAGCAATTCTGGGTTGTCACCCAGATAACAGATTCCCGGTGTGAGTCAAAGTGAGGTTCAGTGGTGAAAACCAACCAAAACCAACACAAAAGAGAATGAAAGTGAGTGGTGGTGTGCCTATGCGGTACCTAGATGGTAGAACCTGTTCTTTGGGAGGGTTTTTGCAAGCTACAACACTCAAAGATGAGTGCTGAGGGTTGGGGGCGCTCCTGATGAAGAGGGAGCAAGAATGTGATAGAAAGCGACAGGGTAGACTGCTGTCAGCCTACAGAAGGATGGATGGTGACTTAATTCAATGTCCTAAGCTGTACTGAGCTCAGGGAGGGCTTGGAGCGAAGTATATGGATGATAGATGATGATAAGCGAAGTAGATGATAGCTAGACCCTTAATAAAGTCTCAACTATTGAAGCTGATGAATGATTTACTGAGAGATGATAAATTGCGAGCAAGAGGGGCTCTCTGATGTCTTCTTCTTTGCTACCTAAGTACAGTGACTTATATACAGTACAGGGGCGTTGCCTATGGAAAACAAGGTGCAAACACTTGGTAAGTGATTGGTAACTGATGAGTAAGGAATGTAAGCGATGGGTAATTGTCTTGGAAAGCATTGGTAAGCATTGGTAAGGATAAGTAAGCCAAAAAGCGAAGAATCAGTAAGCAAAGTCAAAAGATTGGTAAGTATTGGCAATAGGTGAGTCAAAGACAGTCAGAATGTCACAGTATGAGTCAAGTAATGTCAGGAACTGGGAAAGTGCACTGGAATCGCATTAGGGGGAGGCTGTGCATGTCACATCTTGAAGAGATCGCTTCTAGGCCAAAGTGGGATGACAGAGAGGCAGCACTGATCTGATGGTGATATAGTACATCCAAAAGCAGGACAGGGTGAGTCAGATGTCAACAGGGGTCAAGCTTTGGGGGTCCTGTGGGGTGACAGGAGCATAGGGGATCAGCAACTTTCCCCCCCAAACCATCCTCTCAGTGAAGCAAATAAAAACTTCATGAACAAGGCCCTGTTGGAAGAGAGGATGAAGGGGGAGTGTCTTCTGCTGTATCTTGCAACAAGGAGGCAAGATGTGCATCATACTTGTCATGGATGCAATCAGGGAGAGTGGAGAACAGTAGATTATACTGTAGCTGTTGCAATTTTGGAAGAATGATGGATGAGACTGGTATGAAGACATTGCAGGGGGCAGGGAGGAAGGATCCATATGCTTCTTGGACCTGGAGAGACTGAAACGACCACATAAGACCTTTCCAAGTGAATGACAGACCTGAGGTGACCAAAGAATGTCCTCCTGGAGGTCATACTGACAAAAAGAACACACTGTCCAAGCTGGATGGGCTGAGAGGGGGCAGATGAGGGTGGGATGTACCAGGATGCTTCAGGATGGAAGCTGGTAGGAACTCCTGGTAGATATATGTAGCCATGGTCCCTAGCAAAGGGGACAAGTGAAATGACTGATGTGGAGGCAGCCATATCAGAAGAATTAGCGAAATGAGCATCTTTTGGAGGGAGTGCTGTAGAAACGTGTGGAGTGCGCAAATCCTTTCCAATCTTGGAAGGTAGGATCATGTGGCTGAGCACTACAAGCGAGTGTGGGAATGGTTTCAGGTGTCTGCAGAACTGGTGGAGATACGTTCGAAAACCTGGAATGCCATACACAGGTGCACTTAAGAATTTTATTGGTGCTTAACCTGCCTCCTCCTTTTTCTTTGGCATTGACAACCTGTTCTTGTGCAAGGGATGACTGCCGACATTCCTGGCTGTCCTTCTTCACATGAGGGCTATGGTCTTCACCTCCATTCATCAGCTACATCCATGTCCACCTCACCAAACACCTTTGGTGTGTGACACCGGTAACAGGTCCATAGCCCGATCCTCTAAAGGGTGTCCAATCCCATAGTACCCCTTGTGAGGCCTGTGGAATTGTCTACTATTATAGACATACACTTGCATCCCTGTGTTAGGATCCTCTTTGTCAGTGGTGACTTTGTTGTCATGACCATCATATTTGTCTTCACTCCATACACTCTCCAGGTCAGGGAGGTTGTCATCCTTGTCCTGGATTGCATATCTCTGGACAGGTATGAAGTTCAATGACAGTCCAGGTTCATTCTCAGATGATTCGGACAATTGGCATTGATTCTCCACATCACCAAAATCAATGTCCATGCCAAAGCTAGATAACCCTGGAGGTTTGCTCAATGAGGATATGGTGTGCTGACTTGGGCAGTTCCTGGAGAAATGTCTGGATGTGTGGCAATTGAAGCAAAGTCCCTCTGTCTTGTGCCATTCCTGTTCCTCTTTACTCAACTTTGGAGTATCACACTTATGTTTTTCTGGGCATTTTCCCTGCCTTCCTCCCTGGTTAGAGGATTCAGCAGGATTGTTGTCCCTCTGGTAGGTTTCACCCCTGGCTTTTTGTTTGTGATCACCCCTTTGTTTGTATCCAGATTTCGGCCATTCAGGGCTCTCTGGCGAGGCAGTGGCACTTTCCAGCACCCTTTGCTTACTTCTCCATCTTCTAGATTTGTGGGTATAATCACCAGCGACTGTCAGTGTGATTTTAAGTATCTCAGCCAATGCAGTGATTTTCTTTAATGACAAGACCTCTAGATTCAACTTCTCCTTCCACAGATCTCTCTGCAGTTCTTTTCAAAGGCCAGCCCAGAACTTGTGGACTTTGGTACATTTGTCCATTTCCCCAATCATATTCCACAGCTTGTTGAGCTCATACAGGTAGTTCTTAACTGTTTTAGAATTCTGATAACAGGATTGCAGCTTTTCCCTTTGTCACATTCAGAAATCGATAGGGACACAATAGTTGAAGAGTTGTGTGAAAAAGTCTGAAAGTCTCCACTTGTAAGGGTCTCCTGACACTTCTCACACATAGAACTCATGCACCTTCCCAGTCAAGTAGTGTGACAGAATGAAAGCATATGTCTTAGGCTCAACTCAGCCATCTGTGATGTAGGCTGCACCTTCAGTAACAAATTGCTGGACAGTGTGGACATCATCAGATCCATCATACTTGTCTGGTGCATCAGGAAATTAACACTTTACTATTTTTGACCTTTTTGTGACTTTTCTTGACTTTTTTGTGACTATTGTGACTATTTGTGACTTTTTGGGAAGGAACCTACTATCTGTACTTTTTTTTGACCATATACAGCATTTTGAAGAATGAAAAGAAAACAGAATCTATTGAGACGACTAAGTGATGATATATCTAAGCCAAGAAGACTAGAAAATGTCTGAAAATTCAGAGATATTGAGCCATTGGTGTGACGCACACTGTCTGAGAGAAAAATCACACTATCTCTTTGGAATCTCCATCAATTTGAATGTATGTGGTATCTACTGAAAGCTATGAATTAGGTGGTTTGAACAAGACCAAAAGCAGCAAGAAAAGTGCAGCCATGCCTGCAGGACATGGGTAATGATAGTAGATTCCTTCCCAAAAAGTCACATTACTCACAAAAAGTCAAAAATAGTAAAGTGTTAGGTGCCATTCAACCTGTGAATGCAAAGTCCAAGTTTTCAACTTCAGCTTCAGTTAAGAGGTTCACATGATGTGAACTATCATGTGCATCCACCTGAGGTACACAACCATTGTCACCCAGTTACTGCAATCATCGAATGTCTGGCTCATCTGTGGGATCAACCCACTTGTTGCACTCACATGGCCTTACAATCAATCCTCTAGACCTGTGGAACCCCCTGCCTCCCCCCAGGACTTGCAAGAAAGCTGCAGTATGGACAACAGAGGAGGAAGGTGTATTACTGGATTTCTTGGCCTCTCATCTTTCACAGGCTGGCAATGGGAACTTTAAGAAGGCTATGTGGAATGCCACAGCAGCCCACATGGCTCATAATAATCCACTGGGTCCTGATAATGGCGATAAGACAGCTGAATCATGTGAGTGGAAGTTCAAAGTGGTAAGTCATTGTATCATTCTTTTCTTTTTGCCTTGCTAACAATTATCCAGCTTAAAAAATCCTACTATGCCATCACCAATCTTAAATTGGTGGCCTCTGGCTTTGCTTATGATGATGAGGACAGTGTGATGGTCACACTGGACAACACTGATCTTTGGGATTGGTATGTAAAGGTAATGTAGTTTTTCTCTTGTCAGATCATCCACTAACATCTAGTCAGGCACACAAAGACATGAAGCCATTTTGCAATTCTGGGTTCCCCCACTTCACCAGTGTAGAGCTCCTTCTCCCCTTGCATGGCCGAGGTTGGTTTATCTACTGGCCACATGCCACTACCACACCTTCTACAACCATGACCTCTGCCTTCAATACTCCTGCCTCTACCACACCCCCTGCCACTTCAACTATTCCTACCCCCCCTCTCTCCCTCTCCCTCCTTGACATGATGCACACTCTCAACACTCACCATTGTGAGGACACACAGTCCATGGATCCAAACTTCATCCCCCCTTCCACACCATCAATTTTTTTGTTGCATGTGTCAGCTGGGTCATCATCATCACCAGCCATTACCAGCATCAGTCACAGAAAAAGGAAAGCCAAGTCCATTGCAATGTCTGAAGGTGGATTGAAGTGCTCTCAGCCCCCATTGGCCAAAGCATGTGCTAAAGGAAGATCACAGTTCATTCATCACTGCCATCACCTCCAGGCTCAATAACTTCACACATGCAATCACTGCCCCATTGCCCCTGCCACCTGTTACCAATCCCCTCATCGATGCTGCCATGGACTACATCAACAACATGCTGCAGCTCTTGACAGACAATTGGATTGACATTGGCAACTACTTCCTCAGCACATCTCCAGATGAAGTGAATATTTTCCTCAAGCATCAGGAGCTGGCAAAGCATATTTGGGTGCAGTGTCAGCTGATGAAGTACCAGGATGGGCAGAGATAGGTGTTTGTTTTTTGTTTTTTTTTACAATATACAAATGTACCCCCCTTGTATATCTTTTCAAGTCCCCCCCCCCTCTATACAAATATGTACATAATAAAATGTATGTGACTATGACTAGCTTCCTTTTGACAATGGAAGTTATTTTTCTACATGAGTGTGAAACAATTGTAAGAAAATATATTTGTACACCATAAAATCTGAATGTTCAGGCTCAGAGAAGGCCCCTAATTGTAAGCTGGTGCTGATAGTCAATCCACATCTCCTCTGCAATGTTGTCATGCCTATTATCAGCCCTTCTCCTCTCTGCAGCATCTGCTGGTCTATCACCAAGGCTTCCAATACCATCACCCCCTCCTATGTCCATGGCAAGTTCAGGGTCAAAGAACTCTTCTGGATCATAGAGCCATATGAAATTGTGGAGGGCACAGAGAGCAGCAGGTACTTGAGTTTGGGTGTGGATGCTATATTCAGGGGGAATTTGAAGAATCCTCCATGTGTGTTTTATAACACCAAATATCTGTTCAATGGCATTTCTAAGTCCAGCATGGCAAAGGTTGAATAACTCCTCTTGGTTTTGAGGTCTATAAAATAGAAGTTACAGGTACACTGAGCAGGATAGAATAGCAACTTACCTTAATCCAGCCTGGTGCCATTCTTTCGGATGGTAATGAACACCTCAATAGGGAACCAGAAGTGCATCACAGGTCCCAAACCCTGCATCTGCAAGAAGGTACTTCCCAGGTAGCATGTGCAAGTCATTCCTGTGTGCATCATGCCACATGGTTGCATCTGCAGTTGACCCATCAAAGCCAGTGAGGGCATATGTGAAGAAGATGTCAAAATCACAGATGAAGAGACAGTTTTGAGATAGGTAGCCCTTCTGGTTCCTGATGTAAGGCTGGTCCTCAGCAGCAGTGAATGCTCGAATATGAGTGCCATCAACTGCACCAATACAATCCTGGAAAAATTGGAAGCATGGGTCACTAGTAATCATAGTTGATATGGGAGTGTTGTTGGTGGGGAATTGCACTTGGGATGCACAGAATTGTCCCCCAGAAAAGAAAGCCAACATTGCTTTGAAATATCTAAAAAATTGTGAGAAAAATATCAGACAGTCCAATGAACTCCCTACCTAGTGATGGTCCCTGGTAAGTGTTGGAACCTCTCAGCAACATGCTGGGATGACAACCCAGTAACACAGGTGTAGAGGAATATCCCAAGTTGTTCCTCCACAGAAATTCCATTGTGAGAAGGCACAAAACCATGATGGGTGAGCACCTGCATCAGGTGATCAAAAACCCCATGGCTGATGCCAAGGCAAGTCTGTATCCTGTCTGGATAACCATTCAGGAGCTCTAGCATCCACCCCTCACCAGTCAGGATTGAGGTATGGTAGGGGATTGGTTCTGAGTCAGAATGAAAAAGGAGGTCATAGAGGCATAGCACCTGGATCATCACTGCTACTACAAGTGCAGCAAGATGGCAATGACGATGGTGCTGGAGCTGCTGTGCTTCAAGATCCATAGCAGAGTTGTTTGATCTGTTATCACAATGTTATCTATTGAACTACAAGTTGTGTTGTTGTCTTATATAATCATCACATGACTACATTACTGAAGCAGAAGCCCAAAACTTGGACTTTATCCACACAGGCATGCACAGCTTATATAATCATCATGTGACTACATTGCCAAAGTTGAAGTCAAAAACTTTGACTTTGACTTTGGAGGGTGAACAGTGCCTTATTTTCCTGATGTGGGATAGGCTTGAGTGTTGTCTTTCTTTGGGATTTGGAACACTTCTTAGATTTATGGCATCCTTTGCCTCACCCTTTATGGTGTCAGGACCTTCCTCATCATCTTCGCAAGCTTGTAGATGATTCACTTGTGTCAGACAAGGAGTCACTGCTCATTGAGGACAAGTCATCATCACTCGAGCTTGATGAGCTCGATGTATCACTACTTGAGCTAGAAGAAGACAAGCCATCATCACTAGAGCTCTCACTGGACAAGTCTTTGGACTCAGATGAACTGGAGTCCTCATCACTGGAAGAGTCCAACTTTCATCTCACCTTTCTCTTATTTTTCTTTGAGCATTTCTCATCCTTCTCTATCCATTTGAACATGAGTCCTATAAGCTCTTTGGGTTGATCTGTTTTATAGGTTCCATGGCCTTAGGCATCTTTTGACATTCTTGCCATTTGTGATCTGGGCACACAGCTTTATCCACCATATCTTTTACAGGATTCAGGAGTGCCTTTGCAGGTTTAGTTGTTTTCTTTTTAGTCTTCCTTTTGTGCTTAGACTTTTCTTTCTTAGACCTACATTTTGCATTCTTTGAGTGGCTTCCCTCAAGTGCACCAGGTTGGTGTTCTAGTCCACCATCCTTGGTGAGCATGTTCACCATATTCCATGATGTGAGGGCTGCATGCTGTGCATCAGGATCTACTTCTGCATCATCAAAATTTAAACCTCCCCAGTTCTTAGGGTCAGGGCCTTTCCCTTTAGGATCTTTGTTTTCAGGCAATTGATTGCTCTCAGACATAGACTTGTCAGCACTGCTTCTTGCCACTGACAAAGACCTCCTCTGGATTCATGCTCTTTCATCCAGGGTCATTCATCATTCTGCCTGTCTGATGGTGTCTCTGACATCTGATCTTACTTTGCTTTGGGCATGACAATCATGTGATCATCTGTGCACCACTTTCATCCATTCAGTGTGCTCCACCTCTGTCTCACTCACTGGGAACATGGACATGGATTCACGTTGGACATCATTGGGTAAGGCATCACTATCTCTGTGAGTCAGTACCTGAACTCTAACAGATCTAGCTTGTGAGGTCTCTGGGATGATGTCATCACCAGGATACACCAGCAAACTAGGGCTCGAACCAGGAGTGTCTACAGCCACACCATGGTACACTAGACTGGGGCTCCTAGAGCCATTTTTAACCACATTGCTGTAGCTCTGGATGCTACCCTCAATGGGCTTACCAACTGGGGTGGAATACTGACTTCCTAATGGAGTCAGCTTCAGAAGTGGGGACTTGTTGACAACTTCAGCACCAGGCTGAGTCATCAGGCTAGGAGGTAAGAATGATGCTCAAGCTTTTGTTGCTCGGTGAATGGATGCTTGGGTGTTAACCATCTTTTTATTAAGTATTTGGATACTTACTCTTTTGTCTCTGCAGGGGATCAGTTCTGCAGATGGTGGAGAAGGTATCAGTGGGGAGCCCATGTACCTAGTTAGGCTGTGTGACATGGCCAGCAGAGGTTGACAATTGGTCATGTGACATGGGCCAGTGTAGGTTGAGCTGACCTATGAGTTGTCACCATAACATAGGGATTGGCTGTGATTATGTTGTCATGTGTCATTCAGGATCAGCTACAATTGTATAGTCATGCATGACACCAGAATCAGCTACAATTATATTTTTAGGTGTCACATGGAGAGGCTTCAAATAAAATATCATCATGTCATAGGGACATATATAGCATAGCCCAGACTAGATCTGCATTGTGAACATAGGGCAGCCCAGCATGACAACACAGTATGTCTGGGGCATACAGCAGCACACAGCAGCAACTCCCAGCACATGGTGGAAACATGATATGCCATTGCACCAAATACTGGGTGGATTACTGGAGTGGCAAGTACCAGTGGCAAGGACCATCTGAGCATAACTGAGGCAAAAGTGGCATTTTCTTGCATCTGACAGTGTGGTAAGTGGTAAGCCAGTGAAGATGCAAAAGCATATGGCCACATACACTAGTATGCATCAGCATAGTTTTGCATATAGAGACAGGGTGTGGTAGTGAGGAGAGTACAACATGCATTACCAGCAGAACTCACTGGCATGACATAGCAGTAGCAAGCAGGGAGTGGTAATCACTAGTGCAGAGCAGAAGCTGGTGGGATTGTGCAGCATAGATGGGAATGGGGCAGTGGCATGGATATGAGGTACTGGCAGGGGTTGACAGCATCAGGTGGCATATGTGGGAATGGGGTAGCAGTATGTATATGAGGTACTGGCAGGGGGTGGAAGTTGACAGCATCGAGCAGCATAGACAGTGTTGAGTGGCAGCTTAGTCAGGAATGGGCTGGTGGCATGGATGTGAGGTTCTGGCAGGGTCAGGTGTCAATGGCATCAGGGGGCATACACAGGAATGGTAGCAGCAGGGGTCAGGTGTCACCAGCATTGAGTGGCATAGACAGGAATGGGCAAAGTCAAGTGCTATTCACTTGCAGCATCAGCATTCAGTGGCATAGGCCACAATTGTATGGCCACAACCTGGGTCAGTGGGTTAAACCCTTGCAATTGTGCAGAACATATGTGGCAAGCACCATGCATGATTTGAGGGTGC
The DNA here is from genome assembly GCF_024613125.1 of Pisolithus orientalis. NCBI lineage: Eukaryota > Fungi > Basidiomycota > Agaricomycetes > Boletales > Pisolithaceae > Pisolithus > Pisolithus orientalis. The sequence goes on along the minus strand of NW_026260796.1, from coordinate 487,362 downwards.
TGCTAGTGTGCACTAGCTTAGTGGTACCAGTGAATTTATAAATTGCAAGGCCAGTCACCTGGCCAGACTCAAATGGGATGGCACACACCAGAGAGACCATATCTGCACCATGTAAAGCAAAAGTGGGCAGGGATGATCATTCTCAGGAATAGTGACAATGAAATGGTAATAGTACATTCTATGGACATGTTAATCTATGTCCATCCAATTAGCAGCATCCTCATCATCAGCATCATCCCCACCAGCACAGTCAGAAACTGCCCCCAAAGAGACATAGATAGGGGGCCAGGCTTCTCCTACACCAGGGGTGGATGAGTATGCAAAATGGTGGGGGGGCAGCAGGAGAGTAGAATGGGCTAAAAGCACATCACCTGGGAGGTTCTGGAGGATGCTGGTATCAATTGCAACCTCCTGGGCCATTGTAGTGGGCACAAGGTCAAGTATCCTTGCACCATCAGTGGGAACAACTGCTTGATGACTTGTAATTGCAAAGCCAATGGGGGAGGGGTGGGAGGGTCCAGGTGCATTGGGTGAGGAGTGTGGCAATGGGTACAGACACTGGTGTAAGGCCTTGACAACATTGCAAAGCATCTGCAGCTTTGTCTGGGTATCTGCAAGGGCCTGCTGGGTATTGGCAAGCTCACAGTGGGTATCTAGCAGATTGTGTGCTGTCTCCATATGCTGCTGCTGCAATGCTGCGATCTCCTCTTCCATATGCCCCATTGGGGTGGCATTGGGAGTCACTGGGCAGGATGGGGTAGTGAGATGGCTTTTGGATGTTGCTGCCCCCTGGGATGCTGGGCTTGATGTCTGCCAACCTGACTGCCACCAGGATGGAGTGATGATGACCACTCCATCGAAAACTATGTTAGGCTCAAATAAGAATAGCAGAATGAAAGAAATGGAGGACTTACTTTGCCTGCAAGAGCGTGGAGCAGCTGATGGCCCTGGTGAAGGGCTTTGAGGATGGTGTCAGCTGGGGTTATGGGTGGCTGCAATGGTTTGGGGACAGTCCACTGCTCCATCAGGCACCTCAGTTACAGTGCGACTGCAGGGTTACCTTGACTGTGACCATGTGGCCTTCACTCCAGCAAAGATACTACACCTGTACTTCTGGCAGCTACACTGCCAACATGCAGAACCTGGCTTAACTGTGCATGGCAGATTTTTCTCCATGCACCTATCACATCAGTCTTCTTCAGCAACAGGCATATAGCCAGTGGCAGGGGTTGCAAGAGCAGCAACCAAGCAGCCATGACCAGTGGGTGCTCCAGCAGTTGCTGTCGAAACATCAGCATCACTTGCTGCCACTGACCTTGTACACTTCTGTGGCCTTTGACTTCTAGGACAAGTGCCAGTAGGAGCAGCCCAACTAGTCAATCAGCTGCAGGGTTCTTCAAAAGTCTTGGCAGCAGTGGCAGCATTGTCACTTGTCTGAAGTGGGTCTAATGGAACTGCATGCCCTTTACCCTTATCAATGGGCCTTCCAATCTGGTACCATGGATGGTCTGTGACATCAGCATCTATTGTGTCTCTGATCTTGTCAAAGTTCAGCCACTCCTTCAATGCCATAAGCACTGCTGGATCTCTCATAATCATTTTGGCAGCGATGATGTGGGTAGGGATGGTGAATTTTGAGGGCAGTTCCTCAACCAAAGGGTGCACATGGGTCTGGAATATTGTAAATATCACAGGATAAATAGATCAGCATGCCATGAACCAACTGTTCCCAAATGATGTGCATAGCTCTTTTCCAGTATTGCTTGTTCCTGTGGTCATGGAGCATCAGAAGCTCCACCATGACTATGTCTGCAGCATTAGTGACTATTTCATGTGGGAGAGCAATGGAGGGAGTGGCAGTGGCAGTGGTTTGGGATGCTTCAGTGTGTTGGGACATTTTTGTGGAAGTGGGGTACTGGTGTGAGAGTGGTGCAGTCAAGTGATAGTTGACAATTGCATTGGCAGCACAGCCACATTTTATATTTTCATGAACCATTGTGCCAGCATCAACACTGGCCAGTAGACAAACAAGCCCAAATAGCCAAATGTGACATTGCAATCAACTTATCAACATTTTACAGATTGCTGAATATCATGGAGCAAAAGTCAGTAAGGTGGAGGCCAGGCAGGGGCCATCAGCTAGGATCACCATCATCCTCCATGCCACCAAATGCTGGCCCTACCCTGCCATCGCTCAGCATGCTTGCACCATCTTGGGACTCACCACCACTTTCACCAGAGTTGCAGCCATCTGCTGCTGATCAACAATGGGAGGTGTGGCAAGCAAGTCATTCCATGCCATCCTTGGCCACCATTGCACCTAGCTAGGATTTGCCAACATCTTCCCCAGCAGTCTCACCCCCACCTAGATCATTGCTGGCATCCACACAAATTCCACAAACAGTGCCATCTCCCATGGTTCATGCATATATGGACTGAGTGGTTAGATGGTGCAGCAGCCTCCAAGCCACAGCCCATCCCAGCTATATCATGGCAACTATCCCCCCAGCCTATGGCCACTGATGCTGCTGCTGGTGAGTGCCATGTTATCTCTTGTTGCCACCAGTATTAAGTGTATTAGCTTGCTTTTTGGCACTGCAATGTTTCTCCAGTGACTTGGGTATACAAGGACTCCATGACGAAGGGCCAATTACAACATGTAAGTTGTTTTATGATATCCCTTGCATATATATCAATCATCCAGCAGTGGAAAAAGCATGGCAGCTTGCAGTTCTTCTTGCGGGACTGACTGATGAGCACCCACCCTGTCTTAACACCACTACTGATGGGCAAATCATTGTGGCCTACAACCACTACAGCAATATATTGGTGGAATCAAGCATCCAGTTTTGCCTGTTGCTTGCAAGGAGAGCACAGCTGGAAAGGATGCAGCAATATATACAAGATTTGATGACCAGTGATTGGGATGGTGAGGATGAATTGGAACTGGATGAGGATTTGTTGTAAAGTAGCCATTGGTTGTCAAAATGTAGTATCACCTTCCATGGCCATGTAAAATACAAATGCTAACATCACCTATGTTTCTTGGAGGGACTAGGAGTAGGAACATCATCATCAGGCTGCTTTGGTGCCTTCTGCACCCATTTTGACTGCCACATACCCCTCATATTGTCTATGCTGGTTGGTGCATGGGTACTAGGATTGAGAGATAAATTGAATCCACAACTCAGTGACCATGGCACAAGTACTGACTCATTGATGGAATGGGCAACTTGTGCTTTGAATCTTCCTGTTTATGGTCTCTCCTGATAGTTGTTGGCACTGCCAAATGATCTGCCAGGGTAGACTGAATCAGGAAAATCAATGCAGCAGGCATCAGGCACAGGTTGCACAGGGCTTGTGATGCCACCCTCAACCTGCTGCAAGGCATTTGATGGTTCCTTGCCAATGGCTGAAACATGTCAGCCATTAATGTTAACAATATTTGGCTGTTGTGATCCTGCTGGCTTACCAATTGGCTGGCAGGTGTTACCCTCAGCCACTTGGCATCTGGCAATCCACTGCTGGGAATCCAGCAATGGTACTGCCTCTGCAGCATCTTCATCCACCATGTGTGTGCCTGTACTGTCATTTCTGTTTGATGGCAATGCTGGTGGAATTTGACAGAGATTGGATTCATCATCAGAATCAGAGCCCTACAACTTTGTTCCCCATTAGATAATATTGCTGCACATTTAAGTTCCAGTTGCATTCCATCATACCTGTTTGCCATTGCAGCTTCCTCCTACCCCACATCATTTTATCCATCATCCTTTTGCCTGCCAAGTGTTCTGGTCTCCCATCCAAATCCTGCTTTGCACACATCCTTGCTCCACTGCTGTCAGCCTCTGCCACCAGCATTCAGAGGGACCCTCCAGCATCTCTCCACTTCTTGAAGCTGAATATATTGTTGGGATGCCATTCCTTTCTCTCTTGCCACCATTCTAAGATCACTGTCAACTCATCCTGGGTGAGTCGACTCAGCTCTTTGAAGGGAACCTCAGGTGGCAGAAACTGTGGTGCAATATAAAGTGCAGTGTTGGTCGTTATCACACTCCATGTAACAGTTGCCTGTGAATTCCTGCAGGCCTTCCCTGTAATGCATTTCAATGAACAGTATTTCCCCTATTGTTATACATACAATAGTGAAATGTCACAAATGTCCGCATGATATCCTTCAACTTCGGTGCCTGCATGTCCAATATGTTTGGGATGTATGGTGTGCTGTTTTTGCTGACTGGCAGGATGGTTTTAGGTTTCCCATTGCTCTTCCTCTGCCTTGACCATGGAGTGGCATCTGGTGACTCAGCATTGGTGCCACCATTCACAAATGTTGTTTGTACATACTTTACAAATTTATCCTGGCACTCATCCAACTCCTCAAATAATTTGCCATTACCCAATTCATCGTTGAAATCATGTCTGGATGAGTTGGTCAAAATCTGGCAGTACTCATCTGCACAAAGAACAAATTCCTCATACTCCAACTATCACCTCTCCATCAGCATCTTCCCATGCCACCATCACTACCACCCTGGCACCACACCACTTCCACATTTCCTTAGCAAATTCCTCAGCATATTTATGGCCTTTCTTCTCTGTGGTTCTGTTTCTTGTGAGTGATGGGCAGCATTGCCAAATGGTACATACTCTGACTGAACATCCTGAGGTGGCTGCCACTCATTCCATTCTTTGGCCAATGCCTCAGCCTCCTGTATCTCCTTGGCAGTAAGGGACTTCATGATGGTGTTGATGGCCTTCAGATAAGACTTGATCATTTCTGTGGATCCCTACTTGTTACCAGCTTCTTCCAACACTTTGTTGATTGATTTCTTTTGATGGTGCATGACCACCTTCCTCAGTGTCCAACTGCCACCATATTTGATCAGGGCCCATCAACTACAGCTCTGGCTGTGGTTGTACAACCAAGTCTGAATTGCCTGGAAATGGTAAGGACATGCCAGGTAATCAATCACAGGTGTGGCACACCTTCTTCTTCCAAACCCATTCATGCATTTTCAGCATCACATTTGCATCAAGGTTCTTTATCTTGTTTCTGAGGGTTAACATGATGGAGCTCCTCTTGTTTTGGTCAGCATTTTTCCATGACTCTAGCTTGGCCTCAAGAATCTCAATTTTGGCCAGCTGAAGACTGGTTCCCTTTTGTGGCAGGGAGGGTTCAGTGTTGTTGGAGAACGAGTCACTTTTGTAGTCACTGGATGCCATTGATGATGGAGGTGCTTGTGTGCAAATTTTCTGGGGACAGCTAGTATGATGTCTGTTGAAGAGAATAGACTTCTCCAGCATTCTCCCATGTCAATGAAGGTTACATTTTCATGTCTAGTCCATTCTGGCATGACAGTTGATCAGACAGTTTCCAAAGATGGCTAAGGTTGTTAGTCAATCATGAGATTTCCATCCCTGAGCCATGTACAATGGTGGTGCCTCTCAGACTGCATGGATCTGAGATCTTTGGTAATTGGGCAATGTGCATTGAGACACTGTGGATGGTATAGTCACTATGAGCATGATGTAGGACAAGGCTTTTTGCAAGTGCTCATTCATTTCATTGATCTCTAGGCAATGTGCAGGTGCCAGCACTGAAATCATGTGCCAGATCCTAAGACAGCATTACCATAGTCAGTGGTCAGACCTTGCTAGCATGTGTCAGGCTGCATGTATTTGTTGCAATCAAAACCCTTCTGCATTGCAACATTCATCATGGGGAAGTCAAAGATTGCACCAGTGGGACCTGCTACAAGAGTGACCCAGGTGACCTGGCAATGAGTGAATACCACCTGAGGATATAGGGATAAGATGGTAAAAGTAGCACCCAGAAAGTGGGTGCCAGGCCATGCAACTCAGCTGCCTGTGCAGCCTGGCTCTGTTATCCCAGGTCACCTGGACTGCCTGTTGGATGATGTGGGTGAACAACTGCCTTCCAATAATGATGTATTGCCTGCAACACCTTCTAAACCTCAGAAAAGTCAGGTGTGTGGAATGCCACATTGCCCCACAAACCTGCAATGACAGTGTCACACAATTGTAGAATAGGTTATCTGTAGCAGTGGTTGCTGCACCAACAGCATTATCTAGCCATCCTGTTGGACATGGAGGCCCCACCTGAGCCAAGGGATTGTGTCCTGTGTGGAGCAGATGGAATCTTCCGGTGCATTGAATGTGCCCATTGGCCAGTCTTCTGCACCATGTGTTGCTGGGCAGAACACAAGCACCAGCCTTTCCACAGGTTGGAACAATGGAATGGCACATTCTTTGAGGAATCATCCCTGCAGCTGGTAAGCAGCTGAATCATGATGGTTTTTCCTGTATTTACCATTCAGGCCAGTTTGGTACTGCATGTTGGGCATGGTGGGAAGCACTGCCCAGCTGGTGGTTGTTCAAATGATGAAGTCATAGCTGAGGAGGAGGATGATTGGGAGGATGTGGATCAAGATGGTTGTCCACCAAATCTGCAGGCCCCAAAGAACTGAAGCTGCCTAATTGTCATGCACACCAATGGAATACACTACTGCAATGTGTGGTATTGTAGATGCCCTGGGGCAGAGGATTCACACATACAGCTGAAGCAGGCTGGGATGTTTCCTGCTACCACAAAGGCTGCAAGGACTGCATTTACCTTCCAAGTACTTGATGACTTTGTTCAGGACAATGTGGAATGTGGTACCTCAGCAATGAATTTCTACAGCAAACTTTGCTGCATAACCTCCAATGCCTTTCCTCATCTGGTGCCAGTGTGTCCTATTTGTTGAATTGTATCACTGCAACACAACTCTTAGCTGGATGATAGGATATGTACAGGGAACTGTTGAGAGTTGCTAGGATGTGGTTGCTCCTGAAACTACTGAAATGGCAGGGAGCCTACATGAGTGCAGAAGATGCTGGCCCTGGGGAATTAGTGTTCTTCTGTCCAGCATGTCCTCAGCCCAGCACAACATTCCTGAAGATGAAACAGATTATTCCCAGTGAGTGATAACATGAACACCACTAGCCATTTACACAATGTGTAATCCAGTTGGACACTGGCAAGAAGCTTGGTCATGGATGGGAATTTCAAGGCAGAGCATATGCATCCAAAGGATGCTGGCAGTGAAGCCTGGTTGATGGATGGAAAGGGGTACATGGTTGCATCACAGCCATACAAGGAATATTTGAGCAGCACTAAAAATGTGGTTGAGGTGGGTGATGTGTAGGAATGTATTACCTGATGGACTGATCACACTACAAGATCTTGGATTGCAGCAATCATCAAGCAGTTAATTAAGCAAATGCCAACCAGCAGCAGCTCACATCTACAGGAATAGGTGGATGTGCCTGTGCATGGCATGGCTGTTTTGTGCTGCATGCAATGGTTGACTTCCAGATGGGCAAACAGTATGAATAACCTTGTAACAATGTATGACAATATTGACATTGACATTACAGGCAGGTTAACATGGACTATGTGCTTGTGCATGCCATCAGGCATGGCACAGTCCCTGGCCAGCAAGTGATACATTTCTATGATATTAACTGCCAGTATAGCAAAGGTTTAGAACAACAGCTACATGCCAATGCCTATATATCCATGCCAGATGGCATGCAGATCTGCCCTGGCATTGGGTTGTGGCATGTTCATGGCCACCACACAGAATGCTTTCCACAGTATGCTCCCAATTTCATTGTGGGTGCTGGCTGGGTGGATGGGGAGATCATGGAAACCTTGTGGTCCTCCCTGAATATCATTTCCCCATCTGCTAGAGGCATGGCTACTCCCCATCGGCAGGAGGTACTTGATTTCCAAATGAATGATAGCAATTTCCTGAAAATGGTCAGAATGCATAAGTCTAGTGCTTGTATCAGACATGGTTGCATGGCTAACAGGCTACAGCAATGAGACTCAAGCAGAAACTCAAGGTTGCTGAGGAATCTTATTTAGTGGTTGAAGGCAGGTTTGCTGATTTGAATGGTAATGTCCCACTGGCAATCAGCCAATCATGGGGGGAAGAAGCAGCAGCAGCATTGGAAAACTGGCTGTCAAGGCCACAGGCCATGGATATATATGAGGTCAGGCTGCAGAAAGGTAGGTAATGAAGGTTAACCTGGACAGGATTTGTGCTGAGTGGTATTGAAGCTCCCTCTGCAAAGGCAATCAAGATAGATTTACTGGCCATCCACCAGCCAGGGCATTTGCAAGGTATGGTGACCTGGATTGCAAAGGCATTGAAGATAGAGGAAGCACAAATCCAGCTGACAGTGGCATGCCAGCACATCACCTCAAGAGCAACAGAAGCTGAAAATCTCACCATTGCATGTCACCATGATCATCTCCAGTCCCATATACACAGCATTTTTGACACTGCCAAAAAACTATTTGGGGACAGATTCAAGGATGCTGAGCTGTGCTGGTCATCTAACCTGCATGATCCAGAAACCATTGCATTGCCACTGCCATCCAATGTTGGCAAAGATCATTTTGAATGATCTGGCCTGGGGTATGTGACAATAATGGAGCTGCAACTGTGGCAAGGACAGGCCAATGATTGTCTTCATGAACTGCGGCTTGTGCTTGCAGAGAAGGCAGTCATCTTTTGAACTGCCATTCACCATGGAAGTAATTACCACATGGCCATGCATGCCTGGGGAAGGGTGGCCAATGCCAAGGCAGCAGTGCAATGTCATGCTGCTGTGTACTGCTGGTGCTGCATTCAAATGGGCAGGTTAGGGGCCAGGCTGGATATCCTAAAGCAATACAAAGAGTTGAATGACTCTGACCTAACTATCAGCACAGCAGTATCTGACCCAAATGCCAGAGGTCACAGAGATGATACCCTACCTTGGATCTGGACAATGGATGTACCAAGGGACACAACTGCTAATGATTGGATGTCAGAATGTGAGAGGAGCAATCACATGGCAACAGCATCTGAGATTTACTTATCATTTTCTCTAGTCTACAGGGTCAATTGGCTCCAGATGAGGGCACTGTGGGACAGATGGAAGGAGGAGGTTCAGCTGTTGAAATGTGAGCAGGAGTGGACTAAAAACTTCTTTGAAAACAAGGTAAGATTTTGGACTGGCAGAAAGGCTGCCACATTGGCAAAGGGACAGGCTGGGCCAGCATGCTATGCTGCATGGCAATGCCAGATGTATGGCAGATTAGCATGTCTTCTGTGAACCATTTCCATCTAGTGACCACTGGCTATCTGCAATGACATCATTTTTGAGATCTCCCAAATGATGCCAGGGTTATGGATCGCATATTGGTTGGTGTAGTTGAATGTGAGCTGAGCATTTTCTGATGAGTGCTGCCTTAACAGCAGATGCATGCCACCATGCAAAGCTGTTGGAAAGTTGGTGAATGCTTATATAGTATGACATCTCATATTTCATGCTGGTAAGTCATGTCATCAACATTCACCATGGCTGAACTTTCCATGGCTGTACAGTACTTTGGAATAAGGTTTTGTTGCCTTGTTGCTGCCATGAAGAAGCTGGATTGGTCTGAATACTGGCACACTAGTTGGTATCAACATTTCCTGGCAGAAGTGGTAAGCCACTGTTCCTGTGGTGGAGCAATGGTTGATAGTGGTACAAGGTACAATGGAGCATCTGATGGGCATGGCATCTTGCCATCCCATTACCCTGATCATGCCACTCACAGCTGACAGGCTGTTAATGTACCTGAATGAAGGTGATTGGAGTCCCTGCAACATTTTAGCTTTCATCAGAAGCTTGAATCCCCGCCTGACTAGGATTAAGGAGTGCCATGTCAAACTGGCCACTACCATGTCCCATGCATGGTGGAAGAATGACAGCAGCAAAGTGGAATTGGGATATGAGAGGAGACCTCTGCAGAACATAATTACAGAAGCCACAGAATTTTGTGCAGGAGTATCAGTAAGTGGTGGCACACCTTTGCTCACTTGCAACTCACCCATTGTATCAGAATGGTGGCATCTCACTACCACTGCTTATTAATTCACATCCATCACCCACTGCCAAATGTGCTGCACTACATGCAATGTGCACAGAAGGCTTGAAGGATATTGATCAAGAGTTATCATATCTTTCCAAGTTAATCTTACATTCACAGGAGTGGATGTCATCACTGGAAGCTGTTACCTGATCTAAACTTGCTTTACAGGTTGTGTGGGTGGAGTTGGTGTCAAACGTGCAGGAATGAATATACAGCCTCTGTACATATTATCAACCATCTATAATGAGCTTACTTTGGGGCTGGTAGCTTTACCTTATCAGAATCTATGCTGGTAACTGAATAGGGGCATTCCCTTGATCAATGGGTCTTTTGTGTACTCTTCTCCCCATGGCCCCAATCATGTTAACATCATTCTTGGGCTGGCAGTCTATAAAGCTATTCACCAGGTTCACAGTCAGAGATGCATGATGTGCCAGCACCATTGAACCATCACTGGCATGGTGCTTGAAAACTGCTCATTCAAAGATGCCACTAGTGAAACCAGCTGGTCATCTGGACCTTGATTCATGTTGCCAGCAGTATCAGAAATGTGCAACCCCCAATTGGAACATGTGGAAGGGGCTAATATCTTCTGTAATGTATACTTCAGCAGCATTCACAGTTGTTCAAGGTTGTGTTCTGGCCAAGCTGCATTCCAAAATGCTGATGAGGCTGTGTTCTCAGTTGCTGCAGAGAACTTCTATGCCACATTTAGTTCAGTGTTACCACATTAGTCACTACCATTGCTGGCAACATTGGCCACACAATTGCTGCAGCTGGAGGGATCTGTGCCATGTGTATTCCTTGCATCTCCAGATGATATCCTCCTTGTTGCTGGTGGATTCCCTTAACTTCCCCAACCTGATTGCATTAGAAATGTCTGGTACCAGCACATTCCCATCCAACTATCTACTTTCTGACCAGCTTGCAGAGTACATGTGCTGCCAAGTTCTCCATGAGACTGCATCCTTGCACTGCCACTGTCCTGCCACAACCTCTTGAACTCGAGATTCAGACATGTATTACACTCAATCAAATGGCAGCAACACTGGCCCAGGCCTATCATAATCCCTGTATGCCATTTTAAGAGAGCTGCCATGCATCCTGCTAACATTTATTGCAGTTCCCTCTGGCATTGAATTAATCAGGCTGTTGGAAAGCTTATCACCTCGAGAAACAGGTTTCAATTTGATCCAGGAGGCCTGCATCCTTTCCACTGTGAGTCAAAGTGTGGTTCAGTGGTGAAAACCAACCAAAACCAACACAAAAGACAAAAAGAGCAAGTGGTGGTGTGCCTATGCAGTACCTAGATGGTAGAACCTGTTCTTTGGGAGGGTTTTTGCAAGCTACAACACTCAAGGACAAGTGCTGAGGGTTGGGGGTGCTCCTGACAAAGAGGGAGCAAGCATGCGATAGAAAGTGATAGGGTAGACTGCTGTCAGCCTACAGAAGGATGGATGGTGGCTTAATTCAATGTCCTAAGCTGCACTGAGCTCAGGGAGGGCTTGGAGTGAAGTATATTGATGATAGACAAGGATAAGTGAAGTAGATGATAGTTAGACCCTTAATAAAGTCTCAACTATTGAAGCTGCTGAATGAACTACTGAGTGATGATAAAATGCAAGCAAGAGGGGCTCTCTGATGTCTTCTTTTTTTTGCTATCTAAGTACAGTGATTTATATACAGTACAGGGGTGTTGCCCTTGGAAAACAAGATGCAAACACTTGGTAAGTGATTGGTAACTGATGAGTAAGGAATGTAAGCTGATGGGTAATCGTCTTGGAAAGCATTGGTAAGCATTGGTAAGGATTAGCAAGCCAAAAAGTGAAGAATCAGTAAGCAATGTCAAAAGATTGGGATTGGTAAGTATTGGCAATAGGTGAGTCAAAGACAGTCAGAATGTCAAAGTATGAGTCAAGCTGATGTCAGGAACTGGGAAAGTGCACTGGAATCACATTAGGGGGAGGCTGTGCATGTCACATCTCAAAGAGATTGCTTCTAGGCCAAGGTGGGATGACAGAGAGGCAGCACTGATCTGATACCAATATAGTACATCCAAAAGCTGGACAGGGTGAGTCAGATGTCAACAGGGGTCAAGCTTTGGGGGTCTGTGGGGTGACAGGAGCATAGGGGATCACAACTTTCCCCCCCAAACCATCCTCTCAGTGAAGCAAATAAAAACTTCATGAATGAGGCTCTGTTGGAAGAGAGGATGAAGGGGGAGTGTCTTCTGCTGTATCTTGCAACAAGGAGGCAAGATGTGCATCATACTTGTCATGGATGTGATCAGGGAGAGTGGGGAACAGTAGATTATACTGTAGCTGTCGCAAATCTTGGATGAATGATGGACAAGACTGGTATGAAGACATTGCAGGGAGCAGGGAGGAAGGATCCATATGCTTCTTGGACTGGAGAGACTGAAACAAGCCACATAAGACCTTTCCAAGCAAATGACAGACCTGAGGCGACCAAAGATTGTCCTCCTGGAGGTCATACTGACAAAAAGAACACACTGTCCAAGCTGGATGGGCTGAGAGGGGCAGATGAGGGTAGGGATGTACCAGGATGCTTCAGGATGGAAGCTGGTAGGAACTCCTGGTAGATACATGTAGCCATGGTCCCTAGCAAAGGGGACAAGTGAAATGATTGATGTAGAGGCAGCCATATCAGAAGAATTTAGCAAAATGAGCATCTTTTGGAGGGAGTGCTGTAGAAACATGTGGAGTGTGCAAATCCTTTCCAATTTTGGAAGGTAAGATCACATGGCTGAGCACTACAAGCAAGTGTGGGAATGGTCTTGGTATCTGCAGAAATGGCAGAGATATGTTGAAAACCAGAATGCCATACACAGGCACTTAAAAATTTTAGCCAGCACTTAACTTGCTCCCTTTCTTTTTCTCTGGCACTGATGACTTGTTCTTGTGTGAGGGATGACTGCCAACATTCCTGGCTGTCCTTCTTTGCATGAGGGCTATGGTCTTCATCTCCATTCATCAGCTGTATCCATGTCCACCTCACCAAACACCTTTGGTGTGTGACACCACTCACCCACCATATCTGAGTGGGTATTTGGATGTTCCTGCAATCATTCTGGGTGAAGGGGATGCAATTGCTTTGTGGTATCTACCCAGTGCAATGTCACAATCAATGCAGGTAGGCATTGTGATGTATCCTGCTGTCCTCAGTTCACAACCCTATCAAGGACCAGATGATGGGAGCTATTCCCCCACTTTCCAATACATTGACTTGAAGCATATCCCATGGTTCCTGGTGAACATCACCTGATTACTTTCTGGTGGATCACCATTTGCCAGTGGGCTGCTTAGAGCTTTTGCCAGCCCAGCATCAACTTGGTCATGCCATGAGGGTCATCCTCATGCTTCATCTCAAAAGGCTCATTGCTAATGTTGTAGACACTGGCACACCAGCCTTCCGTATCTGCTGACCTTGCAGCTCTGGCCACTTGGCAATGGATCCATGCCATCCAAACACCATTGGCAATTCTCTCTGCTACACTTTCAATTATGCACCCTCCTTTGTACAATGCCAGTCACCAAGCCATGTGGCAGCTGACTGAGTGGTCTGCCATCAATGATCCTGAAATGTCAGCAGTCCTCCAACACTGGCCAACGGTCTACACCAGCATCTCCATGATTGCTAACCAGTTGGCTCCCCTTCATCATGACCTGCAATCCCATGCTGACTGGTATGACATGCTCGTTAGTGTTGGCAATTATTCTGAATGCATTCTCGACATTCCCTCTCTTGGTCTTCAATTTGATTACTGGCCTGGCACTGTTGTAGCCTTTTCTGGCCAGCTTTTGCAGCATGGTGTGAATGATGTGAGTGGCAACTGTTGCTCACTAGCATTTTACATGCAGGACAATATTCACAACTGGCTTGGAGTCCCTCAAAGTGATTGGATGTGCATTCCATTGGTGTGGCAGGCTCTCACAGGCATGTAATGCACCCATGGCACCCTGTATTGTATTGTATTGGTCCTTATTTAATGCCCTGGGCATCCAGTATTTGATCAGCACAATCCCAGTTTGAATGAAATCTATGAAATCAATGCAATATTACTAGCCACCATCCTGTGATCGTATGAAGTATAGGTTATGATCTTATACTGGTGGTACGATATGCAGTATACTGACAATTCATGCTATGCTTCATGTCCATATCTATAGCACCCTAGCTGTGTGCTGCTGTATACAGAACTATCCATGCTGGATGCCATGTGCTGACATGAATCCTACTCAATCCAGATGTGTGCTGTGGTATTTTGGGTCAATGCCATTGGCTGCTGAGAACTGCTGGTTTATTCTTCTGCATCTAACTGTGTGCTGCTGTATGCAGAACCATCCATGCCATGCTGCCACATTGCCAGTGTGTGCCAAGCAATATCTGCCAGCTGCCATGACCCTCCAGAGACTCCCAGAGCAGGTGCTGCCAGGTGCCGTGGTACATGTTGCCACAACTTCCCCATGAATTATGCTGCATGCTGCAATGTGCCATAATGTGGAATGCCATATTTGTCAGATGCTACTGCTTCCAAATACAAGGTGCTGCACTGCTGAGCTATCCTGAAGCATGCCAAGGTCTTGTGCCAACTTCCAGTGCTGATCTATACATGCTGCAGCATGCCACTGGATAGGTGACATCTCACACTAGGCTACTCCAGGTACTACAGGGACAATTTGATTGTGGCCTACTCATGTGTTATTTGATAATAGAAGCTGGGCTGGTCCATACAGCAGGGGGATGACTCAATGTAGGGCTTGACCTCTGCTGGCCTGTGGGACACGGCCAATTGTCAGCCTCCACTGGCCCTGTCATACAGTACAATGTAGGTACATTATGTGCAGTGGGGATATCATTTAGGGTTTGGGGTTAGACTGTATTTTTGGAGGATGACAAGCTGCAGGATTGTCAAGTCTATGGAGAGGAATATACTCAGACTTCAAGTTGGTTGAAGCTGAGGTGCAGTAAGGAAAAAATAAACTGCTAAGTGTCCGCTTTTGGATTACATAATGCTGTGCTCAGTGAACCACAACTAAGGTAAAGGTGATAAACTCCAACATGCCCCTTCAATGAGTATAGTCAAGAAGGAATTAAAAGAAAATAATACCCATAGCTTCAGAGAAACGAACATACTTCTCCCTAGACACACCCTTAGTCAGCACATTGGCCACCTGGTCACTGGTAGACACATAATTGACAACTACTTCTCCAGAATCCACCTTCTCTTGTATGAAGTGATGACAGATCACAATATGTTTCATGCGGTTGTGGAACAGTCGCATTTTGAGCCAGTGAGATAGCAGATTGATTGTTGATGAGGAGGGGAGTGGGTTTGTGTGACAACACAGTCTCAAGTACAAGGACTAGGGTATGAATCCAGATAGCTTCCTTCATGGCAGCACATGCAGCCATGTACTTCGGCTTCTGTACTCGAGAGAGCAACAGACAATTGCTTTTTCAATGACCAGCTAACAGCTCCACCAGAAAGGATGAAAGTATAGCCAGTAACAGAGTGGCAGTCATTGATATCCACTGCCCAATCTGCATCTACATACCTGATCACACATGGCATTTGAGTCTTGCTTATAGGTAAGATGGACATTGGGGGTGTGTCACAGATAGCAAAAAATGTGCTTTAGCGCAGTGGAGTGTTCATGCCCAGGGCATGCAGCATGACAGCTCAACATGCCTACAGTAAAGGCAAGGTCAGGCCTTGTTGCTAGCATTGCATACATAAGGGCTCCAAGAGTGCCCTGGTATGACTTGGTGTCAGCCTCTGGAATTTCTAGTTTTTTGAGCATTAGGTTAGGCTCAATGGGGGTCATGATGGCTTGCCCCTCACTCATTCCAAAGCACTCAAGAATACTCTCAACATATCTCTTCTGTGAGAGCTGTATGATACCTTTATCATGGTCGTGAAGTGTCTCCATTCCTAATATCCAACATGCCTCCCCCAGATCTTTCATCTTGTACTCCTGCGAGAGCTGAGCCTTGATGTGCTCAATGGTTGTGTGGCACTTTGAGAGTATTAGCTTGTCATCTACATAGACAGCAACAACAATGAGTATGCCATTCTTGACTTTAAAGAAGAGGCTATGGTCAGCCTGGCTTCAAGTGAAACCCAGGGATTCGAAAACAGTCCAAAGACGAGAGTACCATGACTTGGGGGCCTGTTTAAGGCCATAGAGCACTTGTAGCAGCTGCCAGACTTTGTTTCTGTCAGGAGGAAAGCCCAGAGGGGGGCAAAGGTATATTTCTTCATCTAATAGTCCATTTAGGAATGTGGATTTAACATCCATCTGATGAATTTCAAGATTATACTTAGCAGCAAGTGCCAGGAGTATGTGGATGGTTGCAAATGTCTCCATGTAGTTGATCCCATGTACCTGTGTAAAGCCTTTGGCTACCAAACGAGCCTTGTACCTCTCAATTTCACCAGTTGGCCCTTGCTTGATCTTGTAGACCCATTTCAAGTCAATCAGTTTACAGCCAGGAGGCAGGGCAACTTCCTCATACAGTCCAATGGACTTAAAGGTCTGTAATTTGTCAATCATTGCAGTGTACCACTGATCTGCATTGGTGCATCACATTGCATCATTGAATGAGCGAGGTTTGTTGTCATGTGTTGTGGATGCTTTGTAAGCCACTTCCTCATTTGTCTCAGCCACCTCAGCCTCGCTGTTGCCACACACACACTCTCACTCTCGAGTGACTTCATCAATGGGGCTTCCACCCTCACTCTCTGCACCTGAACCCTCCAGCACCACAAGCTGTTGACTAGGTAAG
The DNA here is from genome assembly GCF_024613125.1 of Pisolithus orientalis. NCBI lineage: Eukaryota > Fungi > Basidiomycota > Agaricomycetes > Boletales > Pisolithaceae > Pisolithus > Pisolithus orientalis. The sequence goes on along the minus strand of NW_026260796.1, from coordinate 470,576 downwards.
GTTGTCCTGTCATAGGAATTGATGAAAAAACAATAATCATCATCTCTAGGTGGCACTTTTCATGTTCTGGTGGACCTGCAGGTCTCTCGAGGCAGAATTGGAGTTGGATAGGGCTGTGGGGGTGTCGCTTTATGCATGGTAGGTTTCAGTGTCATCCTAGCTCGCTTTACTGATGCTTTTGAGGCCGTTTCAAGCGCTTTTTTAGGACTCTGGCCACTGCCTGGCATGTTACCCTCCAAGTGCTGTGGGGAATGATCTACCATTGATCCTGAGTGATCAGGTGTGTTGTTTGACTTGATTTCGATCTCATGGACAACATCTTCACTCTCTCCCTCACTAGACTTGAGATCCCCATCATCAGACTCCATGTGAGCACAGCCTTCCATGCCCAAAGCCCTGATGGTATCCAGGTGTGACATATTGCCCTTTTGGGCATTCCCTCTTATGTCTGCTGGTTTACTAACCATGCCTGCAGGATCTTCTTCTATCTGGATGTGATCTAGGCCTGCTGCTATGCTTCCCTCATCAAATACTACATCCTGGGATTCGAAGACATGACCAGTGGGCTGGTGTAAGCATAGGTATGCTTTCTTGTTCTCCGCAAAGCCCAGATGAATGCATTCTAAGGACTTTGCATCTAGCTTCTTTCTTTTTTTCCTCAGGTATATGTACATGTGCAGTGCAGCCAAAGGTTCGGATATGGGCCAGCAATGGCTTAATCCCTGTAAAGGCTTCATATGGTGTGACATCCTTGGAGATAGCACAGGTCAGTGATTGGTTGATTAGGTAGGCCACATACTGGATAGCATCCCCCCAATATTTATTTGGCAGTCCAGCGTCTTTTAGCATCACCCGTGCACTTTCAACAAGTGTGTGGTTCATCTGCTTGGCAATGCCAATCTCCTGTGGGGTATAGGCATTTGTCTTCTTGTGGTGGACCCCTTTCAACTTGAGGTAGGCCTTGAACTCATCTGAGCCATACTCCCCACCTCTGTCACTCCAAAAATAATTTGCTTTTTTGCCAGTCTCAACTTCAGCTCAAGCAAGGTAGTCTTTCACTGAGGGGAAGACTTTGTCCTTGGATTTTATTAGTTTAACCACAAGGTGGTGCAAGCAAGCATCAATGAAGGTTATGAAATAGTGGTGTCCAGTTCAGGCTGTAGTCTCCATGGGGCCACATACATCAGAGTATGTCTGGTAGAGTACTGTTGGGCTTTCAATGTTTGACCTGATGGGTATCACCTTATGGTGTTGCTTCCCTTCAAGGCAAGGTTGGCATACTGAGTTCGAGTGCTCAGTGCCAGTAAGCTCCATGCCTTCAACCATTCCTGCTTTAACCAGTTTAAGCACAGATTTTGTATTTGCATGCCCAAGTCATCGATGCCACAAGTCAAGTGTGGCTACAGACTTTGGTTCTGCAGCTGCAAGTGCCAGGAAAGTAAGGGTAGGGTCAAGTAGTGGAGATGGTCCTTGTACAACAAGTGCTCCATGACTCAGTGAGTCCTTGCTGCAAGGATGTAGAGTGAGCCTTGATGACAACCCACACCTACAGTGCCTGTACCATTGGTGATTGAGCATGTTCCACCCATGAAGGTGACCTGGACATTTCTAGTGGCAAGGTATGCCACCGAGAAGAGGTTTGTGCTGAGATCTGGAACAAAATAGACCTTCTGTAGTAGGATTCTACTGGTCTTCCCATTTGGAAGATCCATACAAAGTTCGATCCATCCGATGGCAGTAGCAGGAATTGTGCTCCCATTTCCAACAACTACAGGCTGCAGGGGTGAGAGCATCTTTAGTGAAGTGAACCATTTCTGCTGACAGCACATATTCACAGAGGCACCGGAGTCAATGACCCAGTGCATGTGTAGATTCTTGCCATTGTCAGTGGCCATGAAGAGCTGTAGGGCACTGTCTTCAGCAGGTGAGATGCACACAACTTTAGCAACAAGTTTGTCCTCCTTAGGCTTATCCTTTTCAGCCTGTGATTGGGACTTGGCTGCCTCATCAGCCTTCTTCTTGTAGCAGTCATCTTCAACATGGTTCATCTTCTTGCAATAGCCACAAGCCTTTTTCTTTTTCTTGTCATTCCTCTTTCCCTTTTTGTTAGGCATCTTTGTTACAAGGGCAGTTTGTGCCAAAGAGGTGTGGCAAGACTTCTCTTCTATCAAGACTTGGGAAATGACAGAGTCTGGAGTTAGTTTCTCATCAGATGACATGAGTATAGTGCAAAGGGTTGAGTATGAGGTTGGAAGGGAGATGACCATGGCTATGGCAACAAGAGAGTCTTCAAGGGGCTGTCCAAGAGACTTTAGGATTGATGCCTTCTGCCACATGGCATTAAGCTGTGTCTCCATTGAGATGTCATCTGCTAGGGTACCATGAAATAGTTTGCCAATAAGGTAGGCTATTGTTTGTTTCCCTTTGCCTTCATAGCGCTTGCATAGCTTTTTCCAGACTTCTGCTGCTGTCGTGGCATGCAGAACACCACTAAGTGGGTCATCCTTTAGAGTAAGCGTGATTTGAACCCTTGCTTCTTTATCCTTGTAGTGCCAGTCTGCACATGCAACTGGATCAGCTGCTGCATCAGGTGCCTTCAACTTTCCTTCTACAAGCTCCCAAAGTCCACAGACATCTAGGATCATCATAATTTGGTACTTCCATGTCTGGAAGTTCAAACCATTGTCTTTGAGGGATGGTATGTCATAGAGTTGACTGGAGGCTTGAGTAGCTTTGCCTGAAGGTGTAGTAGAGGTTACTGTTGAGGCAGAGACTGGGACCTTTGAGGGACCAGAAGTGGATGCTGATGGACCAGACATAGTAGACACTTTGTACCAGACTTGACATGTTCAACTTTCCTAGGATTAGAACTTGCAAGTGGGGCTCATAACCTTTTGGAGGATGATGAGCTGCAGGATTGTCAAGTCTGTGGAGAGGAATATACTCAGACTTCAAGTTGGTTGAAGCTGAGGTGCAGTAAGGAAAAAATATGTAGTGGTGACAGCAAAGTGAGGCACTTGCAACGACACTTACATGAGGAGCTTTCCTGTGGTTACCTCGAAGTTCCAAGACACCAAGGTCTGTATTTCAGGTAGGTAGGAAAATCGTCCCCATACATTAAGATACATGGCCCTTTTTATAGTAGAGAGAACAGGTACACAATATCAGTAAGAATGGGTGGGTAAGAACTAGATCAATCACAAATGAGATATGTAGAAGAAATGTCAGAAGAATATTGAACAAGTGACGTGTGGCTGACAGCGTCGGTCCAAACCTTACAGTCTACCACCAGGTCATTCTATGCGAAATCCCCCAACAAAACTTTCCCAGACACGATCCCCTGCCCCCAATCCTGGCATCCATCCAGAACAAACGCATTCGTAGTGGGCAACACAGGACATTTAGCATAGCTGTGTCCAGGTTCCCAGTTTACCTACCTCGATGAGCTTGGGAATGTCAGTGTGTATGCGATTCATAACAGTGTATGGCGACCATCTTGTGAACATGCACAGACAGCCTGACATGATTACTACTGGCAGGGAAGCATCGAATTACAGGTGAATCGTGAATCGATATCGTATAATATATTATAAAATGTTTGTGAGCCACAGTGATGAATTGCCAGTGCTCCAGCACTCCAGCACTTCTGTACCTCCAGTAACACCATACAGTGCAGTGCAGTGGGCCAGCTCCAGTTCCAGCAGCCAGCACATGTCAACGCTGCACCCAACACTATACTGATATTTTAAGTTTCATTAAGGCTGGGAGCTGTGCTGGCTCGCGACTGAAACACAAAATATCAGGTGCTCATCAACATGCAGCCAACATCCAAAACAAAGGATCAACTGCCACCTGAGACTGTGACCTTCATGACACCCTAAGTCATGACATGTTTACTCCTTGACTGATATTGAAATTTCTGTCAGTGTAGCAGCTCTATGGCACTGCATCTGTAACATTAAACAAACAAAAATAAAACAGCTGATTGCACAACTTTTGCAGCACTGCTCCTGCACAACTTTTTATACTACCCCTGCATAATTTTTAACACAGCCACCTTGTACCACTTTGCACTAGCTAGGAGGGCAGATAAAATAGATAAATGTAGGCAGGATGTGAACACAGTTCATTGGCACCCTCCCCAGTCATCCCGCTGTGAGTCAAAGTGAGGTTCAGTGGTGAAAACCAGCCAAAACCAACACAAAAGACAATGAAAGTGAGTGGTGGTGTGCCTATGCAGTACCTAGATGGTAGAACCTGTTCTTTGGGAGGGTTTTTGCAAGCTACAACACTCAAAGATGAGTGCTGAGGGTTGGGGGTGCTCCTGATGAAGAGGGAGCAAGAATGTGATAGAAAGTGATAGGGTAGACTGCTGTCAGCCTACAGAAGGATGGATGGTGACTTAATTCAATGTCCTAAGCTGTACTGAGCTCAGGGAGGGCTTGGAGTGAAGTATATGGATGATAGATGATGATAAGCGAAGTAGATGATAGCTAGACCCTTAATAAAGTCTCAACTATTGAAGCTGATGAATGATTTACTGAGAGATGATAAATTGCGAGCAAGAGGGGCTCTCTGATGTCTTCTTTTTTTGCTACCTAAGTACAGTGACTTATATACAATACAGGGGCGTTGCCTACGGAAAACAAGGTGCAAACACTTGGTAAGTAATTTGTAACTGATGAGTAAGGAATGTAAGCGATGGGTAATCATCTTGGAAAGCATTGGTAAGCATTGGTAAGGATTAGCAAGCCAAAAAGCAAAGAATCAGTAAGCAAAGTCAAAAGATTGGTAAGTATTGGCAATAGGTGAGTCAAAGACAGTATGTCACAGTATGAGTCAAGCAATGTCAGGAACTGGGAAAGTGCACTGGAATCACATTAGGGGGAGGCTGTGCATGTCACATCTTGAAGAGATCACATCTAGGCCAAAGTGGGATGACAGAGAGGCAGCACTGATCTGATGGTGATATAGTACATCCAAAAGTGGACAGGGTGAGTCAGATGTCAACAGGGGTCAAGCTTTGGGGGTCTGTGGGGTGACAGGAGCATAGGGGATCACAACTTTCCCCCCCAAACCATCCTCTCAGTGAAGCAAATAAAAACTTCATGAATGAGGCTCTGTTGGAAGAGAGGATGAAGGGGGAGTGTCTTCTGCTGTATCTTGCAACAAGGAGGCAAGATGTGCATCATACTCATCATGGATGCAATCAGGGAGAGTGGAGAACAGTAGATTATACTGTAGCTGTTGCAATTTTGGAAGAATGACAGACAAGACTGGTATGAAGACGTTGCAGGGGGCAGGGAGGAAGGATCCATATGCTTCTTGGACTGGAGAGACTGAAACGACCACATAAGACCTTTCCAAGCGAATGACAGACCTGAGGCGACCAAAGAACGTCCTCCTGGAGGTCATACTGACAAAAAGAACATGCTGTCCAAACTGGATGGGCTGAGAGGGGGCAGATGAGAGTGGGATGTACTAGGATGCTTCAGGATGGAAGCTGGTAGGAACTCCTGGTAGATATATGTAGCCATGGTCCCTAGCAAAGGGGACAAGCAAAATGACTGGTGTGGAGGCAGCCATATCAGAAGAATTAGCAAAATGAGTGTCTTTTGGAGGGAGTGCTGTAGAAATGTGTGGAGTGCGCAAATCCTTTCCAATCCTGGAAGGTAGGATTGCGTGGCTGAGCACTACAAGCGAGTGTGGGAATGGTTTCGGTGTCTGCAGAACTGGTGGAGATATGTCGAAAACCGGAATGCCGTACACAGGCACTTAAGAATTTTACCAGCACTTAACTTGCCTCCTCCTTTTTCTTTGGCATTGACAACCTGTTCTTGTGCAAGGGATGACTGCCGACATTGCTGGCTGTCCTTCTTCGCATGAGGGCTATGGTCTTCACCTCCACTCATCAGCTACATCCATGTCCACCTCACCAAACACCTTTGGTGTGTGACACCACCCAATCCATGAGGCCATGATACCCCACAGGGCCTGCTCAAATGCTCGACCCCCTCCCCTGCCCCTCCCACCTGGTGGCAGGATTGCTCCTTCAGGAAATTCCCACAGCATTGCCACCTGCAAATTCATGTGACCACACTCCACACCACAAGTCATCACTGGCCTAGTGAATTTGGGCCCATTTCTTGGCAAAATACCCATTATTACATGGGTTATGTACAGTAGCATTGAAATGAGTCCCAAGGAATGGGCAAGGAGTGCATGTAGCCCTGACTCACTTGCTCCCCCGTGCATGTGCCCTGCTTAGTCAGTAGCTGTGGGCACAGCCACCTGCAAATTTTCTGTGCATTACTGCAAAAGTCACACAACTAGCTGTTTTATTTTTGTTTGTTTAATGTTACAGATGCAGCGCCATACATGTGTGTTTATACATGCACGGAATTTAAGATTCTAGTTGGGACATGGATTATCAGTGATGTATACTAGATTTCTAATAACAGTCGAGCTTGTACATCATGGACACCTTGGATTTCAGTAGATTCACAACACTACATGACACACTCATGAAATTATAAACTTAGTATGCGTGATGGGTGGGAATCAGATCAACCTGCTACTGAACTATGCCCGGGGTGGATACATAGCTCGACTCACCAAACACCCACTGTGCCAGTCCACATTCTATATGTCACGAGTCACAATGAGATCGATGATCAGGAGTGGCTTTGGCCATTCATTATTCCAAAACACCACACCAGGGTAACGTGTCTCTACATCTGCTCCTACATGAGTTTCAGTGATGTTGTTAAACTCGGAACATATGTGTGCCAGAAGGCAAGCACAGTGTTGTGGTCCAAGATGCGGATCTATAAGTTGTTTGTCTCACCGAAAAGACCCGCTCAATGATTTGGAGTGGCGGAATCGGCTTCTCCCCTGCCAATCCAATGGACAATAAGGAGGTGGTGGGAGGGTACACCATGGCTTCCCCTTTAAAAACGAAGCACTCAATTCACAGGAAGTGCAAAGCGTCACAGAAACGAGTATACCATTCATTTACGATATTCTGCCATCACAATCTGCATTCTTACCCTCATAACACGGACGCCCAAATTCATCACAATGGTGTCAACCTGTGGGTCACCACTCACCCTTCTTCATCCTAGGTGCTAGCTCATGCAACGATGCAGGCGATCATACCCACTTGTGGGTGCTCTGGCCCAACCCGCCTGCGGGCGCAATCCCTGCCAACATTGCGAAAGCTTGCGTCGAGAGCGGTCGACGCACGTATGAGGTTCCTGACACCAGTATTATTGGTGATTGCGGAGAACAGCTGAGAAGGAATAATGGCTTTCCATCGAATTCTCGACTTCCTTAGTGGAGACTATCCATAGGAGGCGAGCAGACCAAAACTCCTGCGACATCGACCACCTTTGTCTGCTCTAATTGCTTGTGCAACATGTCTTACTGTAAACCACGAGTAAGAACGCAATCACATGTGTCCTTTCTTCGTACAACTTGCCCCACGAATGTTTCAGAACATCTTGTGAACAAATGCGCACTCACATAATTCAGGTATGGCGTATGATCTTGCGTGTTTCAGTTGAGATGAAGTAGTGGTGCCGCCTGCGGTAATAACCGCGTGCTTCGAGGTGTGGTCGCCGAACCTCTCCCGATTTTCAAGTCCAGCAAATCCGTATACCTGAAAAAGATCAACCTGCAGCTGGGTGTATTATGCCAGGCTCACTGCCGAAATGGTTGCCAAATCCTGTCTCCGATTCAAATTCTGCATTGTCTGAACCTCGTGTCTACTTCCCTAGGTGTCGCCCCAGACCAACCCGTAGTGCTTGAATTGCACACTGGGCCAGCAAGGCTAGTTTGATGTTCCTGAAAACCCATACCATGCTCTGACACGGACTCCTTGTATTTGTTCTCTCTGCCTAATCTCTGCCCACCAGGTTTCCTCTAAATTACTTGCGCACGTGTAAGAATGTTGTCACGGTCGGAAGGCCCACGGACAGCATCACCACCTCCCGCGAACTCGATGCCATCAAAAAGGGTCGGTTAGGGTCGATTATTTCATGCTGCAACGCAATGACGTTCAGAACCATCCATTCAAGATATAGTGCTCGCACAGCTACTCTCCTTGTGCCCATATTACGTCTACTGCCGTAGCATGGTGGCGCGATTTGACTTTTGAGCCTTGCTGACCGACCATCCCTTCTAACTTCGCTTGCCAGCCAGTCGTATGAACGTAGCGATGGTGTTTAGAGGCTGTGCAGGACCGCGGACTGGACACTTTAGAAGCCAGGACATCTGTCGGATGGGAATGGGTTGTTGGGAGCGATGAGTGCAGACAAAAAGGATGGACAGCAGCAGAAACAAAGTGGCAATGAGCACTAATGCAGCACAGTGGTCCGTGCGTCACCCACAACGTGATAATGGCGTAGTATTGTGCTTCCAGCCCATGTCAAGCTTCACTTCACTATCAAGCCTGGTTCGGGTGATGCAAACTAGTGGAACCCAGAAAATCCGTGGGGAGCGCTTCTCTTTACGGAATTACTTTGCTTATAATCCAATCAACTGATACTAGAGCTCGCTATAGATTTTGTGATATCAGACTCATCTAGGTCTTTGTGAATATCGACTTCTATGCATCTCGGTCCACTTTCACCGAACCACTGGTTGCCGCAAGTCTACTTATCTGCTGTTCATTTGTTTTGATGTGACTCTTGACATCCTCTCTTGACGGTGGCCAGAGGAGAAGAGATTCGACTCATATGATTTATCAGAAGCCAGCGGATGAACGTGAAAATAGTACTCATGTTCAGAAGCTGGTGGTAGACGTGCTGTATTTACAAGGACCCGCCAATTCCGGACAGTCAACGGCGGCCAATGCATATGTGGGCACAGCGCGGTGTCCTCAAGGGCATACTGCATGGGGTTAGTAGGACATGAAAGAAGTATAACAAACGTTCATCTCATGGTGTACTCATGGTAGTTACTTGTGTCGCTATCGCGCCACAAAGGAGGGAAAAATTGTTTTCTGACCGTCTGTTGAAAACCGAACTGCTTCCGGGAGCTGGAGCGCATTATGTGATACTTATCCTCACACAGTACTCGTTTCTCGCCGTTTCATCAGATGGATGTCTGAGTATCATTCATTTGAAATAGGTATTTCTCGGTGGAAGTACTCCAGAATGCACTGCAAAGTGGTGAAGCATTCGAGTTCTCCGCCAGGGATGATAGTCAGTTTGTGATTTATTCCCTTCTTTGTCAAGGTACTGCCAGACTCAGCTGGCGACGAGTGTGTCCCGGATTAATTGTGGGTCTCCAGTGCAGCGAACGTCGAACGACCCACATGACGGGTAGTGAACAGCGTCTGCTTGCTGTTCTCTGTACTTCCCGAAGAACATGTGTAGGTAGGCACAATCATGAGGCGTCGAAGTTTAAACGTCCCAATAAAACGGTCCTGGTTTGCGTATGTGATCGTGATCCTTATGCAGCGGGGCCTCAATCAGATCAAGGGGAATTGCCAGTAACGCTGGACTTGCTGCCAACCTTCACGTTCCCCTGAGCTACCTGCATCAACGACAGATAGCAGGAAGGGAACCATCTCACTTCCAAGTCATTCCTCTGCTTTTCTTCAGTTGACAAGCCATCACCAGGTGCTCGACAGAGCACCGCACGATTCCCCGATAGCCGGTTCGTTCAGTGTTCTTGTTTTCATCGCACAGTCTGCATATTCGAAGTTGGTAGTTATATGCCACTGGAAGTGTGGTTAACCCGATTGAAAAGCTGCTTCCGAGTCGACGGTACAGGGGGTTCAGCAGTTGGCGCTCCACTGTGATAAATGGTCTTTCAGGCAGCGGACATGGTCTCGCCGATTCCTCTGTCAGTATTGTACCGTCGTCAGATCGAACACGTGGGAGAATATATGTAAGCACAATCTTAGCTTGGGTGAGTTTTCGTCCCGGTTGAAGGAAATCTTTTTTCACATATCCTGGAGCTCGCACTCATCTATAAAGGGACCATCTGTTCTGCTTCCGTTGGCAGTGCCAAGTGAATGAAAGTCAAGTCTAAGCGAGAATTGATGCCTAATTTCGGTACGCGTCGACGGTGCGACTTGAACTCTATCGCAATGCAGCTCGGTGGAGTACAGGTTTACCCTTTGTCTCTCTCCACCCTTCTGACTCGTGGAGTGTCCCGTACACCAGGCCTTTACTCTGGTCAGTACACTGCTCACAGTCGTTATCGCATATTGTGTGCAGGCCTGATTCACGCAGGCGGAGAATTCCAGCGAGTTTTTAAACTCCAAGGTGGCAGAGACAATAAACGAGAGTGTTCAACTGGGGCCAAGACCAGAGATGGGATTTCGCGAAGCGCCTGTGCTCTCTTCAGTGAACCCTGCGAGTATCTGGAAAATGGAAAGTCGTCAGTCAGATTCATTGTCCCACGATGCAGATTTCTGGTCAAGGTCCAAGCCAAGTGGAAACATAATAAACCAATAAATACGGGCTTGTGCCATATGTGCAGGGGGACCACTCACGATCTACACCGCCAGTCCTGAAGTTTTCAAGGCACGAAAGGTAGTACACAGCTCGACTCACCGTCCATATGTGGCACCAGTTTAAGATTAATGTTTCATGGGAAAATCAAAACGAAACCGATGGTCAAGAGTGGAGAAGCACCGCGCCAGCCTGGTAGTAGTCTGGTAGCAGGTGACATCATACAGCTATTCCTCCGTACGTTTCAACAATGCTGTTAAACTCTTACCCTATGTGCGTTAGATGGCTAGCATTGTGTTTTGGTCCAGGATGCCGATCTATAAGCTGTTTGCCTCAGGGAAGAAACACGCTCGATGGCTTAAATTGGCGGAACCTTGCTGCTCCTCGAACAATGCCTCCAATGGACCTTGTGGAATGCCTGGAATTCGTGGCTTCCCCTTTAAAAGCGAAGCACTTATTCCACTGGAGGTGCAAAAAGAGCATATATCATCTATTGCCCTCATGGCCCGGAGACGCCGGTGCATTACATTGGTGTCACTGGTCACTCTTCTTTATCCTACTTGTCGTTAGCTCAAGCAATAATGCGGGCGCTCTGGGACCCGACCTACTTGCAGGCGCAACCTGTACCATCGCTGCGGGAGCCCCTGTGGAGACAGTCGTCGCATGGATGAGCCCCCAAATGAGCTCGCGTTATCCGTGTCAGTTGTTGCCACCAGTATTGGCGAACTTAGGTAACGATTGAGAAGCAACTGCGGGGGTGACGTGATTTAAAGTTACCTGCTAATCATTTCTCTCTGCTCATTATATCCCTCGCTGGTATATAATGGTTTGATGTTTGTAATACTCAGTCATTTGATTACGATCTGGTTTATTTTTCCAGTCCTTGCCACCTTTGAGCCATGGGCTACAACAGAATATGTTTTTAACTGTAATCTTAATCGAGTGTTACCATCGGATGTAGACTGCTCCTCGACCACCTCGTTGCTCCATCCGTATTGCTTTGGTGCTCTCGGACCACTCGTTGGCGTAACCGCATTAAGGATACCGCGCTGGAACAAGAACGGCATCAATCGGGATAATCCAACCAATTGCAGGGCAGTGATTGTCTTCTCGAGGAAGGGGACTCTACCACAGCCACAGTAGTCACCATCGCCAAGAACGACGCTTCTGGCAGCCCTTGGACAATCGGGGCAGTCATGGCGAGTCCGAGCAAGGATGAGGTAAAGCGGGTTTCCCATGTCGCCACGTCTTGCCGCTCATCTCTTGCTTCAGCAACATGTCAAGTTTGAGATAGATCAGTTTGGGTCTTTGACTCAGCCCTCGACAACGGAATACCAAAGACGACAAATTCTCGTGCGGTCCTGACTCAGTGCCTGCATCACGCTTTAACCACGTGCATGCTCCTCCCTCCCCTCCCTCCTCATCGACCACATCTACGCATTAGCGTCTGAAGCTCGCTGACGGTGCCCTCACCACCACGACTCCAATGATCCATCCATAACTAGAATAGGAATCTTGTCCACCAATCAAGTCCATATCTCTCGTCGAGCGTTGCTCGTTTTCTCCTCTGCAGAACACAGGAGGGTTCATCAAGAGTGGACAGAGACACTCATGCTGAATTTTCACGAAGTATGGAGGGTCTGTCCATAAAGACGGTCTGTGTCCGGGCAAGTATCGGCAGCCTCAATCGCATGAGCCCCCTAACACCCGTGGAAGCGTTGTATGGAGGGAAAATCGGTTGCGCGGGAAACACAAAGGAAAAGAGAGAAAGGAGCATGGTAGTTTTGCTCCAATGGTTGTTGGAAATGGCGCTGGCGATGCGCGCACCCGCAGTCACGAGCAACAAGCTTTGTCAGGTCGTGACGAGACTCCTGAAAAGTCTACCAGTGCTCGTCTCAGTTCACGCTAAACGTGGGTCTGCATCCTCCGCACAAGTACGCCCACAGGTTGTCACGACTCAGAATTATTGTCTATTGCTGTAAGTACGACGTCTATCTCGGTTTCCTCTTCCCAGAGTTCCCCACGTCTCAATATGGAACAGTACTATGCATTGGCTTTACTGGAGCAAGTGCCCTTGTCTTCAGATTCTGGTTCGTTGGATGACTTTGATTCGGGTTCAGACTTGGGGAAATTGTCTTATTTTACCGACTCATCTTTGGATTTCTGATGGTGTGCCTGGCACTCACCTAGTTCATAGAGGGCCTACAGCAAGGGCTATAGTCAGGGCCTGTCTTGCGCAGCTACATAACAGGCACTATACACAGGAACGTGATTGCAGCTACGAGCGAGTCCGATGCCGTGAAGACTTGTGTCTACCATCTTTCCCTCGTCGTTCTCCCTCACCTCGTTGGTGCTGATGATCACATGATGGGAAGGCGAGACTCGCCATCCTATCGCCGTCATGATTCACCCCCGCATCGATCGCACATGAATGAGACAGAGAATGGGATTGTGGAAGGCCATATGCCGATGGATGTGTCATCCGCTGTAGGTCGGTGAGGTGGACTACTGGAAAATTGATAAGGGCTCAGCGAACAGGCCTACCTTGTAATTCTTTGGCAGGAGAGTGGGAGACAACAATATCGTCATGGGAGTAATTATATGGATGAGGCTGCGCACCCGTTATATGAACGATCTGTGCACACTCGATCAGGCCATCAGTATTCATCTGTAATGTCTGCGTGTCCCTTAAGGAAGGCTGTTTTTCTCTTTTTTTTTGCTGCTTTTCGCAGAATTGGGTGTGGTTAGTGGAAGGAGACCTTTGAGAGGATTACCGGAGATGTGCAGATGAGGTTAAGCAGGCTTATGCAAGGTAACGTTGTCCGCATACTTCTGTTTCCCCGTCCTCATTCCCTCCCTAGTTGCTTTGTTTGCAGATGAGACACATGAACGGCCCAGATACGTGCTGTGCACGATTCGGATGGCCAGCCCGCTTTGGAGTAGACACGGAAAACCCCCGCAACCTATATACATTTGTACCCTTATTTCCTGCTGATTGAACAAAACAATGACCAGCTTTGCGTTCTGAGAGATCAGGTTCGATCTGAGAAGCAGTGGCTGCCAAGAAATCAGGTAGTATCTGGTTGATAAAACGTACTCGTCTTTTTAGGGTTGTCATCCTTTGACCCTCACTTTATCGCATCCGATCCCGTTGACGCATTCCACTTGCTCCCGCGGCGGTGCCCCCCTCCACCCTCCACGGGACATGGTTTGACATGTTGAAATATGTAGGAGTGTGTCCTGCACAGCTCACGACAGGACTCCGATGCCACCCACAGCAATTTGCTATGGTGCGAGTCGCACCTTCTATCTGCGGGCATACGTTTCATCACCGCTCGTGTCCGGTGCGCCGGTTCCTATTCCGTCTACTTACTTCTGTGCCGTGTCCCTTGAACTTGTTTAGAGTTAAGTTTGATCTCGGGATATGTATTGCGCGCACGGTAATGATTATTTTCTTCGTACTTTTAGACGCCTCGATTTAAGTTCCTCCAGCTCAATATCGGTGATTGCCGGGTTGGCTTGCGGTTCGGTAATACAGGTGCCTAGCTATTCGCAATGCGAACGACTTGATTCCTGCCGTAAGTGTGATCAGATTGATTTCGCAGTGCGGCTTTACCGTGTGGATAGTGGATATCTGGAGGCAATCTTCTTCCCAGGGCTCACGCTGACCGCAAACTGTTTGCATTCGTTCTGTACGGCGGTTCCCTTGTTAACAAAGTTGTTGAGAACTTCTCGTGGTCTTGGTTTCTAACTTCGTTCCTAGTTACGCTATGTTATCAGCTTATTGCGGTGGCTGATTCTGGCATTACAAATGTTTGGTTCACAAAGGAAACGGATGCTCCAGCTGAAGACAATTTCCCTGTTTTGAGGTCAGGAAGGTTTCTAGTAAATGGCATAGTAGTTGATAGGTGGGTCATGGACCTACATCAGCGCCTGCGGAGCATCACGACTAAGCCTGCATTCATTGCTCAGGCCGATGACTGAACGACAAAAGCCCCTGACGGAAATAGAGCTTCTCACGAAAGTGTGGATAGTGCATGGTTCATATACACACCAGTAAAATGGAAGCTTCTGCTCCTTTGTTGTCTGCGCACACCGATTCACTTTCACATACCACTTCTGGGTGTCGTTTTCCGTGAGGTTTCGTCGTTTGTGCTTCACAGATCCGATGCATGCGCGTCAGAATGTAGACGTTACGTTGATAATTTGATAATACGCACGTCTGTGCTCCTTTGAAAAGATATTGTTTGCCACTCGATCTCATTGCATGATTTACAGGGCCACGACGCCGTTGGCCGTTCACAGCAGATCCAACAGGCTTGGCCTGCGTTTCTTGCGTAAAGATTCCATTGCACGCACACGCCCTGGGAGTATAAAAGAAGATGTGTTGTCACTAGAACCATAGCCCATCGACAATGTCCAACAGAACATACCCAGAGCGCTTCCCTGCTATCCCAGAGGGGGAGGGGATGGCATCAGAAAATTCCACACTTGATCTCTCCCATTTTCCTGTTCAAATAGTTTGCCCAAATTGCAAGTCTGCTTACCTGTATTCCCAAGGCCAGGTATTTTACAATGTTGGTTCACAATGCCAGCACGGCGACGAGGTCCCGGTTCACTTTCAGGGCGTCAATACGTAAGTCACCGCTGTCTCCTTCATTCGGCATACACCTCATGCAGCGACACAGGCGTTCATACACACTTGGTAGTGCTGTGTGATACGCCATACCGTAAGTTACTTATCTAGTGCTGTTGCACCTGCGCAAAAGCTCTGTCGCTAGGCTTTGATGATTGTATTGCTGGTGTTAGTAACACCTTGGAGGACGAGCGTAAAACTAACGCTGTCGCTATCCCGGCTGCTGAGCTGTATATGATGTTTGTTGTATGTTTTCTGTACATTCAACCTCAGTTCAGAAATATGTATATTACAATAAAACACTTGCTCTCTCGAAGTTTCGACATATTTC
Source organism: Pisolithus orientalis (assembly GCF_024613125.1). Classification (NCBI taxonomy): domain Eukaryota; kingdom Fungi; phylum Basidiomycota; class Agaricomycetes; order Boletales; family Pisolithaceae; genus Pisolithus; species Pisolithus orientalis. Next base: position 455,143 of record NW_026260796.1, on the reverse strand, counting down.
CTGGAATTTGGATACATAGTCGCATGATATCTTCAGTACACATCGTCTATTCACAGCGAGCAGGAGAATCATCACTAATGAATTCAGCTCAACAACGAAGGAGTGACCTTGGGGTGTAACAATACAGTCCGGAATCACAAAGTTGGCCTGGGCCTACTGGTCACAGCAAGGTAGGGTTCAAAGGGCCAACTTGGGCCGCCAAACCTCCTAAAAATGGACATGGAATGCGCAACTAAACCTTACACGATTTTTGTCTCCGAAGTGAAACTCCGATGCTGTGGGTGTGTGAACAAAACTTTCTGGTGACAGTTACAAGATATGTCTGAGCCGGTCCTCTCGTCTTTACCCCGTGTCCTCGAGTAATTTATGGCTATCGCACCACGAGTCGTTCTCCTGTCCACTGTCGCCGCTAGCTTTCGAGCAGGTCTACACCGGCGCCAACTACGAAAAGAAAGGTGTCGACATTCCTGCCTCACTATTTTGATTCAGGCTTCCTAGAAGGCCTGATGAGCTGGCTGCAAAGGTGGTGTCCAATGTAAGCATGCCTTGTGTCATGATATGTGGATGAGCGTGCCGTCCATGCCCCGTGGATTCTATGGTCTCTCAAGAATTGTAATCGTTCCGCATATAGTTCCGACCTGACAGTTTCGTCGTGTCCACCACCTACGATGGACTCCAGCTTAACAATGTCAGCCTCATTCATGAGGTCCTCGATCAAATTAATTCCCTTACAGACTAAAGCCCAACTACAAGGCCACCGATGGGTACTCAGGAGCAGGAAAGAAGCCGTTATTGAATTCTCATCGCCTGATGTCCAAGTGCAAAACCATTTCGTGTCGGACACCTCCGAAATACCACAATCAGCCCATTCCTGTCGCAGTTGGGATGTTACCTCACTAAATATCTTGACGCTCGAGGAGCACGGCTGACCCATAACACTCCTTGCCGCCATTCAGTTCGGCACGATCGCAGTCGGTTTCCAGGAACAAGGCTCTCTGGAAGAGCTTAAAAAGGATGGTATTAGGCATCTCTACGGCGTATACATTAAGGTATCCCGAGAGGCAGAATGCGATCTTAACGTTAAAGTTGAAGCCGCTTAATTTCATCGTCAAGGAGTACGCTGATGAATACGAGCGATTAAGCCTCTGCTTTGGTCGCTACACGGGGGAAAGCGGTCGGCAGGGAATGACGAGACAAGTAGCACAACTTGACCAGCTGGGATTAATCACTGACGCGAATGGCGTCAGGTTTGTCCACCTGGGAAAGATGGAAAATGGGGAAATTGATCCTCCGCGAAGCAGGTAATGTATTTCCTATATCAGATTACATTAATTCACCATATGATCGAAGATGGTACATCTCTGGGTGTCACTGATCCAACGTACGAACAATGCCATTTCGACGAGATGATGCGTGCTGTCGCTTCGCGGCAGGATCTTCATCTTGCCCAATTCTTCAAAATCTTAGATCTGATGGGTTTCCCATAGGTCAATCGACTCATGCACCTCAATTACACATTGGCATCGGGTGTGAGTACAAGGAAGGGTACCCCTGTCTTTCTCGATCAGATCATCAAAGAGGCGTCATCTGTCGTGTGCGAGAAAATGAGGCGGAAACAAAGAAAAGAAAAACGCCATTGAGGATCCTGAGATGGCCAGCCATGAAGTGGCTGTCGCAGGCATTAAGATCCAAGACAAGTGGTACGTGATCCACCAATTACTGATCATCCATTGACATGCTGGCGGAATAAACAGTTACACTTTCAATTAGCACAGGAAGTTATCCTGTCAAGGCGACACCAGATCCCTACTTGCAGCACGCTCACAACTTTTGCCCTTGCCACCTCCATCCTAGATCGACGCATCGCATGCCTGTGATATCGCGGTCCTACTCGGGTCCTACCCTGATATTACCGATACAGCTCTGAAGACGCTGTGGAGTAGTGACATTTTGCCTTCTGCTTGTCCCACACCATTATTGCTGCATGAGAGACCCTTGTGACTAAGGGCCTGGGTATTGCGAGGGCGGGCTATGGCTGGAACTCTGCATGCAGGATACAGTGTGATCAGTACTTGTCAGGTGCCAGACTGTTAGAGAGGATGTAATACTAGATTGGTCTATCAGATGGTTGTATGTGTATTCTACCAAGTCAGAGTGAAATTCACATTTCTCCAGTTTAGCATAGAGGCCATGCTGCCAAAGTTGGCATAACACTTCCTTTATGTGCTGCCAGTTCTTGGTCATTTGAGTACATAAATCAGTATGTCATCTAAGTAGACCACTATGCATACATCAAGCAGGTCTGTGAAGATAGTATTGATGAACAGCTGGAACACTGCTGGTTGGAAGACTGAAGGGCATGACAAGCCATTCAAAGGACCCACATCTAGTGTGGAACATGGTCTTCCATGTTGAAGAATGAGAATTTACAGCAGGCACATTTTTGATTATGTAATATCCCTCTGTTAGGCAGAACATTTTTTCCTCTTTGCACCTCAGTCTTCAACCAATTTGAGACTGAGGTGAGGTCATTTGTTTATTATGCCAAGGACTATAATACTAATGCTACTTAGTATATTCCTTTCTTCTTAGTGTTCTGGTGGTACACACTCATTGAGCCTCATTTCCTCATAAAAGGTTATGAGCCCTGTCTGAAGCTTCTTCACAAACTGCTAGAGGAACTACAGATGAGCAAAACTTAGACCTGTTATGTTTCACCCCTGTTTGTACCTTGTACATGCCTTGTTTCTGTTCTGTTGGACTTACATTCTTTTTCAGCCATTGTTTCTCTGATCTGATGGCCCTGTACTCCCACTACTAGTGTTAGTGTCTTATAACATGCCAAGGACATGTGTCATTGTTGTTCAACCAATGGCATAGATAGCTCATTACATGCAGATGCCTCATGGTCCACTTTCTTGTAGTATTTAGACTGCCAGCTCAATGTTACACCCACATCAGGGGTCTTTCCTTTTTTGACACTTCGCAGTCACATGCATCATGTGCCTTGTCGCATCTCTCATAATTGTCACCATCCTAGGGGTTTGTATGCTGAGAGGCTCCTTTGGATCTCCAGCTGTCAAGGTATTTCCAATACCTGTTGAGGCTGCACCTCCCACTTGATCTGGTATTCCACCGCCCTCTCTGATGGATGACTTGTTCACTTCTTGTTCCATTGACTTGTCTATATTGCTCTGATGTTGTACTATAGCTCCAGTGTCTGGCTCCTCACTGTGCATCGATTGCACAGCTGGTATAGCCTTTGTCCCCCTGCCTGCCCCCATCAAATGACACTGTATGACTCCATCTGACTTATCTATTTGACTGATTGTTCATTGATTACTGTGGATGTGCATTGTGATGTGCCTTGTCACAACTGGTATGGTACTCATACTTAGGGGTATATAAACCCATGTACTTTACCCTGTATCCTCAGTTTTTTGATAGCTTGCAACTCAGCTTCATCCCTTCACTCTGTCCTCATTCTCTCCTCCATGTGATCTCAGAAGAACTCACCAGAAGGAGCAAACCTCTGTTGGACCACTGCAATAACTGAGCCATAGGGGTAATGACATGTTTGGCCTGTAGACTCCCCCTTGTGTGCTTCATGCCTATTCCATTTGAAGAAGTCACCATGCTTGGGCATAACAAAATTGAAAAACTCAACACAGCTTTTGGGACTTGTTGACCTCTTCATGAAAGTCTACTCATCCCTGGTTACTGAACTTCAACAAACCATCTCTTAATGCACTAGGATCATTGCTCTCCCTACATGTAAAGACTAACTTGCCTTTGTCCTGCTTGTCAAACAAGATCAAGAAGCATCCCTCTACCCTCAATCAAATCCACTGCTCTACAGGCAGCCACTAGGCTTTAATAGATTGCCTCCCTAGAGCCAGCGCTCGTGTCTCCCTACATGTAAAGTCACTCATGTACAAACTGTAAACAACCCCTCCATGCTGACAGGTTTCTTTCAAGAAATAAATCCTCCCTCAGCCATCATTGTCACTATCTGTTAAAGTGTCTAATTCACAGAAATCGAAGCCTCCAGTCCCTCCTCATCCTAATCTGCTTGGGCTCAGTAGGAATCCACTGCTACCACCATCCTGCTGGGAAGACTTGGCCCTTTGGTTACCTCAACAAATCCCTGGTTATCTTATCTATCCTGGTTTAGGGATTCGGAAGTCACACTTAGTTCAGAAGAAGAAGACAATCAGAAGTCTGAGACTTCTTTTGGATCAGTCCTCAAGGAAGAACAAGAAGCACACAATCAAGAAGAAATGTCCATGACAATCAAGTCATGGAGATTCAGTTCCTGAAATGCCCCCAAGGACCATTTCAGAAGAGGAACTGAGACAGAGGTTGGAAGAACAAAGAGTTGCAATGGTGGAGGTGCTCTGCAGGGCAATGCATGCAACATCGAGCGACCTGTTCCCAACAGGTACACCTACTGACTCAGCTCTGCAAGAATGGTATCATAGGAACTTTGGAAAGGCTGTACCCCCAGAGCTGCCCACTGGTGGTAGCAGTAAGGGAAAAGCCAGAGCTGATGAAGATGATGACTATGCAGGCTGCCCACCCAACAGAGGTTGGGAGTTTAATGTCAGGCATCCTGGAGAATATGATGGAAGCCACAATGGGCTTCAGACCTGGATTATGCAGGTCGAAGGATACTTGAACCTGAACAAGCACATTTACAACACAGAGTCCCTCAAGATTTTGTTTGTGCTCACATACATGACCAAGGGCACTGCCATGTCATTTGCTGAGAACTATCAAAATGAAAACAAGATGCTTGATGGTACAATTTACTACACCAACACTTTTCAAAGGTTTGTTGAAAGGTTGAAGGCCACCTTTGAGTCAGGTGATCAAACCACCCTCACAATCTTGCATCTCTCAGATATCCAACAAGGCAAATGAGAACTTGAAGCATATATTGCAGAGTTTGTGGGGCTTGTGAACAAGGCTCAACTCAAGGAAGAATTGTGTGAAGCAGGGATCTTCTTCAGGAAAGGCTTGAATAAAGAATATTGTGACTGGGTTCTTAATTCTGGATGTGCCCCTTCCACAGTCATTGAGTGGATACAGTGTGCAGGAGAAGCCTGAACTGTGATTGCAACTGAAGCATATCCTAGAAGGGAAGGAATCTTGGTATGAATGCAAATTCATTCATTACTGCAGAGGTTCCCAAGATCCTGATGCAATGGACATTGACAAACACAAATGGAACATTAGACTGTTCCAGTTCAGAAATTAAGTGCTTCAATTGTGTAGCCAAAGGTCACATCAAGTGTGACTGTAAAGTCAAGGTCAAGACTCAACTGTCCAATGTCTGCATCATCCTCTTGGAGGACAGAACAAAGACTGCCTATGTCAGAGATTGTGAAGCAAATGTGGAGGAATGGAAGTTGTTGGGTTTTTAAAGGGGACTGATGAATCTCCTGCATCAGTCAGTCCCTGTTTCGATTTTGTCTGCTAAATGTACTTCTATAGATGAATGAATCGAATATGTGAATTTGCTCTCCTCTCAGGTTGGTCATTTTACCAGACTACAAGGCAGGAATATGGGCCTGTATTGACTCAGGCACTGAAGTCTCCCTCATCTTGGAGAAGATGGTCCAGAAACTTAGGATCCTGATGTATTGGGTGGAAAAGAAGTTCAAGACAACCTCATTCACTGGAAAGGATGAAGAGTGGGTAACCCACAAGGTAACCCTGAAAATGGAGATCAAGGAGCGCATTATTTGGGTCAAGTGTTATGTTGGACCCCTCGTCAGAAAAGAACATGTCCTTCTCAGGATGCTGTTCCTCAAGGAGTTCAAACCAAGAATGAACTGGGAAACTGGCAAAATTACATGCTGGGATGATGGGTATGTGTATCCTGAAGGATCTGACTATTTCGTCAAACAGGTAGTGCCAATTGGCATGGACAGTATGAAGGAACCTTCCAGTCTGTCCCTGGAAGTGGTAAAAACAGGCTTGGGTGAAACCCCCAAGGTTAAAATTAACAAAACTACTTTGTCTACAGACCTCGAGGCTGCCCTGGCAGCAAACAAGGAGGAAGTCAAGCTTCCCAAAACATACAAGGAGTTCACTAGGGTGTTCACAGAAGATGATATACCACTCCTGGCACATCAGCCAGGATTAGATCATGAGATTCAACTTCGTGAAGACTTCAAGCTGAAGAAAGCAATGGTATACCCAATGTCTCCTGATGAACTTAAAGTTTCAGATGAGTTCCTGGATGAAAATCTTAAATGCAAGAAAATTCGACTGTTGACTTTGCTGCAAGCAGCACTGGTATTTTTCGTTGCGAAGAAGGATGGAAAGAAGCAGCTAATTCAAGACTACCACTACCTTAATTTGTTCACCATCCTGGATGCACACCCATTGCCTAATGTGCAGGCTCTGTTCAATGAGCTTGTTGAATCCAAATACTACACCAAGTTCGACATCTGTTGGGGTTTTACAAACCTTTGGGTCAGAGAAGGAGATGAGTGGAAAGGAGCATTTATCATGCCAAGAGGGCTGTTCAAGCCCATGGTAGTGTTCTTCGGACAATGCAACTCACCCCCTTCTTTCCAAAGGTACATGGATAAAACCTTTGACTCTCAATGTGGCAAACAGGTAGGGTATATGGATGACATTGCCATTCATGCCAAGACAAGAGAGGAGCTTTCGAACCTGTGTTCATGAGTTCCTGAAGATCTGTGAAAAGGAAGGTCTACACCTCAAGATTAGCAAGTGTGTCTTCAAGGCTGAAGAAATAGAATTCCTTGGAATGATTATTGGAGAAGGGCATATGGAGACTTCACTGATGAAGACTGACACCATCAGTACCTGGGAAGCCCCTGACAACCTTATGGGACTTCACAGATTCCTTCGGATTCTGTAACTTCTACTGCAAGTTCATCCCTTCCTTCTCAAGCATTGCTTGACCCCTACATGACCTAACCAAGAAAGGGGTTTCATACCAGTGGACTCTGAAATCCAATGCTGCATTCGAAAAGTTAAAATCTTTGTTATGCTCCTCTTCCAGTCCTCACTATCCCAGATTTCTCGAAGCCCTTTGCTCTCTTTTATGGATGCTTTGAAGCTTGGAACTGGTGTGGTCCTCATGCAAAAAGGAGTTGACAATGAGTGGCATCCATGCTCCTACTTGTCCCAGTCCCTGGTCAGAGCTGAGCAGCACTACCAGGTCTACGACTTGGAAATGCTTGCCATCATTCAGGCCCTCAAGGCCTTCTGCCCTTACCCCCTCTCTCCTGTTGAACCTACTGTGGTCTTCACTGACCACAAGAATTTGGAGTACTATTGTGAGCCTCAGCAGCTCACCCCTCACCAGGCCTGCTGGGCTGCTACTACCCAGTCTTATCCTATCCAGTTCTCCTGGCAGGCTGGTCACCTACAGGTCCCAGCTGACACTCTTTCCCACAAAGGCACTCTTGAGGAGCCCACCCCTGTGGCCATGGTCCTTCCCCCAGACCTTTGGCTTTCAGAGGGGGTGGATTCCTGAATTCACCTTGTTTCACCCTCTTTTTCAATTACAAAATTACAAAAACAACTGAAAAACAACTGTCTCACATGCATTGGACATCTACCTGCTTGGATTGAGTGTTCCAAGTCTAACTCCAAGCCATATTCCCACCCGAATGAGGAAAAGCCAAAGGGGAATTGGCTGTCTGATGCTCACCCTTTGAGGAAACCAGTAAAAGGAGCACATGGAGTTTACACAACATCCATGGACCTGTACAAACACATCAAGAATGATATGCCAAAGGATTTGACAGGTCTGGAAGCAAAAGATAACATCACAATTGCAGAGGATGGAACAAAATGGTTCAGAACCACACACCTCTATATTCCCCCAGAAGATCACCATCATTGCATGTGCTTGTATCACAATCATGAGTTGGCAGGACACCCCAGACAGAAGGTGATGTTCACAAAGATGCGAAAGGAAGTATGGTGGGAAGGTATGGGAAAAGATATATGAGCTTACATGGCAGGTTGCCCTACATGTCAGACCACCAAGGTGGTGACTCACCTGCCAACACTGCCTGTTGTCCCACACAATACACCCAAGGCTGTGTTTCCATTCCAACAAATATCTATGGATCTCATCACTGATCTCCTGGTCTCAGGAGAACAAAAATTCGACTCTATTCTCACAGTTGTTGATCAGGGGCTGTCTAAAGCCACCCTGTTTGTTCTGTGTCATAAAACAATTGATTCTGTCAGCATTGCCTGACTCTTCCATCAATTCATCTATTCCCGTTTCGGTGTCCCAGAATCAGTAATCTTGGATTGCAGACTGCAATTTGCATCTTCCTTCACAAAGGAACTCTACAAAGCAATAGGGGTAAAACTGAAACTTTCAACAGGATATCACCCACAGACAAATGGAGAGAGCAAACATGTCAACCAGGACATCCTCATGCACAGGAAAGCACAAGATCTGATGCATTTGCACTCGAAAGGGTCTTATGTGCCACCCAGGGTCGGAGATCAAGTCCTCCTGGATACCAGGCACCTTTGTATCAAAAACCAGTGCAACAAGATTGCACCCCAACATCTTGGGCCATTCAAGGTGACTCAGGTTGTCTCTCTGGTTGCTTTCTGATTGGAGCTTCTGCTGACTTGGAAAGTTCATCCTGTGTTCCACACCTCTCAGATCTATCTGTTCACCAAAAATGACACTTATGGAGCTGCACCTGCAGCACTGCTACCGGAACTTGTTGATGATGGAATTGAATGGGAGGTCGAGTCAATAATCAATCACAAGGTTGATGGGCACAGAGGTAAATGAAGGTATTTGGTCAAGTGGAAAGGGTTCCCCCATTCATCAAATACATGGGAGCCCAAAGAACATATAAAAGACCATGCTTCGGAAGCCTTAGATCAATACAAGCTCGCTCATCACCTTCAAAACTAATGGACTCTCCTTGCTCTGTCAACACCAAGAATGACTATGCTGACCTCCCCCTTGCAGAATCTGTTTATGACCCCACAGCCAACAGGGATGACCTCTTCATCCCCCCTATCACTGTCTATGCCCCTGCCTCACCTCCAATGGCTGCCACTGGCTTTTCTGACTCCTACCCCTCATCCCCCATCTTGTAGCTTCATGTGACATTTCCCCCTCTTGCCCACCCTCTCCAACTGCATCCACACATGGGTTTCTTGGTCAAGAGGGTCCCCACCCCTAAGGCCAGAGTCTCCACCAGTGGGGACAGTAACCAGCAGGGAAAGGGGAAGGGTAAAGCATGAGCTGATGATGACCCCAATAACAGAACCACCAAGGCCAGTCCTGCCCATGCTCCTGAATCTCCTGACATATGCACTGCCTTCACCACCTACTCTGATGGTGCTCAACACACTGCCCTCGATCTCCTTGCCTTGGCAGCCCTTGCCAGGGATGATGAGCAGTGATTACCTGGATGTTATTAGGGTGCTTGACATCTTCCATGATGGGGACAACATTGACAGGTGCTCACCAGAACAGGTTGAGTATTTTGGGCTGCTGTCTGAAATCTACAGAGTGACAGATGTGATCAACTCTGCTGTCTCAAAGATACACACCTGAAAGCTTACTGGGACTGCGCCCCTGTTGGAGGTAATAATGATTAACATGCTGGAGTGGAGTTTGTTGGAACTTCTGGAAGCCATCACCAGTGGTGCCTATCACCACCTTCTTCATCAACAGATCAGAGAGTTCCTTGCTCTGCCCACTTCTCACCTTCTTGATCGCATTCACCTGAAACAAGAGGAATCATCAGTTTCCCACAAACAGAAGCAAGCAGATCAAGAGAAGACTGATATGTGGAAGCTGCTGGAGTTAGGATGTGTCAATTCGAGCAACTTATACAAAGAGGTTGGTGCTCAGCTTAGGACTGGGACTCACAACTCCACTTGGGAGGTCCTTCTGCAGGATGTGTTGTGGGCTGGAATGCACAAGAACTATCACAATGCTATCTATGCCACCGATCCTCTCCCTGCAACTCCCTTTGTCCCCATCCCTCTCAATCAACTTTGGTTCTACCTCAGAGGGCAGACCCCTGTTCCTGCCGACCATGTACTTTACCAACATGCATGTTTCCAGTGTTGTTACCTGGGACATTGGTCATGCTGCAATGGATGTGGCTCCCATTTTACTCCAGCCCTTGAGGAACTGCCATCTCCATTGCCTCCATTGCCCATTGCTAACCACACATGTTCCCACATCTATACTACTTGCCAACCCCTTTCCACTCACCCTGCTAATGCATCTGGGTCATCCTCAAGGGTCTGAGGACCTTAGAGGGGGGGTGATGTTATGCCCATGTCAGCGGTCTTTCCTTTTTTGACTCTTCACAGTCACATGTGTCATGTGCCTTGTCATGTCTCTCATAATTGTCACCATCCTAGGGGTTCATATGCTGAGAGGCTCCTTTGGATCTCCAGCTGTCAAGGTATTTCCAATACCTGTCAAGGCCATGCCTCCTGCTTGATCCAGTATTCCACTGCCCTCTCTGATGGATGACTTGTTCACTTCTTGTTCCATTGACTTGTCTATATTGCTCTGATGTTGTACTATAGCTCTGGTGTCTGGCTCCTCACTGCGCATTGATTGCACAGCCAGTATAGCCTTTGTCCCCCTGCCTACCCCCATCAAATGACACTGTATGACTCCATCTGACTTATCTATTTGACTGATTGTTTCATTGATTACTGCAGATATGTGTCACAACACACCTTGTCATGACTGGTACAGTACTCATACTTAGGGGTATATAAACCCACATACTTTACCCTGTATCCTCAGTTTTTCAATAGCTTGCAACTCAGCTTCATCCCTTTGCTCTGTCCTCATTCCCTCCTCCATGTGATCTCAGAAGAACTCACCAGAAGGAGTGAACCTCTGTCAGACCACTGCAATAACTGAGCCATAGGGGTAACAACACATTTGGCCTGTAGACTCCCCCTCATGTGCTTCATGCCTATTCCATTTGAAGAAGTCACCATGCTCAGGCATAACACTCAAGTCCTGCAACCCCAGACTTGAGCTGCTCAATCATATGCAGCATTCCTCAGACCTTTGCCCTCAGTACTTCCTTTGGAAGTCACTCTTACTGGAATTGCCAAATCCCTTGTTGTTTACAAGGGTTACTGCAGCTGTCTGCTCAGTAGAAACTATAGTCTGTGGCTGAGCTCACCCTACACTTTGACTTCAGTCTTAGTGTAACAAAAGTTCAAGTCTCCACAGCCTATTGGACAAAGGTCACTGTTTAGTGTACCACCACAAATCCCCAAAACAACCAACATTGGGCACTGTTGTGACCCACATGAGTAGAATTGTCATCAGATGAAGAACAGGAGAGCACTGTCACTGACACCTCCTCCAATGAACCTGAACAACCAGTGTGAGTCAAAGTGTGGTTCAGTGGTGAAAACCAACCAAAACCAACATGAAAGACAATGAAAGTGAGTGGTGGTATACCTATGCAGTACCTAGATGGTAGAACCTTTGATTTGGGTGGGTTTTTGTGAGTTACAACACTCAAAGGCAAGTGCTGAGGGTTGGGGGTGCTCCTGATGAAGAGGGAGCAAGAATGTGAAAAGATTGTGATGGGGTAGACTGCTGTCAGCCTACAGAAGGATAGATGATGACTTAATTAGATGTCCTGAGCTGCACTGAGCTCAGGGAGGACTTGGAGAAAAGCTTGATTGATGATAGGTGTCAAGTTTGGGCCTACTCCAACCAACTCCAATGCTAAACAAGGTCTGGGGAGAGGTTCAGAAGCAAGTCCAACACAGAGGAACAGAACTCCAACTGGCAGAGTGTTGGCAGGGATGAAGTCCACTGAGACAGAGGCAGAGCAGAGGGTGTGGCTCATGTGCTACCCCCTTGCACAATCTCAGCCCTCATATTTCAGAGGTAGAGACCAGATGGATAGTCAGAGGTAACTCTGACAGACAGAAGATGGAGAGAGGAGTAGGAACTGAGTTGATATTCATACTAAAGAACAGCAGAGTACAACACATGCTTTTATACTGCTACAGAGGTACAGTGATCAGAATCAGAACTGACATATGGAGACTTGTCAAATTTCAAGTAAAACTTTCTAGACAATGAATGAAGGGAAGACAGAGAACATACAACAGGTAACATAGAACAACCCAAAAAGGAAACAGTCCAGGTGCTGGACCATGCAGCACATGTGCTGTGGAGTACCTGACTGCATACTGTCAAGGAGAAGTCTGAAAGGAGGTCACATGACCACTCAGAGAACAGGCTGCACAGTCTGATGGTAGGCCAGTACAAGTCCAACAGCAGTCAGAGCAGAGAAGGTTTGTAAATGACAAAGGATGGGCAGAGTAGGTGTGGAGTGAGTGAGGACTTGGGATAATCACATGGTCATGACAATAGGTGATGATAGATAAAGTAGATGATAGCTAGACCCTTAGTAAAGTCTCAAGTATTGAAGCTGCTGAATGAATTACTGAGAGATGATGAATTGTGAGCAAGAGGGGCTCTCTCTGACATCTTCTTCTTTTTCAGCTATCTAAGTACAGTGACTTATATACAGTACAAGACTGTTGCCTATGGAACACAAGGTGCAAACACTTGGTAAGTGATTTGTAAGTGATAAGTAAGGAATGTAAGCAGTGGGTAATTGTCTTAGAAGCATTGGTGAGCATTGGTAAGGATAAGTAAGCCAAAAAGCAAAGAATCAGTAAGCAAGGTCAAAAGATTAGTGAGTATTTGCAATAGGTGTGTCAAGGACAGTCAGAATTTCAAAGTATGAGTCTAGTAATGTCAGAAACTGGGTAAGTGCACTGGAATCACATTAGGGGGAGGCTGTGCATGTCACATCTAGAAGAGATTGCTTCTAAGCCAAGGTGGGATGACAGAGGCAGTGCTGATCTGATGCCAATACAGTACATCCAAAAACAGACAGGGTGAGTCAGATGTCAACAGGGGTCAAGCTTTGGGGGTCTGTGGGGTGACAGGAGCATAGGGGATTGCAACTTCCCCCCCCCCCCCAACTGTCTTCTCAGTGAAGCAAATAAAAACTTCATGAATGAGGCTCTGTTGGAAGAGAGGATGAAGGGGGAGCATCTTCTGCTGTATCTTGCAATAAGGAGGCAAGATGTGCATCATACTCATCATGGATGTGATCAGGGAGAGTGGAGAACAGTAGATTATACTGTAGCTGTTGCAATTTTGGAAGACTGACAGATGAGACTGGTATGAAGACATTGCAGGGAGCAGGGAGGAAGGATCCATATGCTTCTTGGACTGGAGAGACTGAAACAACCACATAAGACCTTTCTAAGCAAATGACAGACCTGAGGTGACCAAAGAATGTCCTCCTAGAGGTCATACTGATGAAAAGAACATGCTGTCCAAGCTGGATGGGTTGAGAGGGGGCAGACAAGGATGGGATGTACCAGGATGCTTCAGGATGGAAGCTGGTAGGAATTCTTGGTAGATATACATATCCATGGTCCCTAGCAAAGGGGACAAGTGAAATGATTGATGTGGAGGTGGCCATATCAGAAGAATTAGCAAAATGACCATCATTTGGAGCTGTAGAAATGTGTGGAGTGTGCAGATCCTTCCCAATTTTGGAAGGTAGGATTGCATGGCTGAGCACTATAAGTGAGTGTGGGAATGGTGTTGGTACCTGTGGAATTGGTGGAGATACATTGAAAACTGGAAGGCTGTACATGGGCACTTAAGAATTTTTATTGGTGCATAACTTGCTCCCTTCTTTTTTCTTTGGCATTGATGACTTGTTCTTGTGTGATGGATGACTGCCAAGGTCCCTGGCTGTTGTTTGTTGCATGAGGGCTATAGACTTCATTTCCATTCATCAGCAGTATCCATGTCCACATCACCAAACACCTTTGGTGTGTGACACTGGATAGAGGCTTTACCTCTGGTGTCCTCCTGAATCTCTTCACCCAGTCCCTTTCCTCACTCAGTACATCCATTACACCTGTACCTGCCCCCATCCCAACTCCTGCACCCCTGCCCCCACCCCAGAATATGATGTCCAGTTCATTGTCAAAGGCAATGACTAGCACTACTACCATCAAAGCCACCAAATTGAAGATTGGTGCCCTGTCTGATTTTGACAGTGACCCAAAGAATGCCATGAGCTGGCTGTTCTCAATCCAGACCTATCTCATGGTCAATGAAGAAGTGTATGATCCCAACACCAAACAAGTTGTCTATGTGCTATTGTACATGGAGAAAGGGGTTGCTCCCTCTTGGGCAGCAACCTTCCAGAAGACATCTCTGGAAAAGAGCCCCCCAAGTTTCAGCTCCTTTGCTGATTCTGTCATCATTGCCTTCAAGGCCTCATTCACCTTGCCTGACTCTGCTGGTGTAGCAATCACCAAATTGTGCACCATGAAACCAAAATAGTCTGTGGAACAATACCAATGGAGTACTCCCTCCATCATGACCATACAACCATGCCATCAACCTTGTAGAGGACTTTGTTCTCAAGGTGGCTAAAGCATACCCACTCTCTCCCTCTGAAAGAGAGTCCACAGAAAGGTTCATCAAAGAGAACCTTTGAGAAGGAAAGATTTGCCCCTCAAAGTCTCCCCAAGCCACACTGTTCTTCTTTGTTGGAAAGAAAGATGGCTCCCTTCACCCATGTCAGGACTACTGATACCTGAACAAGAACACTGTGAAGGATGTGTACCCCCTCCCTCTGATCTCAGATCTCATCAACAAACTTAAAGGAGCTTCACAAAGATGGATGTGAGGTCAGGCTATAATAATGTCTGAATCAAGGAAGGAGACCAATGGAAACCCACATGTATCATGCATAAAGGACTCTTTGAACCCACTGTTATGTTCTTTGGCCTATGCAATTCCCCTGCCACATTCCAGTGATTCATGAATGACTCTTTCAGAGACATGATTGCTGAAGGATGGCTGGTTGTCTACATGGATGACCTCCTCATCTTCTCTACCAATGCTGAAGACCACAAATGAAGAACCTGTTGTGTCCTTGAATGAATGAGGGAGCTACCACTGCCCCTCAAACTTGAAAAAATGTCATTTTGATCTTACTGAGGTGGAATATCTTGGTATGATCATCAAGGAAAACACTGTCAGCATTGACCCTGTCAAGGTCCAAGGCATTGCTGAGTGGCCTGTCCTGAAGAAGGTTAAGGATGTGCAATCTTTCCTAGGATTCACAAACTTCTATTGAAGATTTGTCCCTTACTATTCAGACATTGCCCAACCCCTGATTGACCTTACCAAGAAAACAGTTACATGGGAATGGTCAAAGAAATGCCAAAACACCTTTGAACTCCTGAAAAGGATTTTCATGGCCCAACCAACTCTTTGAATGCCTGATACCTCTCAGCCATTTGCAATAACTACCAATGCTGCAGGGAGCAGGTATCTGCTACCTAGTATGGGGGTGTGACTCATTGCAACAGACTCTCCCCACTCACTCTTCCCCTCTTGACACCTGAGTCCAGCATGTCATCATCCCCATCTCCTCATCTATTGGTGCTAGAGCTGCAGCTATCATCACCTGAAAAGGGCAGATCATCCAGCACAATGCTGCAAGCCTCATGGGTCACTTTGTAGAGTGCTGGTGGGTGCATTGACACAGCCAAACTGATCTTGCAGCTCTTGCAAGGTTCCTCTGAGCAATCCACACCTGACTCAAGCTCCAAATCTAGCCCTGGAAATACTGAGGGGCCCAGTGATGCGATCCAGTCACCTGTAGAAGGATCAGGGAAGTTGCTCTGGAGGGCTAGTGTGATTGGTGATTCTGTGTGACTGCTGAGCAGAACTATGGTGTCATGTGATACAGGCAGAGGCATGACTCTCTCTGCTGGTCCTTTGACTTGGCTTGACAGGGTCCCAGCTCCTTCTTGAGGCTTTCCTGCCACAGGCACAGCATGCAACACATTGTGACAAAATCTCTCCCCACTTGCTCTTCTCCTCTCAACACCTGAGCCCAGTGCTTCATCATCCCACTCATCACTCTCAAAGGGCAGTCTGACAGGTGAGTCTGTGTGACTGCAAACTGGAGCTGTGAGGTCACAAAGCTGTGGTGAGGGTGTGACTCTTGTTGATGGTCCCTCAACTTAGCTTGACAGGGTCCCAATTCCTTCTCAAGGTCCACCCATCATGGGCATAGCCTGTGACTCATTGTGACATGGCCTCTCCTCATCCTCTCCTCCTCTCTCATCCCACAAACCCAGCACTTCATCATCTGCACACACTCCTCTATCCTTGCTTCAATGATGGACATTTCCACCTGCAAAGGGTAGCTTGAATAGTCTGATGCCCCCAATATCATAGCTTGCTTCGCAGAGTGCTAGCAGGGGGATCGATGCGACTAAGCTGGCCTCAGTACTCTCGCCAGGCCCCTCTGTGCAATCTTCTTCCAACTCTAGGTCCAAATCTAGTGCCTCAAACACTGAGGGACCCAGTGACTCAACCCAGTCATTGGCACATGTGTTGGAATCCTTGCCCTTGGATGCTAGCTTGACAGGTGAGTCTGTGCAATCACAAGGTGGGACTCTGCAGTCACATGGGCAGTTGACAGATTTGGGAGTCAAGTTGATGACATGTTCAGGGGATGCCTCGCTTCTGATGGCAGGTAGGACCCTTTGCAATGACCCTGGCCTGACCTCCAACAGGTTACATGATGTAGTGGCTACTATTGGGTAATCAGTGGTGGGCCACAAGGTGATCTCTGATGCAACAGGAATCTCGATCTGGGGGGCAGGTGCAAGTGCATGAAATGAGGTCGACCTCATCTCAATGACCTGTGGAACCAGTCTTGGTGGCACTCATTCAAGTCTCAATGCATAGTGCCAGGCATGAGGGCTGAGGGGGACACTCCAGGAGTCAACAGCACACATCTCTGTGATCTTTGGAGCAACTGGATGTGACACAACAGGAGTCTGGGCAGGAGGGGTGGGAGGCACTGTGACAGGCTGGGAAGGGTAATAGGGAGCTGCAATGTCAGTGTAGAAAGCATAGTCTTCTGCCTCAGGGTAGACAATCAGGAGCTCATTGACAAACCAGTCCCAGCTGTCACCTCTGCTAGAGTCAAGCAAGGTCCAGAGCTCTGCATCACTGTGACTGAGGTACCTGAGTGTGACCTGAATCTTTCCTAGAGGGGATGAGCAGCCAAATACATCACACAGTCACTTGACATTATTTAGGTAGTGCAACAAGTCACATGGTTCACCTGAGCACCTTGGCACATTGTGTGAACTGCAAGGGGGCAAAGACATGGTCTCTTGAGTGATAGTGTGACTTCAGTGGGACTAGGGGGATGAATGATGCAAGTGAAGGCCAATCAAAGCAAGCAGCAGTACAGGGGCCAAGTCTGGTTGGACTGGAGTTAAGGCCAGGGGTCAGGGGTCAAGTCTGGAGGTCCAGACTTAAGACCAGCATCATGGGAAGCTGGCCAGTCTCAGAGTGTGCACAGGGGGAAGCCAGTCCAGAGTTGGATCTACCTCCCTTGGTCTCAGCTTATGTGCTGTACCCTTATGCAAGCCAGGGAGAGGTCTGGGACAGGGGCCAGGGATAGCTTAAGGCTTGGCCTTAGCTATAGAGTAGACTTGAGGGTAGTATGGAGTTGAGGGTAATACTTAGTTGATATTCTGACTGGAGTGCTATAATGTATGTACATGGTTAAATATGTGAGGCCAGTCCAGAGTAATGAACATGAAGCTGGACTTGTTGATAAGCCATTAGCAAGATGATTAGCAAGAGAGGATAGCCACAGAGGCTGTGCTGAGGCTAATAGTCAAAGTCCAGGTGACCAGCATAACCAGAGTTGGACACAGGTTTTGTACAGTAAGCAAGGATCAGCAAAGGGGACTAAACTAAGTATAGTGCAAACATGGGAAAACAGACTGGAGTTATGTCCAGGTGACCCAGACATGGACCTGGGAGGACTGGGGTGGAGCAGTGCAAGGCTGGGATGCTGGAGTGGACTGGAGATAGGGGTAAAATACCAGACTTGAGTTATTTAGGCTGGAGTTGGGTGTTTTAGGGCTGGAACTAGGTTTTCTAGGCTAGACTAGGACTGGACCTGACTGGAGATAGGGGCTAGGGGTCCAGACTGGACTGGGATTGAGTCTGAGAGTCATGGATGTGACAGCTCCAAAGATGTGGGGAGCAGGTATCTGCTACCTAGTATGGGGTTGTGGGCTCCAGCCTAGGGATAGGTGATCTGAAGGGGTGAGTTCAACCCAAGGGGAGTCATTCTAGCAGTAGGAGGGTGATAGGGAGTGAATGCAACCAACTCACACAAGTAGATCAACCTGTAATTGAAAAGAGTGATGGTTTAAGGGGTAGATGAGCTTCAAGCTAGCCTAGAAAGTGTTGCAACTATGCCTGTGACTCAGTGCTAGGCAGGGGAAATGGAAGGGTCATGTCAATGTCATTACTTCTGCTCTCTCTCTGTCTCTAACTTGGAGGCTTCAAAGTTGCTATTTTTCCTGTTGATGATGACAGGTATATGTGTAGCTACATGCAGAGTATGTAACTATGAATTAAGTAACATCAAAAGTCAAAAGAGTGACAGGAAATGATGGGAATTAGCTGAGATTGACATAATGATGGCCATGAGGCCCATATAGCATTGGCAATCAAAAGAGTGACTAAAATAAAGGAAGTAAAAGGAAGTGCAAGTGGTCTGAAGGGAAGTGAACAAGAAGACAGTGAAAGCAACAAGAAAGCACTTACATAACCAACAGTGTGAACCTGAAGAGCAGAAGCAAGTGAGCACAGGTGGCCAGAAACTGTCACAAGTGTCAGACCTTCATTTCAATGGCCAAGGGGAGTGCCTAGAGGTAATGCGATGGCAGGGGAAGTGAGTTGACTGAAATGGATGGAGTATTGGGTGTCCGGGAGTGCAGAGGGTGTCAAAGATGCTTGAGAGGGGTTGCATTTGTGTCACATTTGTTGCAATGCCTATAGAAGCTTAGTAGACTCCCTATTGACACTATACACACACTCCTGGTGTAGGGAGATCACTCTCCCCACAATGTGTCAAAGTATGCAACTGGAGGCATTCTCCTCCAAGAAGACTCTAATGGCCAGTGGCAACCCTGTGCCTTTATCTCCCAGTCATTTAACCCTGCAGAAAGAAATCACAACATCTATGAGAGAACTACTAGGGGTTATTCAAGGAGTGAAAACCTGGAGACATTCTCCATGGATCCCCATTCCAGGTCAAGGTTTTCACTGACCACAAGAACTTGACCTACTTCAAGGCCCCCAAAAACCTGAATCATTGCCAAGCTCATTGGCTCCTTGACCTTGCAGATTTTGATCTGCAACCTGAACATGTCCCAGGCAAAGACCTGGCTTCCCCAGATGCCCTCTCTTGTTGACCTGACCATGTCCCTGACAATGATGAAGATAACATGGGGGTGACCCTCCTCCCACAAACAATGTTCATCAACCTTATCAATACCAACCTTACTCAAAAGGTTGCATCTTCCTCCATGTTGGACCCCATCATCCAAACAGCTCTTTGAGCCATTGAAAATGTTGACATGCCACTTCCATTCAAATCCCATCTCTCTGATTGGAAGTTTGACAATGGCATATTTCTCTATAAAGATCAGGTGTGCATCCTTGATGACCCCACCCTCCAACAGACTGTCATGACCAACCACCATGATCACCCCTCTGCTGGACACCCCAGTGTCTTAAAAACCCATCAGCTCATCTCTTCCAAGTTCTGGTGGCCAGGACTTGTGTCCTTTGTCAGAAAATACATTGAAGGCTGTGCTGCATGCCAACAGAATAAGGAAAACACCCATCTGATGACCCCTCCCCTTATGCCCATCCCCTTGACCTTGACCTGCTCCTTCCAACAGATCTCCTGCAATCTGGTTACTGACTTACCCCTTTCCAAAGGTTATGATTCCCTGTTGGTTGTGGTAGACCATGGGCTTACAAAGGGGGTGATTTTATTACCTATGAAGAAAACTGCCTCCACTACTGATATCACAGCCTTGTTTGTCAGGAAAGTCTACTCCTGCTTTGGGTTGTATGACAAAATCATCTCTGATCAAGGCCCTCAGTTTGCCTCAGCTTTTGCACAAGAACTTGTATCCCTCCTAGGGTACTTCCTCACTCTTTCCATGGCATACCACCCTCAGACTGATGGAGAAACAGAATGTGTTAACCAAGAGGTTGGAACTTGCCTCCACATCTTTTGCCAGAATGATCCCACTCTCTGGGTGGACAACCTTCCTATGGCAAAATTTGCACAAAATCACCATCCCCATTCTGTTACCCATCAATTGCCATTCTACCTCATGTATGGCTCTGAACTGAAACCCCTTCTATCCCTGATTGTGGACACCCACCTTCCTGCCACTGAGTCTAGACTCAAGGAACTCCAAAAAGCTAGAGAAGAAGCCCTTGCAGCTCATGATCTAGCCAGAAAAACAATGAAAGACCATTCTTCCTGACCCTTCACCCCATTTCAAAAAGGTGATAAGGTCTGGCTAGAAGCACAGAACCTAAAGCATTCCTATGAAAATAGGAAACTAGCACCAAAGAGAGAAGGACCCTTCTTAATCTCTGACATCTTCTCTCTGATCACCTATTGCCTTGTGATCCCCACACAATGGAAGATACACAACACATTCCATGCCTCCCTGTCATGACCATGCATTTGTTGTGAGTCAAAGTGAGGTTCAGTGGTGAAAACCAACCAAAACCAACACAAAAGACAATGAAAGCGAGTGGTGGTGTGCCTATGTGGTACCTAGATGGTAGAACCTGTTCTTTGGGAGGGTTTTTGCAAGCTACAACACTCAAAGATGAGTGCTGAGGGTTGGGGGTGCTCCTGATGAAGAGGGAGCAAGAATGTGATAGAAAGTGACAGGGTAGACTGCTGTCAGCCTACAGAAGGATGGATGGTGACTTAATTCGATGTCCTAAGCTGTACTGAGCTCAGGGAGGGCTTGGAGTGAAGTATATGGATGATAGATGATGATAAGCGAAGTAGATGATAGCTAGACCCTTAATAAAGTCTCAACTATTGAAGCTGATGAATGATTTACTGAGAGATGATAAATTGTGAGCAAGAGGGGCTCTCTGATGTCTTCTTCTTTGCTACCTAAGTACAGTGACTTATATACAGTACAGGGGCATTGCCTATGGAAAACAAGGTGCAAACACTTGGTAAGTGATTGGTAACTGATGAGTAAGGAATGTAAGCGATGGGTAATCGTCTTGGAAAGCATTGGTAAGCATTGGTAAGGATAAGTAAGCCAAAAAGCGAAGAATCAGTAAGCAAAGTCAAACAAGCAAGTGTGGGAATGGTTTCGGTGTCTGCAGAACTGGTGGAGATACATCGAAAACCGGAATGCTGTACATGGGCACTTAAGAATTTTATTGGCACTTAACCTGCCTCCTCCTTTTTCTTTGGCATTGACAACCTGTTCTTGTGCGAGGGATGACTGCTGACATTGCTGGCTGTCCTTCTTTGCATGAGGGCTATGGTCTTCACCTCCATTCATCAGCTACATCCATGTCCACCTCACCAAACACCTTTGGTGTGTGACACCACTCCCTCAATGAGTACATCACCAACTTCCGCAACTGCCTTAACAGGGCCAGTATCTCCACCAAAGACTTGACTGCAGCAGTCTTCTTCAGGAAAGCACTCAGTGAAGAAGTCAACCAATGGATCCTCATGGCTGGCCCTAAGCCAGATTCAGTCGAAGAATGGATCCAAAGGGTGATGGCAACACACATGGTGATGGCTACACTTAAGGTCTTTGCTGGAAAGGCCACCTTCCAGGACCACTCTTACTTATGGAAACAAGAGCAGCCTTCACACAGATCAAAATCCTCTTCATCTCTGAAAATTCTGTACCAAGACCCTTATGCCATGGATGTTGATTGGAAGTCCAAGGTCCAATCACAGAGTGAAGCTCCTACCTGTTATGGATGTGGTAAGACAGGACACATGAAGTCTAAATGTCCCTTGTCCACAACAAACACTAGGTCTTCCTTGGCCCAGAAGTTCTGCACTCACATCCTGGCAATGCTCAAGGAATTCAATAAGATGACAGAAGAAGAGGAGGATGAACCCAAGGATAAGTACAGTGGGGAGAATGACAAACCCACAGACAATGGGGGACCAAAGGGTTACCCAGATTTTTGAATGGCTCTCCTGGTGTAGCATCAGGAAGAGAGCCTATCATATCACACAAAATAGAGGTTAAGATAGGAACTGAGAAAGTGTATGATTATGAACAAGATATGTCAATCACTTCTATCACTGGTTTTGCTTACCTCATTGATTGTGAAAATGCTACTGTCTGAACCATCCTCAACTTGGGTGCCAAAACAAATATCATCAATCCAGCAATAGTCCAGTACCCAGACAATGCCAGTCCTTTCAAGAAATAACCATGAACCAGGCACAAGTTTTTCTCCTTATCTGTTTCACCTATCTCATTGTTACCATGTCTTGTTTCCCTTACTCTGCTTTTATTTTGTTCTCTTTCATACCTTAGAACCAGAACCAGGTGTTGGTATTCACAAGCACATGGGTACAAGAAAAAGACACTACTCTGTGCATGCATAACTTCAGGCCTGGGACCCAGCAGAACTGGCACTGGTCTGGTCACCTGACTCAGACTGGGACCAGCTTTCCTCTTCCTCCCTCAGCCCCTCCAGCCCCTCTTCAAGCCCCTCAATGCCCCTGTCTTCCTCATTGGTGGTGTCCCAGTCTGAAGGCATGTCTGGTGCAAGAAACTTGAAGTGTTCCTCAATGTAAGTCTTGTAGGACTGGGTGAACTGGTAGAAATTCCTCAAGACTTCCTTCTGCACCATTGCCAGACTGGCCACATTGTCAGTGACATGCTTGACCACTTTGATCAGGTACTCCATTTGAGCACTGGTCACTGAACCAGTCTCAACCTCTGCACCAGCTGCCTTTGTCACACTGGCCTTCTTCATCAAGGGTCCTTCTCCCACATCCTCCTCCTCATCATCTGTGCCCTCAAGTACTTTGGTGGATGACCACCTCAACCTTTTCTTCTTCTCCCTGGCACAAGGGGAGGTCATGTCAGCTTTTCTCTTCCCCTTGTCCCCAGCTGGTGTAAGTTAGGTAAAAAGCGGACTAGGAGACTGCAGGGGACTCCTGGGGGTAGATAGAAAGGGTCTAGTTTGACCCAGAGGAGCTCAGTGCTTGGAATTGAGAAAAGAGGTGACAGAGTGGATTTTGGTTGGGCAGAATGAATGGAGCAGTAAAGGGAGTGAGTAATGGCATCTGGAGGTCATCTGGGAGTGCCTCAATGAGGGCTTGTCACAGTCTTTCATTTGCAGTCTTCACTTGTCACTGTCTTGCAGTCTGGTTCTTCTTTTTTAAAAAAAATTGTGTTCCTGGACACTGTTAGGCCCGGGTCTGTAATCTCTTTGTTGTCCATGATCATACCAGACTTAATGGGACCATTAGGTCCAGTCATGTGCTGGGGAGGGGTTGGAGAGATTGGAATGTTGGGGTTTGTTCATCACACCTTGGAATGCTGTGCAAACAACTTGCAGGCATACTTTGTAACATGTCATGGACAGTGACATGCATCACTTGTGTACTGGTGTCAGTGATGATGCTGCTATGAGTTACGAGTTTATACAGCAAGAGTATACATTGGAGTGCATTATGGTGTGCAGTGATCTTAGTGTGGGGTCTGTGTACCCTAGTGGACTGTTGTTAGTCTGTCATGCAAGCTCTGTTCATGAGTTCATGGAACAGTACCCCTACTTGATGTTGAAAGCTATCAAATCTATTGCAGAACACCATGGTGTGTTTTTGCATTCTTGCAGATGTCAGAGCTATTCAAAGGGGGGATACACAGGCACAACAACAACAAATAGTAACAGAGGTACAAGGAGAATGATATAGTTATCCACCAATAGCATCAATGAGTGAGAAACTTGACATCATCTGTGACTGGCAAAAAAACATGTCAGTGCAGCACCTCACAGAGGACATGTGTGCTGTGTGTGCACAAATGGTTTCATGCAGGGATCTTGTTGATGTTTTTCCAACTGCAGAGATGCTTACAGTGTTAAGAAATGACTGGTTACCAGTGGCATGTCTTCCTCAGACATATGATCTAGCAAAATACTGTGGGGCCATTCTTTGCCTGTGCAGGATGAGTCATTTAGATGATGTTGCAGATATACAGATGTGCTCTTCATGTCAAAAGCCATTGATGGCGAAGATGGTACAGCAACCAAAGGATGTGATGGCTAATTTTCAATATTTCATGCATGCAAAGCTGCCACAGGAGGTTCAAGATGGTTTTGGGACCACAAGTACTTTGGAGTTAATGCTTGTCATACTACAGTTGTTACTCATCATTATCAAACAAAAAGTATTTGAGGGGGCCATGTTCCAGAGGAAGCTAGTCAACATTTTAATAGGGGAAACATGGCTCTGTTGCCTCAGGACCCCTCAGCATTGTCAAAAGTCCTCCCACAATTGCAGGGTGATCTGCATGGAGCAGTGTGTGTTGTGTAAAGTGCTTCCTCCTGTGGTGTCCAGGGGCACCTGG
Source organism: Pisolithus orientalis (assembly GCF_024613125.1). Taxonomy (NCBI): domain Eukaryota; kingdom Fungi; phylum Basidiomycota; class Agaricomycetes; order Boletales; family Pisolithaceae; genus Pisolithus; species Pisolithus orientalis. The sequence continues at coordinate 430,555 of NW_026260796.1, read as the reverse complement.
AGGGTTGTTCATTCAGTCAAGACCAGACCAGTATGATACCCAGTCCTGTCACTAGTCCTGCCCCAGTTCCCAGTAAACCTTTCATTCATACTTTGCTTGATAATATTCTTTGTAACATTGTACTTACCAACCAGTTTACCAATCACCACTGCACCAGTGTGACCAGTCCCCAGTGCTATGTTACATTTAGTTTACCTTTAGTATTTAAGCCATAGGAACATCTGTTTAGCCTCAGTCTGAAATCAAACTAGTCTCATCTAACCCAGTCACCTCCTGTTTCTGTCTCTCAACCAGACTATGGCCCATGCAAGGGAATAGTGCTGCTACCCAGTTGCTAAGTCCAATAGTCCAAACCCTCTAGTACCTTCATCCTCCCCTCTGACCACCAACCAGGCTCTGGACTGGCTTTGGACCAGTGATGAACCAGACTCAACAAGTGAAAGGGGTATGGTGGTGAGAGACCTCACAGGGGTAAGAGTAGTGATGAGAATCAGAACTGACATATGGGGACTCATAAAACTTCAAGTAAAACTTCCTAGTTGACAAATGAAGGGTAGATGGAGGACACATGAACAGGTGATACAGAGTGTCCCAAAGAGGAAACAGTCCAGGTGCTGAACCATGTAGTGTGCATGCTGCAGAGTACCTGACCATGTGCTGTCAGGGAGAAGTCCAAAGGGTAGTCACATGACTCCTCAGGGAACAGCCATGCAGTCTGGTAGGAGAGCAGTACAAGTTTGACAGCAGTTGGAGCAGGGATGACTCATAAATGTCAGGGGACAGGTGGTGTTGGTGCAGAGTGAGTAAGAACCTAGGACGATGTCACACACCAAAGGTGTTTGGTGAGGTGGACATGGATGTAGCTGATGAATGGAGGTGAAGACCATAGCCCTCATGCGAAGAAGGATAGCCAGCAATGTTGGCAGTCATCCCTCGCACAAGAACAGGTTGTCAATGCCAAAGAAAAAGGAGGAGGCAGGTTAAGTGCCAATAAAATTCTTAAGCACCCATGTACGGCATTCCAGTTTTCGACGTATCTCCACCAGTTCTGCAGACACCGAAACCATTCCCACACTCGCTTGTAGTGCTCAGCCACGTGATCCTACCTTCCAAGATTGGAAAGGATTTGTGCACTCCACACATCTCTACAGCACTCCCTCCAAAAGACACTCATTTTGCTAATTCTTCTGATATGGCTGCCTCCACATCAGTCATTTCGCTTGTCCCCTTTGCTAGGGACCATGGCTACATATATCTACCAGGAGTTCCTACCAGCTTCTGTCCTGAAGCATCCTGGTACATCCCACCCTCATCTGCCCCCTCTCAGCCCATCCAGCTTGGACAGCATGTTCTTTTTGTCAGTATGACCTCCAGGAGGACGTTCTTTGGTTGCCTCAGGTCTGTCATTTGCTTGGAAAGGTCTTATGTGGTCATTTCAGTCTCTCCAGTCCAAGAAGCATATGGATCCTTCCTCCCTGCCCCCTGCAATGTCTTCATACCAGTCTTGTCCATCATTCTTCCAAAATTGCGACAGCTACAGTATAATCTACTGTTCTCCACTCTCCCTGATCGCATCCATGATGAGTATGATGCACATCTTGCCTCCTTGTTGCAAGATACAGCAGAAGACACTCCCCCTTCATCCTCTCTTCCAACAGGGCCTCGTTCATGAAGTTTTTATTTGCTTCACTGAGAGGATGGTTTGGAGGGGAAAGTTGTGATCCCCTATGCTCCTGTCACCCCACAGACCCCCAAAGCTTGACCCCTGTTGACATCTGACTCACCCTGTCCACTTTTGGATGTACTATATCGGCATCAGATCAGTGCTGCCTCTCTGTCATCCCACTTTGGCCTAGAAGCAATTTCTTCAAGATGTGACATGCACAGCCCCCCCCTAATGTGATTCCAGTGCACTTTCCCAGTTCCTGACATTACTTGACTCATACTGTGACATTCTGACTGTCTTTGACTCACCTATTGCAAATACTTACCAATCTTTTGACTTTGCTTACTGATTCTTTGCTTTTTGGCTTACTTATCCTTACCAATGCTTACCAATGCTTTCCAAGACGATTACCCATCGCTTACATTCCTTACTCATCAGTTACCAATCACTTACCAAGTTTTTGCACCTTGTTTTCCATAGGCAATGCCCCTGTACTGTATATAAGTCACTGTACTTAGGTAGCAAAGAAGAAGACATCAGAGAGCCCCTCTTGCTCGCAATTTATCATCTCTCAGTAAATCATTCATCAGCTTCAATAGTTGAGACTTTATTAAGGGTCTAGCTATCATCTACTTCGCTTATCATCATCTATCATCCATATACTTCGCTCCAAGCCCTCCCTGAGCTCAGTACAGCTTAGGACATCGAATTAAGTCACCATCCATCCTTCTGTAGGCTGACAGCAGTCTACCCTGTCGCTTTCTATCACATTCTTGCTCCCTCTTCATCAGGAGCACCCCCAACCCTCAGCACTCATCTTTGAGTGTTGTAGCTTGCAAAAACCCTCCCAAAGAACAGGTTCTACCATCTAGGTACTGCATAGGCACACCACCACTCACTTTCATTGTCTTTTGTGTTGGTTTTGGTTGGTTTTCACCACTGAACCTCACTTTGACTCACAGCGGTCTCCTTGATGGATGGTGGAAAGGTAGATTAGGGCCATGGACTTGGTGTCCCCTACCTGGAAAGTCTCCTTGAGTTTTGCAACAAACTCATCCCAGCTGTCAAAGATCCTGAGGTCACCAAGGGCAGTAGTGTTTTTGTTGATGTAGGCCTCCATGAAGGCATGGGCTGAACCACTCCCCATATAGGAGAGGGAAAATGCTATCTTGGCCTGATACTCATAGTATATGTGCTTGTTAGTGGCGAGGTAAAGCTTGATGCTGCTCAGCCAGGCAGAGAAGTCCTGGTGAGCTCCAGTGTACAAGAAGGGTTTATTCAGGCCAATTTCTTTCAGTCTGCCTCCCTTAGAGTTGCATTCCTTTCTTTTCTCCTTGGAACCTTGGGAGGGGCCTTTAGGCCTTACCACATCTCTACTGAAAAGGGTCTTGTAGAACTTGGCAGCCATCTCAGGGGTTACCTTGGCCTGACCCTCAAAGGGGTCCCAAGTGTTAAGTTCTGCAGTTCACTGTGCAAGTTCTTCTGCCATTGGGTTAGTAGAAGTTGGTACGAAGATATCGGTGGACAAAGACAAGTTGGAGGGGTCTGCTGGTTTGGCTGTCCCTCTTGGTTGGGTATCAATTTCTGAGCCAATGGGCTCTGGGTTTTGGTAAGAAGTAAAGTTTACTGGAGAGGTCAATTCTGCAACTTGCCTGAGTTGGGGCCTTACTGGCAGGTCTTCAAGACCTGTATGTGGGTTTGGAGTTTGCACCAAAGGGTGTTGAATATGTGGCCTCACTTGGAGGACTTCTTTTCATTTACAAGATGGTACAGGAGGTTTGAATGAAGAGGCTGCTGATGGAGGCCTCTAACTTCCTTCTTCTTGGTGTGAAGACATGGTGACAAAGAGGAAGCTTAGTGCTGAGAGTTAGGGGCCAGCTCACTGATGTTAAACCAGTGGTTCCTGTAGGAGTGGTGGGTGGTGCTCATTTTGCAGGCTATTTTGCCTAGCAAGGATTCCAGAGCACAGGTATCCAAGAGGTAGTCTGGTCTTTGATGTGGCCAGGTGATTCAAAATCTTCTGTTATGCTGACAACTCATATTGTGTCACAAATTGAGTACTGAGGTACAAGCACATGACTGTGTGAGAAGTGATGCATAATTTAACCTCACTAGCAAATAGAGCACTAGTCTTGGCTGAGTGAAGTTGTACTGCCAGGTCCACTTGGGTACAACAGACAGAGCTAAGCGCAGGTGCAAGGTAGATTTTGAATGAGGAGCTGGTACAATACATGTGGGTTTATATATGTATGTAGAGTACCTGTGGAACAAACATTTGAAAACATTTAAATGTCCACCCATGTACCACATAAGGCACCATCGAGCCACCCTTATGCCTGCATAAGGGTAACCAAGTCTGCAGATGGGGTTAAATGTGAGGGTGAACATGGGGAAGAGGGAATAACTGCATATATGACATAGCAGGGGTAAATGGGCAACCTGGGGTAGATGGGTTAACTGTGTCATGTAACCACATGGATCAGGGCCACCAGTGGATCACAGAAGCAAAGGCAATTGGACATAGTCTGGCTATAGTACAATGTGGGGTGAACAGGTGTCACACACCAAAGGTGTTTGGTGAGGTGGACATGGATACAGCTGATGAATGGAGATGAAGACCACAGCCCTCATGTGAAGAAGGAAGCCAGGAATGTTGGCAGTCATCCCTCACACAAGAACAAGTCATCAGTGCCAGAGAAAAAGAAAGGGAGTGGGTTAAGCGCTGGCTAAAATTCTTAAGCACCCATGTATGGCATTCCAGTTTTCGACATATCTCCACCATTTCTGCAGATACCAAGACCATTCCCACACTCGCTTGTAGTGCTCAGCCACACAATCTTACCTTCCAAAATTGGAAAGGATTTGTGCACTCCACATGTTTCTACAGCACTCCCTCCAAAAGACACTCATTTCACTTGTCCCCTTTGCTAGGGACCATGGCTACATATATCTACCAGGAGTTCCTACCAGCTTCTGTCCTGAAGCATCCTGGTACATCCCACCCTCATCTGTGCCCTCTCAGCCCATCCAGCTTGGACAGCATGTTCTTTTTCTCAGTATGACCTCTAGGAGGATGTTCTTTGGTTGCCTCAGGTCTGTCATTCGCTTGGAAAGGTCTTATGTGGTCATTTCAGTCTCTCCAGTCCAAGAAGCATATGGATCCTTCCTCCCTGCTCCCTGCAATGTCTTCATACTGGTCTCATCCATCATTCTTCCAAGATTGTGACAGCTACAGTATAATCTACTGTTCTCCACTCTCCCTGATCACATCCATGATGAGTATGATGCACATCTTGCCTCCTTGTTGCAAGATACAGCAGAAGACACTCCCCCTTCATCCTCTCTTCCAACAGAGCCTCATTCATGAAGTTTTTATTTGCTTCCCTGAGAGGATGGTTTGGGGGGGAAAGTTGTGATCTCCTATGCTCCTGTCACCCCACAGACCCCCAAAGCTTGACCCCTGTTGACATCTGACTCACCCTGTCCACTTTTGGATGTACTATATCAGCATCAGATCAGCACTGCCTCTCTGTCATCCCACCTTGGCCTAGAAGTGATCTCTTCAAGATGTGACATGCACAGCCTCCCCCTAATGTGATTCCAGTGTGCTTTCCCAGTTCCTGACATTACTTGACTCATACTTTGACATTCTGACTGTCTTTGACTCACCTATTGCCAATACTTACCAATCATTTGACTTTGCTTACTGATTCTTCACTTTTTGGCTTGCTAATCCTTACCAATGCTTACCAATGCTTTCCAAGGTGATTACCCATTGCTTACGTTCCTTACTCATCAGTTACCAATCACTTACCAAGTGTTTGCACCTTGTTTTCCAAGGGCAACACCCCTGTACTGTATATAAATCACTGTACTTAGATGGCAAAAAAAAAAAAAGATGTCAGAGAGCCCCTCTTGCTTGCATTTTATCATCACTCAGTAATTCATTCAGCAGCTTCAATAGTTGAGACTTTATTAAGGGTCTAACTATCGTCTACTTTGCTTATCCTTGTCTATCATCAATATACTTCACTCCAAGCCCTCCCTGAGCTCAGTGCAGCTTAGGACATTGAATTAAGTCATCATCCATCCTTCTGTAGGCTGACAGCAGTCTACCCTATTGCATTCTCTCACATTCCTGCTTCTTCTTCATCAGGAGCACCCCCAACCCTCAGCACTTGTCTTTGAGTGTTGTAGCTCACAAAAACCCTCCCAAAGAACAGGTTCTACCATCTAGGTACTGCATAGGCACACCACCACTCACTCTTTTTGTCTTTTGTGTTGGTTTTGGTTGGTTTTCACCACTGAACCACACTTTGACTCACACAGGGGTATACCATAACAGGAAACATACAAAGAGAATGCAAGTCCAGAGGTGGCTCACAGGCAACAGAACATCATCACTTGAAAGTGTGATGAGCAGTATCATATAAAGTCTATAAACGGGAGGAATGTGAGTGGCATGTAACAATGTTCCCACTAGTGGGGAACTCTGGGGACTTACCAAACATCTGTCAGTACCATCAGGACAATGACTCAGCACTAGGAGTTGTTGTCATATCCATGACTCTTGGACTCAATCCTGGTCCAGTCCAGACCCCTAGCCCCTATCTCCAGTCAACTCCAGTCCTGTTCTGGCCTAGAAAACACAACTCTGGTCCTAGAAACCCAAATCCACCCTAAATAACTCAAGTCCAGTCTTTTACCACTATCTCCAGTCCACTCCAGCCTCCCAGCCTTGTGCTGCTCCACCCCAGTCCCCCCAGGTCCATGTCTGGGTCACCCAGACATAACTCCAGTCTATTTTCCATTGTTTGTACTATATTTAGTCTAGTCCCCTTTGCTGATCTTGCTTACTGTAAAAACCTGTGCCTGACTCCAGTTATGCCAGTCACCCAGACTTTGACTATTAGTCTTGGCACAGCCTCTGTGGCTATCCTCTCTTGCTAATCATCTTTCTAATAGCTTATCAACAAGTCTGGCTCTGTGTTCATTACCCCAGACTGGCCTCATGTATTCAACATCTGTACATACTTTGTAGCACTCCAGTCAGAATATCAACTTAGTATTACCCTCAACTCCATACTACCCTCTGAGTCTACTCTATAGCTAAGGCCAAGCCTTAAGCTATCCCCAGCCCCTGTCCTGGACCTCTCCCTGGCTTGCATAAGGGTACAGCACATAAGCTGAGACCAAGGGAGGTAGATCCAACCCTGGACTGGCTTCCCCCTGTGTGCACTCCAAGACTGGTTGGTTTCCCATGCTACCAGCCTTATTCCCATGCTCCTGGTCTTAAGTTCAGTCCTCCAGACTTAGCCCCTGACCTCTGGCCTTAACTCCAGCCCAACTGGACTTGACCCTGGTCAGCCAGACTTAGCCCCTGTCTCCCAGTCTTGAAGCCCAGTCACCTGAGGGTAAACCCATACTTCACAGTTGTGCCATAAAAGGGATCCCTTGCAGCAGTGTTACACACTACTTCTTCCTGGGCATCATGAATCATAGAAGTGACTTGTGCTTCTGAGAAGGTCTGGCCAGTTTTGTGCATCTCTGGTGCCAATTCTGCATAACCTAATTCCATTCTGGACATTATTGGTTCTGTTTGTAGTGTATCATTTAAGGCTGATCTGAGATCCATAGAGAGCAATGTGCAGTTGTCTTCTTCAGAACTGGGGATGACCTCTGTTTCATGATGGCAAGACAGAAAAGCTGCAGTGGGGTGTGGAGGTAGAGGCACCCTGACTCCAAGACCTCTTCCAAACAGTCCTCTAGGAGGAGGGGGTGGTACAGGTGGTTTACAAGAGGGTGAAGACACTTTGATGAAAAGTGCAAATGAAGGCTGAGGGAGGAATTATAACCTGAAGGTAACCTGTCAGCATAGGGGTGGTCTAGGGAGGAGTTTACAGCCTAATGGCTACCTGTAGACTGATGGATTTGGTTAAGGAAAGAAGGGTGTTTTTCCATTCTTGATAGCACAATGGAAGTCTTTGGCATGACAGATGGATGGTGTTTCCAGATAGGGAAGTACTAATTCCAGAATTGAAGGGCATGAGTCAGGCATCAAAGGGGCTAGGGCATTGGGGGTCTATGGGGCAATGGGAGCATAAGTGATTGCATCTCCCACCCTTTCATTCCTTCAGCAAAGTTAACAAAAGCTTCATGAATGGGGCTCTGATGGAGGAGAGGGAGAAGGGGGGATGTCTTCTGCTGAACCTTGCAGTAAGAAGGCAAGATGCATGTCATACTCATCATGGATGCAATCAGGGAGGCTGGATAACAGTAGATTATGCTGCAGCTGTCACAATGTGGGGAAAATGATGGATGAGATTGGAATAAAGACAGTGCAGGGAGCAGGGAGGAATGATCCATAGTGCAGATACAATAAAAACTGGAATGCCATACACAGGCACTAAGAACTTTTAATGTGCACTTAACTTGCTTCCTCTTTTCTCTTTAGCACTAACAACTTGTTCTTGTGCAAAGGATGGCTGCTAATGTCCAGCAGTCTTTCTATGCATGAGGCCTTTACTCTTCATCTGCATTCATGGGCATGGGCATTGCACACAACTTGTCGATGAGTTAGGCAGAGTCAGCTGTAACCATGTCCACAACACCTTTGGTATGTGACACCAGCCATCCCAAACACCATACCCAACTGGACTCAACCTCCACCCCCACCAGTAGATGTTGACAGCAACCTAGAATTCAAAGTAGCAGAGATACTCAATTCAAAGGTCAACTGGTGCAAGAAGTATTGGTTGCAGTACCTGGTCCAGTGGACTGGTTACAAGGGAACTGATGAAGAGACTACTGGGGTACTAGCAATGGAGCTAGACAATGCCTCAGAACTTGTTCAAGAATACCATGACCATAAGTATGATATTCCAACATGCAAAATTGCAAGGCCATGGGAGTCAAGAAGTTATAAAGGCAAAACTGGGGACTGGGTCACCCATATTACTTCCTTCAGAGCCAAGATCTGGGGAAAGACTATGTGCATCCATGCATATGTCCTCAAGCTTGGAACTTGGGAGTCCCATTTACTGGGAATGCCATGGCTCACAGAGCACAACCCCATAATCAGCTGGACTTTGTGAAAGCTGATCAGTTGGGGGGAACTTGACCATGGCCTTGACAAGAAAAGTTGTGTGTGTGGAACTGACTTTGCCCAGACCATAAAAATCAACCACACATCTATTTCCATGACACTCAAGGTTTTGCACATACAGGCAGAAGTAGAGTTACCCCTAGAATATTGGGAGTTCTCTGTAGTCTTCTCCAAAGAAGAGATCCCTCTTCCACCTCATTGTGGCTTCCTCAATCACAAAATTTGCCTGAAGCTGAACTTCCAGCTGAAGAAAGGAGCTATCTACCTGCTCTCACTTGATGAACTCAAGGCCCTCGACAAGTTCATCAATGAAGACCTTAAATGCAGAAAAATTTTCCCCTTGAAGTCTTTGCAAGCTGCACCTGTGTTTTTTGTTGGAAAGAAAGATGGCAAGAGAAGACTCATCCAAGACTACTGGTACCTAAACTCACACACTATCATTGATTTGTACCCCTTGCCCAATGTCAAAATTCTCCTTGATGAACTGGCAGGTTCTAAGTACTTCGCTAAGTTTAATGTTCATTGGGGGTTCACAAATATATGGGTAAAGGGAGGTGATGAGTGGAAGGGAGCTTTCATCACTCCCAGAGGTCTCTTTGAGCCAATGGTGATGTTCTTCAGGCAACATAACTCACTGCCTACCTTTCAGAGGTACATGGATCACACCTTTGGAGATCTCAAGAACAAGAGGAAAGCCATAATCTTCATGGATGATGTCACTGTTCATTCCAAGACTCAAGAGGGTCTCAAAGTGGCTGTCTGCCAGTTCCTTCACATTGCTGCAAAGGAACATCTTTTTCTGAAGCTCAAGAAGTGCACCTGCAAAGCTGAAGAAATAGAGTTCTTAGGTTTCATGATCCACCAGGGTCAGTATGAACAATCAGAAATTAAGATTGAAGCCATCAAAATGTGGCCCATGCCAATGACTCTTAAAGAACTCTGTTCCTTCTTAGGGTTCTGCAACTTCTACTGGCAGTTCATCTCCAGCTTCTTGCAAATCACCTGCCTGCTTCACAACCTCTTGAAGAAAAACATGAAATGGATCTGGAGCCCTGAGCAGAGCTCCACCTTTGAGGCCCTGAAGAAGGCCCTGTTGTCCAAACCAGTTCTTTGTCTGCTGGACCTCCAGAAACTGTTCATACTCCACACTGATGCCTCAAAACTTGGCACCAGTGCAGTCCTGTCCCAAGCTGACAACTTGGGAATGCTCCATCCCTGCACCTACATGTCACAGTCACTTACTGGAGCAGAGCAGAACTACCAAGTCTATGACTTCGAAATGCTGGCAGTGATGCATTGTAGGAATAGGTAATAGAAGATACCTAGAAATAGTAATTATCAGTAATGGGTGAGTACTTGTGCTTGACCCAAAAGGGAGGTCCTGTGTGGAGAAAGAAAGGTGTAGTAAAAAGGTAACAATGCAAACTAAAATGAAGACTTAGCTCTGGGATGTCTTCCTACTGATATAAATGTGTTGCCAGTCCTCCTGGCCCTTTGGGAACTCCCCAAAGTAATAATTCTATCCTCAAAAACTCACCAAAATGTGAGACAAAATCACCTACTACTGAGGGCCTGTGACATGAACTGGTTTTCTGGTAAACTGAACTCGTGCGAACACAGCATATGTGCTTAGTCAGCAACACAGCTGCTCACCACCAAGTCCAGTGGTACAAACATGAAAACAAAAACAAGAAACAAAACAAGTCCCTCCACCCCTATTTTCCTCTGACCAAGACAACTTCTCCTAGGGAACTCAAACTTGTTCCCTACAGTGTGCCCTTGAACAGTGGCACCCTTACTTGCTTTTGCCCCTGGAACTGACTCATGTCTATATGGACCATCAAAATATCACATATTATGCACAACTGCAGAAGCTTACTGCCCAGCAAGCTCATTGGCAGGCTACTCTACAGGAGTACCCACTACAGTTTGTTCACATTGCAGGAACCAAAAATTCTGCCACTGACACCCTTTCCCATTGCTCAGATTTCAACACTGAGCCTTCTACCATCTCTACCCTACTTCTGAAGACCATTTGGCTTGAGGGGGGGGTGAGACCCCCTGTTGTTTCCCTTTGTAAGATCAACTGAACTGCTCCCAAGGCCCCTAAAGCCACTGTGCCTGTTCAGAAGGTCTCTTTCAAGGAACCAAGGACCCCTGAATGCCCACCTGAGGATGGGGAAAAGGTTCAGAAGGGTAAAGGACATGTTTTCCAACTGAATGCTGACCTGTACCAGGAAGTAGAGAAAGCATCCATGTCCCTTTCAGTCCCTGAAACAACAAAAGGGTCTGACAGAGTCAGAAGGAAGGGGAAGAGGATATTCATTCCCAAACCCATCTGCCAAGATGTCCTTCAGCAGTACCATGATCTTCCTGCATTTGGACACCCTGGAGTAAAAGCCATGACAAAGAAAATGAACAAGTACATGTGGTGGCCTGGGATGTACCAGTCCATTCACAGCTACTGCAAGGGTTGCCCCTCTTGCCAAGCCAACAAGGTCAATATGCATCTGATGACCCCACCAATCACCCCACATGATGTAGCAAAGAACCTTTTCCCCTTTAAACAGATCTCTATGGATCTCATAACAGATCTGCCCCTGTCTGGAGGAAATTATGATTGTATCCTCACTATCATTGACCAAGGACTCACCAAGGGCACATTCTTCCTACTGACTACTAAGACCATGGATAGCATAGGTGTGGCCAACCTCTACCATGCTAATGTCTACCCACATTGGGGTGTGCCTGAGGCTGTCATCTTGGATTGAGGCCTGCAATGTGTCTCTGCCTTCACTCATGATCTCTACTGAGCCCTTGGAATTGAATGGAAGACCTCCACCACATACCATCCACAGACCAATGGTGAGGCTGAATGTGTAAACCAGGAAGTTGGCACCTACCTTTGTATGTATGTGGATACAGACCCACACAACTGGCATGCCAAATTCCTGGGTGCTCAAATGGCACACACTAATGCATGCACTCATCCCACAATCAAATGCCATATTCACTCATGTATGGCTTTGACCCTGCCTCCTATCCAACCAGACAGCCCCTGGTTGAGTCACTTGTGGGAGACCAACTCAAGCAGCTGGCTGCCAATAGGGATGCTGCAATTATCACTCATAAAGAAGTGCAAGAGTTGATGAAGCAGTGATTGAAAGGAGCCTATATGGAGTTCTCCATAGGAGATAAGGTTTGGCTTGATGTGTCTGACCTAAAAAGGGAAGTTCCATCAAAGAAGCTCGCACCCTGATGGCATGGACTGTTTTTAATTTCCAAACAGATCAGCCCAGTTGCCTACAAGCTCCAACTTCCCCAGAACTGGCAAATACATCCTGTATTCCATGCGTCCAAGCTTACCCCCTTTGTCAAAACAATGGAGTATGGCCCAGCACAACCCCCACCACTGCCAGAACTGGCAAGAGACAAAAATGAGTGGGAGGTCGAGGCTATTCTTAAGCACAAATGTGTGTGGAAGGTCAAGTCATCGTCAAAACAACCTGGGGTAAACCCTCAGCAAAAATACCTCTATCTCATCAAGTGGCTTGGTTACCCACACTCCCAAAACAGCTGGGAGAGTGAGGAAAATCTTATAAATGCCCCAGGGGTTTTAGGGGAGTACAAGCATGTTCACAACCTCTGAACTGTGATGTCTTACACCCCCAACACTGAAAACCCTGGCTCTGACTACTTTGACAATGACTTCCATGCCAACATCAACAAACCCTACAACCCTTCCTGTCCCCACTTCCATTGCAATGCCAGTACCCCTCTCTGTCTATCAGAACCACCAGTATGCTCCCCCAGAGCACTACATGCCGCATCCCCCACAGTATCCACCCACTCCTCACATGGCAGTCCCTACCAACCCCTTTGTGACTCCATCACCTCTGCCATTCACCTGTACCCACACCTGGTCATCTGCTCAGCCCCCACCACTCAGTGAGCCTGCAAGGATGCCCATAAGGGAAAGTCCAAGGCCTGCAAGCCATCTGAGCCTCACTATGACACTTCCTTCAGGTCCTGCAACACCCCCCCACTCTCCCAAGCCAATTATAAGTCACCATACCCAGCCTCTTGCCCTGGCTCATCTGCTCCAGAGCCATGTGTCACACTGGCCACACTCTTGGCCCCCACAGTCACCCCTACTGCCCCTGCCACTGCCACCAACAGAGTGGCTCCTGAGGCAAGCCTCTTCCTCAGTTATGTGTGGCTGCTTAACAACTTCAAGCACTGGGAATCACACAGCTGGAGAGCAGGAGGACAACACAAGCATCTACAGATGCTGTCTATGATCTTCAGAAGCACAGAAGTGATCAGGAAATGTGTCTATGACCTCACCAGAATCACAGATGGAAGCTTCAAAGCCCATATGTATGAGGATACTGATCATGTGAACTCATCCATCCTCCAGGAAGCCATTGTCAAGATTGTGCATGAAGACTATGGCCCCTCCCTCATCTCCTCCTTTCATTCCTTTCTTGACCAACTCCCCCTCGACATTGTGGTCTGTTGTGAGTCAAAGTGTGGTTCAGTGGTGAAAACCAACCAAAACCAACACAAAAGACAAAAAGAGTGAGTGGTGGTGTGCCTATGTGGTACCTAGATGGTAGAACCTGTTCTTTTGGAGAGTTTTTGTGAGCTACAACACTCAAAGACAAGTGCTGAGGGTTGGGGGTGCTCCTGACAAAGAGGGAGCAAGAATGTGATAGAAAGCGATAGGGTAGACTGCTGTCAGCCTACAGAAGGATGGATGATGACTTAATTTGATGCTCTGAGCTGCACTGAGCTCAGGGAGGGCTTGGAGTGAAGTATATTGATGATAGACAAGGATAAGTGAAGTAGACAATAGTTAGACCCTTAATAAAGTCTCAACTATCAGAGCTGCTGAATGAATTACTGAGTGATGATAAAATGCAAGCAAGAGGGGCTCTCTGATATCTTTTTTTTCTCTGCTATCTAAGTACAGTGATTTATATACAGTACAGGGGTGTTGCCCTTGGAAAACAAGGTGCAAACACTTGGTAAGCAATTGGTAACTGATGAGTAAGGAATGTAAGTGATGGATAATTGTCTTGGAAAGCATTGGAAAGCATTGGTAAGCATTGGTAAGGATTAGCAAGCCAAAAGGTGAAGGATCAGTAAGCAAAGTCAAATGATTGGTAAGTATTGGCAATAGGTGAGTCAAAGACAGTCAAAACATCAAAGTATGAGTCAAGTAATGTCAGGAACTGGGAAAGTGCACTGGAATCACATTAGGGGGAGGCTGTGCATGTCACATCTCAAAGAGATCACTTCTAGGCCAAGGTGGGATGACAGAGAGGCAGCACCAATCTGATGCTGATATAGTACATCCAAAAGTGGACAGGGTGAGTCAGATGTCAACAGGCGTCAAGCTTTGGGGGTCTGTGGGGTGACAGGAGCATAGGAGATCACAACTTTCCCCCCAAAACCATCCCCTCAGTGAAGCAAACAAAAACTTCATGAATGAAGCTCTGTTGGAAGAGAGGATGAAGGGGGAGTGTCTTCTGCTGTATCTTGCAACAAGGAGGCAAGATGTGCATCATACTTGTCATGGATGTGATCAGGGAGAGTAGAGAACAGTAGATTATACTGTAGCTGTCACAATCTTGGAAGAATGATGGATGAGACTGGTACAAAGACATTGCAGGGAGCAGGGAGGAAGGATCCATATGCTTCTTGGACTGGAGAGACTGAAACAACCACATAAGACCTTTCCAAGCAATGACAGACCTGAGGCAACCAAAGAATGTCCTCCTAGAGGTCATACTGACAAAAAGAACATGCTGTCCAAGCTGGATGGGCTGAGAGGGGGCAGAGAAGGGTGGGATGTACCAGGATGCTTCAGGACAGAAGCTGGTAGGAACTCCTGGTAGATATATGTAGCCATGGTCCCTAGCAAAGGGGACAAGTGAAATGATTGATGTGGAGGTGGCCATATCAGAAGAATTAGTGAAATGAGCATCTTTTGGAGGGAGTGCTGTAGAAATGTGTGGAGTGTGCAAATCCTTCCCAATTTTGGAAGGTAGGATCGCATGGCTGAGCACTACAAGCAAGTGTGGGAATGGTCTCAGTATCTGCAGAGACAGTGGAGATATGTTGAAAACTGGAATGCCATACACAGGTGCTTAAGAATTTTAACTAGTGCTTAACTCACTCCCTTTCTTTTTCTTTGGCACTGATGACTCATTCTTGTGTGAGGGATGACTGCCAACACTTCTGGCTGTCCTTCTTCACAGGAGGGCTATGGTCTTCATCCCCATTTGTCAGCTGTATCCATGTCCACCTCACCAAACACCTTTGGTGTGTGACACCATGGGCTCTTCTCTCCAATGCATCAAGCAGCATCTGGAAGATTGAGCCTACCTTCAGTCCCTGACTGAAAGGAAGCATGGCTGCTCCAGGGTCAGAAAGCCAGCATCAGAAGGACATCTCAACCTGGAGGAGGAGTTTCAATGGCTGAAGGAGATGTCAAACCAAGGTGTTGCAATTGCTGGGAGAAGATTGTACTGGGCCAGGGCCAAGAGCACTTCCAGGCCATCATGGATGCCCCTGCAAGTGTCCCCTTCAACAGATTGCCCTGTGACTGGCTCGACTTTTTTGCTCAGGCCAGAGGAGATTCAGCAGGGCAAGCTATCTTCTATGCTACTAAAATGACTCAATCTCTGCTGGATGTACCCTTTGTTCCAGTCCCCATTTCCTCCCTCAGCAAGTGAGAACCTGGTGGGCTCATTCCCCTCGATTGGCAGCATCCCCTGCATCAGTTCACCTGCTACCAATGTTCATGCCTTGGACATTGGTCAACTGACTACCCAACTCAAGGTGGCAACTAACAGTGAAATCCATTCCTGGGTTCTTTCTGGCCTCTACCTGCCTTTGGAGGACCTCAGGCCTTTGGGGGGGGTGATGTTATGTGCTGCTCACATTCCTCCCTTTTATAGACTTTATACAATACTGCTTGTCACACTTTCAAGTGATGATGTTCTGTTGCCCATGAGCCACCTCTGGACTTGTGTTCTCTTTGTATGTTTCCTTTTATGGTATCCCCCTGTTCACCCCACATTGTACTATAGCCAGACTATGTCCAATTGCCTTTCCTTCTGTGATCCACTGGTGGCCCTGATCCATGTGGTCATGTGACACAGTTAACCTGTCTACCCCAGGTTGCCTGTTTACCCCTGCTACATCATATATGTGGTTATTCCCTCTTCCCCATGTTCACCCTCATGTTTAACCCCATCTGCAGACTTGGTTACCCTTATGCCTGCACAAGGGTGGACATTTAAACATTTTCAAATGTTTGTTCCACAGGTACTCTACATATGTATATAAACCCACATGTATTGTACCAGCTCCTCATTTCCAATCTACCTTGCACCTGCACTTAGCTCTGTCCATTGTACCCAAGAGGACTTGGCAGTAAAACTTCACTCAGCCAAGACTAGTGCTCTATTTGCTAGTGAGGTTAAATTACATGTCACTTCATGTGCTGTCACATGCTTGTACCTCAGTACTTGATTTGTGACACAATACAAGTTCGTCAGCATAACAAACAGTAAGGCAAAGAATGTCAAAGGTACTGAAGGGAGTATCCACCAGCCCTCCCTTCCCAATGGAGGAAGGGAGTTCAATATTAATTTTGAAGATTGCCTTCACCCTTACATTTATGATGAAGGGCACTGCCTCATCTTTCATGGAAAATTACCAGAACAAAAGCAACATTGGCAGTCATATTTGGTTCTTTGACACATTCAAATGCTTCATCAAAAGGTTGAAGGCAACCTTTGATTCTGGAGACCAAACTGCTCTGGCTATACTTAAGCTTTCCTCTGTCACTCAGGGAAAGTGGGAGTTAGAAGCCTATATCACAGAATTCATGGGACTCATTAACAAAGCCAGCCTTCATGAAGAGTCCTGCAAGGGAGGTATATTTTTCAGTGAGGGGCTCACCCCTAATTTCCATAACTGGATCCTTAATACCAGAAGAACCCCTAGTATGGTAAAGGAATGGATCATAGCCATGGGAGAAGCATGTACAGCCATCACTCACTACTCAATGGACCTTAGAGGGAAAAGATTTGGATCAAGATTGCTGCTGCTTCATCTCATACTGCACCTCTAACTGCAATCCTGATGCTATGGATGTTGATGATCAATGAAAGACTACCACACATTGTGCAGATATTAAATGTTTTAATTGTAATGCAACTGGTCACATCAAACATGACTGCAAGAAGCCAATGAAGACTTCCAAGAACCAGACAAAGTCTCCTTACTCAATCAAAATGATCTGCAAAGAAGATGGAAAAGAAAAAGAAAAAGAAAATCAATTCCATTGAGCAGATCAAAGAGGTCATAGAAGGGGAAATGAAAAAGGGTTTTTGAAACAGGCTGCTGCTCCACTTGCTACAGTCAGTCTGTCATACATATTGTCTGCTAAATGTACTTCTATAGATGAGGAATCTGATATGCATGTTGTTTCACCCCTTGGATGAATACAGTTAGAAGACTGTAATGCAAGCATTGTTGCCTGCATTGACTCCAGTGCAGAAGTCAATTTAATTTCAAAATGAATGGTTGACAGGCTCCAGATCATCACCTATTGCATCGAAGAACCTTTCCTGACAACTTCATTCACACAGAAGGACTGGGAAATGCTCAAGTACAAGTGCACCCTTCATGCAGTCATCAAAGGATGCCAGTTGAAGATCAAGGCCTTTGTTGGATCACTCCATGGAAAAGAAGATATCCTACTCAGGATGCCCTTCTTGAAAGAGTGTTAAGTCCAGGTCTTCACTGGTCCAAGGCCAGTCTGGAGTCCAGTCTGGGGTCAGGGGGGGTAGACTAGGAACTAGGAGGTTGGACTGTTGGACTTAGCAACTGAGGGTGCAGTGCTATTCCCTTGTGTGGGCCATAGTCTGGTCAAGAGGCAGAAGTCAGAGATTAGGGGGACCAGGTTAGATGAGACTAAGTTGATTTCAGACTGAGGCTAAACAGATTATCCTACAGCTTAAATACTAGAAGTAACCTAAGTGTAACATAGCACTGGAGACCAGTTTGTGCTGGTACAGCAATGATTGGTAAACTGATTGGTAAGTAATGTTACAAAGAATATTATCAAGCAAAAGTATGAACAAAGGGATTACTGGGAACTGGGGCAGGACTTGTGGCTGGGCCAGGTGTTACACCAGCCTGGTATCAACTGAGCAGACAACTTGATTGGGCACTGCCTTGCAGTGCCTCATGACCTAACACATTTCTGGGTTTAAGGGTAAAGGCCAGGACCAGGGCAAGGATTGGATGAGACTGGTCAAGACTGGGGTAGAGCCAGTCTAGAGTAGTCTGGACACAGTTGTGACAGTATCCCCTCTTGGAGCCAAGCCCATGAGGCTCCAATGAGGACAATGCTGAGAACAAAAATTGTGTCTGACCTTGAAAACTGGTGGACTTAAGACTGGTCCACTTCAGGTTTGGTCCCTCACTTTGACATGTCTATTTGCCAGTCCCAAACACCAAACAACCAAGACCTCTTGCTTGACCTAACCCAGGTGACAAGCATCAAGCTGCAGGTAGGCAGTGATGATGATGAACAAGCAGTCCAGGGCAAGCTGGCTGAGCACAAGAGGTGCAAAGCAAAGGTGCAGGAGGAGGCCCAGCTTGCTGAAGAAGCCTGGTTGGAGGTGGAGAGACAAGAGCAGGCCTGGCTTGAAGAAGAGAAGGTGTGTGCAGAGGCTGAGGTGCAGAGGGTAGAGGCTGCATGCAAAGCTGACAAGGCCAGAAGGGCAGAGGAGAGCTGGCAGGCAGATGCCTTAGTGGGTGGTTTGACTTGGACCAGGTCAAACATCAAGGTGATGAACCCTTGGTAAGTCATCTAGCTAGTTTCAACATGTTTGTTAATGTGCTCTCTTGCAGGTGTCTTCATTGTGACCAGACCAACACAGTCTGTGTGTGGTCCACCAACAGCAAGAAGTGGCAGCTAACCTGCAACCAGTGCAATGAGTTGAAGGAGCATTGCCAGTGGCCAGTTGAAGGTGAGACTGGTCAGGGGTCTGGCCTGGCTGCTGACAAGGGCAAGAGGAAGGCTGATGTGATGTCCCTGCATGCTGGTGATGATCAAGGTGGTCGAGTGTGTGGCTGACAATGTGGCCAGCCTAGCAGTGGCCCAAAAAGAAGCCTCAAGGAACTTCTACCAGTTTGCCTGGTCCTATGAAACATATGTGAAGAGCACCTTGAGTTGTTGGTGCCAGACATGCCTTCAGACCAGGACACCACCAATGAGGAAGACAGGGATGTCAAGGGGCTTGATGAAGAGCTGGAGGGGCTGAGGAGGGAAGAAGAGGAAAGCCAGTCCTGTTCTGAGTCAGGTGATCAGACCAGTGCCAGTTCTGCTGGGTCCCAGGTCTAACATCATGCATGTGTAGTGTAGTGTTCTTGTATGCCTGTGAATGCCAAATCCTGGTTCTGGTTCTAAGTAGTGAAAGAAAACAAATAAAAGAAGAGTAAGGGAAATCAAGACATGGTAACTAAAAGACAGGTGAAACAGATAAGGAGAAAAGAAACTTGAGACTGGTTCTAGGTTATTTCTTGAAAGGACTGGGTTTGTTTGGGTACCAGTCATGATGTTCTTGGATGAGTTCTGAGGTGTTGTCCAACTCTGTTGCTAATACCCAGGTAGTTTCTTTGTCAGTTCCCTCATAACTGGTCCACTGGACCAGGTACTGCAACCAACACTTCCTGTGCCAGTCAACCTTTGAATTGAGTATTTCTGCTGCTTCAAATTCTAAGTCACCATTGACATCTACTGGTGGGGGTGGAGGTTGAGTCCAGTTGGGTATGGTATTTGGGATGGCTGGTTCAAGTTGGGATATGTGGAAGACTGGGTGTACAGCACAAATGGAGTCTGGTAAATGCAGGGTGAACAAGTGAGAGCCAGCCTGGGCTATTATGGGGTAAGTCCTGAGGATCTTCTCACTCAACTTCTTGGAGGGCTGGGTTGACCAGAAATACTTGGCTTTTACATAGACACTGTCACCCACTTTGAAGTCCAGGGCCAGCATGTGCTTAGCATCTGCTGGTCCTTGGTAGTGTTGCTGGGTGAGAGCCATTTCTTCACAAAGGTATTGGTGCAGTGAATCTAAGTCAACTGCATAATCATGAGCCCAGTTGGATGTGAGATTGCACTCAGGGAAGACCAAGATATTAGGGTGATAACCCTTATTAGTGAAGAAGGGTGATACCCTGGTCATAGCACTAGGTGCATTGTTGTAAGTGAACTCAGCCAATGGTAGTAACTTGGCCCAGTTATCCTGTTGGTAGTTACAGTAGACCCAGAGATATTGTTTGAGGGTCTGGTTGGTGCACTCTGTCTGACCATCCCCCTCTGGGTGATAACTGGAGGTGAAGTGTAGACACATGTCTAGAGCTTTACCAAGAGACTGGAAGAAGTGGGATACAAATTCTGATCACCAGTCTGAGGTCACATGGGCTGGTACACCATGCTTAGAGAACACATGCACAAGGAAGAGCTTGGTGAGCTCAGGGGCTGTGATGGTGTTGTGAGTAGGTATGAAAATGGCTTGCTTTGAAAGCCAGTTGACCATGATGAGGATGGCAGTAAAGCTGGTTGAGGCCAGGAGTTGCTCTATGAAATCCATTGAAATGGAATTCCATGGCTTCTCTGGCACAGGGAGTTGTTTGAGTAGGCTGTGAGGCCAGTGGCAGGGTACCTTGGCCTGGGCACAGGTGGTACAAGACCAGACATAGTCTTTGATGAATGTCCTTAGGCTGGGCCAGGTGTACTCATGCTGGATGAGTTCTAAGGTTCCATTATTGGCTGAAGTGGCTGGATGAGGGGTGATCATGTTTGAACCTTAAGATGCAAAGGCAAAGGTCATTAGAGTCCAGTACATAGATTCTTCCATCTAGGCAGAGGAAGCTGATGTATCTGAGAACTGGACTTGGGTGACTGGGTCTGAGGGTAGAGCTGAGAGGATATCATTGTGTAACTTGTCCATGTCCATCAGTGCAACAGCATGTAGGACCAGGTATTCAAGGTAGGTGGTGTGCAGGGAGGTGGCTAGTTGTTCCTGTGTGAAGACTGGTCTGAGATTCTGTGGGTTGACCTGGGCATAGTTGCTATCCCCCTCTTTGGGGTAGACATCCCATTGTCTAGTTAGGGTGTCAGGCTTAGTGCCAAGTTTTCCAGGTCTGAATTGGATAACCATATTGAACTGTGACAAAAACTCAGACCAGTGCACCTGGTGCCAGGTTAATACCTTTGAGGTGGAGAAGTGTTGGAGTTTATCACTTTTACCTTGGTTGTGGTTCACCGAGCACAGCATTATGTAATCCAAAAGCGGACACTTAGCAGTTTATTTTTTTCCTTACTGCACCTCAGCTTCAACCAACTTGAAGTCTGAGTATATTCCTCTCTATAGACTTGACAATCCTGCAGCTCATCATCCTCCAAAAGGTTATGAGCCCCACTTGTGAGTTCTAATCCTAGGGAAGTTGAACACGTCAAGTCTGGTACAAAGTGTCTACTATGTCTGGTCTGTCAGCATCCACTTCTGGTCCCTCAAAGGCCCCAGTCTCTGCCCCAACAGTAACCTCTACTACACCTTTGGGTAAAACTACTCAAGCCTCCAGTCAACTCTATGACATACTGTCCCTCAAAGACAATGGTTTGAACTTCCAGACGTGGAAGTACTGAATTATGATGATCCTAGATGTCCATGGACTTTGGGAGCTTGTAGAAGGAAAGTTGAAGGCACCTGATGCAGCAGCTGATCCAGTTGCATGTGCAGACTGGCACTACAAGGATAAAGAAGCAAGGGTTCAAATCACACTTACTCTAAAGGACGACCCACTTAGTGGTGTTCTGCATGCCATGACAGCAGCAGAAGTCTGGAAAAAGCTATGCAAGTGCTATGAAGGCAAAGGGAAACAAATGATAGCCTACCTTATAGGCAAACTATTTCGTGGTACCCTAGCAGATGATGTCTCAATGGAGATGCAGCTTAATGCCATGTGGCAGAAGGCAACAATCCCAAAGTCTCTTGGACAGCCCCTTGAAGACTCTCTTGTTGCCATAGCCATGGTCATCTCCCTTCCAACCTTGTACTCAACCCTTCACACTATACTCATGTCATCCAATGAGAAACTAACTCCAGACTCTGTCATTTCCCAAGTCTTGATAGAAGAGAAGTCTTGCCACACCTCTTCGGCACAAACTGCCCTTGTAACAAAGATGCCTAACAAAAAGGGAAAGAGGAATGACAAGAAAAAGAAAAAGGCTTGTGGCTATTGCAAGAAGATGAACCATGTCAAAGATGACTGCTACAAGAAGAAGGCTGATGAGGCAGCCAAGTCCCTGTCACAGGCTGAAAAGGATAAGCCTAAGGAGGACAAACTTGTTGCTAAAGTCACACGCATCTCACCTGCTGAAGACAGTGCCCTATGGCTCTTCATGGCCACTGACAATGGTGAGAATCTA
This sequence comes from Pisolithus orientalis, assembly GCF_024613125.1. Taxonomy (NCBI): domain Eukaryota; kingdom Fungi; phylum Basidiomycota; class Agaricomycetes; order Boletales; family Pisolithaceae; genus Pisolithus; species Pisolithus orientalis. Next base: position 408,262 of record NW_026260796.1, on the reverse strand, counting down.
CACACACACTGGGTCATTGACTCCAGTGCCTCTGTGAATATGTGCTGTCAGCAGAAATGGTTCACTTCACTAAAGATGCTCTCACCCCTGCAGCCTGTAGTCGTTGGAAATGGGAGCACAATTCCTGCTACTGCCATCAGATGGATCGAACTTCATATGGATCTTCTGAATGGGAAGACCAGTAGAATCCTACTACAGAAGGTCTATTTTGTTCCAGATCTCAGTGCAAACCTCCTCTCAGTGGCATACCTTGCCACTAGAAATGTCCAAGTCATCTTCACAGGTGGAACATGCTCAATCACTGATGGTACAGACACTGTAGGTGTGGGTCATCATCAAGGCTCACTCTCCAAGTCATGGAGCACTTGTCATACAAGGACCATCTCCACTACTTGACCCTACCCTTACTTTCCTGGCACTCGCAGCTGCAGCACCAAAGTCTGTAGCCACACTTGACTTGTGGCATTGATGACTTGGGCATGCAAATACAAAATCTGTGCTTAAACTGGTTAAAGTGGGAATGGTTGAAGGCATGGAGCTTACCAGCACTGAGCACTCGAACTCAGTATGCCAACCTTGCCTTGAAGGGAAGCAACACCATAAGGTGATACCCATCAGGTCAAACATTGAAAGCCCAACAGTACTCTACCGGACATACTCTGATGTATGTGGCCCCATGGAGACTATAGCCTGAACTGGACACTGCTACTTCGTAACCTTCATTGATGCTTGCTTGCACCACCTTGTGGTTAAACTAATAAAATCCAAGGATGAAGTCTTCCCCTCAGTGAAAGACTACCTCGCTTGAGCTGAAGTTGAGACTGGCAAAAAAGCAAATTATTTTTGGAGTGACAGAGGTGGGGAGTATGGCTCAGATGAGTTCAAGGCCTACCTCAAGTTGAAAGGGGTCCACCACGAGAAGGACAAATGCCTATACCCCACAGGAGAATAGCATTGCCAAGCAGATGAACTGCACACTTGTTGAAAGTGCATGGGTGATGCTAAAAGACGCTGGACTGCCAAATAAATATTGGGGGGATGCTATCCAGTATGTGGCCTACCTAATCAACCGATCACTGACCCATGCTATCTCTGAGGATGTCACACCATATGAAGCCTTTACAGGTATTAAGCCATTGCTGGCCCATATCCAAACCTTTGGCTGCACCACACACATACATATACCTGAGGAAAAAAGAAAGAAGCTAGATGCAAAGTCCTTAAAATGCATTCATCTGGGCTTTGCAGAGAACAAGAAAGCATACCTATGCTTACACCAGCCCACTGGTTGTGTCTTCAAATCCCAGGATGTAGTATTTGATGAGGGAAGCACAGCAGCAGGCCTAGATCGCATCCAGATAGAAGAAGATCCTGCAGGCATGGTTAGTAAACCAGCAGACATAAGAGGGAATGCCCAAAAGGGAAATACATCGCACCTGGATACCATCAGGGCTTCGGGCATGGAAGGCCATGCTCACATGGAGTCTGATGATGGGGATCTCCAGTCTAGTGAGGGAGAGAGTGAATATGTTGTCCATGAGGTCAAAATCAAGTCAAACGACACACCTGATCACTCAGGATCAATGGTAGATCATTCCCCACAGCACTTGGAGGGTAACATGCCAGGCAGCGGCCAGAGTCCTAAAACAGCGCTTGAAATGGCCTCAAAACCATCAGTAAAGCGAGCCAGGACGACGCCAAAACCTACCATGCATAAAGCGACACCCCTGCAGCCCTATCCAACTCCAATTCCACCTTGAGAGACCTGAAGGTCCACCAGAACACAAAAAGTGCCACCTAGAGATGATGATTATCACTTTTTCATCAATTCCTATGACAGGACAACCTTGCCTAGTCAACAGCTTGAGGCGCCAGAGGGTTCAGGTGCAGAGAGTGAGGGTGGATGCCCCATCGACAAAGTCACTCGAGAGCGAGAGTGTGCATGTGGCAACAGTGAGGCTGAGGTGGCTGAGATGAATGAGGAAGTGGCTTACAAAGCATCCACAACACATGACAATGAACCTTGCTCGTTCAATGATGCAATGCAAAGCACCAATGCAGATCAGTGGTATGCTGCAATGATTGATGAATTACAGACCTTTAAGTCCATTGGACTATACAAGGAAGTTGCCCTGCCTCCTGGCTGTAAACTGATTGACTCAAAATTGGTCTACAAGATCAAGCAAGGGCCAACTGGTCAAATTGAGAGGCACAAGGCTCATTTGGTAGCCAAAGGCTTTGCACAGGTACATGGGATCAACTACACAGAGACATTTGCACCTGTCACCAAGTTCACAACCATCCACATACTCCTGGTGCTTGCTGCTAAGTATAATCTTGAAATTCATCAGATGGATGTTAAATCTGCATTCCTAAATGGACTATTAGATGAAGAAATATACCTTCACCCCCCTCCAGGCTTTCCTCCTGACAGCAACAAAGTCTGGCAGCTGCTACGAGTGCTCTATGGCCTTAAACAGGCCCCCAAGTCATGGTACTCTCGTCTTTGGACTGTTTTCAAATCCCTGGGTTTCACTCGAAGCCAGGCCGACCATAGCCTCTTCTTTAAAGTCGAGAATGGCATACTGATTGTTGTTGCTGTCTACGTAGATGACAAGCTAATACTCTCGAAGTGCTGCACAACCATTGAGCATGTCAAGGCTCAGCTCTTGCAGGAGTATGAGATGAAAGATCTGGGGGAGGCACATTGGATTTTAGGAATGGAGATACTTCGCAACCATGATAAAGGTATCATACGGCTCTCACAGAAGGGATATGTTGAGAGTATTCTCAAGCAATTTGGAATGAGTGAGGGGCGAGCCATCATGACCCCCATTGAGCCTAACCTAAAGCTCAAAAAACTAGAAATTCCAGAGGCTGACACCAAGTCATACCAGGGCACTCTCAGAGCCCTTATGTATGCAATGCTAGCAACAAGGCCTGACCTTGCCTTTACTGTAGGCATGTTGAGCCATCATGCTGCATGCCCTGGGCATGAACACTCTACTGCACTAAAGCATGTTTTTCACTATCTGTGATGCACCCCTGATGTCTGTCTTACCTATAAGTGAGACTCAAATGCATGCATGATCAGGTATGTAGATGCAGATTGGGCAGCAGATATCAATGACTGCCACTCTGTTACTGGCTATACTTTCATCCTTTCTGGTGGAGCTGTTAGCTGGTCATTGAAAAAGCAATTGTCTGTTGCTCTCTCAAGTACAGAAGCCAAGTACATGGCCACATGCACTGCCACAAAGGAAGCTATCTGGATTCATACCCTAGTCCTTGAACTCAAGACTGTGTTGTCACACAAACCCACTCCCCTCCTCATTGACAATCAATCTGCTATCTCACTGGCTCGAAATGCAATGTTCCACAACTGCATGAAACATATTGTGATCCATCATCACTTCATACGAGAGAAGGTGGATTCTGGAGAAGTAGTTGTCAACTATGTGTCTACCAATGACCAGGTGGCCAATGTGCTGACTAAGGGTGTGTCTAGGGAGAAGCATGTTCGTTTCTCTGAAGCTATGGGTATTATTTTCTTTTAATTCCTTCTTGACTATACTCATTGAAGGGGCATGTTGGAGTTTATCACTTTTACCTTAGTTGTGGTTCACTGAGCACAGCATTATGTAATCCAAAAGCGGACACTTAGCAGTTTATTTTTTTCCTTACTGCACCTCAGCTTCAACCAACTTGAAGTCTGAGTATATTCCTCTCTATAGACTTGACAATCCTGCAGCTCATCATCCTCCAAAACTTAACAACTTCAAGCACTGGGAATCACATGGCTGGAGAGCAGGGGAATGACACGAGCATCTATGGATGCTTTCTATGATCTTCAGAAGCACAGAAGTGATCAGAAAGCACATCTATGACCCAACTGGGGTGGCAGATGGAAGCTTTGAAGTGCATATGTACAAAGGCACAGATCGCACAAACTTGTCCATCCTCCAAGAAGCCCTGAGAACTCAGGAGGCTGTCATCAAAATTGTCCACAAAGACTACAGCCCCTCCCTCATCTGCTCCTTTCATTCCTTTCTCAACCAACTTCCCCTTGAAGTTGTGGTCTGTGGGCTCTTCTCTCTGTTGTGTCAAACAATGACTGGAAGATTGAGCCTACCTGCAAACGCTGACCAAAAAGAGACATAGCTGCTCCAGGGCCAGGAAGCCAGTGTCAGAAGGACATCACAACCTGGAGGAAGAGGAGTGTCAATGGCTGAAAGAAATGATGAACAGAGGTGTCACAATTGCTGGGAGAAGATTATACCAGGCCAGGGCCAGGAGCACTTCCAGGCCATTGCAGATGCTCTTGTGGATGTCCCCTTCAATGGATCACCCTGTGATTGGCTTGACTTTTTTGCTCAGGCCAGAGGAGGTTCAGCAGGACAGGCCATCTTCTATGCTACTAAGACAACCTGTCCTCTACTAGATGGTCCCTTCGTTCCAGTTCCTGTCAGCACCCTCAGCAAATGTGAACTTAGTGGGCTCATTCCCCTCGATTGGCAGCATTCCACTCTTGGGTTGCCCAGGGACTCTACTCACCTTCAGAGGACCTCAGGCCTTTGCAGGGGGGGGGTGATGTTATGCACTGCTCACATTTCTTTCCTTTTATAGATTTTCTACTTTATTGCTCATCATGCTTTCGAGTGATGATGTTCTGTCACCCACAAGCCCCTGCTGGGCTTGCATTCTCTTGTACATTTTCCTTTTATAGTATCCCGCTGTCTACCCTGCATTGTACTATAACTGGACTATGTCCAGTCACCCTTCCTTCCATGATCTGCTGGTGGCCCTGACCCATGCAGTCATGTGACACATGTACCCCATCTACCTGGGTTACATGTCTACCCCCATTCCCTTCCATTCTGCAGACTTGGTTACCCTTATGCCCACATAACAGTGACTTGACAATACCTTGTTTGGAAGGTGGGTGAATGGTTAAACATTTTCAAATGTTTGGCTTGCAGGTACTTTACATACATATATAAACTCGCATGTATCATACCACTCCCTCATTCGAAATCTACTTTGCAACCATTCTTAGTGTGGTAGTCAAGAAGTCCATGGTTCAATTTTGCATTGACATGTTGACACACCATTCATTTGGCATTGTTTATTGTTATCTTTCACTACCTATGTACTACACAGCTCAGAATACAGTATGCTGATTGACGTGATGCAAGGTATATCATGACCTCATAAGAGATTAGTAGGCAAGAGTGTAGGTTCAGGTCATGGGTATGACTCGGATGCCAGATGATGCATATATGTTTTGTAAGCAAGAACACTGCCACAAGGCCTTGCACTGCACTGCACTGACTCTACGAAGTTCAGTGCATGCTCAATACTGGACTTGGATGGCACACAATCAAACAGGTGTCAATGGATATGGAGTCAAGCAGTGTTCGTCCCATTAGTATATCACTGGCTGACTAGCTGATGTTGCTGCAACACAGATCCTCCTGAAGATGTCCTTTGTGAGGCACTCCATCAGTATGCCAAGGAACCACTCATGGTGCAGGAACATTTGGCAAGACTGAACTCTGAGTTCCAACTTACTGTCAAGTTAGGCCAAGGATTTGATTCTGTCTATGCTATTAAGCTGACACTACCATACTTTTGGCAGGAAGTCCTGGTTGCATGAATTAAACAAGCAGTTTGATGTTCCAAGTCCACAAAAGCCACCCCTGACTGATATTGCAACCCAAGCTGTTCTGGAGAAAGTTGCGAATGATGTCAACCAGGCAAATGGAGTCCGAATGATCACATCACTTTTGAGTAGTGAAGGAATGCCCCCACCTTGGTATGACCCTTATGTGTCATACAAACATTCCTTATGCATTTATTTATCTAGTGATTTTGTACACACTGTGCTTGCCTGCCATGCACCAGATGGGTCGAATGCATGGTTTCCTCATGGCAAGCAAGTTCACAGATCAACCTTATCAGCTATTGGGCCTAAATCACCAGCATCATGTGGATGGTTTTGCGAAGTTGAATGCACAGGCTTTGCAGGATGGGTGGTGTAGGACTTGACATATATGGGATAAAGGACCAATGGAGTAGTTTTCTTCTCCATCTTGTTGTAGTTCCAAACCATCAGCTTGCAGCAACAATTGGCCATGTGCACCTCAACTACATCACAAAGTACATGGGTTAGTGTTATGCTTGTTTCCCTTGCAGTTTTGTACTCAATATTGATGTGGAAGCAATACCTCTGACATTTGTTACTGACAGAGGCTCAGAAACAGGTATCATTTTCAGCCAACCAGACAGCACTGTGGTATATTACAATTCCTTAGTTCACTGCTAATAAATATACTAAACCCTGCTTGTGTATGCTAGCATGGTTTTTGCACCTAACATTGATGCCAACCAATACCCACCATTCCAGTTCTTGAAGAGTGTCCATAATACACCCATTGAGGGCTTGTGGCACTGGTTTCTTGATACAAAGGGTATTAATATAAAAATTTCGCTACAAAGCGGACTACATGATGGTGTATATCACCCTAAATATATCTCTTCACAAGTGCATTGCTTCATTCACTACCCATATTTTTCTTTACCTGATGGATGGCATTGCCATTAGGCAACTCTTCTACTGGCTCTGGCTGAAAATTTTGCAGGGCAAATTGGATTCTTTTGTGGAGTATTGGAATAACCACTGCATTTGCTACCAGAAACAAAAATCCAATGCTTCAAGTACCTCTCCATGACATGCATTCACTCTCCCAGCATCACAAGGTGGACAGGACTGCAAGATCCCTGTTACCCAAGACATAATTGATGCACTGAGGCATGAAATCCCAGTTTTGAGAGATGTGTCAATGTGTTGGGTAAGTGAAGAGTTTGGTAATTTGGCCAAAAGGATCTATGAAGAAATTGGATGTCCCAACTTCACACTGCATGGAGGCTGGGCTATTTTTCAAAAAATGGAGGAAATCCTTGTCAATGAACTTCAGGTTGATGAGCTCTTATAGGAACACATGTCCATATTTATGCTGATTAGCTATTTCACAGATCAGAACTTAATATGAGTCTGAGATGTAGTGGCATCTCTGTGGTCACAACTCCACATGCAACAAAATGCTACTCCCATTTTAGCAACACAAAGGATATCACCAGCCATGGAAATAATGTACATGGAAACTGCAGGCTTGACATGATGTACATAGAATTTTGATCCATCTGCATATGAAGGCCACATGTACTGCACAATCCAAGTCATATAAAATGGGCTGGGCACACCACAGTTCAGTGTCATCCAACAACACCACTCCGTCCTTACAGGTACTCCCCAGTTTGATTCTCTCTTTTGTCAAGTGCATTCCTTTCAGTCTTTAACCTAAGAATGGCCATTCTTTCATGGTGTGAAGCTAGTGATGGTGATGGCTGTGGGCAGATCTTTCCTCACAAGACTCAACCTGGGATCTGTGCAAAATGCCATAAATTAGCTTCCTTTCAAGCTGGCTCTGCAGACATCAAGTTATGGCAGGTATGTTGATACACATGGATTCCTGACTTTGCGAAGTACCTACTGACTATTGCTTACAGGCAATGCCACAATGCAAAGGATGTGGCATGGCATGGAAAAATTTACAGGGAGAGATGTGTGGAACTTGTGAAACTGCATCACCTGCAGCCAACCAAGGTGTGATCAATTATAAATGAGTAATTACTGGACTGAGATTGTGCAATGCTAGTTGGTAACTGTGATAGCAGTGCTGGCACAAGTCAGGTCATGCATGATGCCATTGAAACTGCAAGGCAAGCATGGGCAGTGTTAGCTAGTGTCCACTTGCAGAAATCACCAAATACATCTGGATGTCCAAACACCCTGAACACAACTGCTGGCCTCAATTATGCATGGAATGGTGGTGGTCAACCAGGCAGTGACAAGATCAAAATTGCTATTGAAGTCCAAATCAAAGGTGCCTCAAAGCGAAGCAATGCTGGTGATGCATATGGGAAGTGGATAATTACCAAAAGTTTATTGACCAGCATGAACATGTTTGTGGGGAAGTGCCAGGTAGCTGCACTATGTCCACCCAAAAGTGCCCTGCTGTGGATCACTCCTCTGATGAGGATACTGCCCTTAGAACTGTAACTCATCAACCACACAAAAAGGTGCAACACGGTAAGTCTCATTTTCAAATTGTTGACTCGTATTAATTGCAATATATACCTCAACTACTACAGGTCACCTTGGACTCACATTGACCTTCATTCCCACACCATCATTAACATCTCTGTCTCATACTACATCAGGACCTTCAACCTCAGTGACATTTCTATGTGCGGTTTGCAGCATGGTGCCTGAAACAGGTGAAGTTGAAATTGTGTGGCCAGATGACAGTGTCAAAACAATCAAGGGTTTCCTGGGATCTGATGCATTTTCAAAAGGCTGGACAAAGAAGGTTTATAAGGTTTGTCACTAAGGCACATCATACTTTTAGTCATTTGCTTACAGCTTTCAGCTAATGCTCAATGGAGATCTTTTTGTTGCCAAATGTTTCTTTGACATTGACACTGGTGAATCCATGACAACTACTGACAACAAGAAGTACCTCAAGGCTGAACTAGTCTGACTTAACTTGGGAAAGTGGTTTCTGGGCCATTTCCATGAACTTGCAAAGCAACAGGGTGTCAGCATCTTTTCAGGTATGTTTACTCAGCCTTAACCATCCCTATGTCTTAATAACCTGTGCCAATGGCAGAGATAGTGTTTTCTGAAGGTTTCCTGCTCTGTGAACATGAGATGTCATCTGCTGCATCTGGTGAATTGGACCATGGGAATTACTATGGTGGTGCCATTTGGCTTGTCGAGCCTTGACAGACTACAATGGTTATGAAGTTTAGTGGCACACTGGAGCACCCATCTTCAACAGACAAACTCAGAACTACTATTTCAGCCTTTGCTGATTTTGCATATGAGTACAGCAAGCATAAATTGGTCTTTGCAGATATTCAAGGTACACATCTAATACCAATGATACACCCAGTAACACTGACCTTCTTGCTGCCCCTTGTCAGGTTCCCCAATGACAGTGAATGGGCATGATGGAATGGTCTTATTCAATGTGATGACCCACACAGTGACATTGTATGGTAACCAACTGCATCACAGTGTCAAGTTACTGATTCCCCTCAAGTGACAGTGGAATTGGCGATCACAGCAAAGACATGGAATCAAAATTTTCACACAGCTAGCACCAGTGTGACTACATCTGTGTCAATATGGGACTCCCCTCAATTGTAAATACCATGTGGTGATGAGGCATAGACTTCATGCAGGAGTTACATTAGGGCATGATCGCTCTAGGATGTAGTAATGCACTGCTATTTGTGGACAGCTAGTAGCCTAATACATTCGGACAGAACTGGATGGTTGATGTTGATCCCATATTTACTCAATGCTAGCCAGCAGATGTGTTCATGGGCCTCAGACTTGCCTGACAGTGCACAAGTAGTCAGGACAACACTAGTCATACCTGCTTACATAACACACACTAATTCACATTCTTGCTCCGAGGCTCACCACACCATCATAAATGTCAGGTAATCACTTATGTGGTCACAATATACCTTGTAGATGTTGTGTAAATCAGCATACTGCATTGTTGAACATAGGTGGTGGAAGATAAACAATGCCAAATGAATGGTGTGTTGACATGTCAATGCAAAATTGAACCATGGACTTCTCGACTACCACACCCTTAGCTCTGCTTGCTGTACCCACAAGGACTCAACAGTATGACTTTGGCTGGCCAAGACTAGTTCTCCATTCACTAGTGAAGTTAAATAACATGTCACCTCTTGTGCATCACACACTCAATTCATGACACAATATGAGTCATCAGCATAACACCATTGACTTCCCCTCAAGCTGCCCCAGTGATCTTTGTCACCAAGAAGGATGGTAAGAAGCAGCTAATTCAAGACTACCACTGCCTTAATTCTTGGACTATCCCAGATGCACACCTGCTCCCCAATGCACAATCCCTATTTGATGAATTGGTAGAGTCTCATTATTATGCTAAATTCAACATTTGGGGCTTTACTAACCTCCATGTAAAAGAAGGAGATGACTGGAAAGGGGCCTTCATTACTCCTAGGGGCTTGTTTGAGCCCATGGGAATGTTCTTTGGTCAATGCAACTCACCACCTTCTTTCCAGAGGTATATGGATAGAACCTTCAAAAAACAATGCAGAAAACAAGTAGGATATATGGATGACATCATCATCCATGCCAAGATTCTCAAGGCACTTTGGAAGCATGTAGAAGAATTTCTAGAAATTGCACAAAAAGGAAATCTCTGCCTCAAAATCAGCAAATGCATCTTCAAGGCTGAAGAAGTAGAGTTCTTAGGGATGATCATAGGGAAAGGAAGGATCAAAACTTTGCCAACAAAAACTGATGCCATCTCAACCTGGGAGGCTCTGGAGAAGCTCACAGTGCTCAGATGCTTCCTGGGGTTCTGTAACTTCTACTGGAAGCTTATTCCATCCTTCTCCTCCATTGCCCACCCTCTTCACAACCTCACAAAGAAAGGGGAAAGCTACAAATGGACCCACAAACACAATGCAGCCTTTGCTAAACTTAAGTCCTTGTTATGCTCCTCCCCAGTTCTAAAAATCCCCAATTTCTTGAAACCTTTCACACTTTCTACTGACACATCAAAGCTTGGGACATAACATGCCTCTGCTAGAGCAAATATTCACCTTCTTTCCAAATCTGGCCTTTCTGCTCCTCAAATATCCACTAAACCTGGTCTGGGAAGCTCTACTGTGACCAGGGTCATCAAAGAGTTCCAGCTAGATCAGGAAAACCTTAAAATGGGACATCATTACCAGCTTTCTTCTACTAGCAGAAGGAGAATAGTCTCTAGTGTGACCTCTGGGAGAACTGAAAATGCCATCCAGGTCAACCATATAATTAGAGTGGCCCTTTCCTCTCCTGTCTCTGCCCAAACTGTTTGCAGTGTGCTCAATTCTACATCCCTGAAGGCTACAGTCAAGCAGGAGATTCCAGCTTGTGTGACAAAGTGTGAAAAGGATCAGAGACAGTAGACAAGGGCTGGACACACAGGTTCTGCATGCAGCAAAGTGGGCTGAGGCAAGACATGTGAACCAGTTTGCTTACTCAAACATGAACTATATTCTATGTCACACTTTGTAACTCAGCTTACATAGAATACTATTTTGTTAACTTCCTGATGACTATCACAAACCAACAGGTGTGTCCCAGGTAGTACCCAGGCATGCCCATGATAGACTCTAGTCACTGCTAGTGAAGTAAATTTCTCATCCTTGTAGACTATTTCCATAAGAGGTAGTACAAGATGCAGATGTTTAATCCTCAGCATTCAAGTTGGAATGTGTTAAGTGCATGGACCCTTCTTACACTGAAGGTCAGTATGGAGGGCTTTTTCAATTTGCATACTAGAGCAGGACCATCACCAACAGCTGGCACCTTGTTCACCACATGACCCACAATTCCTAAATGGCAATATTAGACTCAGGGTGACTGAAATTTATACATCAGTAAATCACTTTTGCTGGCCAGAGCTGTCCAGAGCTGTCCAGAGCTGTCCAGCACTGGACAGATTCCCTAGGACTGCCAGCACACAAAGTGGTTTACTGATGTACTCAGCACTTCATGTACATACATGTATATTAATCCGCAGCAGATACTATGGACGATAGAGATAATACTTTCCGGCGCCTACCCATGACTCGCTAATCAGTGTCCGCATACTAGATACCGAATGCCAGGTCCTGAACTTGCAACTACTTGGCCACTCAAAATAACCTACAGGTGTTCACAAAACTGAACAGACGTGTCCACGAGTGAATGCATAGATGGGCTTCACCCATGACGGACGATTTGCCTCCGAGACGCACATTCCATATTGAAAATCAAAGGTGAGGATTCTGTTGGATCAGCTCAACAGCCTTCGCAGACCGGGCTTTGATCGAGCACTTGAACTGGCTTAGGGTGACTATAGAAAAACAAAAGTCCTCAGGTACGGAAACTTGTGGGATGAGGACGTATACCTGATGGTACCACTCGTGGGATCAACTTCCGGGGTGATTTCAACTCCGTTCTCAACCACCTTCGAGATATTGAAGACAGCGAGTGACATGGCTACGATGATCCACACCGAGGCCTCACCGAGGAACAAACCTGTTGGTATACTATCAAATCCATTCATTACCTCTCGTTTATCCATAGGAGGCCTTGCAGAGAGAGTACCAACCAGGACAGATGCTACAAGAGACGCTGTAAGCATGTCAATAGAGACCAAATTATCTGCCCGATCTCACCGTCGCCCAAATCCGAAGCATACGTCACGCGGATCAGGTGGCAATGGCTTACCCTCTCCCGGAAGGAAGCGATCGGGATTAAATTCCTTGGGGTCGGGATAGATCAAGGGATCATACAGCATGCGCCTACAGAGAAGGCGAAGTTGGATCATGGTCAATGGCGACCTGCAATAGAAGACTTACCAGGCGTTGCTGAATACCAGGGTTCCCTTCGGAATATAGTAGCCGTTATGAATGTCGTCGACAAGCAGGCGGTGCGGCATTACTGAAAAAAATCAGCGGTATTACTAGTGGGATCATCAGCGAGACGTACTGACGGGACCGACGACATGCCAACGGAGGACTTCTTTGGCAAGTGCGTCGACATAGGGAAGAGATTCACGATCCGCAAATGTGGGGAGACGGTCAGAACCAATAACGGCGTCGATCTCTGCCTGAGCCTTCCTTTGAACCTCTGGGTAGAGAGTCATAGCCAAGAAGAATGCGGAGTGCGCAGCAACGGTCTGCGAAACGTCCGTGTCTTTGCCCTAGGCATGGGATATGCGACTTACCGTATCCGAACCACCTGTAGGATCAGGACATAAGCCACTGTAACGATGTAGAAGGGGGTGGTACCATACCGGCGAACATCACCCCAGCTGTCCACTTGATGTCGTACTCTTCTTCAGTCGATGTTTTGCGTTCCAAGAGGTCTGAAGTGACTGATTGACTAGCAACGCCAGCAGCCTGGTTGGCATAGTGAGTGAGGCCACGCTATCTTTCTATTGGTTGATTTACCATCTGTTCCTTGACAAACTCAAATGATTGGTCAAACATTTTGTGGAGGTCTGCACGCGACTCTCTTGCTATGCGTTTGAAGCCAGCGCCAGGGAACCATTCGGGAAGATACCCCACTGGCAAATACGGATCAATTTACCACATTGCAAACCTGAATGCTGACTTACAAGCAGGGATCCTATCGACCAAGAAAGTGCCTACAATAGTGTATCGGGCAAAATCGTCTAAGACCTTCTCAGCAAGGTCCACGAAAGGATCGCCGCCTTCCTGGATACAATACCCATGTGAAATACGCAAGATAACAGCCCCTGCAGTCCTGTAGTGGAGGTAGTACAAGATAAAGGCAAAGCATATCACATTTGACATACGTGCGCAGGTGGGCGATCAAATCAGCAGGCTTGGCTAGGACGCGCTGCAAAAACTTATGGGTCTCTGCTTCCTCGATAGGATGGTATACAGCAACAGCAGCGTGGTTGCCAAGGACGCGGTGGAAGTTCCGGCGGTGTTGGCGGAACCTGTCTCCATAGGGCAGGAGGACAAGGGTTTCGTTCCATCCAACCAGCTCACCTCCCATAGGGAGGACGGGGCGGTCAGAATAGATTGAACTCTTCTTATCGAGCATTTCGACGGCAGCATCTACAGAGTTGAGGATGACGATATGTTCGCCAAATACCTCCAAGTGTACCACGTCACCTGTAAAGGTAAATGATGAAATTTCGAGGGCCGTATGAGTGAAGGATATACTGACCGAACTTGTCAGCCCAATGAGAGAATGTGAGCCACTGCTTTTCAGAAGGGATGTCCAGAAGGTTACCGATGAGGGGAAGGGGTTTCGGACCTGGAGGAAAGGGAGCGGGGTTCTTCTTTGATATGATGCGCTTGATGAGAAAAATCCCAGCGCCAACCAGACAGAGACCAAGCCATGACGTAGACGTGGTCATGTTTGGAGGAGGAGACGAGTTGCACAAACTCTGAGGTCAATGGAAGGAGGGGAGCGATTCAGGAGCTGATAAACGAGAAGAAGAAAAAAGCGGAGAAATGTACATAGCTGTTATATGCCTTCCTCAGAGGAGAAAGAAAATTTTCTTTTCTTCTTCCCTTCCCTTCCCTTTTGTACTAGTCCCGCTGAATGCACTGGCAGAAGACTGAATAGTGTACGTCAGAGTCCGAGAGTCGTGGGTTACACTTTCTGAAAGAAATAACATTATCATGTCTGAAAACTGAACCGAAACTTCCTTCGTGCCGAACGCGTACCTCGAGTGGTTCTGACCCTCACGACTCGCGACTGTCCGAGGTGAAGGCTTTACAGATATGCATCACGAATTGATTTAGGCGCCCACCAGTTTCCCGTAAGAAGATGCAAACGTCGTCGGAAGACAATCTTCCTTCCTCGATTATGGAGCCACGCACTCGAAAGGTTAAGCTGGAGGTCGGTGAAATCCTCTTCGTCATTTGAAATTTTGAATGGAAATCCACCCCACACGCAGTACTCGTTAGCCAGGGCCGGAAGAACCATTTATCCGGGGTCGGGGTTGAACCTAATCTCACTGAGAACGGATAACGTAAGTCAGCCTCCGCAATGGCTAAGATCACATGGACATGTTTGGACTGGATGTCGAGCGTGTGCGTCGAGTGCGGGACCGTAGCCCAGCGAGAGGTTCAATAGTACCTCTGGGTTTGGTCGTATACTGGCGGTCTTTTTGCTGTGCATAGTAAAGCACTGGGAAAAAGAAGCAAGGTCAGAATACTACAAGACAAGCAAGAAAACGCAAAGGGACGCGCTTGTGAAGCAACTTAGAGGCACACGCTGAGTCGACGGAGGGGAGATTACAAGTAAGCCCTCTTCGCTTTTATTGATCCCTCCTCGTTACTAGCTGCTCTCTCGTCGACAGTGACGTCCGTCACCGCTCACGCTCTCAACATCAGCAAGGAGTTCCTCGACGGCTGTTTAGACATCTCCACGCAGGTCGGGAACCAGTCTCCCATCTCCTCCACCGACATACTCGTTCCCCCGACTGCCTTCTCTTCCGGCGATTTCTCTCTCCCGAGCCATGACGAGAGGACGGCCATGGACAATGTCGACTCCAAGGCGACCTGCCTCACTGACAAGTACGCCAACGCCTACAGCGACTTCTATGGCAGCGGTACTCCCTGCGTCTTCAAATCTGGCCCTGCCTGGCACGTCCGCGAGGGCCCTCAGGCCCAGGGCATCGTACGTGAGGCTCGCCCGGTCTACCGCCACGCCATTGGCCCCACTTGGCTTGCTATCGGCAAGCGCATCTACGACAACCTCGACTCTGATGGCGTGCAGTGGACGTCGATCAACCCCCTCGCCTACGCCGATGCCGGGGAGGCCAAGCCCTTCTGTCCTCTCATCCTCTCCATCGGTGTGAAACCCCACTCCCTCCTCTACCATGCCGCTGTTGCCGCTGCCGCCATCGTAAGGGCATCCTTACTGAGGCTGGCTTCCCCACCATCGAGGTGGCCTTTGTTGAGTCGGTAGTAACTCGTTCCTTTGCTGTCGGCCCCAAGCTCCTCTCATTCGACCCCCTTGACGACGTCTCCGACCTGCGAAAGCCATTCACCGCCGCTCTCGGTCTCTCCATTGCACCCCTCAAGTACCCCGAGTTCGAAGGCACAGCCGCTCTCTACTTCCGCCTTGGCAAAGACGACAAGCGCACCGCGATCCTGACTTGCGCCCACGTTGCCTTCCCCCCTCCTGTCTACGCCAACATGAATATGGCACGTAAGAAGACACGCCCAACTCGTCAGAAGTTCGTCGCGCTTGGTTACACGGGCTACGACAACGCCATCACGGCCATGATAGTCACCATCGGCAACCTCCTCCGCTCCATCGAAGGCTGGAACGACACGCTTGGCAGGCTGGGGGAGCCCGTCGAGGGAGAGAACAGCAAGGTCACCGAAAGGCGCAAGGAGCACGTGGAGTTGGTGGCGAAGGCAATGAAGAAGATCAAGGAGGTGAACGCGCTCCACGACGAGGTCACCAGGTACCGTACCACTCCTAACTTGCGCGTTATTGGCTTCGTGCGTCACTCCGAGAACATCGAGGTCTCGGACGGGCCTCACAATTTCACCAAAGACTGGGCTTTAATCGAGCTGTACGACAAGAAGATTGACTGGGCTACGTTCAAAGGCAACAAAGTTTACATCGGTACGTCTTTTTTCCATATCTTTGTCTCCATCTCGTCTTCATCTCTCGTCACATTTTTCATCTCCTGTCTTCTTGCCTTTAGTTGACTATTACTTTTCTTTCCTCCGCAGGCGGTAACCTCTCGGTCGCTGACTTTCATAACACAATGTTTCCTCATCCCGTCGATCAAGCGAACTACCAGTACCCACAGGATGATCTTCTCCAGGCCTACAGCGTCATCCAGGACGACGAGATCCACGACCCCCAGCACCTCGACGTCTACGGTGAGAAGTGCCTGCTCGTCGTCAAGAATGGGATGTCCACGGGTACCACCGTCGGTCGCGCCAACGGTCTCGAGTCCTTCACCCGCATCTACGATGAATACGGCACCAAGCACACCTCCATCGACATCGCCGTCTTGTCCTACGACAAGACACGCGGCAATTTTTCCCATGCTGGCGACTCCGGGTCCATCATCCTCGCCAGGGATGGTCGCATCGTCGGAATCCTCACCGGTGGTGCAGGCCCTGCTGACGAGACCGACATCACGTACTTCACCCCCTACTGGTGGGTCGAACAGTAGATCAAGGCCAAGTACCCCGACTGCTTCCTATACGAGGTCGTCCAGTAGGTCTGTCGTGAGCTCGACGCGCAGCGGACTTCTTCTCAACGGACCTTTTCCTCTCCCCTTCCCACTTTCCCCGCCACTATGCCCCTTCTTTTCTTTTCTCGTCTTGTATCTTCTCATCACTCTCGCTCCTTCCCCCCCTTTTCTGTCGCGCTTGTCCTATCTATTAGTTCACTGTCGATGCCCACGTCGTGGATCACTGTTTAGCTTTTTCTTTTTCTCTTTTCCACCTGTAACTAACGCCATCTATCCTCGATAAATGGGTGGGGACCTTTCAAGACTCGGCTTTGTAGTGTAGGTCCTGGACTACCCTGTTCGATCTTGGTCAGTCCTTGTACGGTATCGTATATTTCTGCATCTCGGACATTATCAGTGTAGCTTATGTGTCGTCTCAATGTACTATTACTATCGTCTCTCGCCTCCCCCCTTCCACTGTAAAAAGTAAAAACCACTAAATATCAGTGTCGTTATGGTCGCCACGATTTATATACTTGATTTTCAATGTCAGTCACAGAAAATAAGTGTCCCCATTACTAGCTTGGGATTATGAATTCAAGCCTGATTAGGGTTGGTTGGAGCTTGAATTCAAGGATGATATACTCAAAATATCTCACTATATCCTCCAGTCTATTCCATCAGCAAATTCACACATTACTATTTTGCATACTATTCATACTATTTGTGCCTTATTCACACCAAAATAGTCAGAAAAGAAATAGTAGTCTTGTTAGTAGGTTCATTTACTATCCACACTATTTTTTGTACTATTTTTTGATTATTTATGCTATTTTCCCACTATTACTACTATCTGACTTGTTGTCAACTGCAACTTTCTTAGTACTTATTCTCACTATTTTCACTTTTGTTCAGCTCACATAAAATGTGATGCATTCATGATAAAGCAGTGCAGTGCCGAAAACATTAAATGAGTGTAGGCCTATGACAATCCAAAATGAGGGTGACTCAAGTAAGCACAAAAAAAGACAATTAATTCAATGATTGTGGTTGGCAATGAGTGACTCAGGGCAGAAGGGGGGAGAGAATGAGAGCATGTCCAAATCATGAGATCCTATCAACAACTTGTTAGTAGTGTGCATAAATAACAATGTGACTTACAAAGAGTGGCAATTAAATCATTGATGTCATCCTTCCCACATTGAAAGCTCCCTCCCTCTGACATGCAATCTATACTGTATGGAATGAGCATAGTTGCTCCCATAATGATGTTACAGAGCACAGCATTGTCATGCTTAGCAATGGCTATAGCATATTGCCTGGTGTGAGGGCCACAATTCTGCTTGGAGAATGCTGAAACAGCCAACAACTCCTTCCCAGTTGCCTTGTTCACCTTGAGTGGGATCTTGATAGCTGCCTTTCTGAAGGACATGTGCTTAGTGTCAATTTGCAGTTTGCCAGTTTTGAACAGGGAAAGAGTACAGTGCAACTAAAGAGAATAAGTTAGCTGACTGTCTAGGGCTAAAATGCAATAAATTACTTTGGCACAGGTAAGGGCTAGTGTGCCTTTGATGCCTGTATTTTTCAGTTCCCTGATCTTCAGTTTTGGGACATCAGGAGAATCAGCACAGGGCTGCAGATGTGCATGGCCAAGGAGGTATAATGCAAAGTATGACTGGAAAATGTTCTCCAGTTTTCAAGAATCTTGGTCTGAATATAAAGATGCGAAGCCTTCCAACAGCTTAGAGCAGAGTTCCTGGGCCTGAGTAAGAGACAGCATGCCAATTTCTGGATCTGAGACAAGGAAGTGAGCAATAAGAGTGATTGCAGTGGATCCAAAGTTGCTGCACCACTGGCAGAGTCATTGACACACCTGTCCAAGGAAGCATGAGTCAAGTAGCAAGGTAAATAATACTAACAATATGATATTAAAGACTGCTGTCCCAGGATGAATGTCATTCAGGTCCTCAAAGTCCAGAGCAATGGTCAGGATAATGATTTGCAGAAACCATATGAGTTCTTCATCTGAGATTGTCCAAGGGTCAGCTAAGCTTCCAGCCCACACAAGGAGAGCAGGCATAATTTCTTTTGCCCACATCTTGCCCACCATTAGCACAGAAAGCAGATCTTGGCTTTGGTAATGAGAGCATTTGCTGGCCTTGCCTGTGGTCCTTGTTGAAGGTGCTTGACCTGCTGTAGTGCTCCTCTGTCCCAATTCTTGGTCTGCATCCCTGTCAACCTTTGATTTCTTTGGTTCATCTACTCCATTATTGGTCTGTGATTCAAAAAGAGTTAATGTACAGTTCAAATAGATAAAAAAACATACCATCATGACATGCAATTCCTTAGCTGGCAACATACAAGAGTTTAAATTGTGATCCTCAATGTCAAAGTATTCATCATTGAAGTCCTCAACCTCAGATGAGGTAACATAGTTGGCATCGTCATGATCCAAATACTTGCACTTTGAGCTGGTCTGTGCCTCCTCGAAAATGAGCTGATTGAATTCACTGTCACTCTCTATATCATTAGCCATGCTTGCCACCACCTAAAACCAATATAACACAATGGTCAATTTGCATCAAGAGACATACCTTGAATTTGTCATGACCTATGACCTTGACAGAGAAAGCCAGTTGGTCTTCTAATTCCTCTTTGTCCACACAGTGGGTTGGCACAGGCATCTTTCCCTGATTGAAGATGTTGAAGATGACTGATCCTACTTGATAATGTAGCATGTACCTGGTATGCCAGGCTTGTATTGGAGTTGACAGCAGTAGTAGCTCTGCTTGTCAAAGAAGGGATGGAAGTTGGTAGTCTGTTGGATCATGGCATCAGCCCAGTTGGGACATCCTTGACCCAATGATGGACCTGGCAGTCCAAGTTGGTGTTTGGGTCATCTGGGGCACTGAGAGCATTCCAGGTGAGGTTCAGCCAAAACAAAGTTGACTCAGTAAGTAGCAGCATCTGGCATCAAATAGTTGAAAATAAGAACAAATTTCTGCTGGGACGTTTCATTGGATCCATGTGTTGATGCCACATTTGCCAGCAGATCAAGGTTGGTGACTGCACCTTGCCTTCTCAGCATGCAGCTAGCTGTTCTCCCACTCTGTGGCTTGTTGCTTGTATAGTTAGTATTCTATGTAAGTGGAGTCATGGAGCATGACATAGAATGTAGTCCATGTCTGAGTAAGCAAAGTGAGTAATGTGCCTTGCCTCAGCACACTTTGCTGTGGGCAGAACTCACTCATCCAGCCCTTGTTTCTGCCTCCTCTGCTCCTTTTTTGCACATTAGTATGGAAGACCCCAATCTAGCAGTGAGACCTGACTTCTTCAACAGAGGAATACAATGAGGTGCATCTCCATTCAGTCAGTGATACAGTAGACAACACACAGGCAGCCCAAATCCTGGGCTCACTCTGGGACATTAACAATGACAGAGAGAAAGCACAGTGGACAGCACACTGAACAGAAGAAGCTCACAGAGAACAAGAGGCAGAAGAACAAGCTGCAGAAGAGCAGGCAGAACAGGACTGCTGTGCTCATGAGGAAGAGGAGACCATATGTCTCGAGGAGCACAAGAAATACAAAGTGAAGTCCATGCTGATCTGTGACATCAAAGCCCCCATGGGACCAGTCAACATCCCCACCCCTTATGCTTTGCACAAACTCCTCAAAGGAGAATATTGCAAGTTATATTTCTTCACCAATGTGGGACTAGCAGAAGCAGAATCATACAACCCCTCTGTAGATGACAAAGCTTTAACACTACTGAAAACTGACAATGGTCCACACCTCTGGGTGCCTACCTCCTCAACCAGAGACAAATCCACAATCATCAAAGATGAGGACCTCACCTGGGAACAATTCAGAGAAGCAGCTATCTGCATGATCAATGTGATGAGGGATCATGACTGGCCAGAAGAGAGTGTAAAGATGCACCTCAAATTCTGGATGGCAATTGAAAGTCACCCTTGGTGTCACTCATTGCATGAGCATTACAAATGTGCTCTACTACTCTATCAAAGCCAACAATGCCAGTGATGGCACCATTCCAAACTAGGGCAATATAGGTGGTCCCTAGTGGAACTGAATGAGGAGTTACTCAACATAGCAAAGGAGGAGATTCTTGACAATGAGAAAACAAAACAATTAGAGAACCTCTGCAAGGTGTGTTCATTCTTCCTTCACCAATGACCACCTTGACTGACAGACCCAAACAACACTCATCCTCACTAACTGCCATGTGTTCCCCCCCCCCCCCCCACACACACACACAATGCATTACATACCACTCCAGCATCATGTCCAATGATTATACTCATCCAACCTCACTCCCAATATTTCCACAGGTCAATGAGTTCTTCACAGCCATTGCCAACCAATCCACCTCCCCAGCGAGCTATGTGAGGAACCCCAGCAGGCAGAAACACCCTCTCTCTCTCCCCTCACACAGGTTCCACACATGATTATGCAGACCACAAATGACAGAGATCATTTCAGAACAATAGCTTCCCCAACTCACATCCCCTCCTGGCCTGCACAGTATGCCTCAGGCACCATTGCCACCTTGTCATCAAATGCAGAGCCACCCACACCTGGGACAAGAAACATGAAGTTTTCGCAGAAAGGATCTATAAGGCCCTCTTTGCCAAAGGCTGATGATGAATCTGTGTGAAATGGCAGCGAGATGAGGGCTGCACAGAGTGGCATAATACCAGACACTTCTGCTTGGGATGTGGGGCAATGACTCACAGAGCTCAGAAATGCCCTTGAGTGCAATTGATCACAACCAACAACTCCATATAAAGTAGAAGTGTGGAGCAGAGAGCTTCGAAAATTTAACTTAATCAAATGCTCTAGTAGTATCCTGGAGGGCCTTTGCCAGGGCTTCAATGTAGATTTCCCCCCAATCACACATACATAATCCCCCCCAAACAAAGATTCCATTGCCATTTACCAAAGTGAACTTAATAAGATTGTCCATAAAGAAATTGAGAAAAACTGCTTCATACGCCCATGCCTGCTGGAAACAATTGAAGCCTTAATCAGCCCTTTCCAGTCCTCCCCCCTCTCTATCATCCCCAAACCTGAACACCCAGGCAAATACTGTCTCATCCAGAACTTCTCATTCCCACATACAACCAACCTGACCACCCCCAATCCATCCATCAACTCCCATGTAAATGCAAATGATTTCCCAACTACATGGGGAAAGTTTTCCATAATCTACATGCTAATCACACACCTGCCTCCAGGTTCAGAAATAGCAACATGTGATGTAGAAATGA
Organism: Pisolithus orientalis; assembly: GCF_024613125.1. NCBI lineage: Eukaryota > Fungi > Basidiomycota > Agaricomycetes > Boletales > Pisolithaceae > Pisolithus > Pisolithus orientalis. The sequence continues at coordinate 386,118 of NW_026260796.1, read as the reverse complement.
CCCCTGTCCTTACTTGGACTTAGGCATGTGATCGTGTCGCTTACATAAGCTGTTAGAGCACACCCATACACTAGTAAAATTTACCTAGTCCCTCAGTAGCTTGACAGACTACTGAGGTTCCCTACAGATTCCTCTCTGGGTTTCCCTCTGCAACCCCACAAACTTCTTCAACCTGGTGAGTGTTGACTTGCATATCAGCAACTTCAACTGATATGTAATCAGTGTCTGTGATTGGATGACATCACCAAAACATCCTCACCTTCACTGCAAGGTTGGACAACTTTCCTTGAAGGCTGACAGGCCCCTGTCTTGGTCTGACTGACTTCACTTTAGCAGTGACTTGGATTGCCTGTCTGGTCTCTGTCACAACAGGAGGGCTGATTTCCTGGCCAGGATCTCTACTGGCAGGCACCTGTTTTGGTCTGACTGGCTTTGCTTTGGCAGTGCCTTGGATAACCTGCCTGACCTCCATGGCAGTCTCCATCTCCCTGAATCAGGCAAGAGCCTGCTGGGTAGCAGCTGCCTGAGCATCAATAACTTCCTGTGCATGCAAGTCATCAGCCTTCTTCTGGGCTGGGGTATGCCATTGAGTCTGCACTTCAAGAACAATCCTCCCTGGATGCAGGTTGGCCTTTTCTTGTCATGGACAAATATTAGAAGAAGCCAACATAATACTTGTCATGCATGGGGGGAGATGAAGACAGCACAAGGTGAGTTTGAACCTGTTGTTTTTTATGCAAGAAAATTTCCTTGCAAACAAATACACAAAGTTCTGCCTAACTTAGGTTTCTGATCATTTACCAATCATGCAAGGGTCCCTAAACGTGTTCATTTATCATCAAAATGTTGCCATGCAGAGGCAGCACCCAAAGCTCTCAACAGACAAAATTCAGCACTCTCTGTCTTCCTTGTGACATGCCAGGCTGCAACCATTGGTTCAAAAACTGGTCAGGGCTCACTCAGCACAAGTGCAGCCATTTGCACCTTGACCACTTTCAAGGGTCTTACAGTTACTCCAAACAGGACCACAGTTTAAATGCCATACCCCCAGTAGCTGAACACATTCTAGATTATGATGATGGTCCACATGACTTCAACTGTGGTGCAACATTGGATGGAATGATCACAAATTCATTGGTCCTGGCAACAAGGTTTACCACAATTATCATGCAGGTCTTAACAGTAAGCCTATGCACACATTATCCTACCTCTACTCATACAATTTATTACAGCATGAAGGTGTGACTCCCAGGGCCATTTTCTACCAGATGATGCTCCACCACTGCTTCATATACAGGGATTGCTGGATGATTGGGCTCCATACCACAATTGATTAGAATTCAAACTTGTTGAGTTTCTTTTCAAACATGCAGAAATGCCAGCAAACCAAATCGACATGTTGCTTGAAATCTGGGCCACCTTGTTGCTTGAGTTAGCCAGCAATCCACTATTCACCAACCAAACAGATCTCTATCATGTGATAGACAGCATGTCAGTTGGTACAGTCAACTGGGAAAACTTCAAAATCACTTACAAGCACAAGTGGTGTGAGTCAAAGTGAGGAAAGGTGGTGAAAACCAACCAAATCCAACACAAAAGACAAATAGAAGTGAGTGGTGGTTTGCCTCCATGGAACCTGGAGGGCAGAAAAACCTGATGTGGGGGGGGGGACTTCAAGTAGAGTGCTCCTGGTGCAAGTCATTGACAAGTTATGCAGGAGGGGGTGAGTGAATGCTGATTGAGAAGGGGATGCTGAATGGAGAAAGGGTGTTCAGCCAAAAGGACTCCTAGCACAAGTTGATGTTGAGTTATGCAGGAGTAGTGGGATGACCAAGCAAAAACTGCTGACTAAGTGAGGGGTGGACTGCAGATGATGAAGGATGGTTGATAGACTCTTCTGAATGAGCCTCAACTACCAAGTATACAAATGATGACAGATAGACTCTTCTGAATGAGCCTCAACTGTCAACAACAAGTTATGCCTGAGAGAGAGCTGAACTGACTGACTGCCAAGTGACTTCTGGATTGCTTGCTTCTTGTTGTAGCTAAGTACATGAGGGTTTCATATACTGTGGGGGGAGTGCAGCTTGTGACAAACAAGGCACAAACACTTTGTAAGTAATGAGTAAGGACTGAGTAATCATGATGAGTAAGTGAGAAATGAAAAGTAAGCAAGCAAAGAGGATTGGTAAGTATTAGCAATGAACAAGTCAAGGATAGTCAAAATATCACAGAATGAGTCAAATAGAGTCAGAATCTGAGTAAGCACACTGATATCACATTAGGGGGTGGCAATGCAAGTCAGATCTCAGCAGAGACATCTATCCAAAGATGGCATGACAGATGGATGGTGTGTCCAGATAGGGAAGTATTAATTCCAGAATTGAAGGGCATGAGTCAGGCATCAAAGGGGCTAGGGCATTGGGGCTCTGTGGGGCAATGGGAGCATACATGATTGCATCTCCCACCCTTTTGTCCTCTCAGTGAAGTTAACAAAAACTTCATGAATGGGGCTCTGATGGAGGAGGAGAAGGGGCGACATCTTCTGCTGGATCTTGCAGTAAGAAGGCAAGATGCACATCATACTCATCATGGATGTGATCAGGGAGGCTGGAGAACAGTAGATTATGCTGCAGCTGTTGCAATGTGGGGAGAATGATGGACAAGATTGGAATAAAGATGGTGCAGGGAGCAGGGAGGAATGATCCATATGCTTCATCAAGAGGGGAGACTGAAATGACCACATAAGACCTTTCTAACCAAGCGACAGACCTGATGCAACCAAAGAACATCCTTCTGGAAGTCATACTGACAAGGAGAACATGCTGACCAAGCTGCATGGGATGAGATGGGGCTGACAATGATGGGATGAACCAGGGGGCTTCAGGATGGAAGCTGGTTGGAATGCCTGGCAGATATATGTAGCCACTGTCTCTGGCAAATGAGACAAGTGAGACAATTGACAAAGAGGCAGCCATTATTGATGGACTTAGCAAAGTGAGCATCTGATGGATGGAGTGCTGTAGAAATGTGTAGGGTGTGAGGATCCTCTCCAAATTTGGAAGGCAGAATCACATGGCTGAGCACTTTAAGTGAGTGTGAGAACAGAGTTGATATCTTTGGAAATGGCAAACATCTGATGGATGGAGTGCTGTAGAAATGCATAGGGTGTGAGGATCCTCTCTAAATTTGGAAGGCAGGATGGTGTGGCTGAGCACTTTAAGTGAGTGTGAGAATGGAGTCAATATCTTTGGAAATGGTGGAGATACAGCAGAAACTGGAATGCCATACATCGGTGCTAAAAACCTTTAATGCATGCTTAACTTGCTTCCTCATTTCTCTTTAGCACTGATGACTTGTTCTTGTGCAAAGGATGACTGGTCTCATCCAGCAGTCTTTCTACACATGAGGCCTTTAGTCTTCATCTGCATTCATGGGCATTGCATGCAACTTGTTGATGAGTTAGGCAGAGTCAGCTGTAACCATGTCCACAACACCTTTGGTGTGTGACAGTGGGACATACAGGACAAACCAGATGAACAGGACAAAGTGATCAAACTGGGCAGTCAGGATGGTCAGGATAGCCAAGATGGCCAAGATGAACCCAAGGCCCCTTGGATGTTTGACATCTATGATGTATGGTATCAAGACCCCTGTTGAGTTATCCACAACCTCCTCAGTTGCACTGACTTTAAGGATCAAATGGACTTCGTGCCATACCAGGAGTTCAATGCCACAAGTGATCAGAGGTGTTGGGAGGATTTTATGTCAGGCAACTGGGCCTGGGATGAAGTGGTATGTACTGGGTTTGTCTCAATGTAGGTCCTACCAATCTCATACTTCTAGGACAAGATTATCAGCAATAACCCATTGGCAGCCAGAGCAACATTGGTTCCCATCATCCTTGGCAGTGACAAGACCACTGTTTCCATTGCAACTGGGCAAATGGATTACTACCTGCTCTATCTTTCCATCAGAAATGTGCACAACACCACTCATCATGCACACTGCAATGTGGTAGTGCTCATTGGATTCCTTGCAATGCCAAAGAATAAGCACTTCAAATCCTATTAATTCATACAACTGCTGATAGCCCAATAGTGACTAGGGAGCATGCTAATACACAAGTGTTCCATAAATTCAAGAAGCAGCTCCTTCATTTGTCACTGGCACATGTTCTTTGGTCACTTGGTCCTGTGATGACAGTTCTGGAAATAGTACTATTCAGCAATCAGTACTACCAACATGTCATCTATGCACTTGCAGCTTACATAGCTGACTATGAAGAGCAGGTCCTCTTGTCATGCATCATGCATAATTGGTGTCCAAAATGTCTCACACACCAGGAGAACCTTGACAAAGATGCACTCTGGCATCACTGTGAGCACACTGAATTGATCATCAGGGAGTTGGACCCTTAGACACTTTGAGAAGGGTATGGAATTGATGGAGACATAGTGGTATGTACAATATACTCACTTCTTTTTTCATGACTGATTGAGGACAGCCATTTACAAGCATGTTTCTGCATGTGAACATCCAGAGAATGCTTTCTCCAGACATTCTTCATCAACTCATCAAGGGTGGATTCAAAGATCACCTGGTTGACTGGGTGGAAAGGTATCTCATCCATATTCATGGAAAGGGTGCTGCAGAAAAAACACTGGACAATATTGATTGAAGGTGTGTTGGCTGACCTCTGTTATCATGCACTGACTGACCTCATTGATTTCCAGGATCACAGCTGTCACCCCATTTACTGGGCTGTGACATTTCCCTCAAGGCCAACACTTTAAACAATGGACTGGTGATGACTCCAAAGGCCTCATGAAGGTTCTCCAATCCTTTTTAAATGGTGTATGATGATTGAACAGTCCTCTACAGGTATATATTGCAGCCATCAAAGGCTATGCCCCAGAGGACATCATCTGCACATCTCATGCCTTTCTCAAGTTTTGCTACCTTGTCTGCCAAAATGTTATCACTGAACCAATGCTGACCACAATTGAGGACACACTCACATGCTTCCACTTGTATCATGAAGTCTTCCAGAATGCCCAAGTAATCACTACATTGTCATTACCCCAGCAACATGCTATAAAGCATTATCCCTATCTTATATGCCAGTTCAGCACACTGAATGGGCTCTGTTCATCAATTACCGAGTCCAAACATATCAAAGCAGTCAAGCGACCTTATTGGCATACTAGCCACTTTCAGGCTCTTGGACAGATGCTTGTGATCAACCAGAGGCTTGACAAATTTGCTGCAGTGTGTGCAGACTTCAAAAAATGTGGTATGTTGAGAGGGACTTGTCTGTCACATGTGCTTGGAACTCTAGGTGTGAGCATTTTTCTTAGACATTGTTCTTGATGCTGACTGTATTCTAGAACAATATTGTAATGAGACTCATAATGAGACTGACCATGACATGTCAAACAATCAGGACTGCAAAGACAGGGCTGATGAACCCACAGCAAGTTTTGAAGAAGATGCAGGTGATATGGATGACTCTCCTATGTCAGTCAAGGCCCATGTATCATTGGCCTGGACCTACTGTATGCCTTTGCTCATAGCTTCATGCATATGAATTCTAATTTGTTGATCATAGAATGTATGCATGAAAGGAATATGAGGGACCTAGTAACTGAACTCAACATACCCCAGCTCCTCAATATCTTGTGCCATTTTCTTCAATTGCAGCTTCAGCATGATGATCACAATCTGGAAGATGTCCCCTTGGATGAATATCCCTTTTATGATGGATCTTTCTGTGTCTACAACTCTGCATCCTCAACATTCTATGCACCTAGTGATGTGAGTGGCCTCCATGGCATGCATCACAAACATATACATTGTTCCCCTATGTGGAGGAATGAAGGCCCCCATTATGACTGTGTCTTTGTTGTAACTGATCCCCATGCAGAGGGCATGCTTGGGCTGGATGTTGCTTGTGTTCTGTGTTTTTTTTCTCAGAGTATCCTTGCATGATCCTACATTGGTTTGACCATGGTAGGAGATGGCCCAGACACCAACACAGGGATGTGGATAGTTTGTACACACAATGCTCAAGATGTCACTATCATCCACATCAATACCATCTATCACACAGCTCAACTCATCCCTATATATGTGAGCCACCAAATTGACCCAGCAAGCATCAAGCCTAACAAATCATATGACAAGTTTTTTTATTATTATGTGAATAGATTTGCTGACCATCATGCATTTGAAATTGCATCCTAGCTGTGAGTTATGGCACATGAAGTTGTTCAACTCACTAACTCCTATTTCTTCATATGGTGTTCATTTCCTGCTCCCAGACCACATAGTGTAGTCACACTTAGTCACAACACATGGGCAGCCTGTGTGCCAATACACCAACACTTATATAGACCCTGAGATGGGCCCACCTAAATAGATTAGCCAGTACACATGGACAGGCCCAAGGGACTAAAGTGAGAGCAACATATGGGAGGGCCCATGGTGGGTAAGGATGTTGAAACATTTAGACAGGCCCATGACCAATTAAGAATACTGAGCTGCTGTAAGACATGGACAGGCCCATCCTGGTAGGTTACACCCCTGTTGCAACATCAAGGTGGGCCCACCTATCATAACATGGAGAGTGTCACAACATAAGGATGGGCCCAGGAGGAATATCATTTATGGTGTTGCAACATATAAATGGGCCCATTCATAATAAGCCATACCCCTGTCACAACATAAAGACAGGCCCATCAGTAATGTTATTTCATAATGTCACAACATATGGATGGGCCTGTCAATAGTAAGATGTACCACTGTTGAAACATAAAGATGGGCCCATCACTAATATCATTTAATAGAGTCACAACATAAGGTCAGGCACTTCAGTAGTATTATTTATATCATTGCAACATATGGATGGGCCTGTCCACAGTAAGATGTACCTCTGATGAAAATAAAGACAGGCCTGTCAGTAATCTCATGTATAGCATCACAACATATGGACAGGCCCTTCAGTAGTGTTATTTATATTAAACATATGGGTGGGCCTGGCCCCAGTAAGATGTACCCTGTCAAAACATAAAGATGGGCCTGTCACTAGTATCATTGAATAGAGTCACAACATATGGATGGGCCCATCCACAGTAAGATGTACCTCTGATGAAACATAAAGACAGGCCTGTCAGTAATCTCATGTATAGCATCACAACATATGGGTGGGCCCTTCAGTAGTATTATTTATATTGTCACAGCAAATGGGTGGGCCCTGCCCCAGTAAGATGTACCCTGTTGAAACATAAAGACAGGCCCATCACTAATGGATGTGGTATCCCTGGCACCCACTGAACAGTGGCTTTCAATGGACACCATGCTGGCATGAATTAGAGATGATTTGAGTGACCCAGATCTCGCAAGCTGCACCCTGGATGTATTTGGCATTAATCAAACTATTTCCAGCCATCCACCCAACCATATTGAGTGGATGCGGTATCCCAAGCACCTGCTGAACAGTGGCATTCCATGGACACTATGCTGGCATGAATTGGAGATGATTTGAGTGGCCCAGGTCTCACAAGCTGCACTCTGGATGTATTTGGCATTAATTAGACTATTGCCAGCCATCCACCCATCTGCATTGAGTGGATGTGGCATCCCTGGCACCCCCTCAACAGTGGCTTGCCATGGACACCATTCTGGGATGAATTGGAGCTGATTTGAGTGACCTAGATCTTGCAAGCTGCACCCTGGATGTATTTGGTATTAATTGGACTATTGCCAGCCATCTGCCCATCTGCATTGAGTGGATGTGGTATCCCCAGCACCTACTGAACAGCTGGCTGTTCCTATGGACATCATTCTGGCATGAATTGGAGCCTGATTTGAGTGATCCTAGATCTTGCAAGCTGCACCCTGGATGCTATTTGGTCCATTAATCAGGGACTATTGCCAGCCATCTGCCCATCTGCATATTGAGCTGATGCAGTATCCCCAGCATCTGCTCAACAGCAGCTTTCCATGGACACCATTCTGACATGAATTGGAGCTGATTTCCATGACCCAGATCTCACAAGCTGCACCATGGATGTATGTGGCATGAATCAGACTATTTCCAGCCATCTGCCCATCCATATTGAGCAGATGTGGTATCCCCAGCACACTGAACAGTGACTTTCCATGGACACCATTCTGGCATGAATTGGAGCTCATTGGAGTAACCCAGATCCTGCAAGCTGCAGCCTGGATGTATGTGGCATTAACCAGACTATTGCCAACCATCTGCCCATCCATATTGAGTGGATGCAGTATCCCTGGCACCTGCTCAACAGCAGCTGTCCAATGACACCATTCAGATATGAATTGGAGCTCATTTGAGTGAGCCAGATCCTGCAAGGTGCACCTTGGATGTATGTGCCATTCATTCAACTGTTGTGAGCCATCTGAAGAAGTTTGTGGGGTTGCAGAGGGGAAACCCAGAGAGGAATCCATAGGGAACCCCAGTAGTTTGTCAAGCTACTAATATTGAGTATAGTACCTGTAGGGAACTATACAAGTTAGTAAGGATATTCTATCTATGTAGAAGTGTACTCACCCTCAGTAGTCTGTCAAGCTACTGAGGGACTAGGTAAATTTTACTAGTGTATGTGTGCGCTCTAACTGCTTATGTAAGTGATATGATCACATGCCTAAGTCCAAGTAAGGACAGGGGTCATTCCAACCGAAAACACCCCAGTCAGCTTCAGCACAACACATACTGAGCATAACAAGTGCAGTGCACAGCCACTCATACCACTTCAATGCTCCTTGCTTTGATCCATAAAGTGCTATGTGCAGTTGGGTGACAGGGTTGTTATATTTGCTGTTAACTGAGAGTCTGGGTGGCAGTTGCATGTAGATTACTTTGTTATCATCCAACTTCCCATTTAGGAAAGTGCTCTGGAAGTCAAAAACATCAACATCCCAGTCATTCTGCACTGCAATAGCAAGGACAGGTGCAGATAGATGCCATGCATGCAATGGGTGCATAGGTATCATAGTAGTCGATGCTGTGGACTTGTGAGTAGCCTTTTGCTACAGGTTGTGCTTTGTATTTTTCAATTTCTCCCTCTGTGTTTTGTTTGATATGGAACACCCATGTACAGCCAACCATGTTGACACCTTGTGGTCTCTTGACAATGCTCCACATTTGTGCTTTGTCCAACAAGGTAAGTTCTTTATTAATTGCTTCCTCTCACTTTGGGGACCACACCTAGTAAGCTGTTTTGGTCAATGAAAAGACATCTATGAAATTTGGTCAGACACATAAACTGTCTAGGTGAGTTAGTGGTAGACTGATGATCCTGCAACACCAAGTTACAGGACTGTGACCAGGACACTGAATCCTGGTTGCTGGAAGGCAACCCCAAGATGCCACCAGCATGTCTCCAATAGTTAGCCTCCAGCATAGAAAAGTGAACTGACCTTTGCACACAACTAGCAAGGGTGATGGGGAAAGAGACAGAGCAAGTGTGTGATGAACAAAATGAGATTGCAATTGTGGCATGCTATGAATATTGTTCAGGAAACATACAGAGTAAAAATGGTATTGGGGAATGATGAAGGAGGTTACTGACTATTTGAACCATAACCATGCAGTGCAGTTGGAATAAGACAGGGAAGAAGGGGTGGACAACCAAAAGTATCAAAGAATGACTGTACATAAAATATAGCCAACTCCTTTTCCATTGCCCAGACATGTGACGATGATGCTAATGGCATAATTGGCTCCACCAAGTCTGTGGGGCATCCTGGCCATACAGCAAGTAATGCCCAGAGCTTCTCTATGTACTCCCATTTTGATTGAAAGTCAGATGAGCTGAGGCCTTGATTTTGCTGAGGGAAAGGCTCAGCACACATGGTGAGTTCTGGATCACCAGGGAAAATCTGTGTAGAGTTCAGAAACAGCACATGCCTGGTGAGGTAAAATTGTACATACCTGCCAGACATGATCAAGCTGCTCTGAATCCCAATTTGACCACAAGCTAGGCATCATCACATGGTCAAGAGCAACCAACTTGAACCAGAAGTTGTGTTCATATAGATCCCATAAAATCTTGCTTTTTGTCATCTGATCAATGGTAGCAAGGTCTGTGAGGGAAATTGAAATATCCCAGAATTGTACATGGCCAGGTATGTCATGTTGGAGGCTGACAAGCTCGGTGTCACACACCAAAGGTGTTTGGTGAGGTGGAAATGGATACAGCTGATGAATGGAGATGAAGACCATAGCCCTCATGCAAAGAAGGACAGCCAGGAATGTTGGCAGTCATCCCTCACACAAGAACAAGTCATCAGTGCCAGAGAAAAAGAAAGGGAGCGAGTTAAGTGCTGGCTAAAATTCCTAAGTGCCCATGTACAGCATTCCAGTTTTCAACATATCTCCGCCATTTCTGCAGATACCATGACCATTCCCACACTCACTTGTAGTGCTCAGCCGCGTGATCTTACCTTCCAAAATTGGAAAGGATTTGCACACTCCACACATTTCTACAGCACTCCCTCCAAAAGATGCTCATTTTGCTAAATTCCTCTGATATGGTTGCCTCTACATCAATCATTTCACTTGTCCCCTTTGCTAGGGACCATGGCTACATATATCTACCAGGAGTTCCTACCAGCTTCCATCCTGAAGCATCCTGGTACATCCCACCCTTGTCTGTGCCCTCTCAGCCCATCCAGCTTGGACAGCATGTTCTTTTTGTCAGTATGACCTCTAGGAGGACATTCTTTGGTCACCTCAGGTCTGTCATTCACTTGGAAAGGTCTTATGTGGTCATTTCAGTCTCTCTGGTCCAAGAAGCATATGGATCCTTCCTTCCTGCTCCCTGCAATGTCTTCATACCAGTCTCATCCATCATTCTTCCAAGATTGCGACAGCTACATGTATAATCTACTGTTCTCCACTCTCCTTGATCACATCCATGACAAGTATGATGCACATCTTGCCTCCTGTTGCAAGATACAGCAGAAGACACTCCCCCTTCATCCTCTCTTCCAACAGAGCCTCATTCATGAAGTTTTTATTTGCTTCACTGAGAGGATGGTTTGGGGGGGAAAAGTTGCAATCCCTTATGCTCCTGTCACCCCACAGACCCCCAAAGCTTGACCCCTGTTGACATCTGACTCACCCTGTCCACTTTTGGATGTACTATATCGGCATCAGATCAGCACTGCCTCTCTGTCATCCCACCTTGGCCTAGAAGTGATCTCTTCAAGATGTGACATGCACAGCCTCCCTCTAATGTGATTCCAGTGTGCCTTTCCCAGTTCCTGACATTACTTGACTCATACTTTGACATTCTGACTGTCTTTGACTCACCTATTGCCAATACTTACCAATGTTTTGACTTTGCTTACTGATTCTTCACTTTTTGGCTTGCTAGTCCTTACCAATGCTTACCAATGCTTTCCAAGACAATTACCCATCACTTACATTCCTTACTCATCAGTTACCAATCACTTACCAAGTGTTTGCACCTTGTTTTCCAAGGGCAACACCCCTGTACTGTATATAAATCACTATACTTAGATAGCAAAAAAGAAGACATCAGAGAGCCCCTCTTGCTTGCATTTTATCATCACTCAGTAATTCATTCAGCAGCTTTGATAGTTGAGACTTTATGAAGGGTCTAACTATTGTCTACTCTGCTTATCCTTGTCTATCATCAATATACTTTGCTCAAAGCCCTCCCTGAGCACAGTGCAGCTTAGGACATCAAATTAAGTCATCATCCATCCTTCTGTAGGCTGACAGCAGTCTACCCTATCGCATTCTCTCACATTCCTGCTTCTTCTTTATCAGGAGCACCCCCAACCCTCAGCACTTGTCTTTGAGTGTTGTAGCTCACAAAAACCCTCCCAAAGAACAGGTTCTACCATCTAGGTACTGCATAGGCACACCACCACTCACTCGTTTTGTCTTTTGTGTTGGTTTTGGTTGGTTTTCACCACTGAACCACACTTTGACTCACAGTGCTTGCAATGCTCAGACCATTTCTTGTGCCCAGTCCCCACTTCTCCTGTCCTCACCACCTGTGTATGAGTCTGATGACTCTGCCCATCCTGTAGGGGATGTTGTCCAACCTTGCCAAGAAGGTGGCCTGATCTATACTAGACTTCAGGAGATGGGCAAAGGTAGGGCTATAGATGCTGAGGACATTGATGCTGCAAACCACAGTGACCATGACACCCAACTCCTGAACCTCAAGAAGCTGGGGAATCTGTCCACAGCAGCATTATATGAAATACATGCTTTTGTGAAGGACATCAAGACGACAGCAGAAGAACTTGGCTGACAGCATGGGCAGTCTACATGTGACATACTCATCACTGTGGGATTTAGTGTTAAGGCTTCTCATACCAAAATTAATGAGGCCAACCTCTTCCACTCATGGTATTGGGCCACACAGCCCAAACCAGATGGTGGTATGGCTTTCCTCCCTCTCACATCTACTGTTCTAATGTCCTGACCAGCCAATTGAAATTCAATCAACAATTTGATTATGAAGGAGTACACCACCCTCATGATAGGCATCCCCAAGGATGACTTTTCAGCAAGGAGGGAAAAGTTAAAAGCCATCTATGAGTGGAGTGAGAGCTCCTCCACCATACTGACTAATCGATCTGTCAAATATATTGCAGCTAGAGTGGACAATGCAAAGACACAATTTTGTGGATTGGTATGTGGTTGCAACTGTGCAGCCATTGATTCTGATCATTCCACAGGCAGAGGTGTGGTCCAATCTTGAGGATATTGAGATAGTTGGACTGGTAATGTATGTTGGACAGGACCCTGCAGGACATCAAACTTCTGGCATATTTGGAGGCTCTGAGATGATAAGAAACTTCATCAATGAAAATGGCATTGATGTCTGGTCACTCATGGATAAGTATACTGCAATTTTCAAGTAAGTTTATTTCTTGCATGTTTCATTCAACCTCATTGGATTGTTGTAGGTGTCTCAGGAATGGCGACAGTGTGGATGCCAGGGTGGCCAGCACTGGTTCCATTGGAGATGTGGGTTCTGTGCTGGAACTACATTGCTGTACAAAGGAGACTCTGAGAGACTGCAACCACAGAGTATTCGGAAGCATGATGAAGGAGAAGATGTTGGCCACATTGAGAGATCTGTGCAGCAAGTTATTCTTGTGCTGTATGTGCATTTATCTTGATCCCTTGCTCAGTCACACATGGCATTGAAGTCAGTGATCCCCAGAGAGTTTCCTGGCACTGGCTTCTCGAGTTTTTGTGGAAGAGCCACCTCACTATTGTCAACTGGCCCCATGGTGTATCTCCACCAGGCCCTGGTTTTGAGTACAAGAAACTTAAGGCTGGCCCTCATTGTCAACTTGTAGTACCTTACCTTCAGAGAAAACTGGGTCTTTTGTATGATGGGCAAACCAATGATGAGGAAGAACAAGATAGTCTGGATGATGTGCTGGAAATTGAGATTAAGTGCTGGAATGAAGGTATTCCCTATTTTATTCATCCAGTTGGATGCTGAAGTTCTGTGTAGAGGTCATTGATAATTTGGACACTGACCCTTTGAAGGGTGAGATTGCACTTGTCAAAGCTACTGATGGTACTGTTTTGTGGCAGATCTCAGATGATCCAGAGTGGCAGAAGTCCCTCAAGGAAATGGATTGCCAGCAGCAAGGCATGGAGGTCCTTTGACAGCCACAACCCCAACTGCAGCAACAACTCCCTTTTCCCTCTCAGAAGCAACCCCACGTGGAGGCATCAAATCACAATACTATTGGTCCCCAGGTAAGTTCTGCTCTTTACTCAATATCCAGTATCTGCTGACATTTGCAAGGCTTTACAGTCTGACTATCGAACTGCGCCATGCAATCAATACTGGGATGCATGCCCCATTGTGCAAGATTCACATTGTGACCCATCCACAATTCCAAGCAATGTGCACACTCGAGAGCCTGGCCCATCCAAGCCTCCTGTGCCTGCTCTGTGATATGGGGTAGGGTTTGGTTCCTATAGTCTGATAACAAGACTAATGAAGCATCATATAGGATCTACATCGGGATAATCTTCCAAGCTGTCCTCACATGCGAGAGGCTGGCCCAGCCCAGCAGTCTTTTCCCGGATGACAATTGAGTATCCAGGTCTCTGACTTTTGGTAACAAGACTAAGGAAAAATTATGTAGGATTCTCAGGGTGACTGTATGAACTATCATGATCCTGGCCCATCTAATATCCCATATCATGTGAGTAATTCAATTGCAGAGGTTTCACTGTTGACTTGCATTCTCTCTAGCACAATCAATTTCCTCTATCTCACCAAGGATTCCATTGCATTCCATCTTGAACCAACCATCCTTACTACAATGGTCCATATACCAATGACTACTACCCTCCAACCCAGTTGGGTGAACCTCATTGGGTTAACAGGGGTAATGCTGCACAATATGAGGATGACTTCGCTGAGGAGTATATAAATGAAGATTACTACTAGTGTAGTTTTTGCTTCCCCTACAACATATTTGTCATGTGCCTGCTTGTATATTGATGTCAGCTGGTGTCAGTGATGATATTACCATCAGATTCAGGGGACAAGTCTGCAGCTCTCCACTCAGTCCTGTGCCTTTCCTATCGCTTTGTGCACCACTCGTTCCCCTCGCCGAGACCTCTCTGGGGGGGCCTCTTTTGTCTAATTCCATGGAGCCACTATTGAGATATCACCATTTTTGTGTTTGGAGGGCAGTGAGACAGTTTCAATGTAGCTCAGGATCTGATGGTCTGATCATGGTGGCTCCTTTTTTTCCATGTTTATCTATGAGTACCCAACCTGCCTTCCTGAGGCCCATGTCGATCACCCCAGCTGTTGTCCTGAGGTCATCACCTGCTTGTTTGCTTGCCTGGAGTTACCCCTATCATCTTGGGGCTGTATCTTGGTGGTTTCTCTGACACATCTCTCGCTTTTTTGCAGACTTGCACTACTAGATGACGACTCCCTGGAGATGTCTAGATTGTTGTGATTGGTGCAGTAGTTATGGAGATGTTTGCATTTTTGTGGCAAGGCCCACCCCTTGAGGTCCTCTCATCATACCTCATGCATATCTGCACCACGTCTCTTGCTTTTCGAGCCACAAATCCCTCTCACTGACCCATTTCTGGGGTGCCCTTGTTCACCCAATTCTGCTTGCTCGTTGTTGAGATATTCCCACTGTTGTGTTTGAAGGGTTTTGAGGCAGTTTAGCATATACCTCAAGATCAGGTGATCCAATCAGTGTTTTTCCCTCTTTCTCCCTGATTGCCTGGGAGTCCTCTACCACATCCCATAGTTTTGTGTCAGTTGCCCCAGCCATTACTGTTACATTTCAGTACCAGCCACTTATCAACTCTTTGTTAGGGGTGGTCCAGGGTCAAATCACATATGGTACCAATGTCCATCACATTTCCATTGCTGTTAGGCACTGTACATGATGCCTCAATCTGTATATACAATTCCCACAGTCCTAGCTACTGTGTTTGTGCCTTGTTGCTCCTCATGTTACAGCTATTTTCAAAACTGAGAGCAAGGCCAAATAAACAAAATCACACACATATAGTAGCTAAATGTTATAACTTTGATATCTCAATCAATTCAAGTTGGATCACCGCAATTTTTGCAGATTCAGAATCAGGGAAATTAGATGTAGGTCCTGGTGTAAAAATTAGACTAGTTCTAGCACTATATAAGTCTGAAAAAGCATAGGCTGATTTCACATATACAATCAAAATTGTGAGTGATCTAGGCATCTGTACATCTTAGCAAACTAATAGTGGTCTTCTATACATCAATTGTCCAGCAGGCTTTCAATGCTTTTTGGGCAGTAGAGAGCCCTCTGCTTCCAGATGTTCATTGCACATATAAGTAAGATTGGAAGCCTATTATTGCATATTTCTTCACACAAGATTCATATCCTTGGAGCCCTGTGTATCATCTGGAGAACAGTACCAAAAATTTATGCAATCATGCAGTGTGTTGTTGTGATCTGAAGTTCTACACCTAGTATTGTCTTATCTACACTTGGTGGCTGCTTACCAATCATGTGCTACCCCCTACCTGTGTCCCCTTGCCTCACATCTCAAGACTTGCTTCAAATGAAATCATAGTAGAAGGACATGAGATTGAGAAATAATACAACACTTGAGACCTGCAGAGTATGATTGCTGGATACAATTTGAATAGCATTCTTTGGGTGCCATGACTATTTCAAGCAATGATATGTATATGACATTTGGAGCCATTGAGTGAACCTGATCATGTCAGCAACTACTCATGCATATGGCTACACCCACTCAAATGCAGTTATTCACTGCTCACTGCTCATCTGGTCACTGACTTTTCATCTCTGCACATATTTTTTGGTACTGTTCTCTAGAAATTACACAGGGCTCAAAGGATATGAATCTTGTGTGAAGAATTATGCAATAATGGGCTCACAATCTTGGTTATATGTGAAATGGACATCTGCAAGGCAGACCTGTGTCTCATTGCCCTGATTCTGAATCTCCAAAAATCATGGTGATCTGACTTGAACTGATTGGTGCCATTGATTGAGCCTGTTACAATGTGACAATATATATGCCAATTGTGGGCAGAGGGCAATGTGGATGTCAGAGATACAGGGTAGGATGTCCAACATTTGCCTCTGTGGCATTTGTATAACATCTCACTGGTGTCCAGAGGGGGAGATGGGATGTCCCAACATAGCCTGAGAGGCTGCTGTGGGACATCCCACTGGTTTCTGGAAGGGGGGATGGGATGTTCCAGCATAGCCTGAAAGGCTGTTGTGGGACATCCCACTGGTTTCTGGAAGGGGGATGGGATGTCCCAACATAGCCTGAGAGGCTGTTGTGGGACATCCCACTGGCTGCTGGAGGGGGGGGGGTGGGATGTTCCAATGTAGCCTTATGATGGAAATGTGACCAGAGCTAGGATTGAAGCAACCTCTTAGGTGTTAACCAGGTGATCTGACTGCTCAGCTGTGTATATTGTCTAGGTGATAACATCAGTAGCATGGGGCATGGACCAGTGAGGTGGGAACAAAACTATGTGGAGTGCAATGCACAGAATACACCATTTCCAACATGGTCCTTCAATCTGGAAATTTTTGGAGTGCAACAAGGGTGCATGCCTCCTATGATCATGCAAATGGTCTGATAGCATTTTGGCCTTGTGTTATGTGGAGAGTGGTGTGGGACATCTGGCCAGACAGGGGGTGGGATGTCCCAACTTAGCCTTAGAGGCTGCTGTGGGACATCCCACTGCTGGCCAGATGGTGGGGAGGGATGTCCCAATGTAGGTGTAGGGGCTGTTGTGGGACATCCCACTGGTTGGCAGAGGGGGGGGAGGGATGTCCCAATGTAGCCTTATGAGGAAAATGTGACCAGTCCTAAGATTGAACCAGTGACCTCCTAGATGTTCACCAGGTGCTACAAGCCACTGGACTGGCTGCTGGAGAGTGGGGTGGGATGTCCCAATATAACCCAAGAGGGTGTTCTGGGACATAGCCTCAGTTAGTGTTGCTGTGGCTCAGCTCCAAAGGCTGACCTGCTCAACAACAAGCAGCTTAGTCACTATGACAACTATTACCAAATGTAGCCTTGTGTTGCCACATACCAAATCCACAATAATTATTTTAATACTCAATAATATAGATGTGGTATGGCCCTTGGCTTAGGACAGCTCCCTGAGCCACAGCAACACTACCCCCAGCTGCCAGAGGGGGAAGTGGGATGTCCCAATGTAGCCTTATGATGGAAATGTGACCAGAGCTGGGATTGAAGCAACCTCTTAGGTGATAAACAGTGCTCTAACAGTTGAGCAATATATATTGTCCAGGTACTAATATCAGTAGCATGGGGGTAAACCAGTGACATGGGAACAAGACTATGTGAAGAGCAATGCACCATTCCCCACTTGCTCAGAGGCTGCTGTGGGACATCCCACTGGTTGCCAGAGGGGGGGAGGGATGTACCAATGTAGCCTTAGAGGATGTTGTGGGACATCCCACTGCTTGCCAGAGGGCTGGGAGGGATGTCCCAATGTAGGCCTTAGAGGCTGTCAAGGGACATCCCACTGGTTGCCAGAGGGGGGGAGGGATGTTCCAATGTAGCCTTAGAGGCTGTTCAGGGAACATCCCACTGCTTGACAGAGGGGGGGGAGGGATGTCCCAATGTAGCCTTAGAGGCTGTCATGGGACATCCCACTGCTTGCCAGAGGGGGGAGGGATGTTCCAATGTAGCCTTAGAGGCTGTTGTGGGACATCCCACTGGTTGGCAAAGGGGAGGGTGGGATGTCCCAATGTAGGCTTAGAGGCTGTTGGGGGACATACCACTGGTTGGCAGTGGGGAGGGTGGGATGTCCCAATGTAGGCTTGGAGGCTGTTGTGGGACATCCTACTGGTTGGCAAAGGGGAGGATGGGACATCCCACTGGTTGGCAAAGGGGAGGGTGGGATGTCCCAAGGCAGCCTTGGAGGCTGCTGTGGGACATCCCAAGTCCCCTTATGAAAGTCAGTGAGATGTCCCATCCCAGCCTCAGTGGGCTATGATGGCACATCCTCCTAAGTTACCTTTGCAGACCAGCACAATGCCCCATGATGACCTCAGAGGCTCATCTGGGACATTCTGCCCTCTGCAGATGGTGTTGCAAAGGTGACCAACCCCATGTTCTATGTGGGGGACTTTGAGATATTGGCTTGTCACACAAGTGTTCAAAAACCATTCACTTCTTCCTTCATACAGTACAAATTGCATGAGGTATAGACACAAATTGATTGAATTTATTATTGCAATTTTCAAGGCAAATGTGGAGGCCCAGGTGGGTCATCTCCCTGGCAACTAGTGAGATGTCCCAATACAGCAGAATCACATTGCAAAGATGTACATGAAAAGTACTATTGTATACTACTATGCATGGTGGGATGGGAGGGGATGTATAGGTCAAAGGATACTTTGTGGATTAAATCTGTCAGAGGAGCAAGGGGGCTAGGATTTCTGCAGCTATTTCAATGCTAATATAAGCTGCACTTTCAGGAGTAGGGACCCCAGTCACCCAAGGCAGTCTTGGGACATCCCAAATAATTGCATTTGAATGGATGGCTATGTGGGAAATCCCATCTGTCCCAGGGCCTAAAAATCTGCATAGCCCTGGGACATGACCAGATGTCCCTGGGCAGACCTTGGTCTGGGAGGCTATTAGGCTGGATGGTTTGGAGAAACTATTCAGCCTAAATGCTTATGAAAAATGGTTACCTGAAGTGGAAGATGTATCATAGCTGGACTAGTTCATCCTTTGATCCCAGGTTCAGCTGATGTAAGACAATGTCATGCCATATCAGTCATTATCAGATCATTATCACTTGGTAACTCAGGTAACTCCTGTCCAATGAAATTTCTTCCCTTGGCACTGCCCCCAAGCCATTGACATGTCATTACCAGACCATTTTAATGACCCTAATAAGGAAATACATGAGCATTGTCAGCCAGCAGCATTAATATGTGCCTCGAAAATTTGTGACATTATGTGACACAATGTGTGACATAGAGTAACCAGCCTGTACCTGCAGAGGCATACATGGTAAATACAGTGTATTAACAAGTGAAATACATGGGGAGCATGGTCTGTTTTGCCAAAAGGATCTCTCCTCATTGTGCACAAGCTCTAAACTTAATAAGGTTGGAGGATAGATTGAGTGAGATTTGGGGATCACCTCCATACTGCATGCAGCCAGCTTCAAGTTCCTTGCACAACTTGATAAGCTCACTGCAAGTTGGCACCATGACATCTCTGGAGTCACCTTCATCACTGTCATCACTGTCATTGATGTCAATGACCTCACCATTTTCCACAGCTGTCTCTGAGCGCACTGCATCAGCAATGGCTTTGATACTCCCATCCAATACAAACTCTGGGAATTCCCTTTCCTCCGGTGGCTCAACTAGTTCATCAACAGATGGCAGCTTGCCAAAAATGCAATTCTGTTCCTTTAAGCAATGGACAGATTCCATCACTTCAGATTCCACCAAGGCAAGTTGGCTTGGCTTCTGTGCAGGATTGGAGATTGCCACAAGTGTGGGAATGTGGATTTTGATCCCAGAGTGAGACAATGCAGCAGTGTGGTGAGCTGAGACTGTCGAGTGCTGTATCATTGTCTTCAGATTCCATGACAACCTTCAGCACAGGCTGCTAGTCACTGTCAACATACTTTTCTCCAAGATGATTGTATAAGTTACTTTCTACCTTTGGCAGTGGCATGAGGCCAGCAGCATACTGATGAATAAAATCCCATGCAATGGGATCCATGTGAGCAGGAAGAAATGACTCAGAGTGGTCCCTATGACACAAGATGTCAGTATAAGCCATTGCCAACTGTAGTCAGTATGTATGGTTGAATTTTGGTATGATTCCAGCAATGTTAGATTGTGTCAGCTGACATGGCCTCCCAAGCTGCCTTAGCCATAGTCATTCCCTCCAGTAAGCTGAGATTGTAAATGTCATGCTTGCCAGCTGCATCCTGATCAACTGCTTGAGCACAGAAATTATGGCAATACAAAGCCTTGAAACAATGGATTACACCAGCATCACATGGTTGAACAAAAGGTGTCATATTTGGTTCGAAAAGTTTGAGTAAAATGTTGGAAGGCTCATAAGAAACCTTATGTCCATTAAAATTATCAATGGAAAGGCATATCTTTCACCATTCATGCTTCATGTGGAGACAAGTCTCTTGAGCCATCTAGAATGACAACAAGTCAGTTGATTACAAAGCTGATAAGATAAGAACACACTCTTCAAATATGGATGGTGTCATCCATGCCTTATTATTATTCCGATAATAAAAGCCATATTGCTCTGGTTGTCTGCTTTTTAAAGCAATGAGGTTTTGCTTGAAAATTGGCTCAAGTTTTTCACTCCCATCAGCATTGCATGCGAGTCCAATGGTAATATGAAACTTTTCTTTCTTTTTTCCACTAAGTTGGTGTGTTGCCAAACCACAATCGGGTGGGGCACTAGCACTGAGTCAGATGACATAATCATAAATGGTGAGACCTGCTTACTATGGGAACAGTGCTGTCTCATCAAAATTACAGTGATCTTGTGGTGAAAATCTTGCCAGGATTTTTTGGAATCATTGTTGCTCAGTCTCAACTGCCACAGGGTCTACTGAGCCTGCCTCTCCATGTCGTCAATGCTCCCAAATCTTGTAGGTCTTGCAGAATGAGTGCAGCCACCCTTCTCCTAGCAGCCTTTCCTCTTTAGGAACCTGAAACTCATCCTTGAATCTACTGCATTTCTCTCATAACATTGGGCCTGTAACAGTATCTCCTTTATTTTCCATATGCAGAACCCATAAGTATAGTGCCTGTTCTACATCAGGATGTGTAACAATGCATGGTCTCTTTGAAGAGAGTGTGGCAGGGTTGGTGTTGATGCAAGCTTCCATTTTAGGATGATCTCATAACTTCTGTGACAGGGTGGACTGGTCAAAGAGAAGTGCCCCAGTTGCGAGAGTGCTGAAATGCTAAACTATATCAGCCTGAGGAACATTGGGATGTGAGTCAACATAGGAGTAGACAGCCATCCAGTCAGAAAGAGTGAGATTTTGCTGACAGGAAGTTTTTGGAAGCTGAGCAGATGTCTGAGGAGCATTTTCCACTCCTATTTTGTGCTGTTTCACAGGTGGGGCAGTTTTCAGGGGATTACAAGGCTTTCTTTTCAAGATGTCTGGCATGGTTGAGTGAGGTCTGGTAAAGTTAAGTTGTTCCACCCCTCCTGGTGCCTACATATACTATTGAAGTACAATACACTTAGCTATTTGGGCAACTCATAATGCATAAAGTGAGGTGCAATAGCATGCATTATGCATTATGCATATGTGAGCCATTGTGAGGGGCTCCCACCTGCAGTTGCATAAAATCCTTTGCATTAGCCATTTTATGCATAATTATGTAATGCATTACGAGGTATTCTACTGTAATGATTCTCATATATTGTTTGATCCTACTTGACCCATATGCATACTCTGACATATTTTGTGCCTAGTCTACCCTATAAAATGGGTTATGTAGCATACTGATGGGAGTCCTTTTTTCTACTTCAAATAAGACATACCCTTGTGTCTGGAAATCCAAATAGTGTCAAGGATTCTTCTTGTTGTGCTGCCATTAAAAGACCTTCACTTCTTATTGATGTTACATATTTTTTTCCTGCCTTCAAAAGTCTTAAACTTGAACCAAAAACAAAATGCTTCAATACCTTCTCCTCCATTTGCAGATTGATCCCCTGTGAAGATATGAGTAAGTATCCAATACACTTGATAAGAGAAATGGTTAATACCCATGCAACTGTTCACTGAGCCACAAGGGCTCAAACACCATCATTACCCCCCAGCCTAGGCACTGACATTGTCAATAAATCTCCACTCCCAAAACTGACTCCACTAGGAAGTCAATACTCCACCCCCATCAAAAGGCATGGTCACTGATAACATCCAAAGTTACAGTGATGTGGTTAGAATTGGCATGAGGGATCCAAGCCAGGCACCTGAAGGAGTTGCCACAATTGTCCCCTGGCTCGAGATCTAGCTTGCCAATTAGACCCAGGCTTGAGAGCTACCTCACCAATGCACCTTGGCTTGAGGAAATACCTCACCCACTCAGCCAGGCTTGAGAGTCACCTCACCAATGTGCCCTGGCTTGAGGACTATCTCACCAACATTTCCTGGCTCGAGAGCTACCTTGCCAGTGTATCCCAGTAACACTTAGACCCCAGAAGCTGTAAAGGCTCATTCTGTTAGAGTCTGGGTACTGACTCACAAAGTAAACAAGAACTTACCTATTGATGTCTGATGTGACTCCATCTTCCCTACAAGCAAAGTAGGATGTCGAACATGGTGACTGGACAAAAGTTGTGCACAAACAATTGCATGAATGATGTGCTCATAGTATGCTGAGATCCAATCAGAACAATGCCATCTGAAAGGCCACAAAATGACTGACCCCAGATGAGCAAGACAGGATCCAAAGGAGGTCGCTGTCACTGACAAGAAACAATCTAGAAAGCTCCATGTCTGAAGGCAATGAGCCCTCAACCAAGGGAAATTACAAAGGAAAGGGACCTGACCTGAAGAACTGGGGGAACCTGAACCTTAGTGAAAATGAGGTGAACCCAGAAGTGCAACACACTGCCCTTGCATCCTCGAACATCACAAATAAGTTAGCCAAGGGAGGCGATGATAGCTAGCCCAGTCCCTTGCAGAGAAATAGTCAGAAGGATGCCATGCCAGCCAGTAAGGGCACTCCCCAGAACCCTAATAGTGTCAAATGAACCTCTAAGGAAGAAAAGTCAAAGTGTAAAGCTAAGAATAAAAGGTCTGCACCAATGCTGTCAAAGACTCTTCCCAACCTGGTGAAAGACATGGTTGATAGCATTGTATGCCAGGACCACAAATGACATGAATGACAAAAGACTCCAAGAACCATGGAGCCTGTAAAGCAAATTAACCCTAAAAGCTATATTGGACTAGCATTTAAACATCTCGAGAAGGATGAGAAATGCACCAGTGAGACAAAGAAGAAATACAAGTCTTCTTGCCAATGTGTATCATCAGATGATAGTGACTCTGACTCCAACTTGAATGATGACTCTGAGACCAATCCCTCAAGTGACAACACAAGCTTGGACTCATCCAGTCCTTCGAGTTCAAACTCTAGCACCTTTACTGATGATGAATCATCTTCAAGCTCAGATGACATGTCAAGCACAACCAGCAGCTCTTCTAACTCCAGTGAATCCTTGACCTAGCTCTAGTAGGTCAAGGGCTTACCTGCATGAGGACAGCTGTGCTCTCAACTGGTAAGATTTCTTACTTCTCTGATTGCATAAACCAAAGAAAAGGTCCAGATCACACTGCAAGATGACACTGAAACTGATCCCACATACAAAGTATGATGGGTCAGACAACCCTCATGCATTCCACTGCTTCATCACTGAGGGAACAGCATATGTTGAGGATGGGCATGTAGAAATGAAGAGAGGCATGTGCATTTTATCACACTACCTAATGGGAAAGGCACATGAGTTCTATGTGCATGAGGTATCTGGAGATCCTTACAAGTGGAGGTTATTGGACTTCTTTACAGAGTTATATAACTACTGCTTCCCCATCAATTTCCAAATGCAGCAGGAAGAAAAGCTCCAGTCATGTTACCAGAACTCAAAGACTGTTAAAAACTACCTGTATGAGCTCAACAAGATCTGGAATATGATCAGAAGACCAATGAATGTACCAAGGCACATAAGTTTTGGTCTGGCCTATGCAAAGAACTTCAGCATGATCTGTGGAGAGAAAAACTGAACCCTGAGGTCTCAATGCTGAAGAAAGTTGTGGCATCTGCAGAGATCCTTGAGATCATGCAATCCATAACCAGGGATTGGTCCCATAAATCACGAAGACAGAGAAGTAAGAAATGTACCAGTGAGAGCACAGCTGTCTCAGCAGGTAAGCCAGAAAGCTCGAAACATAGGTGATGCTGCACCTGCAGAAGGAGATACAAGGGCAACAGAAATCAAAGGGATCCTGCACCTGCTGAGTCCTCCAGGAGTGGAGGATGGCACACAAGACATCAGGACAAGTGTAGGCATGACAACCCTAAGTTGAGCAAAGAGGAGTGAGAGCACCATAAGGTGGAAGGTCTCTGCTTCATCTGCCATAAGTCCAGTCACTTTTCGAGAAACTGTCCTGATCGACATACTGTGTCCTCATCCAACAAACCTCCAAGTCTTACCAGCTTTGGAGTGGATGTGGATTTTGGAGATGTCAAATGTCAGCACCACCTAGCCAGGTCAACTGAAGATGACCCCAAAGTTTCTGTAAATTTTATTCAAACTTGGGGACCTAGGGTCCAAGACAATGATGATGTACCTGAAAATGATCTCCCAGAACTCAAGAGTGTCTCAGATGACAATGATGATGAAGCCAGACTTAGTGATAATATCACTACTGATGAGGATAACCCACCCACTGGAACATGGATATATGTATAAAATTGATGACCATTCTGTAGGTACCAATCTCTGGGGACCTGGATTGGACACCCCATGGAGGAGCATGGTATGGATTGGTTAGCTGGGATCTGCTACCCAGGCAATGATCTGGACTCATTGTGTACCTTCATGGACTCTCAATTCCTCATCTACAACTTGGGCAATGGACAACATATGATTGTGGAAAGCAAGAGGGATGTATTAGGGTGGGAAGACGAGATCCAAGTTGACACTCACCTCCTGAACAATCCCACATTACAACTTGATAATTGGTATTGGTTTAGAAAAGGGGAATGTGCAGGCATCCCAAAAGCTGAGAGCGAGCCAGAACTTGGAAAGCCCCTCCAATGGGGTGACCTCTCAAAGACTGAATCATTGCCAAACTTGAGGAGTATGGTTTGCAGGTTCTGGAAGGAGAGAATGCAGGTGATTCACATGTGTTAGAAGGGATGAGACAACAATCAAGGTGATTGACTACCATATGGCACTGTGTTTTGAACTCCCAACAGAAAGGGTGACCACACCCTACTTTGATGTCATTTGCTGGCATGCTAAAAAGCTCTTCCATGCATGCATGGATTTGATGAGCCTTGACCCTTTCAAGGATGACAACATTGGAATCCAATCCTTGACTAAAGATGAGGATCTTGAGGATGTGAATAATGATCATCATGACCCTGAAGAGGATGTACAGTGTAGTGCAATCCACCTTAATGGTACTACCATTCATAATGGTGGTCAGATGACCCTTCAATGAAATGCTTCAATAGCCAAGGACTACACATGGAAGATACCAAAACCATTGGTGGTGGTAGTGCACATCAATGGCCACCCTGCATGTGCCCTAATTGATATGGGATTGCTGGCTGACTTCATGTCAGTAATGCTCACCAAGCAGCTGAAAGTGAAACAGATCCCACTTGAAAAACCACTTACCATACAACTGGCAGTGCAAGGGTCACACTCGAAGGTGAACTTCAGAATGAAAGTATGCCTGCAGTACCAAGGCATAGATTGTGAATGACACTTTGACATGAAGAACTTGCAAAACTATGACCTTATCCTTGGAACACCATTCCTATATCAGCACAAAGTGATGGTGGGGCTACACTCCCCAAGAGTGGTGATTGGTAGTACAACCCCGACTGAAATGAGAGGCAAACAAGTGTCAACCCTAGAGTCACATGCTACAGGAAATATATCATGAAAGCATTGAAAGGGTGCAAGAAAATACTTACAAGAATTAGCAAAGCCATTGTGCTCCCAAGTTGGCACTATGGCATTGCCCCCATTCGGAGCGAATTAACCACGAGATCCCACTCATAGATGAGAAGAAAATCTACCCATGGTGGCTGTCTAGGTGCCCAGAGGCATTACAAGCCTTTGTGGACTGAAAAGAAGAATGCATACCTGAAGACGGGCTGCTGGGAACTGACCTGCAGGCACAGAATACTTGCCCTATGTCGTTAATCCCAAAGGCAGGGAATCCTCCTTGCCTCCATGTGGTGGTTGACCTGCAGGAACAGAACAAGAATACTCGAAAGCTGTCATCCCCAATGCTGGAAATGGATGGAATCCTCAGACATGTTGCCAATAAGCCATATTGTTCAATAATCAATGGTGCAGACATGTATGAACAGATCTGAGTTATCCCTGAACATGTTGAGCAAATGGCAGTGACTACCACTGATGGAAACATGGTTAGCCTTGTTGTACAGCAAGGTGATTGCAATGTACCTGCCACTTATCAGGCCTTGATGAATCACATCTTCAGTGAGCACATTGGCACATTCATGGACTATGTATCTGGACAATATAATCATCTATTAAAATATGCTGGAAGAGCATGTATGCCATGTCAAGACAGTTCTCAAAGTCCTCACTCAAGAAAAACTGTATCTTAGTGAGAAGAAACTGAGGTTCCTCTGCAAAGAGGTAAAGATCCTTGGGCACATCGTCACTAATGATGGGATAAAGATGGTTCCTGAAAAGGTCAACCAAATACTGAACTGGAAGGTCCCTACAAATCACACATTGTGCAAAGGATTCATTGGGTCAGTAGGTTACCTTGCTGATGATGTCCACAAAGTACACATACCTTTGGGGGTACTTGCAGAAGCAAGTGCAGAGACCCACCCCTTTTGATGGACTTACACCAAACAGCACACTTTTGAGACAGTAAAGCTATATGTTGCTGCTTGTGCATAACATTGCCATGTGCTGCTGAATTACAGCCCTGATTGTGACCCCATCTGGGTGGTGACTGATGCTTTTGGCAATGGTATTGGGGGTGTGATCATGCAGGGGAAGGATTGGAAAATGGCAAAGGTTGCCACATTCTACTCTGCAAAAATGTCATCAGCTCAATGAAACTACCCCATGCACAAACAAGAACTCCTTGCAGGAGTTGAGACGATGCTAAGGCACTGAGATATCGATATCCTACAGGGTGCACACTTTACATGGGTAACAGATCACAAAAGTCTGACACACCTGTTGGATCAAAAGGATCTGTCCAGGTGGCAAGTGTGGTGGTTAGAAAAGCTGGCTGAGTTCAATTTCGAAATCAAGTATGTACCAGGGGTTGAGAATGTGCTCCCTGATGCACTATCCAGAATGTATGAGTTTGATGTGCCAGGCATGATCAGAGCACCAAGTGAGTATCTGCACCACAACCTGGACATCAAGGAATCAGTACAGCAAGAGGAAAGACAGCAGATTATCAGCGCACCTTTGTATGTTGGGATTGGGGTGTTGGCAATGTTGACCAGATCCCACACTTGGGGAGTGAGCAAGCAACTTAATGCTACTCCACTGGTGCCACCTGCTGATACCTTGGGTGTGGGGAACCCACCTGTGTGCTGAGTAAAGTTGATTGTAAAACCCCCACTAGAGTCATCTGAACTGGTCCCTCCCATGGAAGAGGGCAGTGGGGGGGGGGGTAAAAGTGGAGACATTAATAATGCACCTGCACAACCCATCACCAAGAAAGTGACCACATGGCAGCACCAATCTCTTACACCTCTGGCAGAGACTGGCTGGCCTGAGACAGGCATCGAGTTCACTCAACAGATGAAAGACCAATTCATTCTCCTTGGGCCAGGCATATGAATGAAGGGGGGAAAGGACAGTGAGTGTCCCCCTGTTATGGACACATGCAACATGGGCAATCCAAACATGTTACAAGACACATGTTCATTGCTGAGTATGGAGCAACACACACCTTGTGCAAGTGAAATTACAGGAACTAATGCCCCACTGGTCATATATCCTGAGCAATGAAGGTGTGCTTAAAGCAGCACAGTACAAATATAATAGTGATCCATTCTTCAAGCAGATCATAGATGACCTGCAGGCTTTCAAAAACTTTGAAGTCATTCCAGATGGATACATCCATCTGAAGCTCACAGACCATACCATTTTCTGAGTCCTGGACATAGAGGTGGATGGCAGACAAATTAGAGAAACTGTCATTGATCATGCTCATTCACTACTTGCCCATCTAGGCACAAAGAAAACAGTATCATACATACATGAGTTCCTGTGGTGGGATTCCATGGTAAAAGATGTCACCACATTCTGCACATCATGTCAGACTTGTCAATGAAGTAAACCTCCTCCTACTCACAAACCATTTGGACTGTTGAACCCGCTGCCCATACCTTCGAGACCTTGGGAAGTGATCAGAGTTGACTTCATTTGACCTCTTCCCAAATCCAAGGATCACAATGGAGAGTATGACTCTATAACTGTGATCATAGACCTATTAACATCCATGGTACATATAGTGCCAAGCAGAACCACCTATACTGCCCATGAAGTAACAGAGTTGATGTTTGCTGAGGTGTATAAGCACCATGGCTTGCCTTGGGTGATCATCAGTGACTGAGACGTCCTGTTCACAAGTATGTTCTGGAAACACCTTAATGATCTGATCAGGATAAGACAAAAAATGTCTAGTGCTTACCACCCAGAGATGGACAGTGCCACTGAACATGCCAATCAAACTATAGCTCAGATGTTGCAATGCTGTATTGGCCCAAACCAGAAGGACTGGGTATCATGAATACCTGCCATCAAGTTTGCTATTAACAATGCGAGGTCAGAATCAATGGGACATGCACCTTTCTTCCTGAACACTGGAAGAATGCCCTGCCAGATGATATGGGATGCCCCTACAAAAGATGAATATCCAAGTGTATGAGTGTTCACAAATAAAATGAAACTTACCTTATTGGATGCTCATGACACCATCCTGAAAGCATGCATTAAGCAAATGGCAGGCACTAATAAAAAGCACCATGCATGTCCTTTCATCAAAGGAGATTTCATGTACATCTCTGCAAAGAATATTAGCCTGTCAAAGGGGATGTCATGAAAACTCATGCCTAAGTTCATTGGCCCATACCACATCTTGGAGGACTTTTGGAATAACTCATACCACATTGAACGACCAGATAACCTGAAACAAAGGGGGATACATGATGTTTTCCACTCATCACTACTAAGGGTGCACATACCTAATGATGATTGTAAGTTTCCTGGCCAAATGGACAACCAGATCCCTGAGTTTGGGGGAATGAGCTGTGAGTGGGCCATTGATTGGATAATTCGACACTGTGGCAGCTACTTGGAGGCAATGTTCGAGGTCCAATGGACAGCTGGAGATTGAATGTGGTTGCCATATGATGAGATCACACACTTGAAAGTGCTTACTGATTATTTTGAAGCCATTGGGGTTGATGGGATTGAAAATTTGAGGGACATGGGCAATGGGAGTTCATTGGACAATGACTCCCAGGTGTTCTTGGGACACTTGGCACCACATAGCTGCAGGGCCCATTTAAACTGCCCATGTCCCACCTGTAAGACTCAATCCACATGCCAAAAATCCCCTCTGGCTGGACCACTTCACTCTCGAAACTGCCACACCAACTACCTCCCTTGCACAAATTGTCCTCCCACTCATCCTCCCACTCATCTTCCCACTCGTCATGCTCATCCATGCAAGTCCTTGTGCCATTTCCAAAGCTGCACTCATCAGGCCTGTCCTTGTGCTGACCACCATGTCAACTTGCATGTATCCTGTACCCATAGGCATCACCAACATGGGCACAACAATCCCTGCCAAAGAGTCAAACACAGGGAAGCCAAACCTACCATGCATAGGCATAGCCCACATCCTCACCATGGTAACTATAATCCTGCCCCTTGTCCAAATAAACAAAAATGTCAGTCATATACTCCACTCTGATAACAATAACTTGACCTTCCCAGCAGCAGGCCCTTAGTCCTGATACTCTAGCAATCCTACAACATATGCTATTCGATATTGTCAGTGAACTTCAGAGCCTAGCTATTGGCCACTCACCCAATATGATACAACCCTGCATGACCAGCATGTCAGACACTGCTGGAGACAACCTAATTGAATGGGTTGACCCTGACTTCTTCATCATCTGGAATGACCCTAGGTCAGGGAACCCTGAAGAATGTATCCTTGTCCACTGTGAGCAAATCCATTCCTACTTCCTATATGACAAAGCCTTGTGTTGGAAGGAGGGAGACCCACTTGACATGCCTGTGGGTACCTTCAGTTCCAAGACACCTATCATTGCAACACTACCACCCAGTCTCAATTTGCATACTATGAACCAGGAGAGAATACTCACACAGTTATCATGGGTCCAGCTCCTACTAAGAAAGAGGTCCTGGGAGCAAATGCAGACCTGAACAGTAAGGAAGAAAGGGAGGGAGGACAAGTACTTAACAGTGTGGAAACAGAAACCCTTAATAGCATGCTCTGGGATGTGGCTGAATGACTCAAGCATCAATGCAAGTGCTTCCAGCAAGGCTACCTGGACTGTTGTGGTCGTAGGGAGAGCAATCACCAGGCAAAGGGGCCCCTGGGCAGATGCCCCAACTCCTCATCCCTCAAAGGTCATCATGCTGAAAAATCAAGCTCGAGTAAGCAGTGGGAGGGCACAAGGGCAGGTAGGCATCAAGAGGGTACTAAACCACCTACTAGCATGTGCCCATCTGCCCCTGTGGCTAGCTCCTTGGCCACTACTGTAGATGTGACACCTTCCTATGGCATATTTGCTGACCTGTCCACTCACAATTCTTCCAATGTCATGTTTGACCCTCTTGTCATTAACAGCACCATCGACACCCTTGAGGGGGAATACAACATGGAGTATGATGGCACCACTGACACTGAAGGTGAGGAGGATGACATGATGCTTCAGGGTGAGGATGCAGAAAATGCCAGAGATGTTGCTGAGTAAGCACATACTCCAAGAAGGAAGGGTACTTTGTACCCTGGAGGGGGGATGTAAGGTGCTGTTCACCCTCCTAAGTCAAAGTCAAAGTCAAAAACTTTGACTTTGGCAATGTAGTCACATGATGATTATATAAGCTGTGCACACCTGCATGAATGTGAAGTCCAAGTTTCGGGCTTCTGCTTCAGTAATGTAGTCATGTGATGATTATATAAGACAACAACACAACTTGTAGTTCAATAGATAACATTGTGATAACAGATCAAACAACTCTGCTATGGATCTTGAAGCACAGCAGCTCCAGCACCATTGTTGTCACCATCTTGCTGCACTTGTAGTAGCAGTGATGATCCAGGTGCTATGCCTCTATGACCTCCTTTTTCATTCTGACTCAGAACCAATCCCCTACCATACCTCAATCCTGGCTGGTGAGGGGTGGATGCTAGAGCTCCTGAATGGTCATCCAGACAGGATACAGACTTGCCTTGGCATCAGCCATGGGGTTTTTGATCACCTGATGCAGGTGCTCACCCATCATGGTTTTGTGCCTTCTCACAATGGAATTTCTGTGGAGGAACAACTTGGGATATTCCTCTACACCTGTGTTACTGGGTTGTCATCCTGGCATGTTGCTGAGAGGTTCCAACACTCACCAGGGACCATCACTAGGTAGGGAGTTCTTTGGACTGTCTGATATTTTTCTCACAATTTTTTAGATATTTCAAAGCAATGTTGGCTTTCTTTTCTGGGGGACAATTCTATGCATCCCAAGTGCAATTCCCCACCAACAACACTCCCATATCAACTATGGTTACTAGTGACCCATGCTTCTGATTTTTCCAGGATTGTATTGGTGCAGTTGATGGCACTCATATTTGAGCATTCACTGCTGCTGAGGACCAGCCTTACATGAGGAACTGGAAGGGCTACCTATCTCAAAACTGTCTCTTCATCTGTGATTTTGACTTCTTCTTCACATATGCCCTCACTGGCTTTGATGAGTCAACTGCAGATGCAACCATGTGGCATGATGCACACAGGAATGACTTGCACATGCCACCTTGGAAGTACCTTCTTGCAGATGTAGGGTTTGGGACCTGTGATGCACTTCTGGTTCCCTATCAAGGTGTTCATTACCATCTGAAAGAATGGCACCAGGCTGGATTAAGGTAAGTTGCTATTCCATCCTGCTCAGTGTACCTGTAACTTCTATTTTATAGACCTCAAAACTGAGAGGAGTTATTCAACCTTTGCCATGCTGGACTTAGAAATGCCATTGAATGGATATTTGGTGTTATAAAATGCAGATGGAGGGTTCTTCAAATTCCCCCTGAATATAGCATCCACACCCAAACTCAAGTACCTGCTGCTCTCTGTGCCCTCCACAATTTCATATGGTGCTATGATCCAGAAGAGTTCTTTGACCCTGAACTTGCCATGGACATAGGAGAGGGTGATGGTATTGGAAGCCTTGGTGATGGACCAGCAGATGCTGCAGAGAGGAGAAGGGCTGATAATAGGCATGACAACATTGCAGAGGAGATGTGGATTGACTATCAGCACCAGCTTACAATTAGGGGCCTTCTCTGAGCCTGAACATTCAGATTTCATGGTGTACAAATATATGTTCTTACAATTGTTTCACACTCATGTAGAAAAATAACTTCCATTGTCAAAAGGAAGCTAGTCATAGTCATGTACATTTTATTATGTACATATTTGTATAAAGGGGGGAGGACTTGAAAAGATATGCAGGGGAGGGGGGTACATTTGCATATTGTAAAAAAAAAACACCTATCTCTGCCCATCCTGGTACTTCATCAGCTGACGCTGCACCCAAATCTGCTTCACTGGTTCCTGATGCTTGAGGAAAATATTGACTTCATCTGGAGACATGCTGAGGAAGAGTCACTGATGGTGATCCAATCGTCTGTTGAGAGCTGTAGCATGTTGTTGATGTAGTCCATGGCAGCGTCAATGAGGGGATTGGTAATGGGTGGCAGGGGCAATGGGGCAGCAATCATGTGCATGAAGTTATCAAGCCTGGAGGTGATGGTGGCAATGAATGAACTGCAATCTTCTTCAGCACACACTTTGGCCAACAGGGGCTGAGAGCACTTTGATCCACCTTTGGACATCACAACAGACTCAGCTTTCCTTTTTCCATGACTGATGCTGGTGATGGCTGATGACAATGATGACCCAGCTGACACATGTGACAAAAAACTTGATGGTGCAGAAGGGGGGATGAAGTTTGGATCCACAGACTGTGTGTCCTCATGATGGTGAGTGTTGAGAGCATGTGTCATGTTGAGGAGGGAGAGGGAGGGAGGGGGGGTAGGAATTGTCAAAGCAGTGGGGGGTGCAGTAGAGGCAGGAGTATCAAAGGCAGAGGTCATGGTTGTAGAAGGCATGGTAGTGGTGTGTGGCTGGTAGATAAACTGACCTCAGCCATGCAAGGGGAGAAGGAGCTCTATGTTGGCAAAGTGGGGGAACCTGGAATTGTGAAATGGCTTTGTGTCTTTGTGTGACTGACTAGATGTTAGTGGATGATCTGACAGGAAAAAAACTACATTACCTTTACATAGTGATCCCAAAGATTGGCATTGTCCAGCAAAACCATCACACCATGCTCATTGTTGTAAGCAAAGCCAGAGGCCACTGATTTAAGATTGGCAACAGCATAGTAGGATTCTTTAAGCTGGATAATTGTTAGGAAGGCAAAAAAAAAGAATGATACAATGACTTACCACCTTGAACTTCTGCTCACACGATTCAGCTGTCTTATTGCCATTATCTGGACCTGGTGGATAATTATGAGCCATGTGGGCTGCTGTGGCATTCCATGTAGCCTTCTTAAAGTTCCCATCACTGGCTTGTGAAAGATGAGAGGCCAAGAAACCCAGTAATGCGCCTTCCTCCTCTGTTGTCCATACTGCAGCTTTCTTGCAAGTCCTGGGGGGAGGCAGGGGGTTCTGCAGGTCTAGAGGATTGATTGTAAGGCCATGTGAGCACAACAAGCAGGTTGATCCCACAGATGAGCCAGACATTCAATGATCACAGTAACTGGGTGACAATGATTGCATACCTCAGGTGGATGCATGTGAACCTCTTAACCAAAGCTGAAGTCAAAAACTTGGACTTCACATTCACAGGTTGAATGGCACCTAACACTTTACTATTTTTGACCTTTTTGTGACTTTTTTGACTTTTTTGTGACTATTTGTGACTATTTGGGAAGGAACCTACTATCTGTACTTTTTTTTTGACCATATACAGCATTTTGAAGAATGAAAAGAGAACAGAATCTATTGAGACAACTAAGTGATGATATATCTAAGCCAAGAAGACTAGAAAATGTCTGAAAATTCAGAGATATTGAGCCATTGGCATGATGCATACTGTCTGAGAGAAAAATCACAATATCTCTTTGGAACCTCCATCAATTTGAATGTATGTGTTATCTACTGAAAGCTATGAATTAGGTGGTTTGAACAAGACCAAAATAAGCAAGAACAGTGCAGCCATGCCTGCAGGACATGGGTAATGATAGTAGATTCCTTCCCAAAAAGTCACATTAGTCACAAAAAGTCAAAAATAGTAAAGTGTTATTTTCCTGATGTAAATAGATTAGCCAGTACACATGGACAGGCCCAAGGGACTAAAGTGAGAGCAACATATGTACAGGCCTGTAAGTGCATTACTGCAGCATATGGGAGGGCCTGTGGTGGGTAAGGATGTTGAAACATTTAGACAGGCCCATGACCAATTAAGTATACTGAGTTGCTGTAAGACATGGATGGGCCTGTCCTGGTAGGTTACACCCCTGTCACAACATATAGACAGGCCTGTTGACAGTAAGATGTACTGCTGTTGAAACATAAAGACAGGACCATCACTAGTATCATTTAATAGAGTCACAACATAAGGTTGGGCCCATCAGTAGTATTATGCAACATATGGACAGGCCTGTCCACAGTAAGATGTACCTCTGATGAGACATAAAGATGGGCCCATCAGTAATCTCATGTATAGCATCACAACATATGGATGGGCCCTTCAGTAGTATTATTTATATTGTCACAACATATGGGCAGGCCTGGCCCCAGTAAGATGTGCCCTGTTGAAACATAAAGACAGGCCTGTCAGTAATCTCATGTATAGCATCACAACATATGGACAGGCCTTTCAGTAGTATTATTTATATTGTCACAGCATATGGGTGGGCCTGGCCCCAGTAAGATGTGCCCTGTCAAAACATAAAGATGGGCCTGTCAGTAATGTTGTTTAATAGTGTCACAACATAAGGACAGGCCCTTCAGTAGTATTGTTTATATTGTCACAACATATGGATGGGCCTGTCATTAATATCATTTAATAGCATCACAACATAAGGACAGGCCCTTCAGTAGTATCATGTATGCCATCACAACAAATGGATGGGCCCATCTAGCAAGATGCACCCCTGTTGCAACATAAGGACAAGTCCATGTATGGTATTCTTAGGCAGCAGAAAGGGAGATCCAAGCTATCTACATAAGGATGGTCCATGTAAGGCATTCTCAGGCAGCAGAAAGGGAGATCAAAGGGATTTACATAAGGTCAGGCCCATCCATGGTATTCTCAGGCAGCAGATAAGAGAAAACAAAAGCCAGTGTTACAACATAAGATGGGCCAATCCATCCATTGCAGGATTACAAATCCTTGGCACAGCATAAGACAGGCCTATCCATAATTGGGTTATCCCCCTGTCACAATATAAGACAGGCCCAGGAAGACAAGAAATGAAGAAAGTGGAACCTCTCACTCTATAGAGTATCTGAATTTCCCACTATAAATTGTGTTTCATGTTGGATGATTTGCCTATTCAGTTGGAATCTCAGGTGCTGGTCTATGTAGCTGCAAGCCAGGACTCTGCCATTGGAGCAGATGGGAAACAGCAAAACAAACAGCAATGCTATTCCAGAACAACACATCATATTTTTATCTGAGCCTCTGCTTTATATATGCATTCAGGATTATTGATTTGTATTGGTATTGCCATCATGCTGTTGGAATCATTCATAGGCAGGATAAAAAATGTGACATCCACATATCTCATTGTCCATCTTTAACCTCTGATTCTTCCACTCTCCAATCACCATCACCACTCTCACCATCAAACTACTCCATCATCTTGTCATCAGAAACATGTCATTGTCATTGTCTCAAAAGCTCTTCAAGACATCACCTGAGCTTGATGCTGTGGCCAACTGCATCCTTCAAATTTACTTCAAGGATATTGTGGAAAGCAGCAAGTTGGGAAAGGCAGACAAGATTGCAAAGTGGAGAGGTGCCATCAAGGCAATAAACAATGAACTAGTGCATCATAGCATCATCACATTTTTTCACTAACTGATGCATTCAGGATGCTGTACACAACCTCATTGCTAGGATGGGTGAGATTCTGATGACCCTCATTGGCATTGACACATTCTTAAAGTGGCATGAAGACCTTGGCTCAATTGAGCACCTGTGGCCTGAGTGGAAGACTGCCCTATCCCCTTCCAAAACTGATGTCACCAACCACAAGTGGCTTGACATCATTGAGCATCAATATGACTACCACCAGTTGGGTCTCCCTGTGCCCTGTGTGGTGCCAACACCAACACCACCTGCTCAAGAGACTGAAATGCCTATGAGGGACAAAGGAAAATGGAAAGCAACTGAGGCAGAGGTGGAGCACATGATAGTGGAGAGCTTGCACAGGATGGAGGTGGAC
Organism: Pisolithus orientalis; assembly: GCF_024613125.1. Taxonomy (NCBI): domain Eukaryota; kingdom Fungi; phylum Basidiomycota; class Agaricomycetes; order Boletales; family Pisolithaceae; genus Pisolithus; species Pisolithus orientalis. The sequence goes on along the minus strand of NW_026260796.1, from coordinate 348,998 downwards.
AATGAGGGTGAAGATGAGGTGCCAGAGAAGGAGGACAACAAGGAAGAACCAGTGCAAGGCAGGCAGAAGTGCAAAGCTGCCACAAAAATGATGTCCCATTGATCCAGACATTGATCCTGCTCTAGGAAGGCAACAGTGGAAACTGATGATGACAGCACAAGTTGTGCTGCAGATGCAAGGTCCAATGCTACAAGAACCCTGGGAAGTCCTGCTTCCCATGCAATGGTTGCAAGATTCAATGTAGCCATGCCAAAGGTGGGATTGCTGCTCCAACTTGACAGAATCCATTGCAAGCCAGGGGAGAAAAGGGAGCTTGAAGTCTGTCCCTGATGATGGAGGCCCAAGAATCCCAAAGCCCAAAGGAATGTCCCCCAAAGTGACACATTTCGATGGCTTCCAAAGCCATCAATGCTGGGGTTGGGCCCTCCAACCAGGGAGAGACAATCCCTGAGGGATCTTCACTCAGTATGTTCACAATTTCATGTATTTACACTGACTCAAATTTTATTCAGAGATTCACATTCCTGCATTCAAATGCAGGGATTCCTGCCCAATCCCAGCTGCTGTACAAGTGGAGTTGATTGTTGAGGCTGGCCCATCCATTGTGCAGGAGGTAGAGGAATCTATGGCAGCAGGTACATTTAATCACTCTATATTTATGCTAATTATCATGGTTAACCCTTGTATTCAAAGCAGACACCTGCCCATCAACAGCAGCAGCACCTGTCCAACTCACAACTGCTGCAACTCCCAGCACATTGTCACCTGTCTGTGCCCCAATCACCAAGGTGTCACAAACATCCAACACAATTGAAGAGCAAATTGAAGATTTGGAACATTGACTCCATAATGCTGAGGCCCACCACCAATACTATGAGGATTGAATGTATGACTTCCAAATACAACAGGATGAAACCATGCAGATGCTGGACAGGATGGCTCAGGAGCTGGAGGCTCTGTGTATTTGGGTATATGGATGAGCATTGGGTGATGATCTCATTGATCTCTTAGGGCCTCTGGCAGATGAGACAAGGGTGGATAGGACAGCAGGGTGAATGAGGCTGTCTATCATTTTACTCCTCTGCAGTACATACAATGTCATTTTGTATTTCCATTTTAATTGACCACTCCTGCCACATCATATATTCAGCCTTTATTTAAGAGTGAGAAAATGACAATAATGGCTAGACAGCCAACAGAATTGTGAAGGATAATCTCATTCTACTAAAACAACTGCTGATGTATCCTGATAGGTGGAAGCTTAGTGAATGCATGGCTTTGTGACATAGAATAGTTAACTTGAAACTTAAAAAATGAGATAGCAGGATGGTCTCATTCTGCTAAAACCAGAGCTGATGGAACCTGATAGACAGAACCTTTGCAAATGAATGGACTGTGCAATATGTGATATGTGATAGCAACCTGCCATCTGATGCAAATGCAATTAATAGTCTGATTTGGCCAACACATCTCAGTTTGCTAATATGGCCACTGATGAATCCCAATAGACAGACACCTGGTGAATGAGCAGGCTATGCTATTCACAGTGTTCACTTGGGAGTTACAAAACAAGATAACAGCTAATAATAGGATAACAATGCAAAGAAAGATGTCAGCCTGCAAAAACAGCATTCTGTGGATCCTGATAGATGGAACCCTTCCAAATGAGTGGCCTGCACAATATGCAAGGTTGATATGGACTGTCTTGACCTGCTAACATGGCATTTGATGGATCCTGATAAAATGAGCAGACTGTGCAAGATGCAAGGCTGAGAGCAATTGGTCATCAGATGCAAATGCAAAGCAATATGCTCATTGTGCTAATGTAGGATTTGTTGGAGATATATTCTCCCCTGTGTTCTGCTCACTTTGGTGCGATGTTTGGGTGCTTACATAATCACCTTAGAGCGCACATTTTACAGTAGTTTATTCACTGTTCCCTCAGTAGCTTGTTGCACTACTGAGGGTAAGCTCACTTTCACTACCAGTATTATACTTACTGATATCCTGTAGATACCTACAGGTTGGTCTAATACATCAGTAGCTTGTTGCACTACTGAGGATACCCACAGCATCCTTCAAAAGGTTATGAGCCCTGCCTAGCACAGAACATTTTATTGTAGGCCCACTCAGTGTGCAAAGTCCAAAAACAACTACTTGACTCTGCTACAAAGTTTCCAGAACACTCTATACCCTCAAGGCTATTGGATAAAGCATGGACGACCTACCAGAGCTTGCAGATGATGGACATAACTGGACAGCTTATGGCAGCTGGGTCCTAAATGCCATTGCAGATGAAGGCTTGATGGGGTTCCTACTCGGGTCTGAAACACGACCTATACATCCAGCACAGCTGAAAGGTCGAGGTGAGGGCTGGACACCTCAGACCAATGAGGAACGAGACAAGGTCACAGCATGGCAAACCTCAGATGAGTTCTGGCACAAGCAGAGCTCAAAGGTCAATCTTCTATTGATCTTCGGAATTTCGGACTACATATTCTCATTCATACTCCATCTAAAAACACCCCTCGAGAAGTTCACCTACCTCGAGAAGTGCTATGGCTCAGTTACGAGACCAGAAAGCTGGAAAATGACTGAGGAGGACGTGCAAAGTGATGACTTGCAAAATTGCCACTCACCTGTACTACACGAGGCTGAAGCAACCTCTCAGCAAACCAGTGGCAGCCTTCTCAGCCAGTTGGCTACTCATGACAACAAAAAGGACAGTGCAGAGCTGTCACTAGAGACTGTAGAAGTCATGCCTAGTCAGTGCAGACAAGTCAAAGTGTCAAGCATTGACATACCTACAGCAGAGGTCGAACATGCCCTAAATCAGCACTCGGAGCTGGAGCTGGAGGGAGTGCCATGCGAAGCAGGCAGCAGCTCAATGGATGAACTTGGAGATGCAAACCCTAAGACATCAAGTGGCCATACAGATGAGACCAGCGCTACAGGCACACACAGTCAACTCGTCGTTGCCAACATGACAAGGGATTTACATCTACTCAAACCTGGCAGCAAGACTTTCGATCTCACAATCAATTCTACTAATCTCAAGAACACTCATGCCATCAAAACTACTTCGCAGACACCTGTCAATCATGATTAGCACATCCAAACGTGCAGCGGTGTGAGTCAAAGTGAGGTTCAGTGGTAAAAACCAACCAAAACCAACACAAAAGACAATGAAAGCAAGTGGTGGTGTGCCTATGCGGTACCTAGAGGTAGAACCTGTTCTTTGGGAGGGTTTTTGCGAGCTACAACACTCAAAGATGAGTGCTGAGGGTTGGGGGTGCTCCTGATGAAGAGGGAGCAAGAATGTGATAGAAAGCGATAGGGTAGACTGCTGTCAGCCTACAGAAGGATGGATGGTGACTTAATTTGATGTCCTAAGCTGTACTGAGCTCAGGGAGGGCTTGGAGCGAAGTATATGGATGATAGATGATGATAAGCGAAGTAGATGATAGCTAGACCCTTAATAAAGTCTCAACTATCAAAGCTGATGAATGATTTACTGAGAGATGATAAATTGCAAGCAAGAGGGGCTCTCTGATGTCTTCTTTTTTTTTTTGCTACCTAAGTACAGTGACTTATGTACAGTACAGGGGCATTGCCTATGGAAAACAAGGTGCAAACACTTGGTAAGTGATTGGTAACTGATGAGTAAGGAATGTAAGTGATGGGTAATTGTCTTGGAAAGCATTGGTAAGCATTGGTAAGGATAAGTAAGCCAAAAAGCGAAGAATCAGTAAGCAAAGTCAAAAGATTGGTAAGTATTGGCAATAGGTAAGTCAAAGACAGTCAGAATGTCACAGTATGAGTCAAGCAATGTCAGGTACTGGGAAAGTGCACTGGAATCACATTAGGGGGAGGCTGTGCATGTCACATCTCAAAGAGATCACCTCTAGGCCAAAGTGGGATGACAGAGAGGCAGCGCTGATCTGATGCCAATATAGTACATCCAAAAGCAGACAGGGTGAGTCAGATGTCAACAGGGGTCAAGCTTTGGGGGTCTGTGGGGTGACAGGAGCATAAGGGATTGCAACTTTCCCCCCCAAACCATCCTCTCAGTGAAGCAAATAAAAACTTCATGAACAAGGCTCTGTTGGAAGAGAGGATGAAGGGGGAGTGTCTTCTGCTGTATCTTGCAACAAGGAGGCAAGATGTGCATCATACTTGTCATGGATGCGATCAGGGAGAGTGGAGAACAGTAGATTATACTGTAGCTGTCGCAATTTTGGAAGAATGACGGATGAGACTGGTATGAAGACATTGCAGGGGCAGGGAGGAAGGATCCATATGCTTCTTGGACTGGAGAGACTGAAATGACCACATAAGACCTTTCCAAGCAAATGACAGACCTGAGGCGACCAAAGAACGTCCTCCTGGAGGTCATACTGACAAAAAGAATACACTGTCCAAGCTGGATGGGCTGAGAGGGGGCAGATGAGGGTGGGATGTACCAGGACGCTTCAGGACGGAAGCTGGTAGGAACTCCTGGTAGATATATGTAGCCATGGTCCCTAGCAAAGGGGACAAGTGAAATGACTGATGTGGAGGCAGCCATATCAGAAGAATTAGCAAAATGAGCATCTTTTGGAGGGAGTGCTGTAGAAATGTGTGGAGTGTGCAAATCCTTTCCAATCCTGGAAGGTAGGATCACATGGCTGAGCACTACAAGCGAGTGTGGGAATGGTTTCAGTGTCTGCAGAACTGGTGGAGATACATTGAAAACCAGAATGCCATACATGGGCACTTAAGAATTTTATTGGCACTTAACCTGCCTCCTCCTTTTTCTTTGCTATTGACAACTTGTTCTTGTGCGAGGGATGACTGCCAACATTGCTGGCTGTCCTTCTTCACATGAGGGGTATGGTCTTCACCTCCATTCATCAGCTACATCCATGTCCACCTCACCAAACACCTTTGGTGTGTGACAGCAGTCTGATTGCCGATGTACCTTACCCTCCATGCATTCACATCACAGCTCCAAACCCATTCATTGGACAATCTGACCAAGTCTTTGGTACTTTGAACACAGAAAGGAAGTTAGCACAAGCACGAACAGTCAGCAATGGAGAAATTACCATACCACATCCTCACGAAGCCCAAACAACCCTTTCAGATCAGGCAGCACTCACTAACGAGCCAAAATGCCTCAAAGATCTGCAAGAGGCTGAGCAACCCCACCCTGAACAAGATTGTGCGCCTGCAGTGTGACAAGAGACCTGCAAAGGTCAGTGCACATGGAATGTCTCAATTGATGAGACTGGGGGTCTAGGCGAGCACAGCGGGGGTACCTCCCACTGGGAGGATAGTTGAGATGGTGGGAGAGTGTCGACGAAGCTGAAGATAAGAGCGATCAGTGTTCGAACGGCCGAGATATGAGATGGCTCACCAAATGTAGTTTTTTGGCCACAGGAAGCCGACAACGAGCGCTACAGTAGCAGGAAGGACAGCACAACAAGCAGCAATGCTGTCTGCTCGAACAGAGCAACAAAGAAGCTGCTGGCTGACATCCGAAGTCAGAACGTTCGAAAACGAGAGGTAGAACGGCCAAACCACTTACCTGCACCACCTGAACCCCCTCCGGACCTAATCGTGCATATCCGTATACCATACAGGGCTCAACGTCGATGCAGCAGGATCAAAGTAGATCTACGAAGTGTCAGCAAAGCTCGCACAAATGGACACACACACCATACAACTGGTATTACCTTCGAAACCACTCAAGTTACCTTATGGAGGCCCTCGCGACCTCTCAAGATTCCTCTGGACGTTGCTAGCACCTACCTATGGCAGGGGGTGCGCCCTATATCGATGCACGCCATCGACGGCCCTCACGAACGTCATACAATGCTTGCACAGCAATGTGGCAAAGTCATGACGCGCGCACGAGTGGCGTATTACCAAAACGGGACGATGCGCAAGCACAGCCATGACGTGCACCTCACACTGCAGACTCGAAGCTCAATACACGAATTACACTCGTTTTATTGGAGTATTTGGTACACATTCGTTTGAGTTCTGTTTTCTGCTATTCTACTTTTTCACACAGTGGAGCTTATGGGGGTGTGTTGGAGATATATTCTCCCCTGTGTTCTGCTCACTTTGGTGTGATGTCTGGGTGCTTGCATTATCACTTTAGAGTGCACATTTTACAGTAGTTTATTCACTGTTCCCTCAGTAGCTTGTTGCACTACTGAGGATACCTACAGCATCCTTCAAAAGGATTCAAGGTATGCCCACAGGTGGGACATGTGCAAACAAGCAGAGTGTGAGATTTGCAAGGTTCAATTCAGGGAAAATGTTGCATTCTGCTATTGCAGGAGCCAATGTATTTTGATAGGTGGAAGCTTGGCAAATGAGTGGATAAATATTTCTCAGCAGATGGAAATACAACCAAGGGCATTCAGCCAGTCACTAGTGACCAATTCACCCTCTGCAGTGAGCAATAAATATTCTGTTTCCCAACAATGGTTTGTTGCCATTCATCTCAGCCTGCAGATGCATGAGCCTTTCAAGACAATGATATACATACTCAGGTCATACCAGACATATCCACAATGGAAATAGAACATGCAAAAGGTGAATGAATGGGCTAGCTTGCCACTGAATGTCTCCTGTGAAGTACCTGCTGACCTGCCCATCAGCTACAGGGCAGAATGCTGGGGCAGGGGATGGAAACTGCAGGTTCACATTAAGCTAACATTGAGCTACAAATCTTTCTCCAGGACAAACTGAATATCAGTTGCATTCATGGCCTGCCATTTGTGTTCAGCATGCTCAGCCAACATTGAATACATCATCCTCTGCCTCACTGCATAACACTGCACCCCAGGAGTTCCAATAGCACTGCTTCCCATCTGTATCTTATGCCATTCTTTTGCTCAAAATCTGAAGAAACTTATAGCCCATTGAAATTCTGATATTATGAACTCTTCCTCTTCTTCCCAATGATCTTTGATGGATTTTGCTTGCAGCCAATGAATGTGATAGACTAATTGAAGAAAGTTCATCAACCTTAAAGCATTGTTGAACAGTAAGGTCAACATACATTCAGACATCCAACTCTTTGATTCTGTGTCCTGCAGGACATCAATCAACCAAAACCATGGAAGATGGGTTCCACAGTGCTCCTGTGCATTTTGGGAGAAGGCCACTGTCTGCACAGCCAGGTCTTCTTTATGAAGCTCTTGATAATGTCCTAAGATATCTGCACCCATGCCAAGTACAGCCATGGCATCTCTGCATCGATTATAAATTGTGGCCTGTTTATTTACTGAGACATTGATAGCACAGATCATATCCCAGGCCCAAGTTTTCATAGAATAAATCTTAGCTGTGTGCACCACCCCCTGAAAGACAGCCACCTTGTCTGACAATGTAAGATGGAGGCCATGTAGTACATCATTAGCTTGACCTGTGTGAAGCTTCAGCTCCATTTCTGCAAGATTTTGAAGCCCTCAAGCTCAACATGTGTCAATGCCAAGAGCAGATGGAAGTGGCAATTTGTCCTGCAGTCCTGCCAGGGTTCCATCCTGAAGTGGGCAACTCATCCCCCACATTGTCCAGCCAACCATCATCCAAAGTATAATCCTGCTCTGAATTTGCATCAAGACACACAGTCTGCTGTATGGATTTGCTGGTGGAAGTGTTGGAGCCTGCTTCAAGGTGCAGCTTCAAGTAAATTGCAGCATCCATGATAAAACCCAATTGTTCAGATGCAAGTGTGATCAGCATGGTGTGCCATAGCTAATTTTTTCAATTCCAATGCTCATTCCCTGATGTCCTTTCTGTCCATGTGAAGTGAGGTTATGGCCTCTTCTAAGCATAAACTGCATGCTAGCCAAATAGCTGCTACATGTAGGCTTCTGCTGGGTCTTGGTTCCTCCAATAATGCTAGTTCAATGGCATGCACTGTTGGTGCTTCTCATGATATGTCAGTATTTTGCATTTATCCAAAAAGGCAGACACCATACCTGCCCTTCATTGAACTTCAAAGATGTCCATGACAGATGGGTTGTTGACATGATCATGCAGTGCATGAATCTCTTGCATTCACCAGCTGTTTCACTGCTCTGCAGTCAAGGTTTCATCTAGCTTTATATATGCCTGCCTTGCCAATGGTGCTGCTGCTCAAGCCACTTTGAGCTTCTGTGATAGGCTATCCACTTAATCTTGGATGTCAGAGAGTGTGCTGCAAGTGGATCCTCAGACTAACCAATCCAAATCATTTTCATGAAGTTGGAATCATTCATCTGGAAATCCAGCAGTTCTTGGCAGTGTGGTGAGGTCATCCCATGTGTGCAGATGCAGATGCCATGTTAAGGATGGACCACAACATTTCAATGATTTCTCTATCTACCCATCTGGCCCCCTTGATGAACAGCAGGGCATACCATGCATAACATTCCTTCTTGTGCCCATGCACATCCCATATGCCAATTCCAGGGATAATCTGAAGTGATGATGGGATATCAATCATCTCACTTCAACCCACACACTTCTGCAGATTCATCATGTAGGAGCAATTAATGTTGTAGAAGCAAACCACTTGCTTTGATCCCTTCCATATTGTATCCCAACACATTTTCCAAAGAGTAGTCCATGTTCAACTATCTGCAGTGCCATCAGTGGGTATCAAAATCAATGATTCAACCTCATACCTTTCTCCTTTTTGGAAGTCAACAACACAATGTGGATAAAAGCATCTGTGCCATGTGCATGCAGTCACCCCAATTCTGGTCACATGAAGCTTTCCCCAGGCTGCATTTGCCTGACTGGTAGCTCTGTGGTTGTTGCAGGTAGGATTTCTGTGCCTGAGCTCAGATCATGTTTTGCATGGGTTGAATGAATTCATACCTCCACTGTAAGTTAGGTAAAAAGTGAAGCTAGGGAGTGCAGGGGACTCCTAGGGCTTGATAGAATTGGGTCCAGTTCAACCCAGAGGGGTTCTGAGCTTGGAATTGAGAAAAGAGGGTGAAGGAGGGACTGGAGTTGGTCAGAACAAATGGAGTGGGGAAATGAGCAAATAATGTACATCTGGAGGTTGTCTGGGGGTGCCTCAATGAGGGCTTGTTGCAGTCTTTCACTTGCAGTCTTTACTTGTCACTGTCTTGCAGTCTTGTTCTTCCTCTTTTTTTTTTGTGTGTACTCTAGATCTACACTAGTGCGCAAAATTGCTGACTAAGCTACCAAAAATGCGCCACACAGGTAGGCTAAGTATCACTAATGTAAATCAAAGCAAAAATACAGTAGAAAAGATAAAATAACTAAATCCCCTTAGTAGGGAGTACCTATTCCCTACACCACAATATGTGGAGTGGCCTTCAAATAGTCCACATAGTGCAGATTGGACACCATATAACCCAGTTGGTCCATCAACCACACTTGATCTTCAGATCTCTGCTCATGCATGAGTTCCACTCTAAAGTTTCCATCCATTACTACTGTGCAGGTGAACTGCCAGCTGGAGAAGGTCAGCACATGAGGATTGCATTATTGGAGCTGCTGACTGGTCCAAATCCTCATTGGTATCAGCATTTATTCCAGGCTTGGGGCATGCTGTGCAAAATAATGCCAGTCCACCTTTCTCTGCTGACCTGGCTCTCCCATGGAATCCATTCCATTTAAGTAGCTTGAGGTATCACCATTTCTGCACAACCCATAGAAGCTCATGGTATCTATCCTGATTGACCGATATCTTGCTGGGCTTGTGTGATCACATGGGGACAAGGTGCTCTGCCATGTCCCAGGTGCAACTGAATGCCAGTTTGTGGGTCTTGATGTGAATGTAATTCTGGGCAACCAACTGATCTCTCACCATGTGGGGGGCAGATTCCTCATAGAAGTCCCCTGTCCACTGTTGGATCCTGTGGAAGGGCAGGCTCTCATGACTCTTCCAGAAACATTCTGTGCAGAATAGGGGCTGATGCAAGCAATCTGGACATCTGTATACCCTGTCATTGCCACACCAGGTGCAGTTCCTTGGCTCTGGGGAGGCTTCCAGCTCCAGGAGTATCTTCAAGAACTCCCCCTTCCATGGAACCCATTTGTGGATGTAATCATTCTGTGTCTGACACACCATGTGAAGTCCACTTTTGGGTTGGTGAACTGCTGCATACCTTGTTCCATGGTAACATCAGTTGCTGGACCAGTGGGCTCATGCTTTCATGTCTATCAAAGGCTGCATCCACCCATGCATCAAAGTACTTGTGGGAGTGAGACCTTGAATGCTTGGATGGTGAGGATCAGGGAGAATGGACAGGGGTTGTTGGATCTGGCTGTTTGATCATGGCTTCTACCAATTGTGATCTATATCTACCTCCAGTTCTCTGAGTCTTGACTTCCAGCTGCTTCACCTGATGGCCTGGGGTAGGACCAATCATTCTCATACCCTTTTGAGTGCTTCTCTTGGCCATCTGGAGGTTGCTGATTTCACAGTAATGAGGTCAGTTGTTAGAAATGCTACTGCTAGTGCAAGTTGCTTTATCATTTAGCTCTATTGATGTCGGTACCTTAACACATGTCAGGGCATAAATACAAATGCAACTACACTGGCCTTGCACAATGCATGGTGCTGCCTTCTTATTACTACTCAATCCCTGCCTGCACATTCCCTTCCTGCTGCAACATTACCTGGGTGCTTTGCCTGGATTATGATGGTGAATTTGGATGCTATATTAGCTGATGAAGGTGAAATGAGATGTTTGGTATCAATATAAGTATGGATATGATTGGGCAAGCCAACTGACAGCCTGGATGCAAACTGGGAGCTAATCCACCTTTGGGCAGGATCCTGTCAAAGAGATCAGCCTGATTGGATATTTCAGTCACTTCACAGAGGTCCAAACAAATTCCTTGGCATGACCACACTAGTACTGAAATGCATTGAGACCAAACAAGGGTGTGAAAAAACTTAGTAGCCAACCATCTATTATACACCATTATACATCATACCACATCATACTCCATGGAGTCCCAGTATGAATCAGATGCCTGGGATCAGACAGAAAGAGATGATGCTGATGGTGAGTGAGACATAGACCCATCAGATGTGGGGGAAAGGGAGGAAGAAACATTTGAAGTGGAAGGGTTGGAGATCCTTGGGTGCCAATGCCAGGAATGGAGGCAAGCAGGGAAGAAGAAGAAGCATGCAGTTCTGCTATCCATATGGGAGGAGATGCAGTGATTGGACAGGAACAAGGAGTTGAGAGGGAGCAAAGTCCAGACCAAGTGCAAGGTATGCTCTAAAAGTTCTGATTTGGATGCTCACAATTCAAAGCACCCTTGTAGCTAATACAAGATTGGTTGAAAAAGCCCCTCCATTCAAAGAAGCCCCACATTACCCTTAGATCCAGTTACAAATACTCTGTGCAGGCAGTGGTCTGCAAATTGTACCAAGAGCAAATACAGGAGAAGCCTGCAAAAATGAATGTAGAAGAAGGCAATACCCATGGAAGGAAGCAGATCCAACAGTATCAGAATGCATTGATGGCTTTTATTCAGGATGACCTGACAGAGGAACAATTGGCTGCAGCTGAATATATAGCAGAAAGGTGGAATGGGTGGGAAGGCCCTGCACTAGAAACAAAAGCAAGGTGCAATTGTATGAGGTCAACTTTCCAGTCTTCAATTTTATCCTGGTTCCCAGGAATGCAGCCAAGTATGGGTACAAGTATGCCTGAAACTTTGTGATGGAGATGTGGAGGTATTGTGGAATGCACATAGTGTATATGGCTGGGTGGAAAAATGAGGAGGGAACTATACAGGCATGCATGTGAGTGCACCATATTCTCCTCTAGGCCTAGGTAAGACTCATGCAATGACAGTATGGACTTCAATAATGAAATCACAGATGGAATCCCCTTTAATGATGTCTGCACACTGGAAGGAGGCTGGTGAGAGTACCTTGGGGAAACATTTGAGGAACCAGGAACACCGCTCAAGCATGATGGCAAGTCAAGTCCTGAACATGCTCCAAAAAAGACAGTAGCTGAAGCAATGAGGACTGGCAAGGTTGACTCTGTGAAATTGGTGAAAAATGCCAATGGAGAGATTTGGATAGGAGAAATTGCAGGCCTTAGCCAGGACCAACTACAAAAAATGATTCATGGATTTGTGACTGCTCACTACTGTGAGTGGCCAGAGTATTTAGTGTCCTCAATCTCTGATGAGTGCTATCAGGATTAGCATGCAGAAATCCCTCATCAGCAGTGCTGTTCAAGAATTTTGGTCATCATCAAGTGGAAATGATAGCAGCCCACCATCTTCCTGAAGGATTTACCTTCAACTGTGACCCAAGTCACATGTGGATGACAACAGCTACCCAGCTGCTGTCCCTTTGGTACAAGTGACAGGAATCCCATCCAAATGATGTGTTTGGATTCAGAAATGGATTGACCTATCTGGCAAGCTGCAGCCACTGGTGGATAGAACTTTGGTACCCCTCCAGGTTGTGAGGCAGCAGAAATACCAAAAGACACCTGCCCCCAAATGCAAAAAGAATCCCAGAAGGAAAAATGTCAAGGGCAAGGGTAAGGTGCAGGAAGAGGGAGTGGTGGATGATAGTGTGGATGATAGTCAGACAATGGCACAGATGACAGTTTGGATGATCACAGTGAGGCTGAGGTGAGTGATGTTGGAACAGATGGTCCCTCTGCTAAAAAGGTGTGCCATGTGTGATTTTCATGCATGACAGATCAGCACTAATGCAATTCTGGTCTTCAGGTATCTGGTGGGAGGCAAAACCATGCCAAGACACCATTCCCTTCTCATTCCTGCTCAAATCCCCCACCAGCTGATGGTTCCCATAGTGAGCAGCTCTCTGCACCTCCAGCCCATGCAAAGAACCCAGTGCATCATCCACTGAAATAAAGCACTAAATGACTATAATGGGTGGGAAAGCAACAGCCATGATTCTGATGATGAAGCTGATGAAGACACTTATTTGCCCACCCTATCCAATTCAAAGAAAATGGCAACATCCCTGAATAGTGAGCTTCCCACTGTAACTTGTATTCACAGCAAACCCTGATCTGCACTCAGGGAACAAGTACACAACTGAACTACAGGACCACTCAGAATATGCAGATGAAGATGGATTGGAGAGCACTCCTTTCACTGACCACCCAACTGAGGAGGGGTCAATGAGCAGAAAAAAAGGTGGAAAGCTGAAATCTGCCCTGAAGCGCACACACCAGGCAAGTTTGGTCATGTTGAATCAGCTGTTATGGCTAACAAGTTTTTGCTGTATATTAAGCAGGCTCTGTCAGAATTGAGTGAGCCAGACATGAATTGATGTCAACCTGGGGCCAAGTACTCATCCAAGTCCAACCATAATGGATCTGTGACCACCAATGCAGCATCCATGAATGTGAAACAGGGCATCCCTGGGAGTGCCTGGAAGTCACCTTATGTCAGAAAGGCCCCTGCAAGGCCAGATGCAGATGTTCCGTCTCCTGATGCAAAGAGATCACACAAGCAAACAGGCAGCAATCAGAAGCAGAAGTAGTTGTTGAATCCCTCAAACAGTCAGAGTGGAAACCTTTTTTGGAACTCATGCACAGTCTATAGAGGGCTTAGCCTAGTGTGACACATTAGAATACAAGTGTATGGCATGTACAGTAGCTTATGACACCATGGTGGTTGGGAGAGGCATCTTTGATATCAGAGAGAGGGATAGTTAAGTGGGACAGTTGAGCAGGACAATTGAGTGGAGAGCTGAGTGGGACAGGTCTATGTATTGGCCATGTGGAAGTGACTGGTAGCTACCTATGTAGGGAGATATTGCTGCTCATCTCCCATGTATTGCTGTTACCCAAAATTTGGCTCTGTCCACCATTGTCCAACCTTGCTTCCCACAGTGTGAATGATATTCTCACCATTGTTCCTACAAGTTTAAATCTTGATTGATCATCAACCTATCAGTGAACCCATCCATCATTGAATATGTCTGCTGAACAGTCCTGCCAAGTTCATTTCCATTGTCAAGGTGAGGTTGTCTTCATTGTTGGATCCAGCAACCTAAAGCATCCACAGCTAATGTAAGACCAATTGAGCCAAGGCAATCTAGCTCCTGTGTGAAGCAGTCCAAAAATCTGGAGGAGACACTTAGTACAACTGTGTGAGTTGTGAGAGCCAACCCCTCTACCAATTGTCTCAAGTGGAAGGGTGGATATGGCAGGGTCAAACATGGATATTGCACCCAGTGAGTGAACATGATTTCTCTCCAAGCTCAACAACAAATGTTCTTTCACTATAGATTCATGTGAAAGCTTGCTGGATCAGTTCCTGCAGGAAAGGGAGCCAACTGCTCTGGCAGAGGGTGGAATCATGGCTGGTGAGTTCGGCATGATTGCCCTTCAAGCTAATGAACAGACTAATTTGGCCATATCAAGGAGCAGGTAAACTACTGCATCAAAAATATTTGGAAATATCCCAATGTTGTCAATGGTCAGGGTCAAAAAATTGACCATTTCTATGCTAGGTGGTGGGCATTGTGCAGGGTGTTGGGCATGCCACTTGAATAGTTTACATGTTTTTGACTGTGGAGTTGGTTGAATTGTGAATGTTGATCATTTATGAGACACTGCCCATTTGCATGATGTCTGAACCCCTGCCCATCCATGTGATGTCTGACAATCTGCGCATCTGCATGATGGCCTGAGTAGGTTTATTTTTTTTGCAGTTTATGATGCACACCCTTTAGTGCTGAGTACCCACCCAATCTATGATGTCAAAGCACCCACCCATTTGCAAAATCTTGACAACACCACCCATCCAAAGCTTACAACTCTCAGGCTAATGGTATTGTAGAGCATCACCACTATGATGTATGCAAGGCTATCATGAAGAGCTGTGAGAACAATGACTGCTGCTGGCACACTGTCATGCACTTTGTCCTCTGGGCCAAGTGGGTCACTATATAGAAGTCCACTGGTCTGTCCCCCTACTCTATGGTACATGGTGTTGAGCTGCAATTCCCCTTTGACCTTGCTGAGGCTACCTTCCTTCTACCCTTATCCCATGATGATGTGACACCACTGACCACCACCAAACTGATTGCCAGGTGCATGCACCAGTTACAGAAGCATCAGGACAACCTGGACCAGGTCCACAACAATGTCCTCCATGTGCACTTCCAGTTGGCCAAACAGTTCAAAGCTGCCTTCCAACATTGCATTAAAGACTATAAGTTCGCACCTGGCACCCTTGTGCTCATTCACAATTCCTGAGTAGAGAAAGAACTGAACAGGAAAATGAAGCTGCAGTACACTGGCCCCATGGTCATCCTTTGCTGGACCACTGGGGGCTTGTACCTGCTGGCTGAGTTAGATGGCTCCATCTCCAAGCTCTGCTTTGCTGCATTCCACTTACTCCCATACTACCCATGGTCACACAGCTGTGCCACTGTGACTCATATTACTGGTTTGGATGACAAGGCACTAGACCACCTTCTCACAGAAGCTGAGGATGAACCAACTGATGATGAAGCCAAGGCCTATGCCTCAGACAGCTGACTATCCACCTGTTCCAGCACCCACAGCCTGTCCATCATGCCCTCCCCTTCTTTCCTTCCTACTTGCCTCCATGCCCTCCTCTCCTATGCTACCCCTACCCCCTGCCATGGTTTCAACTGCCTCCCTGCAGCTTCTCCCACTACCTTTGTTCCACCTCCCACACTGACTGGGGACAGTCAGCATTCACAGTCCCCCACAGGGATGACCAGCATACCACTTTCCCCATCTGATACCAAACATAGTTCGTTTCCCCTCATCTGTTTTACCCTTGGGATTTGTCTGGAGACCTCTGTTCCACCCTGTGTTTCGCCTGGTGATTCTACTGATAGCTAGTTCACACTCAAACAACATAAAAACCACTAATAAAACAGTCCAAAACTGTCTAGAAAAATAACAAAACACCTGATAAGTATATATCTAAAACAATGTCTCACCTGTCACTTCTCTCACTAGTCTTGCTGATGCCATCCTCAGCTGCCATATCCTGCAGATACTTGCAACTAGCCTGCACATTTCCTCTTTGAACACACAGTCAGCACACACCCCTCGATCCATTTTCCTTTCAATTCTTCTTCTGTCTCCTTACACTTGATACCCCAAAATCATCCCAGTTACCCAATAAACTGTCCCCTCATTCGCTCTTCAAGACATCATTACATCCAACCATCAGCACCATACTATGAGGACTCACTGCTGAGAGAAGTCAAAAGTTGCACGAAGAAGACAAGTCAGGTGGTACCCCATGCACTCTACAATACTTTTGCTGATCTAGGGCTAGTTCTTTGCCAAGTGGACACAAGTCTCCTGCAATGCCTTACATCACAACTATATGGGACAAGACAAGACTTGGTATATTCCTGTGCATAAGGCACAAGAACAAATCTACAAACTATGTGGTCATCTACTCCATGCCAAGCTCTTCAAGGGCCTCCATGAGCTGGTCGATGCAGACCTGCAGATGCATGGTGGCTGTGTGCAAAGCCATGGCCTTGGCCCTCACCATCATCAGTGCTTGAGACAAGGCCACAGCAATCTTGTCATCCAATCCACCACACACTGGTGCCTTACCCTTTCTGTGGGCCCTGCTCTTGACCACCTCCATGATGTCATTGTTGCCATCATCATGACCCCACTTTGATGGACTGGCCTTAGGGGCCTTCATAGATCATGCTGTAGCAGGTTAGCCTCAGATGCATTGAGACACAACCACTACTTACCAACTGATGTGCCTGCCTGCACCTTCTTGCCTGCTGCCTTGCTTGACTTTTCACAGCCCTGCTTGATCTTTGCACACACATCACAGGTCTTGCCCAACATTCCAGTACAAGAGATCCTCTTCAGGGCACACTGCATGCATGGCTCCTTGTGGGTGATCATACCTGTGGCTGGGATACAGATCTTCAGCCAGGTAGGCTCTTTGTTGCTTTCAGCAATGGTCTTCTGAGACTGCTGTGTGGTTGCAGTGTCAATGAGACTGAACAATGTGCCCATGGTGACTTACCCTGTGAGCTGGCTGTGGAACTTCCACATGTGACATCTTCACTGCACCATCATCACTGAGCTCCACCACTGTCTCTTCCCCCATCTGAATGTCCTGCTCCACCTTTGCATGTGCTTCAGCTTCTTCTGCAGTCCACTGTTCATAAAGATCATCAGCCTCTGCCAGCACAGGAGCATCTTCTGCACTGACCCATACAGAAACCCCAAGCACCTTCCCCTGCTTGACCAGGGGCATCAATATTGCCTGTGGCCAGCTTGTTGATGTCACACAGCCAAGTCACCAAATGAACCACTTACTGTCTTTTCCTCCCAGCACCTCAGCCATGTCACCTTCTCCTCCCACATGTCCTCCCAGTCATTGGGCACACATTTTGCCTCTGCCACAAGCCCTGCTGATGCAGCTGCAAGCTGCTCTCTTAATGAAGCCCTTTCAGCTTCCACAGGATCTGGGGTCAGGAGCAAGTACAAGTTGCAAGAGATGAGGGGCATGGTTAGCAGACATGGTATGAGTAAGAGAGATGATTGATGAGGGGGAAAGAATCAGAATGATGTGAAGGTTTGAGCCATGCACTAACAAATATTTACTTTGTGGCCATGAGGTAGCTTATGTCATTGGTCCAGACACCTATATGTGGCATTCAATGGTCTTCTTGCATTCCTTGGCACCACATTTCCTTTGCTTCTATGTGGAATCCACTGACCAGGGATGGTCAGCATCTAAGTCCCCTGCAGGTATGAGGAATCTGCATTCCTTGGACATGTAAACCCCTATCATCAACCATTCCATGACTATCATTACATTCCCAGGCCTCTCAAACATGCCACTGTTCATGTGCTACCTTCCCATTCCCTCACTCCCTCTCATTGTAGGGAGCCATATACTCCCTGAGGCTGGAACAGGAATCTGTCACTAAATTCCTACAGGCCTCTACAACAAACCCATTTTGGAATTTTTCCCACTTGCATCCTCGAGTTTCCTCCCAACCCCTGTTGCCTTTGGAGTTTCTACCACCCTTCAGCATGTCACTCAGTCATCAAGACACTGTTCCAGAAATTCTGCATTTGTGCAGAGTCACCCTGGAATTCAGCAGCTGTGCCACTGCTCAGTCACATCACTGGTCATCCATGCCATTTACCTCTAATAAACTCTGGTTTCCCCTGTCACCCTAAATTGCTGCAAGCTGGACTTCATGCCAGTAATGCTATGCTTATGCCCCCCCTGTGCTACTCAGCTCCACCTCCCACTTGTACACATACTCTCATTCTGTTGGAAGATACCCCTTACTGTTGTTCTGTTCTTACTCTTGTCTACTACCCACCAGACTATTTCACATGCATCTGTACTTCACTGACATCCTTTCCTTTATTTTCTGGTCTTTTAGTTTTTCTGCCCCACCTTACTCCAACTTGTACCTGCTTCCCTTGTACTATATAATTCCACCATGATGTTGGAAATATACCACCCATCTTTTGGAGTCACTATCCAAGTCATTCACATATCTAAGTGTTCAAAAGTGTCTGCCATGTACTCTATATCTACTGTGTCTTCTGTGTTTCTGTGTCTCGCTTCTGTGTCTCACAAGTCTTGGAATTACTTCTTCGTGCCAAGGTCATAACTTGGAATTTCGTATACAAGTCTACTCGTTCCTGATTCGCCTACCTCTCTGCAGAATTAAATTCCATGCCCCATATTCAACTCCTCAATTGACCCTACCACCATATTCTATGTCTCCTTCCTACTCAGCACCCCTTGGGTCAAGCCTAGGGATTGCCCTACAGCTTCCCCCCTAATTGCATGCTACCCAGAGGTAGTGTCTCACATCGTGCAATGCTATACCTGCAGCCACTGTGCTCTGGTCACTTCCTTTCTTTCAGACTCTTTTCTTTTACCATGGTCTCTGTTCCCTTTATGTTAGTAGTATACCCTTGGCCCCTGTTCTGGCCTGTCTCTTGTGTATGTGCTGTTGCACAGCTTTCCTTTACTTGTACCCTGTCTTACTTCAGTTCCAGGTTTTCCCAGACTATAAAGTCCTGTACTTAGGTACAGAATGGCACCCTTTGGACACTGGAAGGTCACCATGAGTTTCTTCTTACTTTGTCCACACTGCACATCCTGCAACCCACCATGCACAAACTATATATACCACTCACACCACTCACATCACCAGTATGACTCTGCAGAGCATGCCACACACATCACAAGCCACTACTGCTACAAGGCACTGGGACCCACCTTCTAGCTTTGGCAGTTCAGAATCCCTTGGGATGAGCAATTCATTCCCTTCATTTTATTGTTGTTATCTAAGCCATCTAGCTTGTGTCATACAGCTACTTGGACTTATTCCTACAATGTTGCATGTCCTAAGCAAGGCACAAGGAACTAATGCTAGTGGTGGATATAAAGGGCTGTTGGATCAGAGAGAAGACAGCCAGAAAAAGAAAAGAAGTCCAACAAAAGGGAAATGAGGTAACAGCAAGGTGAAAAAAGGGGTGAAATGTAACAAATAGCAATGCAAGGAAACTAAGGGTTAAGTGAGGAATGTAGAAAACAGAGGCCAGAAACTGAGGACAGGCACTGCCTCAGTACAGTAGCTCAAAAAACTGACTGCATGTTTGGACATTTTCCACTAAAGTCAATAATGCCCCATACCACCTAACCTAGGCCCTACCCTACAAGTGTATGAAACAAAGCCCTTACTCTTGGCTCTCTATTGGTGCAGAGGGTCAAGGGTTTCAGATAAGGCTTGATCAAATGGCAGCCATTTTAAAATGATGACTCATGCAGTCAGTTTTTTGACTTTATATCAATTTACATATCTAGTACTTTGTATGAACTCCTTTGGCCCTAATAACTGCTTCAATCCTTCTAGGCATGCTTTCTATTCATTTTTGACACTGCTCCTCATCAATCTTCCCCCACTCCTCCACCACTCTTTCCCACAGTCAGTGAATGCCTGTAGGAGCACTCTCATAACCTGAGGGGCATCTCTTGAGGTGATTCCAAGTATGTTCAATGGGATTAATGGTCTGGATATTGTGCAGGCCAGTCCAGAAGGTTGATTTCCTGTTCTTCCAGCCAACTTTTGGCTCTCCTAGAGGTGTGCTTGGGGCCATTATCTTGTTGAAAGATAATGTCACCTTCTGGAATTCCAGAATCTTCCAAGATTTGCAGCAGCCCCTGCTCCAGAATGGCCACATACTGTTCAGCATCCATCCACCTTCCACCTCACTCAAAACCCCTGCTCCATTCCACCTTCTGCAGCCCAATACCATCAGTGAACCACTTCCACACTTAACCATGTACCCTTGACCTCTCTAGCAATTAGCCCTTCACCCTTCTTTTTCCACACATACTCTTACCCATCTGACCCAGTCCTATGTATTTAGGTCTCATCTGACCATATAACTCTCTTCCTGTCCTCCACAGTCCAATTCTGGTACTTGAGAGCAAAGGTTAGCCTTCTCTTCTTGTGTACATTAGAAAGCAAGGGCTTCTTTTTCTTCACCACAGCCTTCAGAGGATTCCTTGAGGGTATTTCACACAGTCTGTGGTAGAGAGGAGTATCAATAATAGAATTGATGAATTGAATGGCATGGACAGCATTTTTTGGCTTGCCAATAATGATTTGCTGAACAATAACCCTTTTGTTGGTAGGGGTAAGCTTTAATGGATGGCCACCACAAAGCCTAGTCCCCTCTGGGTGTAGTTTCTGAAGGACCTGGCATACTGTAGACTACCCTAAGCCAGTTTTGGAAGCAATTTTCCTGGAGGAAAGATCAAGAGTGGAGAGAGATATGTTGCTCTTTCTTTGAGAAGCAGAGATGGGTTTCATGGTGATGGTCGGGTTTATTTATAATGCCTGACACTCAGTTACATAAAGGTGACATAATAGAACCATTACCAGATATATGTACTAATATTACAGTATGCCAAGGTCTAATATATGTAATTGAAACCTAAAGTCAAAAAACTGACTACATGAGTCATCATTTTGAAATGGCTGCCATTTGATCAAACCTTATCCAAAACCCTTGACCCCTGCACCAATAGAGAGCCAAGTGTAAGGGCTTTGTTTCATACACTTATAGGTTAGGGCCTAGGTTAGGTGGTATGGGGCATTATTGACTTTAGTGAAAAATGTCCAAACATGCGGTCAGTTTTTTGAGCCACTGTATAAGCAAGAGCAGTACAAGATCTAACTAGAAAAGAATAACAAGGAAATGAAGTGCTCTTGGCATTCCTCTGTTGGAACTGGGGTGCTGAGTTGTTTGGCATATGACATGCATTAGTTATTAATTGCAGTTGCAAAAATGTGCAACTTACTCAGTGAAAAAAAAAAGAAAGAAAAGAACCAACATAATTGCAGCAGCAGCAGCAAGATATGCATCAGCACACAACGATGGTAACAATCATGGGGACCTGTATATGCATGGTTAACTGGAGGAACTGTAGATTGTTTGTGCTTACAATAAATCTATGATAGCTACAGTATGAATGTTTGCACTACTGTCAATAGTAACCTTTTCAAATTTAATGTTTGCATTTATTGTCACATTGTACCATCTTCTCAAAGAACTACTATCAATAGTCATCTAATTCTAATATTACAGGTGTCTACTGCTACACTATCTTTAGTGGTGGACTGTGAGTGAAGACTGTTAATAGATTGCTAAGTATGAAGAGCTGACAAGTGACTTACCTGTTGGGGGTGGAAAGAGGGAAAAGATGTTTGCAAGAAAAGTTGTTGTTGATATACTGAATGCAACTCACAGTCACATACATGCATTGTGTGATTTTGTTGTGGCTACCATGTGACCATGAGTTGCATTCAGTATATCAACAACAACTTTTCTTACAAACACCTTTTCCTTCTTTCCACAAGTAAGTGGCCAATATTGACTGCTACTATGGACTAACTTCAATCAGTGTCACTCTCTGCAAGTCATGATGTTCCACCCAATACACATAAGTAGATAGATATGTATAGTAGCTAATCTGTAATGGCTTGTAAAGAATTGTTATGAGCAGCATAGAATTTTGAATATGCTCTGAATACAAGTGTAGATGAAAACATGGTGACAAATGTAAAATAAAGAAAGACTGAAAGATCATACCTTTGGGCTACTGTTATTTTATTGAAACAGGTCTGTAAGAGTTGTTGTCTGCATTTTCACTCCTGAAAATGTCTGCACAAATCCCTGTAACCCAGCACACAATTCCATGATGTTGCATACCTGTCACCACACAGGTAGGTCATGTACTAATGCTGCCTACATGTTTAGCAGCCATCCTCGTGATGTTTTTTTATTGTTTTCCAATCTGAATGTAAGTTTCCAAATGGCTTGATGACCAATTGAGAAGGTCATGAAGTTAGTAACCCAATGTCATCAAGATGCACATGAGTGAGTCCAACCTTAATCTGAATGTGGCTCCAATCTGTATTGTCTAACATCTACAATAGCAGACCTCCCATTCATTTTTTCCTGTGTCCTTGTGGTGGTCCCTCACTTGTCAAAATGCATTGGTTATTTGTTGCCCTTTATGGTGCCTGACAACAGGTGCATTTACCTCATTCCTACAATGCTTCCCATTAATACAGCTCTTCCCTCAAGTGAAAACAAAAGTGCACTCATTGAAGTGGTCATCAAGTTGGTCCACACCATTACAAATAAGGCTGGTGTCAAGCCAGGAGTTAGGGCCCTTCCATATATAGTGCAAAGGGGGGGGCTTGTGGTAGATTCAGTCCCTACTCCTACAACCAGTGTGAATTGATAACCCCTGCAGCAAACACTGAATTGACTGTCAATGATTCAGCATGCTTCCTGCTCAAGAAGAAAGCCAGTTCATAAGTTCAGACTGCTGCCCTGCTCATTGTGAGTAAAATTCTGTGATTCTACAACCTGCATTCATGACTGGATTAGGCATACATGCAAGAAACATCCACATACAAGGTGCCAGACCAGGTGTACCTCATGCAAAAGTTGGCATTTGGTTTGTGTTGTCCTCCAGCTTCATGGCATTTTGCACCCTGCTCTTCTTCACCTACCTGGTAGACTTGGCTTCCTTCATTCCATCTCTGATGTTAGGTTTTTGCAGTGTGTTAGTTTGCTTGTTCTGTGTATATGGTGTAGTACTCATGTGGGGTGCAACCCTTGGTATTGAACTCCCAATAGAGGAAGTAGCAAAGTAACAATGTCTCCTATTTTACATATGCAGACCATATGTAAACATCATGTATACAAACATTGGGTGGTGATGGTGATAATCAGTGTGTATGGTTTTCATTATGAATGTTTGATTCTCATTTCATATTTAGGTTTGACTTGATTATCTTGGTCAAGGTGTGATGCTGGTGATGACTATTGCCTCATGCATTTTCTGTGATGCTCTGCACTGACAATAACAATCTTACCATATAACATCTCCTGTCATAGCCAATTTTCACCACACACATGGTGGAACCTACTCATTGTGCAAAGCATTCCCACAACTGTCTCCATCCCTACATGCATTCCCCTGGTTCATCATTAACATCATTTACCCCATCTGCATCTTTGCACTCCTCCCAGCTGGTCCAATGTGACATGATAATCTGAGGCACTTCTGGTAACTCTGGTGCACAATGAAATTGGAATGCCTGATTTTTGACAAACATACACAGCAGTTCAGTATAGTGCAGTGCCACTTAGCAGACTTCCGGGGACCAATGGATGAGAAATTCTGTGACAATATCGAGTGCATAACTGCAGTTGCCATTTGTTTAGCTTTTGGAACCATGCAGAGGTGCATGAGAAGGGTAGGGTATCCTTGGTCTCAATTACATCTCTGCTTAGTGCTTCCTTGACAGCTTTCCCAAGTTGTCCCCCCACATAATAACAACTCCTGCAATTCAACCCAGGTCTGTTTCTCTACCTTCCTATGTTGTGTTCTGTCTAAGATAATGTACCAGTAGCAGGGGTGAATAGAATCAGTAGGATTGAAGAAATTGTTCATTCCTGGTGCATGGTCCCAATTGGATGTCTGTCATTAGACTAAGGTACAATTGATTATATTAGGGACAAACCAATAAGAAAAATACAGAGAAGCATGGCATTCGCAACCAGGCAACTAACTTCAAACAATGAGAATGCCATCATAATTAATTCATCAGAAACAATAATGCAGGTAACAATAACCCGGCCACCCTTGTAAATGCCCTTGTAAATTCCTCAATTCCTCCCAGTAACTGAGTCAAACCAAATCCCCATGCCTCTTGTCAGGTCACAATGTGCAAGGTCTCAATCTGTTCCTCCACTTGTCCCCCACCCAGTGGAGGCTTTACCCCTGTTAGCCTCACAGGCCAAGATAGTGTATCAGCAGGTCTGGCATGTCATCATGGTAGTAGAGCAAGAAATGAGGCCCATGAGCTGTCAGACCTCTTTAGAGAATAGAAAGGAGCTGTGTAGGGTGCAGTCACCCCAGTCCAGTCAGATGCCAACTTAGGATACATCCAAATCACCTCAGTCACAGTTGCCCAATCAGGATACACCCAAATTGCCTTGGCACCAAAGACAGTCAGTTTTGCCAGTGTTGATGTTGGGGATCCTCACTCACCAGCCTCAAGTCTATTGAGCTTACCACTAAAATTTGGAAACCACCCAGTGAGGTAGGCCATCTGGAAAGGGGTGGATACAACCTTGAGGAGCACTTGCAATGGAGTGACAATGAGATGCATAAAGTCAAGGTATGTACATCTTAGATGATGTGCTTCATTAACTAAGATAAGACTTGGCAGTGAGTCATCCACACAGCAGTGAAGAAGTATGTAAAGAGTTTTATCTGTGTGTCTTACAAGAATGTAAATGCCATATAGTACACTTCACACATGTAAACTGAGATAACAATATTGAACATGCCATACAAATTGATGATAAGCCATAGTCCCATACCCCAACATGCTACTCTTATTTGTGACCATATATAGACTTTATTGGCCTTCTGGCTTTATCAACAGTGGCTTTGCTGAAAATATCTCAGAAAAATAACTCCATAAATGGTGAAAATATCCACTTGCAGCAGTATGCACATGGATGTTTTGAGATTCAGTCATTAATACCACTGGACACATTTGTGAGAAATGTGACATTTTGGTGGTAGTTTGGATGTATATGGGACCTTGGAGATTGTCATATAAATTGCCAGATTCCAGCAATGTATATGGGGTTATACAAAGGCAGCATGAATTCCCAACTTCTGATGGCAGGAAACCAGGTCTCAAATTTGAAGGTTGCATAGGACTACACAAGGGGACATGAATGTACATAATAACAAGCAGATTCCAAATTTCACAGAATTCTCCAAAGCAATAGGGGATTTCAAAAAAGACACTGGTAGGCATTGAGATACTGCAAATCAAATCATCATACTGGTTAGCAGGTGGAAACCAAGGGACTTACCAAGAACAGTGAAATGCATAAGAGCTGAAATTGTCTTTTTTCATTTCAGGAATTTCTTTGCTGTAGACAGTATAAATAGGACTTCCATCATTGTGGTAAAGAATGTCTTACACATCTGGTTTTCCTGTGCTATACCGACAAGCATGGGGCATAAATCATCCACACTTTCACCATGCTGCTGGAAGGCTGCTGCAATGTGTGCAATAACAGCATTTTGGACACCTGATTTCTGATATTTTCTGACAATCTCTGTCAGATCCTGCTGCAAATCCTTTCTGGCATTAGCCCCATCCTTGACCTGCAACTGGAAAAATAAGCATTCAAAGACAATTATACAACCTGTAATTATGAGCTTCAGATTCAAGCAGCATCAAAAGAGATATATACCAATGCCATGTTCTGCAAGTGCCTTCAGGGAAGGCTGACTTGACACAGACAATGTAGGGATGGAGATGAAATAGCTGTCATGTTTGATGGATTGCTATGACCAACCAATTCAACACATCATAGACAGCTAAGGGGAGGAAAGGAATTGGAACATACCACCTGAAAATACATCAAGAGTAAAACAGGAACCAATGTTAAAGTAGGAAAAAGAGTGACAAACCAACTGTAAAACATATGGGCAATGAATGAGTGTGGGATGTGGAACAAACCATACATTCTGGAAATGGGTTAAAATTTGTCAGGATTTTAGAAGAGATATGACAACTAACATGCTGAGAGAGATGTAAGAGAAGAAATAAACAAAGGGCATACTCCAAGGGAAGATTGTACTGACATCCTAACACAATGTCTCACCAATATTGTAGAGATTCATGCACTGATCAGGCTCACCATCTATTTGATGAGAAGACCTTATTAAAAGCATGCTAAATGGACAATTTCCATGGCACTCACTCTCTAAGACCCATAGGCCAAAAGTGAAATAGTGAGGATCATGAATATATATCATCCTCTAGCAGACACTGAGACAACATCACTCACATCCTATGAATGCAAATGCAGTGGGGTAGGAGAGAAAATCACATTCAGCAACCATACAGGGCCACCACATTTCATCTGTCTACTCACAAACTATGCATGCAAGTCAAGCAAAGCAGTGGCAAATGTAGTCAGCATGCATCCACCACCATCCACCATGACTCCACTCACAAGCTATGAACCCCAGTCCAACAGGGTGGGAGTGAACATGTCAGCATGCATCCACCACCATCTGCCATGACTCCACTCACTTCCTATGAACCCCAGTCCAACAGGGTGGGAGTGAACATGTCAGCATGCATCCACCACCATCTGTCATGACTCCACTCACAGGCTATGAACCCCAGTCCAACAGGGTGGGAGTGAACATGTCAGCATGCATCCACCACCATCTGTCATGACTCCACTCACTTCCTATGAACCCCAGTCCAACAGGGTGGGAGTGAACATGTCAGCATGCATCCACCACCATCTGTCATGACTCCACTCACTCCCTATGAACCCCAGTCCAACAGGGTGGGAGTGAACATGTCAGCATGCATCCACCACCATCTGTCATGACTCCACTCACTCCCTATGAACCCCAGTCCAACAGGGTGGGAGTGAACATGTCAGCATGCATCCACCACCATCTGTCATGACTCCACTCACTCCCTATGAACCCCAGTCCAACAGGGTGGGAGTGAACATGTCAGCATGCATCCACCACCATCTGTCATGACTCCACTCACTCCCTATGAACCCCAGTCCAACAGGGTGGGAGTGAACATGTCAGCATGCATCCACCACCATCTGTCATGACTCCACTCACTTCCTATGAACCCCAGTCCAACAGGGTGGGAGTGAACATGTCAGCATGCACCCACCACCATCTTCAATGAGTCAACTTACACTCTGCCAATCACAGTCAAACACAATGGTAACCATCATCTTCAGCATCAGTTATACTGGTACTTGCAGAATTTCACACACCTCCTATAACCTAATTAGCCTCTCATTCACCCAAAACACTGGTTGCTTACAAATGGGAACCATGATCCAAGGGCATATGCTAACTCCCCCAAGTCAAAATGATTCAGCCCCCTCATTCATGCTTCTCTTCAGTGTCCTTTCTGTAGTTAGCACCCTGTAGAACTTGATTTTTACCACTCACTTCATTATGGCAAATTCCATGCAGAGCCCCAAGTTTGATTGCTGTGATGATATAAGCAGTCCTTGCAGCCCTTCCTCAGTCAAAGCATTTGCTGTGCATTTCAATAGCTCTTCACAATCTGCACTCTCCTGTTCCATACCTGGAGAGACACATGCCAATCCAGTTCCCCTAATCATGACCTACTTACCAGTGAGTATCAGGTAGCTTTGAGGTGGAAACTTCAGTTCATTCAGCCACCCCTTGATCTTTTCAAGGCAGTCCCTTTTGCAGCTGTTTTTCTACCCCTGGTGCCTCTTTCATTGCATCATCTACAGTTAACCCCCTTCTCATAAGCTGCTGCACCTGCATCAAGATTTAAGGTGTCTGCCTTTGTTAGTAGCACAATCACAGGAACTGCACAAATCCTCAATCTTTGTATGAAGTGTGATGTGATATTTGTGTACACATACCATGTCCTGAATCACACTCATTAAAGAACTTCCTTTCAGCAGCCATGACCATCCTATGGCTTTCATTCAAAGGAATGCAATACCTAAATCAATCACAAAGACCAGATCAGTAGACTCTCAGTGGCACTCGTCAGACATGTCCCTACCAAATTGCATGCAGTCTGTTCTCCAGTTTGGTGGACTTTGCTTGATCTGTAACAAACTTCTTCATCTTATCAAACTCTGCCTCGCTCCCCGCCTCAAATCCACATGAATCATGGAACACATAGCGCGGGTTACTTTTAAACACTAGCTCATCTTCAATGTTATGGTAGCCACGCTGCATAAGTTCGAAAGTGAGCACCATGTAATTTCACATGGTGGCCTTACCCCCAATGAACCCTGCACCGCCCTAGTATCAACCTAGCGGAATGACATGTTGACAGATACAAAACACATAACACACCCACATACCTTCTCTCCAGTTCCATCAAAGATCTCAGGCTGATCCGTAGTGTTACAGACCCGCTGTAAAACAGTTGTTTTACCCGCATTTGCTCTGCCCATGACGAGAATGCGAAAACGAGGGATGCGATCAATCTGCCTTTTGGCCTCAGTAGGATCTAAGCGATAATTTAAAGCTTGTGTAGGGTCGACTGAATGTGGGGCAACATGAAGGAGTAGCCTCAGTGGGAATGGCAACTAGTAACACACCAGCATTGTCACTCGGAAGTTGAGAACGCCGCAGCGAACGCCACCAGGAACGAACAGAACTCGGCGCCATCGCGATGTGAAGATGAGAAAACAGGTGTTAGGATGTCTTGAGCGGTAAGCGTGCTACGACTGTTGTGGACGATGGTGAAGTACGAAGGGCAAGGTACTGCGGATTCGAGTGGCGTTGAACGCTCAACGTGCCTATCTCTAGTGCACAGCCTGACACATGTGTAAACTACGACCACCAAGTTCCTGTTGGGCCGTCCCATTTCTTCTCGTCGTCTGACCGAGTCCCGGTGATCCATTGGCGCAGGAAAGACTCGACCATCAATCCTGCCTTGTTATCTTCGATTGCTCATAGCAACGCCATGGGAGCTCGCCCCATACTCTCCGCGGTACCAAGCCAGCTCGGTAGGTGCAATAGTTATGCTGGTGAAATGTACTACCGATCTTCTCAGCGGCTTTGTGTTTCCATGCTCGCCCCGTCCTCCACACCAGACACTGTAGCACAGTTGGGTTTCCCCAGCTCCTCCCTCCAGGATTTGGTTTCCAAAAACCTTCTTCCACAATACTCGGTCGTGCAGTTGGGAAATCCACAAGTAGCATGTCTCTTTGTTAACCCACCCGAGTATTAGCACGAGGAGTATAAACAATCATTGACCTGACCAAGACGCCCGCACAATGACGGGGTCAAGATCTAAACTACGCACCGACTTGCTACGACTACAACCGTTGGTGGTGTCGACAATGACCATCGTTGAGCATTCCAACTCTATTGTCACCCTCTCACAATTACAGGACCCAAGCTCCGTTTCTAAAATGCATCACCAGTGAGTGCTGCGTTCTGGCTACCGCCTGATCCCCCCGCCTTACCTCCACCCAGTCGAGATCCTATCCTTCACGCTGTGGGTGACTCCAACTGATAGCCATGGAAGTGGCGGACCCTCCGGTATAAAATTTGCATGATAATCTAATGGGACCACTATCAATCCCCATGCCATAGTCATTCATATGCCACTACGCAGTTTTCCAGCTAAACATCAATAGAATAACTTTTAGAGCACCTGCCTCGGTGCTCCTTCCATTGGTGGACGGTTTTGTTACTCTCTGGGAGGCGAAGACAGTCCTAAGGCCACAGATACATATCACATTACCCCTTCCCCACATACTCATATTCCCTCCAGAGCGACTTCATGGGAGTCTTACCGTCGGAATCAAGTGCAGGGGCCATCAGAGCATATCGATTGTACTCACTGAGCATTTCACATAATGAGAATTGCCCAGGCTCGAGTTCTCGTCGTATCTTTGGTGTCAGGATACACAACGAGTCGTTCATAGAGTCGACTGTATGCCAAGAGGACATGTCCTACATGCTTTGCGAAAGACTTCGCCAGAGACTCAGCTTTTTGTGTTTCGGCGGCAATCGCGGTGTGCTGTGTCGTATGCACATGCGGGACAGTTTTGATAGTGAGTGGGTGAGAGCTGGACTAAGAGCACGGCTTTCGGCAATGCCGAGCGGCTGAGACGGTGAAATCCAAGACGGAAGTGTTGCTGCGACGAGTTTACTCAGCTTAGCTCCTAGTTGGAGACGCACTGCGCCTGGTTATCAGCAGCAGCCGATGTAAGACGAATGCTAGATGCGGGAGCGTACGTATAACTATGTCACGTCCCAGACGAATGAGAGAGCCTGCTATGGAAACGATACAGCGAAAATCGCAAACGAGGAGACATCGTCGTGGTGGGTGGTTCCCGATACCATTTTACAGAGCAAAGACCAGATACTCCCGAGGTCGACTGAACGCACAGCAGCGACCTGCCATTGGATATAAGAATGACATTGACTAAAGCGTTTTAAGTGATGACACTCACTCTGTCAGAACAATGCTTCGCGATCAGCTGTAGATAATGGTAATGTTCTTTCAATTCTGGTGAACCTCCGTATAGGTGAGGTTGATCGGTGAAGGCATCGAGGCAGCACGTTACGAATGCTTGGTCCACTTTGAGAGTTCCTGTGGTGACGTGCTACCGAACCCTGTTACTTATAATCAGAATAGGAGCTTGATACAGACCTTGAGGCCGGGAGCCAGGGCTCCTCGAATTCCTTCTCCCATCACACCGAGGAGGTGCATCAGGAAATTAACACTAGTTCGAGAAATTCGCAGTGGCGGTGAGGCCCACTTGCCTCATCCGACGGGCGTGGGAACTTTCCCCGAACGGTCGGTCAGGCTTGCACAGAGCCCCGGTGACGTCATGCTGTCACCCCCCTCGGCAAGCTGGCCGCGTCGGCACGTCCTCCGCGACGGTCCGACCCATTTGGCAACTTCGTAATTGCCGCACGAGGCAACCGTCGTCGTCGTCTGCTTTCGATCGCAATCAATGGTATATATTGGAGGGAAGGGCTGCCGGCCCATGCAATTTATGTTAGTAAATGGCAATTGCCATCTCTTGATTGATGAACTTTTGAGCTTTGTGTAGAGAATGTGTATTATGGAGAATGTGTAGGTAGAGTATCTACCACTACACCACAGTATGTTGAGTAAGAAGTGTAAGAGACGATGCAACAGTGAATGATATTTTTTATATTAAAAAAGAAGGATAGCTCATTGCTGCTCTGCCTGGCAGTGGTGCTCCCCATCCCCATGATGCCATTTGCAAGCAGCTATGATGGCATTGAGGAGCCTCAGCAGCACTTCTGTAAGCTCAGAGGAACACATCCTCATTCCCTTGGAACCTGGAGAGCCAGATACAACTGTCAGAGACACTGGAGTAGGACAGATTAAAGTAGTATGTACTCATTCAGAAATTCAGTGGCCATGACCTTGCACTGGTAGTGCTTAGTGTTGAGGCACTGGCACTTACCATTGTAGTAGTGATGGGGCCAGTCCTTGAGCAGAGTGTGCAGGTTGAGCCATGGCTTGCCCTTTGTCCAGTGGCACACAATGTCCTTCCAGGAGTCTGACCTTGGAGTGTGTGTCCTGTCTGCCTGTAAGACAGGAACATCTGGGATGAGCAGTCCCAGGGGAGTGGCAGAGGAACTCAAGTGGCTGTTGGTCCTCTCAGGTCCACTGTGTGAAGTGAGGGACTGCATCATGGCAGAGACATCCAGGGATAGTTGGATGAGGTGCAGCAATATGAGCAGCAATGGTTGTGAATCATGTGGCTGGGTGGCCAGAATGGACTGAACTGTTGGAGGTGGCAAGATTGTGCTCCAATACTGCATGGATGAGCATTGATGGTGCTGACATTGGTGGGCTGTTGTGGATTTTAGTTTGGCCTTCATGTGGTGATGGTGAGGAATGGAATGGACTCACCATCTGTCACAGCATCGCCAGTGCCCTGACATGGCACCATTGGTGCAGAATATGAGTACACACCAGAGGCAGCAGATGTCAAGGCCAGTGCTGTGACTATGTTGCTCATGTTGCCCAGTTTTTGGTGAATCTCCCTTACATCTGCTGACATTGCTGCTTGTGAATGAGACATTTTTTTCACCATTGAGTGCAGTGCCATGATGTCATGCTGTTAGTGCTGCATGGGCCATGTGGAGTGCTTCTGTAGATGCTGGCTGGATGAGTGCAGCTTCACCAGCAAGCAAGTCCTCAGCTTCCCATGAGATCAGGCCCAGGGCATCACTGTGGTTGGTTTCATAGCAATGAAGTTCATCAAGCAGGTAACACATCAGCATATCATATCATGCTGTGTGTGTGGTGTCAAGGACAAAGCAAGAAGTGCTGGTTCACTCCAACACACCCAGATAGGAAAGAACACAAGACTCACATGTTCACCTTTGGCCCACCCCCCCCACCATTGGATATGCATGAGGGTTCATCACTGCCCCACTGGGGCATACATGAACCTGTACTGCACTCCTCCCTGATGGTAGCAATGTGTGGAGAACGTTCCAGGAATCCCAGCACCTGCCACTCCCTCATCAATCCACTTCTGAACCATATCATGGGAGAGTGGTTCACCTGGCTGCAGCACCCCATTCACACTGATGGCAGGAAGAAAGAGGAAGTCATTGTCAGCCATTGGTCAACCAAGATGGACAATCTTGGTCCATCTCATCCAGAAAACCAGGTGCATGAAGACATCACATGCTTTGCCTGTATCTGGGTGTGGATAAACCTTGTAGTGATTACCTATGGATACATGCCATCAAAAATGGACATCAGATGTGAGGTAGTGCCACATCATGAAGATGGGATTGAATGTACTTTGTAAGTCAATTTCCCTCATCCCTTTGTCCAACTTTCTCTGCCACCCCTTTCAATTCCTCAGGTGCACCTCAAAGTACACACCAAGGTCATTGATGGTGAGTGATCCTTCCTCACCTCGAAGGTACTTCAGGAACACATTATCTACAGCAGTCCTGTCAAGTTTTATGTCCCCACACTTCAGCCTGACCAGTTCATATTTCCTATTGTAAATTGTCATCATCGACTTTGGAGGTAAAGCCACATGCTAGCTACCTGGTCCACAGCATGAATGCAACAGCAGCACAGGCCAGCTGTTCAATGTGCCATGTGGTGGTTAGTTTTGTCTTCACATCTGTCACCCACTTGACTAACAGTGGCACTGAGGGTTCTGAGTGTGTCATCACTGAATGGATGTACTGCAATGGGGAGTCGAGGGGACAGCAAGAATTGGACCAGGCGAGGATCATGTCCAGGTACTCCTTCTTCATGGCA
Organism: Pisolithus orientalis; assembly: GCF_024613125.1. Classification (NCBI taxonomy): domain Eukaryota; kingdom Fungi; phylum Basidiomycota; class Agaricomycetes; order Boletales; family Pisolithaceae; genus Pisolithus; species Pisolithus orientalis. Next base: position 315,568 of record NW_026260796.1, on the reverse strand, counting down.
CCAGAGTGTGTGTGCTCAGATCCTTGAGAATTGACCTTATGCCAGATAGATGCTACAACATCATCCACCTCTGCCAAGCACACTGGATTCCCCTCCCACCACTGGCATTCACTATTGTAATGCCAGGCCTCACAGAATGTCCCACCATCACTATCAGGAGCATCTGTTTTAGTCACTGGCAAAGGTAGAGTCATGCGAGACATATGCCTCATCCCACATCAATTTAAATGCTGCTTGAACGCTGTTGATTGTACTCTGACTGCAGTTCTCCTGGAAACCCTTCCACGAAGGGTAAAGGGCCAGGGCCTTGTCTGAGCACTGATTTGGCATGCACTCGAATGTGTTCTTAAAGTCTGGATCACCATACACTTCCGAGCTCAGGTCCCCACTGCCAACATGACTTGGACTTGGAGACAGTTGCATCCCCTCCACTGGAAAGTGGCTCTGTAGCCATGACTGTGCCTGGCGGACATGCCTGGCATACATTGCCCTTGTCTTGGCTGCTCGAAGGTGAGTTTGTTTGCCAGCCTCTTTGATCTGATGAATGGTGTGTAGGCTGGGCTGTTCTTTTGGAGAAGACGCCTTTTCCCTCCTCTTTCTCTTGTCAGGGGAGCTAGGTAAGGCAACACTCTTTGTCATTGACACCTTCTGTCTGACCTTGGCATGTACAGGATGTTCATTCCCTCCACAAGTGGCCTGAATGCAACCAGCTGGTGTGTGGGAGTTGCAAACGAAGTCAGTTCATAGTGTAGCTGCACTGTCAACTAGCTACTATTTTTTTCAGAATCAATTTGGTGACATCATATTCAGTGTGAAGCCCTCAACAACCAATGTGCACAGGAGTGCAACAACAAAACTGGAACAGTAATTAATATAATGCTAGTAATACATCATACACATAGTTATGAATACCCCTTTCCCCATCAAGTCAGTGACACCCAGCAGCTTCCATCAAAATCCCCACTGTTTCTCCTCCAATGAGTGATGCCAGGGTGCCAATGTCAGTGTGGTTGATACCATGAGGAGCGATTTCCATGGGTGTTCTACAATGGGTCATGAGGTTGCAGAACAATGAAAAGTGGCAGTAGTTCAAGTATGAACCACCAAATTCAATGACTCCTTGCACTTTCTTCATGATTGCTGCATGTGCAACTGCAATCCCAAGCATGTTGGAAGCTTCAATGCACTGGCTGTTCAAGTATGTTTGAGTAAAGTTGACATCTGGAAGGCAGATCACTGCCTTCAAGTTGACACTGTCAGTCTCCAAAACCTGCTCCTCTCGTCTTGATGCTCCCCTCATCATACTCCAACAAAAATATGAGGTAGGGACACTGCGCAGGCTGACCAAGTTCAATGTTGTGTTCTTGAATTGGCAGAGGAAGATGTCTTCTTCGACTGTACCCTGCCCATTTCTCCAAGTTATCTTTGCTCCAGACAATGAAGAGGTCCATCTTGAAGCTCCCAGTGATGTGGCCAGTGACCACAGCAAGACTCCAATCAATCTTTCTGGCATGGTTGAGCACCAGCCAAAGGTGCCATGGTGACTGAAGGTGGAGCTTTGACTCGATTTCCTTGTCTGGAATGGTGAAGAAAGATTTGATGAACATGAAGTCTTCTTCAATAATGGTGGACATAGGGTCATGGTCATACCAAATCCACAGAAAGTGAAAGTGTTTTGATATTCATAGCAATGTTGATGATTTCTTTCAGATGGGGGATACCAAGCTTAGCATTTCTGTTGTATACACCAGCATGGTGGAAGGCATTAAGAGTCACTTTGAGTAACTGGTTCAACTGATAGCAAAGAAAGATTTCGATGAACATGGAGTCTTCTTGTCCTGGGCCATGTAGGATTCCAAGTACACACATCAGTAAACCACTTTGTGTGCTGGCAGTCCTAGGGAATCTGTCCAGTGCTGGACAGCTCTGGACAGCTCTGGCCAGCAAAAGTGATTTACTGATGCAGAAGGCTGAAAGCATTTTGATATTGGTAGCAATGTTGATGATTTCTTTCAGACAGGGGACACTGAGTGTAGCATTTTTGCTGGACACACTGGCATAGTGGAAGGTGTTGAGAGTCATTTGAGTAGCTGGTTCACCAATGGACTGGGCAGCAACAGTACTGCACATCCCTCCAGGGTTAACCAGAGTATGGTTGAACTTTGCACCTCAATCTTGTCCAACACCCACTCAACATGCTTCATGGTTGAGGTGGAACTCTTCCAATATGTGGCAGGTAGCATGTGTGGCTCATACATGCATGTGGAAGGTCAGTGAAGCATTTTCCTGCACTTCCCTGCTGACCTCTCCATGAAGCTGGTGGACTGCATCAACAGTGTAGGCTGGTTCAAGGTCACTAGGCTTGCAGTGGTTGATGTGGAAGACATGAACAAGCCACTGTCATTGTCCATGAGATCAACACAAAATGAATGTGAAGAACCAAAAGGTGTTTACCAAACAGCAGGTGATGCAAATGTGAACATCTCCATCTTCAACAATAGGGGGGGTGCACATGTGCTCCATCAAGAAGTACCCTGACAAAGACAATGCAGACATGATTTTTGCTGACAGAGGTGCATATGTGCTTCATCAAGGAGTACTCCAGTGAAGACAATGTGGATATGATTTTGGCTGACAGAGGTCTATACATGCTCCATTGAGGAGTACCCTGGCAAAGACAATGTGGATATGATTTTGGCTGACAGATATTTGACATCAACAGGCATGGGTGGGGGGGTGCAGAGAAAGCCAGGGAAGGGGGATATGATGTGACAAGATGTCATTGGGTATAGTTTGCCTCCACTGTCTTGATGGTGGTATCGATGAGACCTTCTTGACCTGGCTGTGGCATGGAAAAAGTACCCCCCTGTGGGGGTCAGACTGCATATGTATGAGTTCTCCACAAATCCCCTTGCCTCCAGGCTGAAGTCATCCTTTCCAGTGAACCAGAGAGTAGGGAGATGATGGGGTGCCCCTTTGGGCAAAAGTATGTATGGCAGGTCGATCCATATGAGGCGCAGAAAGTTGGTCAGGTGCAGAAGGCAAATGAGGTAAGGACAGTTACCTAGGAGATCTCAGCGAGCTATGACTGGGTTCATAGTGACCAAGGTAAGTCAAGTCAACACCTGGAACACAGATCACTGCCTTTAAATTGACACTGTCAGTCCCAAAACCCTGCTCCATTTTCATCTTGATGCTCCCCTCATCATCCAGGATGGTGAAGAAGGATTCGATGAATGCAGAATCTTCAGCTCCAACTCCCTGTCACTGAGCCTGAATGTGTCGATCCTCTGGTGCATGATAAATGCATCATGCATCCCATCTTCTCTGTACATAAGCTGGATGAGGTCACCCAATGAATTGCAGCACTGTACCATCATAGCAGACATCAGCCTGTCTCCACCATTTTGACAGCAAGCTTGATAAGACCTTCTCAACCAGCCATGGCATGGAAGAAGGGTTCCTGCCAAATGGTATATGCTTTCCTCCTACACTCTGCTGCCCTACACAGATGGACACTGGTGCAAACATTGATATTAACCTTTGGATCCTGCAGTGACCATTCACAAGCAAGGTTAAGTTGACACTCAACCATACCTTCAAAATTTTATCTCACCAACTGAACCTAGTGCATATTTTGATCTGTGACCATTGCAGAATTGGCAGTCATAGGGAATGAGGTAGGCATATCATGGGCAGTCTCCAGATATAGTATGCAGGAGGGGTGAATAAATGAGATGGAGGATACCAGAGTGGGGAGACAGCAGGACACATGCAAACTGAGAAGACAGATTACTTGCATTCAAGGGTTTCCAGGGTTTCCAGCAAACTGTGAGAATTGGAGGATGATGGGGCAATAAACTGACATTATCAGTTAGAAACAGTGCACTCACTGAAAACAATGCCCACCTGAACGCTAATCTCTGGTCCATCAGATCCCTCCCAAAATTTGTAGTACCCAGCCTCAGGAATGAACTATGATTTCTTTTTCTTTTTTCCTTTCAGATGCATGAAGCCAATGAATACACCTCTCTTTGGGTAAAAGTCAGTATGTATAATGAGTTGAACCTACAGAATTACCTAGGAGATTGCAGTGAGCGTGACTGAGTTCATAATGATCTGGGCAACAACACAAACCAAGGCAGCAGGAGTGATGTGAAGGCAGGCAGTCAGCAAGTTGAATCTGGAGGACAGAATCTGATATGTCACATTCACTTGGGTGGGCAGACTGGCAGTAGCATGGAGCAAAGCACAACAGGCAGGGAAGTAAGCAAGGTAGACTCACACAGACATGGTGATTGTGCCACTCACAAACTGATACAACACTATAGAAATGTGTGCTAGGCAAATGAATAGTCCTCATCCATGAGACCAGTGACTCCAGCTTTGAGATGTGGTGCATCTGCACCACCTACCAGGTCAATAACTCCAGTTTCATGAGGAAGGTTAACTGTTGACTCCACCAAATTGGGTCTTGAGTATTCTAACATGACTGCTGGCATCTCTATCTCATATGCAGGTGATGGATCTGTGTCCACTGGTGTTTCAAGTGGCAAACTTGGCACAGAGAGCTTGTATGACTTGTCAGAATGGCTCAGGACCCAAAGGTTGTGTTGCAGCCACTCACTATCAACATTCCCTGGCAGCTGTGGATGGTGGATGATGAGGTGGGGTGGGTGTATTCAGCACAATTGCAAGACTCACCTGCAGAAGTGCATGCATGGCTGTGCCAGCATGAGCATCCCATCAATCTGGACCAGATGGTATCTGGTGACCAGCCAAGGCACTGTGAACAGAACTCTGCCAGTGATGCAAGATCAGGCTGACAAGACCTCACAATGGCAATGGGGGGATGGCAACCCTCTGATCATGAGGTAAGAGGTAACAGATACATTGCTAAGATCAGTGGGGTCAGGGAACTCAATGCATTCCTCCACAATGATACAGGCAAGCTCATGGTGCCTATGTCCAAGGAGGTGTTGAGGATCCATTTGTAGTACCTCACAGATGTTGTTCGCACCACCTGGCGACGAACTCTGTAAACTCCATGAACTGAAATGTGATAGCAGGCTTGGAAGAGGGTCTTTCCAAAGCCATAATTTACCAATCAATGGGCAATGTCTGTGCTGCACCACTGGCAACCTGTCTAATGAATTGAATGAGGATGCTGCCCAATTCAGGGGGCTGAATATGGCACTTACCTCACTATCTACACTACTCATCAGCATAACAAGGAGGAGGTCACCCCACTTGAGGCCAGTGCAATTTTGCTAAGGTGTCAGATGAATAGAGTTGCATGTCTTCATACTTGCCAGATGGTGGGATGCCACTATTTGTGGTAAGCTAAATGACCACATGTCCATGTTTGAACTGACCTACCTGTGAATGATGCAAGTCAGCACCAAACAGCAGTGCATTGTTGTACAGTGTCACCATGACATCGACAAGGGCTGCATGACTGGAGGCAGGCAAGGTTCTGTCTCTGCCTCCCCCAGAGCCTTGTGAGCTTTGTTAGCACCTGGTGGCATGTACAGTTGATGACTCACCATGTGCCAGCTGAAACCAAATGCCATCAATAGCTCTTGAAAGCTGCTGCACAAGGAGGGGTGGATAGCATGGGTGCATGATGTCTTTTCCCCTCTTGAGCTGAGGGCAGTCCAGCCCATCAAAAACAAAGTATGGTTGGAGGGGCATCTGAGAGATGGAAGCAAGGTGATGGAAAATCATTTGTATTTCATGCGACCATCCTGTGCCAGCTTGGTGCCATGAAAACATGTTAAGCAATGAATACATCCATGCACTAGTGGGGCTTGTGAGGGATGAAATGGACCATACAAAGCAGGTGACTAACCTGGCATTAAAGCCCACAGTGAGCAACTGGGCACCTGCTCCACCACCACATGTGCCAAAGTTCTCAGTAGCAAGCTTGCCAAGTGTACATTGTCTCACTGCAGGAGCAAGAAGCTAATTACAGTTAATGTGGCCATGTGAATGAACAGCAGAGAAAAAATTACTCACCAGCCACAGTTCAAGTTCCCACATGGTTTTGGAACATGGTGGAAGACTCATTGGGAGGTTGAGGAGTGTGATGATGTAGAAAGCCAGTTGATGTAGGGCAGCGCCCAGCTGACAAATAGGTTGGCATAGTTTACTTGCCAGTTTAGCATCATGGTGGATGGTGCATCACAAGAATAGATATACTCAATGCATGAGATCTATGTTTCAAAACTTATGAGTGGAAGAGGAAGGGAAGGAGTTGACAATGCAGCTCACCAACTGATTGGTAAGTGCAAGGACAGTCTTCAGGCCAAGTTGAACCTCCTGGTCTTGAAAGTCTTGAAGGGGACCAATGATCAGCTCAAGAATGGCTGCATAGATGTTATGTCCAGTGCCAAACTGCCCAGTGAAGGGAATGACCAACAGGCTGCTCACCAGACCCATCCAATGGAACTGAATTGACCTTTCGAGTGATAGTGATCTGTCAACTGGGCAAAACATTGGGATAGGCTTCACTGACAAGTACTCACCAATGGCAGTGATCAAAGAGCATTGAGTGTTGAAGATGGAGGGCAAAGGCAGGTAAGGGCTCCTGCTGCCATGCACCCCACTAACCTGCCCTAAGTGATTATGTCAGTGCCCTGGACCCAATAGGCCTCGAGGCTGCAGACTGGTTTGAGCTGCAAAGTGCTGGAAAGCAATTGTAAAGTCCTGTAAAGTGACTTTGTGGTGGGATATGAGTATGCACCTTTGCATCCAGGCTGGCCCCATTTGCATTTTTGAACCAGTGAAATTAGCAAACCAGTTGACAGGACATGTTGAAGCTCATTAAGGCCTGGATCCCATGTACTCATGATGGCCCACTAGGAATTATGGTATTACAGTGGCAGGGTCCCAGGTGAGGTGTTTTGTAAGTACGCATTTAGGCAATTCACACTGGCATGCAGGTACATGCAGAACTGATGAACACATATTGTATATACACTGTGCATGAAGTAGCAGTCTACTTTCCTGCTATTTCTTCCAGCCAGATGGCCCCATCTGTACTGTAGCAAGTTGATGGTCACCACAAAAACAGACTTAGAGTTGTAGGGTCTGCTGCAATGCTCTCATGAAAATGTTGTAAATGGAGGTCTGAGTGCCTGAGCAGTGGAATCAACACTGTAGACATGACATCACTTGTTCCAAGTCAATCAATGACACCCATGCAACCCTGCAGTCCAATGCCAGGCAGGAATGATGACTAAATGAACATTGGACATGCTGGACACTGAGTAGTGCTGAACACTGAGTGCTGAGCAATCACAATCTCCACACAGGAATTCAAGCACCTCAAGCCGCTGGGTCATCATATTCAATAAGTACAGCAGGCAGTACACATACTGTACTAATATTATACTATGCTATGAACCATGACTGTGGTCTGCCAAGGCTGGGGGGTCTAAGTGACATCAATGTCAAGGTTGCATGACCCTCCACTTGGATCCTGTTTGGAATGTAAGTCCATTTTCCACTAACTGCTAACCACCATTGAACATTTTGCTTCTGTGTTGTGAGTCAAAGTGTGGTTCAGTGGTGAAAACCAACCAAAACCAACACAAAAGACAAAAAGAGCAAGTGGTGGTGTGCCTATGTGGTACCTAGATGGTAGAACCTGTGCTTTGGGAGGGTTTTTGCAAGCTACAACACTCAAAGATGAGTGCTGAGGGTTGGGGGTGCTCCTGATGAAGAAGAAGCAGGAATGCAAGAGAATGCAATAGGGTAGACTGCTGTCAGCCTACAGAAGGATGGATGATGACTTAATTCAATGTCATAAGCTGCACTGAGCTCAGGGAGGGCTTGGAGCAAAGTATATTGATGATAGACAAGGATAAGTGAAGTAGATGATAGTTAGACCCTTAATAAAGTCTCAACTATCAAAGCTGCTGAATGAATTACTGAGTGATAATAAAATGTGAGCAAGAGGGGCTCTCTATGTCTTCTTTTTTTGCTATCTAAGTACAGTGATTTATATACAGTACAGGGGTGTTGCCCTTGGAAAACAAGGTGCAAACACTTGGTAAGTGATTGGTAACTGATGAGAAAGGAATGTAAGCAATGGGTAATCATCTTGGAAAGCATTGGTAAGCATTGGTAAGGATTAGCAAGCCAAAAAGCAAAGAATCAGTAAGCAAAGTCAAAAGATTGGTAAGTATTGGCAATAGGTGAGTCAAAGACAGTCAGAATGTCAAAGTATGAGTCAAGTAATGTCAGGAACTGGGAAAGCACACTGGAATTGCATTAGGGGGAGGCTGTGCATGTCACATCTTGAAGAGATCGCTTCTAGGCCAAAGTGGGATGACAGAGAGGCAGCACTGATCCTGATGCCTGATATAGTACATCCAAAAGTGGACAGGGTGAGTCAGATGTCAACAGGTGTCAAGCTTTGGGGGTCTGTGGGGTGACAGGAGCATAGGGGATCGCAACTTTCCCCCCCAAACCATCCTCTCAGTGAAGCAAATAGAAACTTCATGAATGAGGCTCTGTTGGAAGAGAGGATGAAGGGGGAGTGTCTTCTGCTGTATCTTGCAACAAGGAGGCAAGATGTGCATCATACTCATCATGGATGCAATCAGGGAGAGTGGAGAACAGTAGATTATACTGTAGCTGTTGCAATCTTGGAAGAATGATGGACAAGACCTGGTATGAAGACATTGCAGGGAGCAGGGAGGAAGGAATCCATATGCTTCTTGGACCAGAGAGACTGAAATGACCACATAAGACCTTTCCAAGCGAATGACAGACCTGAGGTGCAACCAAAGAATGTCCTCCTAGAGGTCATACTGACAAAAAGAATGTGCTGTCCAAGCTGGATGGGCTGAGAGGGCACAGATGAGGGTGGGATGTACCAGGATGCTTCAGGACAGAAGCTGGTAGGAACTCCTGGTAGATATATGTAGCCATGGTCCCCTAGCAAAGGGGACAAGTGAAATGATTGATGTAGAGGCAGCCATATCAGAAGAAGTTAGTGAAATGAGCATCTTTTGGAGGGAGTGCTGTAGAAATGTGTGGAGTGTGCAAATCCTTTCCAATTCTGGAAGGTAAGATCACATGGCTGAGCACTACAAGCAAGTGTGGGAATGGTCTTGGTATCTGCAGAAATGGCAGAGATATGCCAACAACTGGAATGCTGTACATGGGTGCCTTAAGAATTTTAGCCAGTGCTTAACCTGCTCCCTTTCTTTTTCTCTGGCACTGATGACTTGTTCTTGTGTGAGGGATGACTGCTGACATTTCTGGCTGTCCTTCTTCACATGAGGGCTATGGTCTTCATCTCCATTCATCAGCTGTATCCATGTCCACCTCACCAAACACCTTTGGTGTGTGACAGTGTCCTGACACCATCCTGCATGATCAATGATGCTGGTGTGATCACAAGCAGTCAGTCACTCTGAATGGCCATCCCCACTGCCAAGGGCAAGCCATTGTGGCTGAGTGGCTGACTCAAAATTTGCAGTTCACATGCACCACCACCTGTGAGTTTTCTGGAATAAATGTACTTTACTATTTTTGACTTTTTTTGTGACTTTTTTTTCACTTTTTTGTGACTATTGTGACTATTTGTGACTTTTTGGGAAGGAACCTACTATCTGTACTTTTTTTTGACCATATACAGCATTTTGAAGAATGAAAAGAGAACAGAATCTATTGAGACAACTAAGTGATGATATATCTAGGCCAAGAGGACTAGAAAATATCTGAAAATTCAGAGATATTGAGCCATTGGTGTGATGCACACTGTCTGAGAGAAAAATCACAATATCTCTTTGGAACCTCCATCAATTTGAATGTATGTGGTATCTACTGAAAGCTATGAATTAGGTGATTTGAACGAGACAACAATAAGCAAGAACAGTGCAGCCATGCCTGCAGGACATGGGTAATGATAGTAGATTCCTTCCCAAAAAGTCACATTAGTCACAAACAGTTGAAAATAGTAAAGTGCTATTTTCCTGATGAGTACAAAACTGTTTACAGACAGTTCCTCTGTGGCTTTCACAACTTGCACATTGTAAGGATTCAGTCTGATGCTGTTGACTGTTTGGTTAGATGGTGAATTCCCAGTGACAGATCTACAGTAGAATACCTCATAATGCATCATAGTGGGTCTACCAAAAAGCTATGCATTAAGTTTGTTATGCACAAGGCATTGTCACACTTTGTTGCAAATTTCCTAGATCCATTACAAGTCATTAGCATACCTTAATAGGAGCAGATTTCCCATGCTGCCTTTAATGACTTGTAATGCCACCCACTTTCCATGAACATGCAGTTGAAATCATGTGTCATCTCATGATTATGACTTTGATAACTCATTATTTTACCTAATCATGGTATTATATTGCTGTGGCCTAATAATTACTTATAATGGCATGACAATGGCGAAGAGCCCATAGCAATACCAGTGGAACTCATCACAATGTATACTAACCATTATTATTTATTAATATTTTGATGATCCATTGTTATTTCATTTTGCCTTGGTACACTCATGACAATGGTTGAAATTCCATTCGGAAATCACTACTTATTGATGTATAGACAAGTGGTAGTAATAATTGGAGAGTTCTACCTAATAATGCCAGTGGTGCAAGTGGACATGCAAAGCAGACAATGAGTGACCAAGAGCAGTAAGGGGAGGAAAGGACAGCAGCTCAATGTAAGTATGGGGGTCATTGCAATGATGACACAAGGATGAAAGCAAATGCATATGCTGTCAACAACCATCAGATCATAGCTTACAGTGTAATTAAAATACTTATGAGATTAGTGAACCAATGGGAGTGGTGATATGGGGTGAATGGGATGAGGAAGATAGAATAAGTGTTGCACAAGAGGCATTCATAGTGCATTGAGCAATAGGACAATGGAGCTGGCATTGACACACAATGCTGTCACTGAGTTGTCTGGAACCTTGAAAAAAGTTAATGTCAGAAGTAATAATAGTGTCATGGGGGAAATGTACCTTGACCCTCAAACCCACTCCCCAGGTGACAGACAATGACAAACAAGCATGATGAGGTGGATAACAGTGACAACACTGTATGACAATGCAATGAACCAGGACAACAATGTGGGAGACAACAAGGCATGAGAAGAGGGGTGAGTCACTTATAATATAGCCAGCAGAGTTTGAATGACTTAGAAGATAATCAGATCAGGTAATTCCAGAGGATGATGGTGATGATGTATGATTGCAGCGAATGAACATATTACAAGTAGATCTATGTGACCTTGAAACATGAATTGCATCTAATATAATGGGATGCAAGCTAAATCAAAGACCATAGAACATATAGAAACCCAGCACATAAGTGACACCTGGTACTGCTATTAATTCAAACCTTTGTCTTCTTCAGTTTTGAGGACCTTGTAGTGGTAGCATGGTGACCATGGTGGGTGGGTTCCAGACCTGGTTCAGTAGCACAAATATCAGTTGTAAGACCCTTGGGAAACACCTCAGGAATGGCTGGAATTGCCTTTTGAGTGGCTGAGCTGTGCCAGTGACTCATGACTGGAATTGCTCATTGGGATCAAGATGTTTCAGCCTCAGCTGGGCCAGACATGTTCATCTGACCAACAGCAATGGTCACTGCTGACACCTCAACACCACTGTTTGAAGTCAGCTGCCCAATTTAGATAGAAGGGGATGATCAACAAGAAGCACCAGAAATAGTTTGAGCACTGAGATCAGCTTGTGCAGCAGTGACACTAGCTGGACGAGAGTGAGGGGGATTGAAATGAGTGACCAAGCCAGCAACAGGTGATGGAGCACAAGAGACTGATGACAGATTGGAGTCACATAGATCTGAATCACAGCCACCAGGGGCATTGGGGTCATGCAGTGTGGAAATGGGTGGGGTGTGACTCTCAGCAGGGTCAATGTTGTCAAGGTTGTCTAAAAATTCATCTTCCCAAGTACACAGCTGCTCCATGTTAGCAAATACCTCAGATTTGACATTTGCCAATTGAGACCCCTTCCCTGAAGACTTCCTGGTTGAAGAAATTCATTGTGCTGACAGCCCAAGGAGATGCTTTGAAAAGCTTCTTGAGGTAGAAATCATATTCTGATCAGTAGTTGACCTGTGTTTCTGCACCAGTAGCACTTAATTCAGGATCATGTGACAATAGGAATTGAACCTTGGTATGATATTGATGTCAGTATGTACTAGCACAGTGACCATGGACACCCTCACCAAGATGCAGGCACCAGCAATCAGGCCCTCAGTAATGCTCAGCACACCCATCTTCTGACCCCTGGCTGGGGGCTGTCCACATTTGTTTTCTGCAAGGATTGATTTTCCAAACATCAGGACATGGATAACCTATGGGCTGAAATCAATTTTTGAATAAGAGTGGCACTGAACCATGCATGCTTACCTTAACTAGGATGGGACTCTTCAAGAAGCCTCCAGTAACCATCTGCTTAGGATCTGCAAAAAGAATGGGTACAAAATGGGTGTATTCTCTGACTCCATCCTTCTTCAAGAGCACCAGGCATGCCTTGTTGTCCTTCTTACAAGTGGGCTTTCCAGTAAAGAGATCTAGTGAAATGTTATATGGAGCAAATAATGTGCCAGCACAGTCCTTGATGACTTTGAGGAGATTGGATCTCTCCTGACCATGCACTTGTATGAACTTAAAACAAATTAATATGTTAGTGGTCACCAAGGTTGGAATTACATGTACCACAGAGCCAAATTGCTTGTAGGTTACCATTGACTCATGTAAATCCATGGGAATCATCTCATAAAGCTCAGTCAGAGTGCCCCTTGAGCTTCCCATCCTGTGATTTCCACCATGCTGGATCATGTCAATCAGTATTGGGATTCAGAGTTGCTGGGAAAAGGCTTTGAATGATGAAAAAATGATACAGTAGGAGGTATTTCTTTGCTTCTTGCTCAATATGAGTTGTGAGGCTGTTTGACTTGCTAGATGTGTTCCTGGACCCCTTGGAATGCTGGCTATTGGCTTCAAAGAGAGCCTTCCTTGTCTGGTGCAGTTCCTTGTGGCATTCGGTGTATGCTCATTGCACAACACTGAGAGCCTAGCATTGTGTCAGCACTAATGCCCAGTGACTCATCATGAACAAGAATGTATAAATACATACCACTCACAGCTCAGCAACATCAGCTTGAGGTCCAGGAACATGAGTAAGTCACCTGTGCTGTTCAGTGTCACTGTCCAGGTCTTCCAAGTTGGTATTGTCTGTCCTTTTGTCAAGGTTGAAGTCTTCAGGACCTCCATCCTTGGCATCAGAGTTAATGGCATCATAAGCAGCAGTGGGTGCCATATCAGTGAAGGAAATGGATGTCAAGGATCAGAGGAAATGGTAAGACCACACACAGATGGTTGCAAACCTTTGCAAGCCTCCCTTTATTCTCCTTATTAAGGGCCACAGATGCCACAAATCCTGATGGAGGTTGACACCTGCCAGTTGGGTGCTCTTAGATGAATATGGAAATTTTGAATAGTACAAAAAAAAGCAATACATACATAGTAGTAGCCTCAGGGAATCCACATGGCAGACCAGTCAGCAGGTTGGATGTCAGTGGTTGGACATAACCAGCTATTGAGCCAGTCTGAGGACATAATAAAGCATGATTTGACAATGCCATCAGCAGTAGGTGACTACAGTATAAAAGTTGCTCACCTTAGTCCCTTTTGATATGTAATTGACCATGTGTTCCAGGGATCAATGTTGATGTGGTACAAATCACAAGTGAATAACTTATATGTGATGATGCAGGGTCATGGCATTGTCACATGAATTGACTCGACATTAACTTGAATCTGAAACTGACCTTTTGGGAGCTTTTTTCTTGCTTTCTTTCTGGTTATAATATTACAGCTGTTTTATTCTGTTTGTGTAATGTTACAGATTCTAGTATAAACAACAATGCTGGTGATGAACCCAGCCACAGAATACATGAGAAAAACTAGTGGAAGAGAGAGCAGAATGCTTTGGTGCTGTAAGTGGTTTGAGATGAGTTAGGGATAGGAGCAATAATGGGGAACTGCAAACTCACTGGGAGAAATATGAATCCTTCATGGGCAGCAGCAACTGCATGATGAACAGCTGCAGAACCCTGCAGCAACTCTGCTTTATACTGGAAAATAGACAGGAAAGATGTAACTGTGCTCAGAACAGAACATGAAATGGCAACCAGACCTCCAATGTGTGCGATACCATCCAGTCCCAGGAATGAGATAAGCATGTCAGAGGCACTGAGGATAATGCAGACTGCACAAGCAGAAAGCAGGGAAGGAAAAGAAGTTAGGAATGAGTATGACTATCATCATAATGATTAACCCTCACCACAAGACAGGTACAAGCACCAACAACAAACAGTGGTACACTACTCTGTGTGCTTGCATTCCCCTCCACATCAAAATGGCTGCTATATCTCACTTGATCCACAAACAAGAATGGGATGCCAAGGCACAGTATACTGATCAATATCTTGACTGCTGTGCATAGCATCAGGGTCTGCCTTGGTGTGTGTGTGGCAATGATGTCTCATGGGAGCAGTTTGTGTGGCCTGAAATTGACCTGATGCCAATGAGCTGATGAAGAATGTTAGCCTGTAAGAACATAACACTGGTAAGGGGTATGGTGCAAAAACTCACCAGCATGTAGAAGAATGTGAGCGACCATGTGTGTGTATGAAAGAGTGGATTGCTGACTCAGATCTGTTGAAAAAAAATCAGACAAGTAGAACTGAATGGAAATGTCCCAGCCTCACCATTGGGTAGTCTCAACAGTTCCTGACACTCCTCCTGACTAAAAGGTGGCTGAATTGGTTGGGGATGGGTGAGCAGCCAATCTGTGTAGGACCAATGTAGTATGTCCACAGCCTCCTGCCAGGACCCTTGGGAGAGAACCACATGGGCAGGATGGGTTTTGACATAAGACCAGTACCTGTACTTGTCATCTAGGCCTGCCAATGCACCAGATCAGCATGCAAAACTAGAGGAGAATGAGTACAACTCACAATTGTCCTCTCCCAAAACTCCCCCATCATCAGTGGGTGCATTGTTCAGAATCCACCTACACCTATGATCCACCCAAAATACAATCAAGTCTCCCATAGCTACACCCTTCTTTCTACTTCATGCCAACACCTTGTGACTCCTCCGAATCCACATCTCACATCCATCTGGAACTTGTCAGTCAGCCATGTTCTCCATGGCACTCTCCATAACCTCTCCACCTCCTCTAACCTTGCATGACTCCTCAGATCCAAATCTGTTGTAGCACAATTTTCAGGGTTGCCAAAATACTGAATCCCATGAGGCAACACATTTGAACCACCTGCTATCCACATAAGGTTGTCTCACAGAATTGTAGTGATTTTGAGTTGAGCTGTTGACATCTAATCAAGCTGGTCATGCCCATTGAGGTGTGGGCTGTGCATCTGCTGGTGGGTGTGCAGTCCTAGAGGCACAGCATGATTGTGCAACTGAGTCAGATGCTGTGTGCCCCAGGAAAGTGGTGATAATTGGGGGTGTCTATGGGTGTGAATTAAGAAGAGGATGATGTTTGCTGTAAGGAACTGCTTTAGTCAGAAGACAAGACAGAACTGAGAGATGTATGAAGAAGTAGAAGGCAGCCTTACTCCTGATTTCTTCTAAAGTAATCCATCAAATCGCTTCTGGCTGCACCAAGATTATATCTGGAAGGTTGACAAGAAGGTCTGGTCAACATCAACACCACACATACTTCCAAGAAGCAGGTACTCACTATGAGGATATGACTTCATGCATGAGTGGAAGGCTAGGCAGGTTCCCCTCAGTGAATGAAGATCAAATGGTCTTGCACATTTAGCATGTTGGAAATGGTTTAGGTTGTACCACTTACTCTGGCACATGGATGGTCTTAGCAGGAGATACAGTGGCAATGGCTTGTGCTACCTTCACAGACACCCACACCATGCTACTTGACATGATGGAATGGGGACAGAGTGTGAAAAAGCATGTATAGTGGGTCAAACCATGGGCAGGATGGAAAGTTGCAAAGAGGGACTAGTTGAGTACACAAAGACTTCATCTTGCTCACAACATGTATTGTGAGTTTTGTATATGTGCATGTGAACATGAAAAAAAATGAGACCAGATACTGCATTCTGTACAAAGATCTGACATTGTCAAGGAAAAAAGTCAGCAGGTAAGTGCATGATGAATTGGATACAAAGGTGAAAGGGTATGCTCAACTTCCCAATACTCATCTGACTTGAATGCATTCTATCATGACCTTGACTGGCCAGCGATGCATCCATTGTATCTACAGGTGCAAAGTGTCACCAATGCTCATTCTGTTTCCTGATGCCTTACCATATGCCCATAAACTCATGTCAGTAGTGTATCCACCTTGAGTAGTATCTTCAGCACTCTTGCATCCTCACAGTCTCTGTTTGTCCAGTATCTGTTTAAATTAGTAGCTTCTGTTCTTGTGTCATATGAAATTCACCTTGTGCCTCATTCATGAATTCCCCTCACTGACAGTCAACTGTTGGTCTCTTGTGAGGCATGACTTTTGATTCCCCCTCCATACTTGGCAACTTCAACTCGAAATCTCCTCTTCCATACTCAGCAACTTCAAATCTGCCCCTTCCCTGCCCCACCCATGTCCCCTGATGCATTCAAAATTCCCAATGGCGCTTTGACACCCATTGATGTGCCCAAGACTGCTGAGGCAGTGACAGACATGTTCAGCAATTTGTACAGCTTGGTGGTATGTCTTCCATTCTGCTTGTGTACTAGTCTGTTGATATTGACTTGCCACTAGAATTTTTCTCCCAACAGTTTCACCCCCCAAATGGGCTGCTCCTGCTGCTGTCACTACACCCTCCACCATAGACCCTGCATTACTCTCCCTTGACACTTATCCCCCTCCTGATGTCCCAGCCAATGATGTTCCCATCACTGAGATGATTAGGCATGATGCAGATGTCAACTTCCATTTGATTCTGACTTTCCACAACACCCTACAAGCCATCATCTATGTGCTGGACTGTTTCCTTGCTGAACAAGTTGTGTCTGAGAAGGTCCTTGGAAAATGGAAGAGGGAGGACTAGGGAAGGGAAGAGGAGCTGAATTGTGGTTTCTTCACCTTTGAGGCCTCAACAGCCTTGTAGACCTATATACATCCCTTTGCCCTGTAGTTTCAACACTTTGTTGGTCAGAGCATATCTCTGTAGTTGTACATAAAAAAAACAAGACCATTGTCCACTCTGGCAGCCTGCTGTCCAGCATCTGGTAGATTGAGTTTCATGTGGTGGGCATAACAAGTAGTGAAACAGACCTCACCATATTCCCCCAATGACCCCCTGTGTCAGTGCACTTACTACTTACCACTTTGCTCCACAGCAGGGGGGAAAAGAGTTGGGCATGTGTCTGATGTGGTCCATTCCAGAGTGGTTGCCAATGGTATTAATTGTGACTTACTATTTCTTGATGCTGGCTTCAATCTGTCACCCAAGTACCTTTGATCTACTACTGAGCATGTTGCAAGTCTTCAGTTTCCTTGCTAGGATGGTTGACAGCTTGCAAAGGACAAGACAGTGATGGGTCAGAACAGACATCTGCAATGTGCTCAAAATTCTCTGGTTGGAAGGCCACTAGAGATGGTAAGTAACCTACATCACCTGTGTCCATAGGAACATATCACTATCAAGCTGCTCAACAACAAAAATTTTGTCATCATGTTTGGTGTCAGGTGCTAGAACAGCCCCTTGGATGATCAGGCACAATGGTATGAAGATGGATGCAGCCCATGGAATTGTCTTGACACATTTGAGTCTGAGATCATGATCAATAGTGTGGGCCAGTCCAATCCTTGTCATGAAGGGTTCTGCCAAGATAAATTCCATGTTTCCTATGTCTGGAATGACACAGGAAAACATGCAGATGAGACAAACAAAGGTGGTGTCTGTCTCAGTCTATTGAATAAGTGCACAGTCATAGTGGGGCACACCAATAAATGATGGGTTTCAGTGGAGATGATCTGTGCACTGGTTCCAAGTGACAGTTGACTTGTAGTTGACCAGCAGATAATGGTATTCTTTAACCTTAGCACAAGCACAGTTTCAACTAGATGAATGCATAATGAGAGTGTAGATACATACCATGAAGTCAGTGGGGAGGGAGATCCATGACTTGACTTGATATCCATATGCTGGAAGGGTGTCATTAAGGAACTTGCAGAACCTTTGACAGAACTGATGGAATGCCATATCTGGCTGACCATTTTCCTCCAAGTCTTTCAGGGTTTGGGTCATGACACCATGTGCACCAAGCTTAATATGATCAACTGAGGTATGCTCACTGACTGCATCAACTTCTTGATCTGATTCCCCAGAGACAGATTTCTTGAGGTGATCAACATGCAATCTGAGAAGCTTTGTAGCAAGAACTTGATGATCTACCCACAAGACCTAACATGCATTTTAAAGTGACTGTGAGTAGGAGTGTTGGCACACATGGTTGTCATACCTGAGCAGGAACATCTCTACTGTTTGAACAGTGTTCATATGCATCTTGGATTGGCTTATGCATACTTTTGTTGGGCCAAGTGCTATAGTTGCATGCAGCACCCTTTGGGTGGATATCTCAAATGACATGCTCCCAGAGGTGGACCTTCAGGAAATTCCAGTCAGTTCGCAGACCATCAATGTTGGACTTCATGATGGATTTGGTGTAGTCCTGAAAATGACACATTATGACAAATTGGCATGAGCACAAAGTGTATAACTACCTTCAGTGTCTGATCAAATGTCAATATTTTGTCATTGATCATGTTAACCATACATTCAGTCTGGACATCTAAGCCAACAAGGCTATCAAGCTGTAGGTATTGGATGACTCAGGAGGAGCTGGTACCCTTCAGGGGTTATACTCTTCTTCAAAACATTGATCCCCACATAGAAGGTTTGCTAGGGGAAACAGTTCATTGACAGCTGTCCAGTATTGGACACATGTACCTTGGAGATATCAGCCAGCTTGTTACCATCTGAAAAAGTGACATGAATAACTTGGTTGAAGTGTGCAAGGTTTTGCCAGTGAGGAAAACTTGCAACACTGTCATTGTCAAATATGAGAAGTGACAATGTTCAGAGTGATTGATTGTAAAACAGTGACTCACTACTTCTTGACATCAGCTTTGATCTGTCACCTGAGCGCCTTTACAATCACCTTTAGGTCCCCAAAGACATGCTTGCCCCAAAAACCATGCCCATAATGCAGTCGATCAAAGCTGCAGGCAAGGTGGAGATCAGAAACCCAATCAGCCAGAACATGTTCTGCATCCCATTATATATTAGTTCACTGATGGTGATTTGTTGGTGGAAACTTACTTTGATTGGTCATAAACCTAACCACTTCAGCAATTCATCAGCCTTTGGCTTGATTTGTAGCATGAACACATAACACATTGATGCCCTGGGTGTGTGTACAAGGTTCAAAGGTCCTAGAGAGGTCATGGAGTAGCTCTGATGGTACAAGACATACAGGGCAAGGGCATTTGCCACCACAACCATGAGTGAGTGCCATCATGCATCTGTAGTAGGCCATTGAATTAGTATCATTAGTCCTGAGCAAGAAGAAGGAAGTATATTACATCTCTTCAAAATTGGCAGACAGCATCATAAGACTTGGAAAGAGCCAATGGGTAATGTTGTTGTGCAAAGATGTATGTACATACCCAGTCTTTGAGTACTGCTCAATCTCCAGAAGTAACTTTTTAAAAGATTCATGCCAAATGACACGCTTGAGGGTTGTGTAGCCTAGCTTTCCCTCTTCTTTGGCATCTTCAGGGACCTGAAATGTTCTTAGCCTATACAAATATCTAAACAGTGGATGTCATTCACAATAGGCAGCCAGCCAACAACAGTACCTCTTCCAATGACATTGCTATTCTGAATCTCAACCAGCAAGTTTGCACAGCATCAGTAAATCACTTTGTGAGCTGGTAGTCCTAGGGAATCTGTCCAGTGCTGGACAGCTCTGGACAGCTCTGGCCAGCAAAAGTGATTTACTGATGAGTGCACAATGATGGGGTAACTCTTGGCAGTGCTGAAAGACAATAGGTTGGATTTGTCAGCATAAAGGATCAGGCCAAATGGCATGGTGCTCTTGATATCTGGTAGACTCAACTAGTGCAAATACAACATGTTATGTACAGGTAATGAATGACATATTGACCAGGCACATACTTGAATATCCCACCAATAACCTCCAGTCCAGGGCTCATCATAAAAATGTTCATACTCAATGCTGTTGTGCCTGTAAATTCGCTGTGTGTCCCAGGTGAAGTGCAGACCAAGGAATGGATTTTCTAAGATATCAAGTGCCCACTCCCACAGTGGGCAAATATGTGCTTTGAATGTACATTCTTCCTTTTTGTATGGTACCTTAACTTTGACCCTGGAGAACTATTTAGATAGGTAGGACAGATGGCGATGAATGGATATTTGAAAATCATACTGGGGTGAGTTCCATCACAGCTGCATCACATGCTTTGCAAAGTTTGGCATCATTCTTGAGCATGACTTGGATGGCTCCCTGTGTGACACAAGCAAAGAGATCCAGAAGGGCATTGACTTGTTGCTGGTTGAGTAGTGAAGCAAGTGTGATTTCTGCAAACTTGAAGTTGCCCAACATGCAAAATGGGGACCAAGGTGTTTTGTCAACCAGGGATGGGGACTTCTCACTGCAAACACAGAACTCTTTGTAAGACTGATAAATTGGTGGTCAATTGCTTCTTGGATGAAATTGGATCATGAATTCAGGAAGTTTCGCCACATTAGAACTTGTGGCAGTTGGCATTGACACAACTGAGGGAATTATGAGCACTACAAGAATGTGTGCCAAAGTGAATACATACCTGAGGCTTGGAGAATGTTGCTCATCTCATTGTAATCTTGTCCCATAGTCACCTCGACTGCAGCTGCAGTTTGTCTGAGACTAGGACCACAACATAAATGAAAATCAGACTCACTGGGTTCATCAATGAAAAAATATCCTGTATCTGTACAGTGAGCTTTGGGCACTTGAGGCTGCGATTTGAGCACCAATGCTCTTGCAGCTCAGTGGTGGGCAGCTGAGTTAATAATTGAAGCCAGAAACCATTACATTGGGTTTGCCTGCACTATGCACCAATTCATGTACCTCATTGTTTCTCTTCATATCAATGTTCAAAAGCTGCACACTCCCTCTCATCTTCTTTGCACTTCCTGCAACTCACCTCATGCTGCTTGAAACCAGTTTTCTGAAATTTCCTGTTACAGTGAGGGCATTGATGGAGAATGGCATGATTCTGTTCAGCATTTTGATGGGTCAAAGCTGAATAGGTGGTATGGGAGGGAGCCATGAGAGAAGATGCACCTCAGGTAACCATTTTTCATAAGCATTTAGGCTGAATAGTTTCTCCAAACCATCCAGCCTAATAGCCTCCCAGACCAAGGTCTGCCCAGGGACATCTGGTCATGTCCCAGGGCTATGCAGATTTTTAGGCCCTGGGACAGATTGGATTTCCCACATAGCCATCCATTCAAATGCAATTATTTGGGATGTCCCAAGACTGCCTTGGGTGACTGGGGTCCCTACTCCTGAAAGTGCAGCTTAATATTAGCATTGAAATAGCTGCAGAAATCCTAGCCCCCTTGCTCCTCTGACAGATTTAATCCACAAAGCATCCTTTGACCTATACATCCCCTCCCATCCCACCATGCATAGTAGTATGCAATAGTACTTTTCATGTACATCTTTGCAATGTGATTCTGCTGTATTGGGACATCTCACTAGTTGCCAGGGAGATGACACACCTGGGCCTCCACATTTGCCTTGAAAATTGCAATAATAAATTCAATCAATTTGTGTCTATACCTCATGCAATTTGTACTGTATGAAGGAAGAAGTGAATGGTTTTTGAACACTTGTGTGACAGGCCAATATCTCAAAGTCCCCCACATAGAACATGGGGTTGGTCACCTTTGCAACACCATCTGCAGAGGGCAGAATGTCCCAGATGAGCCTCTGAGGTTGTCATGGGGCATTGTGCTGGTCTGCAAAGGTAACTTAGGAGGATGTGCCATCATAGCCCACTGAGGCTGGGATGGGACATCTCACTGACTTTCATAAGGGGACCTGGGATGTCCCACAGCAGCCTCCAAGGCTGCCTTGGGACATCCCACCCTCCCCTTTGCCAACCAGTGGGATGTCCCACAACAGCCTCTAAGGCTACATTGGGACATCCCACTGTTCCCTCTGCCAAGCAGTGGGATGTCCCACAACAGCCTCTAAGGCTATGTTGGGATGTCCCACCCTCCCCTTTGCCAACCAGTGGGATGTCCCACAACAGCCTCCAAGCCTACATTGGGACATCCTACCCTCCCCACTGCCAACCAGTGGGATGTCCCACAACAGCCTCTAAGCCTACGTTGGGACATCCCACCCTCCCCACTGCCAACCAGTGGGATGTCCCACAACAGCCTCTAAGGCTATATTGGGACATCCCACCCTCCCCTCTGGCAACCAGAGGGATGTCCCAACACAGCCTCTAAGGTGTTGAAGTAGTAATCTGCACTAATCCTACAAGCACCATAGAGAATCCAATGCAAGGTAGCTCCATGGTCAGAGCAGCTGCTTGACACTGAGAGGGTCCTGGCTCAATGCCAGCTCACTCTCCAGCAGCCAGTGGGATATCCCACAACAGCCTCTTAGGCTAAGTTGGGACATCCCACTGTCCCCCTTCTGAGACTGGTGTGGGGCATCCCACCCTCCCCTTTGTCACCCAGTGGGATGTCCCACAATACCCTCTAAGGCTACATTGGGACATCCCACCCCCCTTCTGGAAAGCAGTGGGATGTCCCACAGCAGCCTCTAAGGCTACATTGGGATGTCCCACAACAGCCTCTAAGGCTAAATTGGGACATCCCACCCTCCCCTTTGCCAAGCAGTGGGATGTCCCACAACAGCCTCTAAGCCTACATTGGGACATCCCTCCCCCCTTCTGGCAAGCAGTGGGATGTCCCACAGCAGCCTCCAAGGCTACATTGGGACATCCCACCCCCTCTCTGTCAAGCAGTGGGATGTCCCACATCAGCCTCTAAGCCTACATTGGGTCATCCCACCTACCCCTCTGCCAACCAGTGGGATTATTCTACATTCTACCTATGCATATGTCTTGCAAACATAATGCTCAAAAAAAATTCTATTTAAACACACCAAATAGATTATAAAATGTCTCTATCACCCTTATCTGTATTGAACTCTTTTACTTGGAGATGATGGTGGTTGGATAGTTGTCAATGTGCAAGGTACAGCTGAAGGAGGGAAGGGATGACAGTGTGTGACCACTGCTGCCACTGCTTCATTTTTTTTCAGGCATTCCTAGATGGTGACCAAAGCAGGTCTTGGCTAATATGTAGCCCATTGGTTAAGTGGTTGAAAGTGGCATCATGGGAGAGGTCACATTCACTATGCACAGAAGGCTCTAACAGGCAAGCAGCGCTTGAAGCAGAGTGGTGTCAGATGTGTGGGTCAGAGGAATCACCGGGGTGTTGTGTGAAAGCACAATGGCCAGGTAAGGTGAGCAAGTGCTCAACAGGAAGGTAAAGCCCCACAGTTCTGGGAACACAGCATGAAGGTTCAGCAGTCTGATGGTCAACAAGGACCATGAGATCACCCACATAGAGCAAGTCAGGAATCTGGTTCATCGGGGCAGTAACTTGTACAGAGGGACCATGCCTAGTAAGCTGTTTTGGTCAATGAAGAGACATCTATGAAATTTGGTCAGACACATAAACTGTCTAGGCAAGTTAGTGGTAGATGATGATCCTGCAACACCAAGTTACAGGACTGTGACCAGGACACTGAATCCTGGTTGCTGGAAGGCAACCCCAAGATGCCACCAGCATGTCTCCAATAGTTAGCCTCCAGCATAGAAAAGTGAACTGACCTTTGCACACAACTAGCAAAGGCAATGGGGAAAGAGATGGAGCAAGTGTGCAACAAACAAAATGAGATTGTAATTGTGGCATGCTACGAATATTGTTCAGGAAACATACAGAGTAAAAATGGTATCAGGGAATGATGAAGGAGGTTACCAACTATTTGAACTGTAACCACATGGTGCAGTTGGAATAAGGCAGGGAAGAAGGGGTTATTCTTTTCCATTGCCCAGACACATGATGATGACACTAATGGCATAATTGGCTCTGCCAAGTCTGAGGGGCATCCTGGCCATACAGCAAGTAACACCTGGAGCTTCTCTATGTACTCCCATTTCGATTGAAAGTTGGACGAGCCAAGGCCTTGATTTTGCTGAGGGAAAGGCTCAGCACACATGGTGAGTTCTGAATCACCAGGGAAAATCTGCATAGAGTTCAGAAACAGTGCATTCCTGGTGGGGTAAAATTGTACATACCTGCTGGACATGATTGAACTGCTCTGAATCCCAATTCAACCACAAGCTAGGCATCATTGCACAGTCAAGAGTGACCAACTTGAACCAGAAGTTGTGTTCATATAAATCCCATAAACTCTTGCTTTTCATCATCTGATCAATGGTAGTGAGGTCTGCAAGGGAAATTGAAATATCCCAGAATTGTACATGGCTAGGTATGTCATGTTGGAGGCTGATGAGCTTGGGACCAAAGAGGGTGGCAGATTCACATAGTCAGTCACCAGAAAATGTGGATGAAATCTGCTTGGGAATTGTGTTCAGGAAATCCCACCAGGACTGAGGGATAACAGGAGATGCATCCAAGGCAGAAAGATGAGTGATCCAACCCACTTGAGAGACTAGCCAATTCCTTAGGTACCTCTGCTGGCGATTGGAGGACTCGCCCCTCACAAACAGACTCAGGCTGGGAAAGAAGTAAGCTACCTTGGGCACATTGGGACTAACCCTTTTTGCATCCTTATTCATGTCCTTCAGGGCAGCGTGCCATGGAGACATAGCAGGGGGAATAGCTGGATTGCCGAGGTCTTCCCACAGTTCAGGATTCAGAACAACCGATGGCTTGGCTCCTCTCGAGCCTGCAGGGGGATCTGAGCAAAATGTTAAACACACTGAGACAAAATGAATGGGATACATACATGGCTGATTATGTTGTTGAGCCCTGCCCATCCTAACAGCTCCTGTACTTGAACTTGCACTGCTGGAACTTGCAGCATTGAAAGCCATGGGACCTGTGCTTGTGGGAGTTGAGGCCACACCACTGCTGGTGTGTGGTGATTCTGGCCAGGGAGCTGCAAATTGCTTGAGCCCAATCACCAGGCCTTGTCAAGTGTGCCTGTGGCACAATTCACCAGGGTGGTGCCAGGCACTGTGCCATTTCAGCATCTGCCCAACCTCAAACCTCAGGATCTGTGACTACATCATGAGGGCACATAATCTTGACAGTCTTCAACACTTGCATGTCTGGGAGTACATGATCAGGTTTCCAGACCATCCAGAGAGGCATGCATATTTCAAAAAGGTGCTGGCAAATGTTGGGGTCTGTCATGAATGCCCCAATCCAGCAGTCAAATGAATTGATGAAAGTGCCCATAGCAGGGTTGAGGTCTGTGTCCAGATATTCTAGCATGCCAAAGACATCTAGGAGGAGGCATTGACAAAAAGCAACCAATATGACTGTGTCTCAAAACATAAATGGGAGTTGCTAGAGTAAATTTTAATTAACAAAATCTGAACCAGAAAAAAATCATACCTTCAGATGCAGGAGACATCACTGACATGACCCCAGCCAAAAATCAGGTCTCAGAGGACCTTCATAGTGGGGGTGCTTCTTTAGCCAATCTTGCCAATGTTTGTCTAGTCAATTATAAATGGTCTCCATTGACTTCCACTTGTCAGCATGAATCCTGCCAACTTTGAAGGCAGACCCTCTTTCCAGCACAAAATCCTCTGCTGACTGGGTAACATTCCACCACAGCCACTTCCATGTTGGGTTGTCTCCATAGGCCACTTTCTGGGGGACACATGGACTCCATGTGTAGCATTCTGCAAACAACTGTTGCCATTGAAAACAGTCACCAGAGTCTGCTGACTTTGACCAAGCAATGTGGTAGTTACCAGAGAAGCAGTTGCAGAATTTATGGCAACTAACACTTCCCAATATAGACAATGCCCCCTGAGTGACAACCTCTGTTGGTGTTTGAAAAAAATTCAGATTGGAATGTTCCCATGGCAGGTTACCCTGTCACAAATATTGATAATTTGCACCTGTACTGTGGCTATACAGATGAGCAGGTGACCAGTAGATGTGATGGTCACATAATGAGTGACATAAGCAGGGATGACCCTAGATCATGTGATTTTACACAATTGATTATGTGATGGTGATCCTCTGGAGTGTTCTGTTATGTAATATATCACATGATTGTGGGAAAATATGCATGTGACTTAATCAATGTCACATGACAAGGTACAATCATAGATCATCCAACCTATTACATAATGATCACATGTCAGTTTCTCCCCAGAACACTTGGTTATGTAATGGGTCACATGAATGTGAGACAATAGACATGTGACCACTCCTGCAGCATCACATGACAAGGTACAATTATAGATCATGTGACCTGTTATGTAATGATCATGTGGCAATAACTCTCCAAACCATTGGCTTATGTAATAGCTCACATGACTGTACTCATCATGTGATCTCACCTCTAGCACTCTGCATGTGACTCAATCCATATCACATGACCAGCAATCCCCCCCCCCCTATTTGCATGCTGGGCATTTGTGGCTGTGCTAAAAATGCAAGTTGTGTCCCCACCCATTCAATTCTTGACATATGGATCTGAATTTTTGTGTGTAGAATAGGCTACCATGTTGCTACACATTGTCAAGGCACAGGCTGTCTGGTCCAGTAGTTGCTGAGATATAATGGAAATGAAAATGCTAACAAAACATCACACCATTCAACTTACACATCCTTCATGCCATATCTGACACTTCAGGAGGGTTGCAGAAGATTCCTTCAATGCATTTCCAAAGTTTCAAGTCTATCCATTTAGAATTGAGTGAACAGCAAGCCAAATACTGATCCCAGAAGCATGGGAAAGCTTCAAACAAGAGAAAATAAAATAGTGGAGATTTTGAAAACATATCCAAAACATAGCACAGCACATCCCACAGTGCAGCTACCACTACCAGAACTTAGGTGAGGGATATTGGGACATGGTGGAAGATATTAGTAACAAGTGCCTGATGTGATACTCACTGCAAATGGTCAAAAATGCGAAGTGGTACACTTGACTCATTGAAACAATGGGAGATTTATGCCAGTGCAAGGTCAACACCACTGCCCCATTGCACACATTTTCGCAATCCTGACATGTTTAAGTGGATATCTCACCAGGCACATGGTGCCAACATGGTAGGCCATATTGCCGCATTCCTCACCCAAAGTCTGGGGTTGGCAGGGTCACTGTGATGTGTGCAAATCCACATTTTTGATATGTTTTCAAAATCTCCATATGTTATTTTTGGGACTTTGTCCCATTTTCCCACACTCTTGAATCTTTGTTTTGCATCTTGCTCTCTCAGATCTGAGTGGGGTGACACCAAACTTTGTCTATCAATTAATATGCATGTGTCCAACTGTTCTGAAGTGTCAGATATGGCATGAAGGATGTGTAAGTTGAATGGTGTGATGTTTTGTTAGCATTTTCATTTCCATTATATCTCAGCAACTACTGGACCAGACAGCCTGTGCCTTGACAATGTGTAGCAACATGGTAGCCTATTCTACACACAAAAATTCAGATCCATATGTCAAGAATTGAATGGGTGGGGACACAACTTGCATTTTTAGCACAGCCACAAATGCCCAGCATGCAAATAGGGGGGGGGGATTGCTGGTCATGTGATATGGATTGAGTCACATGCAGAGTGCTAGAGGTGAGATCACATGATGAGTACAGTCATGTGAGCTATTACATAAGCCAATGGTTTGGAGAGTTATTGCCACATGATCATTACATAACAGGTCACATGATCTATAATTGTACCTTGTCATGTGATGCTGCAGGAGTGGTCACATGTCTATTGTCTCACATTCATGTGACCCATTACATAACCAAGTGTTCTGGGGAGAAACTGACATGTGATCATTATGTAATAGGTTGGATGATCTATGATTGTACCTTGTCATGTGACATTGATTAAGTCACATGCATATTTTCCCACAATCATGTGATATATTACATAACAGAACACTCCAGAGGATCACCATCACATAATCAATTGTGTAAAATCACATGATCTAGGGTCATCCCTGCTTATGTCACTCATTATGTGACCATCACATCTACTGGTCACCTGCTCATCTGTATAGCCACAGTACAGGTGCAAATTATCAATATTTGTGACAGGGTAACCTGCCATGGGAACATTCCAATCTGAATTTTTTTCAAACACCAACAGAGGTTGTCACTCAGGGGGCATTGTCTATATTGGGAAGTGGTAGTTGCCATAAATTCTGCAACTGCTTTTCTGGTAATTACCATGGTCATTTGGTTGAAATCAGCTGATATGGCTGAAACAGTCTATATGGCCAAACCATCCATCATGCAGGGGCATGATTGTTTCTCTATCAAAGATGAAGGGTTGGGGAACATAGTCAGCATTCAGTGATGTGATCCAGTGGTTGTCACACTTCACTAGGACATGTGCATCGAATACACCCCATCTCCCTGAAAATAATGATAATCAATTTGAGCTGAGTTAGGGACAGTGAGAATGCACTGTCACCAGGATGGTTGCACAATGACAATTCATAAGGGTGAACACTAGCTACATTCATCCTGGAAACAAAAGAAGTCAGTCAGTACTTACTTAAATTGATGGAGATGATGATGAGGGGAGAAAAAAATGAATCATGCAGCATTAAGGCCAGTGTAACTGAAGTGAAATGAGAATGTTGCCCTTGATAGGCCCCAAGCCCATTGAGAACTTGTGAGGCACCAAACCTCAGAGCACTTGGCAGACAAACACTCCAAATGTTTGGCTCTGAGTACAGCATAAGTTGACTGGATGTTTGAAAGAAAAGTATGAATGAAAGAGAATAAAAACTTACTTTCAAAAAACAAGGTGACAATGATTAGTGTATTAACTCTGCATGCATATAGACTATGTTAATGCCTGAATTTTGATGAAGAAACACCCCAGAAACCATGAGGATAACTCTTGATAGGCCCCAAGCCTATCAAGAACTCGCAGGCACCAACCCCCCGAGACCTGATGGACAAACACTCCAAATGTTCATGGAAAGAGTGACCAGGCCATCTGGAAAAGTAAGATGGAAAAGATAGAGGGAAACTTACCTTGCACTGAATTGGTTAATATGGAGGGGCATCAGCAACTCGAGGTAGTAGGTAGCACTTACTAGTAGTGGTGAGAAATATTACAGGTACTGCTGTGCATGTGACCTGCACCACAAATGAATGTGACACCTAACTTACAGCATGCTCAAGGAAGACATTGAGTCTAGGCTCTAAATTGTCAAATAATCAGGTGATTAAATATAAGTTTTGTGTTCCATATTTCATTCCTCAATGTTCTGGACTGCCTATTGTAATATTCATGGGAGACATGTTCATGCATTACAGTAATGACATGTTGATAAGCTACTTATAGCAAGTCCTAGTTACAAGTACTAGTGTGCCATTGCTACTTTGTTAATAGATTTGGCCACTTCTACTGATGTGACTAAAGTTTCAATGAATGACAGAATTTTAACATGTCATTTCACAATTGCACAATTGTTACATCATCACAGCTGAAACAAACATTTGCACCACCTGCAGCTAGTACTTAGCAACACTCTCATCTTCTGTACGCTGTCCACATGGTATTGGGGGAACACTCAGTGTGTTCCTCTACCATATGTCAGGGGCTTGGTGCCCTTGACAGCCTTGAAGGCTTGGAGCCTTCAAGGGCAGTCTTAGTGTCCAGTGGATCTGACAATCAGTCGTGTGATGACAGTCAAGACTGACCCTCATCTTTCAGCAATGTTAACAAAGGTTTTTCAGGTCAGTGCTTTCAACTTAAGTTATGTGCCATTATGCTTTGCAGTCTACTGACCCATTTACCAGCACATACTATGTGTACTAGGTCCATTGTTCTCACCACCTCTGGCTGCACTCCATCATTCCACCTGGCCAGTATATGCCTTCTATAGTGATGCCCTTGTCTCCCCACTCATCTACCCTTGGTACAGATTCAGTGATTGATTGCATAGATGATAGTGCAGTTCTCCCCTTGCCTTTTAGTCCTGAAGATTCAAGTTAGCAACACATCTGTTCATAACTATCCCTGCCAACTGAATACATGGTGTGTTCCTCTATGGTATCAGAGACTTGGTGTGATGTTACCTTCAAGGGCAGTGATTCTGATTGTCAATCTCGAGTTCTTCCTTTCTACTATGAATGTTCTCCAGGTTGCCTCATGATCAACCATGTGAAGTTCTAATGCAGGTACATGGTTAGCTTTTCAGTGTATCTTATCCATCAATTTCTGCTACTTCCTCCAGGGTATTATGAAGAGTTATGTCACATCTAAGTGCATGATTCATCATGGTTGAACTTCTGGTTTTCCCACAATGGCTTCTGACAAATGGGGAAAGGGAACTGAGGTAGCCTTCTGCTGGAGATCCACTGTCATACTTACAATTCTCTGTGCATTCACTCTCCAGCCTTTCCTTCCCATTCCCTGACCCACCATGTCTGAAATACCTTCACCCAGTACTGGATTGGATATAAGCTCTAGCAACCTTAGTACATGTTTTTCTGACTAACTCCTGATGACTAATGCACATTTTGGCACAGGCACTCTAATTACTCTGATTGGAAACCTCAAATTGAATGCAGCAGGTGCTGAAACACTAGCAAGTGCTTTGTTACTAAGATCTTGTACTGAAGGTGAGTATGTTCTTAAGTGACATTTCTGGACTGATCATATTGCAGCCTTCATAGGGTCATCTGGCTTGCAACCCACATAGCCCACAGCAGCATTATGCCCATTGAGTCTGGGGGTTTCAGGATTGTTGTCCTGCAAAGAGTGTACACCTGCCACCTTATTCCCCTCAATCTCCATTTACATGGAATTTTCCACACTGCCAGTATCAATACATCTAATGCCACCTAACTTGACTGATCCCTCCATTATTCTTGTCCAGGGCCACCCAGATCATGAAACAAGGGTTCCATATCTAGCAGATGACTGTGTGCATACTCCCACCAGAATGTTTTTTACCATATCCATGTAAAGACTAACAGCTATTGTATTATCTGTTGGCAAGTATTTCTCATGGCAGTCTCCAATTAATTACTATGAAGTATAAATCCTGAGGCCACGTATTGCATATGGCAGCCTGACTGTGAGGCAAGTCACAACTTGGCACTTTCCATCCTTTGTAAATTTCTACCATTCAAGCTCTACCACTTAGTAGTGGAATGCTTGGAGTGTCTCTCTGCTAAATGTCATGGGCTTGGTGCCCTTGACAGCCCCTGAAGGCTTGGAGCCTTCAAGGGTAGTCTTGGTGTCGATCTGGTGATCAATTGCACAGATGACAATGACCCTCGTTGCTCAGTACCAGAGATTCATTTCAGCAACAACTTCACCCAAAGGTCATTGTACCTCCAATGTTTGGTCTACATTATATGCTTGATTTGGCTTTTGATCATGTGAAAGGGACTGTGTCTATCAGACTGCATCAACCCTGCTCTCATCAGTGACTGCCCTTAGGGGCTTGAATGATTCATTTTCTGTCTAGTAAGCCCATTCCTTTTTCTATTGCTGGATACTGATGAACTTTTGTGGTTTTTCAGTCCTGAGGAAACCCACTTTCTGGGCCATGCAGATGGAATACTGCCATTCTGGATTTTGATTGGAATTCCACCCATATGTTTCCATTTTAATAGGTGTGTCATCCTCACTATGCATTACAACCACTTCTTTCCTGCATGCTTTTCCTTTGTCCCCCTTACATTGTGTCCTCTTTTTGTGGTTTCATATGTCCTTGCTGATGCTATATGCAGAACTTTGCACACTGAGACAACATGTTCTAGATAGATTTTTTTCCCCATGTGGTTCATCTTGGCTTGATGTGCTCTGACCTTAAATACTTGCCTTGCCTCCCCCCATTTCTCAACACCCCCATACAACCATGCCCCACTCTGCTGATATCCTGGAGCCTTCAAGGGACTCTGTTGCTGACTTGAACACTTGCATTCTTCGCAACCAAAGGATTCCATCCTCACAAAATGCCCCAGTTTCCAAATGAGTAAAAAAAGGTGCTGTTGTCTCTAATGATGGAGTGCAACACTCAGAGGTACATCTTGTAGTGTATTTCTCATCCATTACTCTAACATCATTTTCTGCTCATGGCAATCTACTCTGAAGGATATGATTGGCAAACTGAAACTGTGGCACACAGTCCAGCCTCCCGAAGGCTGGGAAGAGCACATGTTTGGCCTGAGAGATAGAAGATACTCCTTGACACCATGTCCTTCCATTGTGAACACCCCAATGCTCCCTTCCCCTTCCCTGCACCTGGATGACCAAATCTGTGATGAGGACTCTGCAATGGAGGTGGAGGAGAATCCCAACAACAATGAAAATGAGGATGACCAGCCTTCCAGTAATGAGAACAAGGATGATCAGCCATCTGGTAGCAAGAAAGAGGATGACTGGCTGCCCAGTAGCAATGATGATGACAAGGGTTCTGATTACAATGAGAATGAGAATGATGATGAGGAGACAGAGAGCTTGGGTGACTCCTGTGGTAGGTTTTTCCATTTCATATCCCTTGTTCTCTCACATTTTTTTCAGATAATTCTCATTTCTTTTGATTTTGGGGTTTGGTGCCTCTCTGGTCATGCAATGGTGGGCTTGGTGCCCACTTGTGTTTCAAAGCTTGGTGCTTTGGATACTTGTGACCATTTCCTGCTGCCCATCATTCCCTTGATTGTTATATAGATAAAGAATTGTTGTGATCCTGTTCTGTTACCATCTATATACACACCTGCCTCATGTTGACATGTTGACTCCAAGATGATGATGATGCACACACTTGCAATGCTCAGACTGTTTCTTGTGCCCAGTCCCCACTTCCCCCATTCTCACCACCCATGTATGAGTCTGATGACTCCACCCATCCTGTAGGGGATGTTGTCCATCCTTGCCAAGAAGGTAGCCTGATCTATACTAGACTTCAGAAGAAGGGCAAAGGTAGGGCTATAGATGCCAAGGACATTGATGCTGCAAACCATAGTGACCATGATACCCAACTCCTGAACCTCAAGAAGCCAGGGAATCTGTCCACAGCAGCATTAGATTAAATACATGCTTTTGTGAAGGACATTCAAGATGATGGTGGAAGAACTTGGCCAATGGCATGGGCAGTCTGCATGCAACATACTTGTCACTGTGGGATTTAGTGTTAAGGCTTCTCATACCAAAATTAATGAGGCCAACCTCTTCCACTCATGGTATTGGGCCATGCAGCCCAAACCAGATGGTGGTATGGCTTTCCTCCCTCTCACATCTACTGCTTCTAATGTCCTGACCAGCCAATTGAGATTCAATCAACAATTTGATTATGAAGGAGTACATCACCCTCATGATAGGCATCTCCAAGGATGCCTTTGCAGCAAGGAGGGAAAAGTTAAAAGCCATCTATGAGTGGAGTGAGAGCTCCTCTGCTGTACTGACTAACCAATCTGTCAAATCTATTGCAGCTAGAGCAGACAATGCAAAGACACAATTTTCTGGATTGGTATGTGGTAATGTATGTTGGACAGGACCCTGCAGGATGTCAAACTTCTGGCGTATTTGGAGGCTCCAAGATGATAAGAAACTTCATCAATGAAAATGGCATTGATGTCCAGGTCACTCATGGATAAGTATGCTGCAATTTTCAAGTAAGTTTATTTCTTGCATGTTTCATTTGATCTCATTGGATTGTTGTAAATGTCTCAGGAATGGCAATGGTGCAGATGCCAGGGTGGCTGGCACTGGTTCCATTGGAGATGTGGGTTCTGCACTGGAACTACATTGCCATACAAAGGAGACTCTGAGAGACCACAACTGCAGAGTATTCAGGAAGCATGATGAAGGAGAAGATGTTGGCCATACTGAGAGATCTGCATGGTAAGTTATTCTTGTGCTGTGTGTGCATTTATCTTGATCCTTTGCTCAGTCACATGTGGCATTGAAGTTGGCAATCCCCAGAAAGTTTCCTGGCACTGGCTTCTCGAGTTTTGTGCAGAAGAGCCACCTCACTATTGTCAACTGGCCCCATGGTGTATCTCCACCAGGCCCTGGTTTTGAGTACAAGAAACTTAGGGCTGGCCCTCTTCATCAACTTGTAGTACCTTACCTTTGGAGAAAACTGGGTCTTTTGTATGATGGGC
Organism: Pisolithus orientalis; assembly: GCF_024613125.1. Classification (NCBI taxonomy): domain Eukaryota; kingdom Fungi; phylum Basidiomycota; class Agaricomycetes; order Boletales; family Pisolithaceae; genus Pisolithus; species Pisolithus orientalis. Next base: position 281,101 of record NW_026260796.1, on the reverse strand, counting down.
AAACTGATGATGAGGAAGAACAAGATAGTCTGGATGATGTGCTAGAAAAAAGGTATTCCCTATTTTATTCATCCAGTTGGATGCTGACCCTTTGAAGGGTGAGATTGCACTTGTCAAAGCTACCAATGGTACTGTTTTGCAGCAGATCTCAGATGATCCAGAGTGGCAGAAGTCCCTCAGGGAAATGGATTCGCCAGCAGCAAGGCATGGAGGTCCTTTGACAAGCCACAACCCTGAACTGCAGCAACAACTCCTCTTTTCCCTCTCAGGTAAGCAACCCACATGTGGAGGCATCAAATCATGATACTATTGGTCCCCAGGTAAGTTCTGCTCTTTACTTCAATATCCAGTATCTGCTGACATTCACAAGGCTTTACAGTCTGACTGTTGAACTGTGCCACATGATCAATACCAGGATGCATGCCCCATTGCACAAGATTCAGCATCATGACCTATCCACAATTCAAAGCAATGTGCACACTTGAGAGCCTGGCCCATCCGAGCCTCCTGCACTGGCTCTGCAATATGGGGTAGGGTTTGGTTCCTATGGTCTGATAACAAGACTAATGAAGCATCATATAGGATCTACATTGGGATAATCTTCCAAGCCATCCTCACATGCAAGAGGCTGGCCTAGCCCAGCAGTCTGTTCCCAGATGACAAGTGAGTATCCAGGTCTCTGACCTTTGGTAACAAGACTAAGGAAAAATTATGTAGGATTCTCAGGGTGACCATATGAACTATCATGATCCTGGCCCATCTAATATCCCATATCATGTGAGTAATTTGATTTTGCAGAGGTTTCACCATCAACTTGCATTCTCTCTAGCACAATCAATTTCCTCCATCTCACCAAGGATTCCATCACATTCCATCTCGAACCAACCATCCTTACTACAATGGTCCATATACTGATGACTACTACCCTCCAACCCAGTCAGGTGAACCTCATTGGGTTAACAGGGGTAATGCTGCACAATATGAGGACAACTTTGCTGAGGAGTATATAAATGAAGATTACTACTAGTGTAGTTTTTGCTTCCCCTACAACATATTTGTCATGTGCTGCTTGTATATTGATGTCACTGGTGTCAGCAATGATGTTACCATTGGATTTGGGGGACAAGTCTGCAGCTCTCCACTCAGTCCTGTGCCTTTCCTATCGCTTTTCACACCACTCATTCCCCTCGCTGAGACCTCTCTGGGGGGCCTCTTTTGTCTAATTCCATAGAGCTGCTATTGAGATATCACCATTTTCATGTGTGGAGGGCAGTGAGACAGTTTCATGCATAGCTCAGGATCCAATGGTCTGATCATGGTGGCTCCTTTTTTTCTGTGTTTATCTATGAGTACCCAACCACCTTCCTGAGGCCTGTGTCGATCACCCCAGCCATTGTCCTGAGGTCATCACCTGCTTGTTTGCTTGCCTGGAGTTACCCCTATCATCTTGGGGCTGTATCTCGGTGGTTTCTCTGACATGTCTCTCGCTTTTTTGCAAACTCGCACTACTAGATGATGACTCCTTGGAGATGTCTAGATTGTTGTGATTGGTGCAGTAGTTACGGAGATGTTCATGTTTTTGTGGCAAGGCCCACCCCTTGAGGTCCTCTCATCATACCTCATGCATATCTGCACCACTTCTCTCACTTTTTGAGCCACAAATCCCTCTCACTGACCCATTTATGGGGTGCCCTTGTTCACCCACTTCTGCTTGCTCATTGTTGAGATATTCCCACTTTTGTGTTTGAAGGGTTTTGAGGTGGTTTAGTGTATACCTCAGGATCAGGTGATCCAATTGGCATTTTCCCTCTTTCTCCCTGGTTTCCTGGGAGTCCTCTACTGCATCCCATAATTTCATGTCAGTCACCCCAGCCATTACTGTTACATTTCAGTACTGGCCACTTATCAACTCTTTGTTAGGGGCAGTCCAGGGTCAAATCACATATGGTACCAATGTCCATCACATGTCCATTGCTGTTAGGCACTGTACATGATGCCTCAATCTGTATATACAATTCTTGCAGTCCTAGCTACTGTGTTTGTGCATTGTTGCTCCTTGTGTTACAGCTATTTTCAAAGCTGAGAGCAAGGCCAAATAAACAAAATCACACACATGTAGTAGCTAAATGTTATAACTTTGATATCTCAATCAATTCAAGTTGGATCACTGCAATTTTTGCGGATTCAGAATGAGGGAAATTGGGTGTAGGTCCTGGTGTAAAAATTAGACTAGTTCTAGCACTATATAAGTCTGAAAAAGCATAGGCTGATTTCACATATACCATCAAAATTGCAAGTGATCTAGGCATCTGTACACCTTAGCAAACCAATAGTGGTCTCCTATACATCAATTGTCCAGCAGGCATTCAATGCTTTTTGGGCAGTAGAGAGCCCTCTGCTTCCAGATGTTCATTGCACATATAAGTAAGATTGGAAGCCTATTATTGCATATTTCTTCACACAAGGTTCATGTCCTTGGAGCCCTGTGTATCATCTAGAGAACAGTACCAAAAATTTATGCAATTTGTCATGATTGTGCATTCATCCTAGTCCTCACTCACTCTGCACCCCTTTCTGCCAGTCATTCACTCACTCTGCACCAACTCCGCCACCCCCTAACATTTATGAGTCATCTCTGCTCTGACTGCTGTCAGACTTGTACTGCTCTCCTACTGGACTGTTCTCTGAGGGGTCATGTGACTACCTTTGGACTCCTCCCTGACAGCTTGCAGTCAGGTACTCTGCAGTGCATGGTCCAGCACCTGGACTGTTTCCTTTTCTGGATATTCTATGTTACCTGTCCATATGTCCTCCATCTACCCTTCATTTGTCATCTAGGAAGTTTTACTTGAAAATTTCTGGGTCTCTGTATGTCAGTTCTGATTCCAGTTATGGTACCTCCATGGTAGTATAAAAGCATGTATCATACTCTGCTGTTCCTCAGTACAAATATCAACTTAGTTCCTACTCCCTCTGCCTCTGTCCTCTGCCTGTCAGAGTTACCTCTGACTGCCCATCTGTACTCCCCCTCTGAAATATGAGGGCTGAGATCATGCAAGGGGGTAGCACATGGGCTAAACCTGATGCCCTCACTTTGCTCCACCCTTACCTTGGCAGACTTTGTTCTTGCCAAACACTCTGCCAGTCAGAGTTCTGCTCTTTCTGTCAGACTTGCTTCTGAACCTCTCCCCAGACCTCATCCAGCATCAGAGTTGGTCAGAGTAGGCCCAGACTTGACACAATTATGCAGTGTGTTGTTGTGATCTGAAGTTCTACAGCTAGTATTGTCTTATCTACACTTGGTGGCTGCTTACCAATCATGTGCTACCCCCCACCTGTGTCCCCTTGCCTCACATCTCAAGACTTGCTTCAAATGAAATCATAGTAGAAGGACATGAGATTGAGAAATAATACAACACTTGAGACCTGCAGAGTATGATTGCTGGATACAATTTGAATAGCATTCTTTGGGTGCCATGACTATTTCAAGCAATGATATGTATAGGACATTTGGAGCACAGCATTGAGTGAACATGATGATGTCAGCAACTACTCATGCATATGGCTACACCCACTCAAATGCAGTTATTCACTGCACACTGCTCATCTGGTGACTGACTTTTCATCTCTGCACATATTTTTTGGTACTGTTCTCTAGAAATTACACAGGGCTTAAAGGATATGAATCTTGTGTGAAGAATTATGCAATAATGGGCTCACAATCTTGGTTATATGTGAAATGGACATCTGCAAGGCAGACCTGTGTCTTATTGCCCTGACTCTGAATCTCCAAAAATCATGGTGATCTGACTTGAACTGATTGGTGCCATTGATTGAGCCTGTTACAATGTGACAATATGTATCCCAATTGTGGGCAGAGGGCAATGTGGATGTCAGATACAGGGTAGGATGTCCAACACTTGCCTCTGTGGCATTTGTATAACATCTCACTGGTGTCCAGAGGGGGAGATGGGATGTCCCAACATAGCCTGAAAGGCTGTTGTGAGACATCCCACTGGTTTCTGGAAAGGGGGTTGGGATGTCCCAACATAGCCTGAAAGGCTGTTGTGGGACATCGCACTGGTTTATGGAAGGGGAATGGGATGTCCCAACATAGCCTGAGAGGCTGTTGTGGGACATCCCACTGGCTGCTGGAGGGGGGGGGTGGGATGTCCCAATGTAGCCTTATGATGGAAATGTGACCAGAGCTGGGATTGAAGCAACCTCTTAGGTGTTAACCAGGTGCTCTGACTGCTCAGCTGTGTATATTGTCTAGGTGATAGCATCAGTAGCATGGGGCATGGACCAGTGATGTGGGAACAAAACTATGTGGAGTGCAATGCACAGAATACACCATTTCCAACATGGTCCTTCAATCTGGAAATTTTTGGAGTGCAACAAGGGTGCATGCCTCCTATGATCATGCAAATGGTCTGATAGCATTTTGGGCTTGTGTTATGTGGAGAGTGGTGTGGGACATCTGGCCAGGCAGGGGGGTGGGACATCCCAACTTAGCCTCAGAGGCAGCTGGGGGACATCCCACTGCTGGCCAGATGGTGGGGAGGGATGTCCCAATGTAGGTGTAGGGGCTGTTGTGGGACATCCCACTGGTTGGCAAAGGGGAGGGTGGGATGCCCCAATGTAGCCTCAGAGGCTGTTGTGGGACATCCCACTGCTTGCCAGAGGGGGGGAGAGATGTCCCAATGTAGCCTTAGAGGCAATTGTGGGACATCCCACTACTTGCCAGAGGAGGAGAGGGATGTCCCAATGTAGCTTTAGAGGCTGTTGTGGGACATCCCACTGCTTGCAAGAAGGGGGGAGGGATGTCCCAAAGTAGCCTTATGAGGAAAATGTGACCAGTCCTAAGATGAACCAGTGACCTCCTAGGTGTTTACCAGGTGCTGCAACCACTGAGCCATATGGTCTGGGTACTAGTGGCAGTAGCTTGGGGGCTTAGACTAGCACTGTGGGAACATATCTCCATGAAGTTAATGCACAGAATGCACCATCTCCAATGTGGTCCCTTTATCTGGCCACTTTTGGAGTGTAAAAACAGTGTACACCCCCTAGGGTCATGCAAATGGTCTCATTGCCTTTTGACCTGGTGTCATGTGATGGATCAGGATTTACTGCTGTGTTTCCAGGAGGCCTTACTATCAGCCACCTTGTGTCCATGTAACTCACATGATCTGGACTTACCAAGGATGCTGCATGACCCATTGTACTGAGCATACATGGGTTCCAGCTGCAGCTCATAACCTGATGAAAATGTGACCAGAGCTGGCATTGAGCCAGGACCCTCTCAGTGTCAAGCAGCTGCTCTGACCATGGAAGCTACCTTGCATTGGATTCTCTATGGTGCTTGTAGGATCAGTGCAGATTACTACTTCAACACCTTAGAGGCTGTGTTGGGACATCCCTCTGGTTGCCAGAGGGGAGGGTGGGATGTCCCAATATAGCCTTAGAGGCTGTTGTGGGACATCCCACTGCTTGGCAGAGGGAACAGTGGGATGTCCCAATGTAGCCTTAGAGGCTGTTGTGGGACATCCCACTGGTTGGCAAAGGGGAGGGTGGGATGTCCCAAGGCAGCCTTGGAGGCTGCTGTGGGACATCCCAAGTCCCCTTATGAACGTCAGTGAGATGTCCCATCCCAGCCTCAGTGGGCTATGATGGCACATCCTCCTAAGTTACCTTTGCAGACCAGCACAATGCCCCATGACAACCTCAGAGGCTCATCTGGGACATTCTGCCCTCTGCAGATGGTGTTGCAAAGGTGACCAACCCCATGTTCTATGTGGGGGACTTTGAGATATTGGCCTGTCACACAAGTGTTCAAAAACCATTCACTTCTTCCTTCATACAGTACAAATTGCATGAGGTATAGACACAAATTGATTGAATTTATTATTGCAATTTTCAAGGCAAATGTGGAGGCCCAGGTGGGTCACCTCCCTGGCAACTAGTGAGATGTCCCAATACAGCAGAATCACATTGCAAGGATGTACATGAAAAGTACTATTGTATACTACTATGCATGGTGGGATGGGAGGGGATGTATAGGTCAAAGGACACTTTGTGGATTAAATCTGTCAGAGTAGCAAGGGGGCTAGGATTTCTGCAGCTATTTCAATGCTAATATTAAGCTGCACTTTCAGGAGTAGGGACCCCAGTCACCCAAGGCAGTCTTGGGACATCCCAAGTAATTGCATTTGAATGGATGGCTATGTGGGAAATCCAATCTGTCCCAGGGCCTATAAATCTGCATAGCCCTGGGACATGACCAGATGTCCCTGGGCAGACCTTAGGTCTGGGAGGCTATTAGGCTGGATAGTTTGGAGAAACTATTCAGCCTAAATGCTTATGAGAAATGGTTACCTTAAGTGAGGAGGTGAAGGTAGAATTGAGGCTGGCACCTACTGTTTTCCAGTAGACTGGTGACAACCATATATAGTGCACAGTGCAAGAATCACCAGTGAATTACCAGCCCCATAGCTACCATGTACTGTAACCCACTGTCATAATCCAATTGTGGCCAATTTGTGCACTTCTTCAATTCCATTCAACACAATGTTCATTGAAATGAGTTAAATATACAAATTAAAGCTGGTCTGGTTTAAGATGGTAGCCTACACCTGCCAGCTCTTCCTCCAGAAGATCTGCTAACTGTTGCCAGAATCTGGTAAGCATGGCATGCCACTCAACATGTGATTGCCACTCCCCAGTTGCATCCACCAGGGTATTGGCATAATACCTATATGCAGTGATCAGATTGGCATCATGTGCAGCATTGATGTCTGGCTGACACACCCCACTCCTAGCCATGATACTGGAGATCTGCCTTGACATTTGAACTGGTAGACATGTTTAGCTATGGTTGTGTAGGAACTTCTGGACTTACACTCAGTTTGTGGAGTATCAACTCCCAGCTGTATGGTGAACTCCTGGGAGACTGCTAAAAGCTCCAAATGTGACAATGGGATTGGCACTGGTGATGGGGATCTAGCCAATGGTATCAATGTGGAGCTGAATGATGCAGGAGTGTCTGAGAGGTCCATAGGTTGACAAGGACCAGGGAAATTGCCACAAGGCAATGTGAATGTTGTTGGGCTGGGAACTGGGATAGGATTGCAACAGGCTGGTGACACAGAGGGAGTTAAGGACTGAAATTGGGACTCATGCAATAGGATGAATGGTCATGATGATTGGCCAGCTGCTTGAGTTGGGTAGATGTAAGCTGATGATCTTGTGGCAGCAGGTGACTGAAATGCTGGTTCTTGTAAAGGACTGACTGGTGGGGACTGGAATGGTGGGGGTGACCCCCAAGGTGGCTCATGCAATGGCATACCTGGGGCAACAGGTGGTGGTGATTTGTCCCATGCCAGCTCAAGTAATGGGGTGCTGTCAGAGAGGCATGTTGATATGGAGTCCCAAGGAGGCTCAACCAATGGGCTGCTAGAGGAGGGAGACAGTGCCAATGACCCCCATGCTGGCTCTATCAAAGGTAATCTGGGCAAACCAAAGGACTGGAAGGAGGGTTCCATTCTGGTTGTGCATATTGTTTGAGCTGGGGACAGCTTGGAAGGTGGCTCACATAACAGGGATGATGGTACATCCAGCAGGTCATCTTCAGTAAACATTTCCTCATCCTCATCAAGAGATGTGAGCTGCTGCATATCATGGCATGATGGGATCACTGCACACAGTCATTAGAAGTAATGGTCCTTGGACTGATTGACTTACAGCATTTATCTGGTCTGCTGGAACTGAATCTAACATTTCTGGGAGCCATATGAAAGTTCAAAACATTGTAGGCACTGTGGGGATTACACCGATGTTTGGGAATGATTTCAATACCAGTGATAAGATTGTATTACACAATATTTTTTCACCAGTCATCATGCAGGATGTGCAAGTGCATACATAATGGAAATGGGCACTTAGATCAACAACCCTCCTGAGTCCTGGAAGGTAGTGCCAGAAGCTGAGCAGTGTGTGAGATGCTAGGACAGGAGTTGTCCCTGTGTGGTGCTAGCTGGCAGGGCATGCTGGCAATGCCACTGTACCAAATACTCATGCAGCTTGTTCAAGAGAAGGGGAGACAAGTCCAAGATGCAATGAAAAGCCTCCCATTCAAGGCCTTGCCAGGAATGATCCCCAGAAGACATGGCCAGCCTTCCCACCACTTCAACACTGGCTGCACCAGCTCCATTGACCAGTCAATGAGCCAAATGTCAAAGGGCACCAAGCCAAAATCAATCTGCTGGTCCATCCAAAGTAACAAGCCATCATTCATCTCCTGGCCCATGGACTGGCCACCCCAGTAAGTTATTCACAGTCCTATGTTTTTTGCTAATCAGTTGAACTAATATTTCTATTGAGTGGTGGAAATTATTACTCTGTCATGGCTATCCTGGTCACAGTCTCATGCAAGAAGCATTGCAACAGACCCACCCATCACTCCAGTGCCAACTACTACAACCAGTGCCAATGATCCATGCCATTGTGATGAGTATTGGGAAGAGGTTACCATCCTCAAGTGGGAGAATGCTGACATGAGGCAGGAGATAGAAGTAACCTGTACTGAGCTTGCTGCTCTCCATTGGGTGGTAGATGCTATCTGTAATCACCTATTCCCAGCCCCAGATGTGCTTAACCATCCTCTGGTCCCATTTCATGCTACTTCCAACCCTACACTGGTACCTTACATGCCAGTCATGGTGGAACTTGGCACTGCAACTGGTGTTGTAGAGGTTCAATCATCCTGAAGCAGCTCAAGACAGGAGTCCACTGAACCCCCCCTGGCTTCATTCAAGGGAGGTGCCAGCTCGGAAGTACCTCCTTCAAATGTTGAAGCTGTGCATGGACCTGCTGGAGGTCTGGCAATCTCTATTACTCCACCACCACCAGCAGTCAGATCAGTGCCCAGACAGGAAGGTAGGATGGAGGTCGACTAACATCAATGTACTTGTCATTTCACAATCCATTTGTGTTTTTTTGTCTTTGTACTTGTACTTTGTTAGATGCAGCAATATATTCTATATTGTAACAATGTGATCTCCATGGAAGAAGTAGCTACTGCTACTGGTAGTTGTTACTGTATGATTCAGATACTGGAAAACCAATCTGGTATGGTGATGTCTGCACCAAGGCCATGGTGTTACAAGTGCTAAGGGCCAATGGAGTCATGGTTCACCTAGATGATTGAATGATGACTGGCCAGCATAACTCAATTGTTTTTGCTGTAAAGCATGATGGTGACTTTCATGGTATTGTTCTGGCTTGCTGGAGGCTGTAAGGCATTGAATTCGCAGTTTAAATGTACTGGGTAGTTGACTAGTCTTCTGGTCATTACCAGAGCCACCATTGTGGTAATACATGCATCTCTGGCATGGTACCTGGTACCAGTACATACATGCACTGTGGACCTGCTCCCAGGAGGTCAGGCAGGTCAGGCATGGCATGGTATAATTTCTGGGCAGGCCTCCATGGCATTGGCATTGGATGGTGTTCATGGCATTGGTGCCAGGACAGCTTGACTGATGGCCTCATGGCATTGGGGATGTGCTGGAACTCATTACAATGGTGCTGTGACAGCCTGCATGATGGCCTCATGGCATTGGGGATGTGCCAGAACATATGGCATAGGTGCTGGGACTGCTTCCATGGCATTGGTGTTGTGCTGGAACACATTACAATGGTACTGGGATGGCTTGCATGATGGACTCATGGCATTGGGGATATGCTGGAATACATGGAACTGGTGCTGGGGTGGCTTCAATGGCATTGGTGTTGTGCCAGAACACATTACAATGGCATAGGTGCTGGAATGGCTTCCACAGCATTGGTGTTGTGCCAGAACACATCACAATGGTGCCAGAATGGCTGCCATGGCATTGGTGTTGTGCCAGAACACATTACAATGGTGCTGGAATGGCCTGCATGATGGCCTCATGGCATTGGGGATGTGCCAGCACTCATTACACAGGTGCTGGGATGGCCTGCATGATGGACCTGTGGCATTGGGGATATGCCAGAATACATGGAACTGGTGCTGGGCCAGCCTCCATGGCATTGGTCCAGTGCTGGTACACATTACAATGGTGCCAGAATGGCCTGCACAATAGGCCTCATGGTATTGGGGATGTGCTGGAATACATGGCATAGGTTCCATGACAGCTTCCATGGCATTGGTGTTGTGCTGGAACACATTCCAATGGTGCTGGGATGGCCTGCATGATGGCCCCATGGCATTGGGGATGTGCTGGAACACATGGGCCTGGTGCTGGTTCCAGGACATTTTCCATGATGGCCCCATGGCAGTGGTGATGTGCCAGAGCATGTGGCACTGGTGCCAGCATGGCTTCCATGGCATTAGCATTGTGCTGGTTCACATTAAATCAGTGCTGGCCAGGACAGCTTCCATGGCATTAGTCCTGGGTTGGTGTTGGCCTGGCTCACATTGCATTGGTGCTGGGATGCCTTGAATGGCATTGGTATTGGGTCTGCCCACATGGAATCAATGCCAGGACAGCCAGCATGGCATTGGTGTTGTGCTTGCCTGCATGGCATTGGTATTGGGCCTGTTCATATTGCATTGGTGTTGGCCCAGCTCACATGGCATTCATCCCAGGATGGCCTGCATGGCATTGGTGGTGGGCTGGCCCACATGGCAGTGTTGCCAGGATGGCTAGCATGGCATTGGTGTTGGGCTGGCTTGCATGACAGTGTTGCCAGGGGTGAACTCAGGGGCTGAGCCCATCCATACCTTCTGGGGACACCCAACTCTGGGCTTACCTGGGACTACTCATATTGCAGTGGCTACACCCTAATCCCACAGCTGGCTTGTACCCCATGATGACAATTCTAACCTCTGCCCAGCCATTCTCCATAATGATTCCTACTCTTGGGCTCAGCTGTATGCTATGATGACACTGCATTTATTGGGCTCTCCCATAGTCCATGATGACACTTACTCCCCAGCCTGCTTGTAACTGACAATGACAATTCAAACCACAGCTGCACCATTCCTCATGACAACATTTCCTCTCAGGCTCAGCTGTACTACATGGTGACACTCATCAGTTGGGCTCTCCCATACTACAAGGTGACAATAGGTTCATGGCTCTCATGTAACACACATGCACAAGCCATACATGGGCTCAACCTCCACTGGCCTGTCACTGACAGCCAATTGTCAGCCTCTGCTGACCATCTCATATGGCCTAACCAGGTGCATGGGCTCATGTACTGGCTAATCTATTTAGGCAGGCCTGTCTCAGGGTTTATATAAGTGTTGGTGTTTTGGCACACAGGCTGCCCATGTGTTGTGACTAAATGTGACTACACTATGTGTGAAATTGCACACCCCACACAATGTATGGTATCCAATGGCTAGTAGTACTGAGTGTCCCTTGGTGATGGGATATACATACATGTAACATATTATATTCATTGCTCATTAAAACCCAAAAATGCGAAAATTGATACACTAGGACCTGTCATTCAATGGATACATGTGACTACTCAAGGTGTAGGAGACTGACACCAAGTCTGAAGTTCTGAGTTGTATTACACTCAAGTGGGTCTAATATAGTCCAAGGAGGTCCTAACATATGAACAAAATATCAGTACTACAATCCATTGGATACCATACATTGTGTGGGGTGTGCAATTTCATGTTTTTGATATGTTTTGAAAGTCTCCTCAATTTTTTGCACCTTTTCTCACACTCTCTGGAGGATTGTTTCAGTTCCCCAGTGCTCTCCCCTGAAGGGATGAGCTTGGGAATGTTGTGGTGACTGCCAATCAGTAGTACAGTGCTGCCTAGATAGTCAGAATAGCAGTAAACAGCCTAGAACATGATGAAACCCCTGAATGCCAGCAGGAAGAGATCATGGCACAACACCTCAAGGTGTCTGCCCCACATAATGAGCTGTTGATATGTTGTAGGTACAGAACCATGCTCAAAGCTAGTTCATTTTTCAAGTGCCCATGTTAAATATATCAAAAATGTGAACACCATAAATAGATAGATATAACCAATATATCAAAAAGTGATTGCTTTTTCTGGTTTTGCCCCAATCAGACATAGCAATTATTTAGGCCCATTAGGATGGGCAGAAAAGCATTCATTTATGGTCTAATGGACTTATAGTACATGTAACTATCTTATACAATGCCTACAGGGAAGGGACAGAGCCCAAAAAGAAAGGGGAGGCTGGGGACAATGAGGGCAAAGTGTGGGAATGTTGGATATCAGGCACATGCCAAATGAGGACATGTTTCTGGGAGTAGTGGCTGCGCTTTTTTATGCTTATGTAATTACATCAAATTTGGAGGAGTGATGAAAATAAACTATGGGGATTTGTGGGGAGAAACTCCAAAGGGCAGGAGGGGGGGTGGGCAGATCTGATCTGGGTCACAGAAGTCAGCTCCAATTCATGAGCCCATCCATATGTTGTGATGCTATACATATTACTGATGGGCCTGTCCATATGTTGTGACTCATTCAATGAGACTAGTGACAGGCCCATCTTTATGTTTTGACAGAGTACATCTTACTATGGCCAGGCCTGCCCATATGTTGTGACAATATAAATAATACTACTGAAGGGCCAGACCTTATGTTGTGACTCTATTAAATGATATTAGTGACAGGCCCATGTTTATGTTTCAACAGCAGTACATCTTACTATTGACAGGCCCATCCATGTGTTGTGACATTATGAAGCAACATTACTGATGGGCCCATCTTTATGTTGTGACAGGGGTATGGCTTATTATGAATGGGCCCATTTATATGTTGTGACACCATAAATGATATTCCTCCCAGGCCCATCCTTATGTTGTGACCCTCTCCATGTTATGATAGGCAGGCCTGCCTTGATGTTGTGACAGGGGTGTTACCTACCAGGATGGGCCATCCATGTCTTACAGCAGCTCAGTATTCTTAATTGGTCACAGGCCTGTCTAAATGTTTCAACATCCTTACCCACCATGGGCCCTCCCATATGTTGTGGTAATGCACTTATGGGCCTGTACATATGTTGCTCTCACTTTAGTCCCTTGGGCCTGTCCATGTGTACTGGCTAATCTATTTAGGTGGGCCCATCTTGGGGTCTATATAAGTGTTGGTGTTTTGGCACACAGGCTGCCCATGTGTTGTGACTAAGTGTGACTACACTATGTGATGTATCTATCAGATGCACTTACTTTGTGGGATTGCAAGGAAAGTGATGAGAGCAACACTATTGCAATGAGCATGACAAACTTTGTTGCTTATATTACCTATCAAAAGGCAGAGGGGATAGTAGTCATTTTGACTGGTTGTGACTGACACAGTCATCTTGTCACTGCTAAGGATGATTGGAATGAAGGTAGACCTGTGCATGGTTGAATCACAAGAAATTATAACCTGTTATTTGCATGCCATTAGTACAGCACTCAGAGACATAGAAGAGAACTGATGCACCACTTGTGTCCACACCCAATCACCAGACATGAAATCTTCCCATTGTCTCTTGTCTGTTGCACTCTCATATTCCTGAAATGGCCAGTAATCCATGTCACCCAAAAAATCAGGTTGGGAAAGCATATTGCAAATAATGTCATAAGAGTCCTGGAACCAAATATCATACACAGTGTTCATCCATGATGGCACATTATCAGCTGGTTGTTCACCAGTATAGGATATGCAAAAATTCTCCCACTGTTCATCACTGAGTATAGTGTGATTGATCATCTTGTACATTTCAGTGCTATCCTTGAAGATCAGCCAGCTGCCAGCACTGAGCAGCATCACATTCCAGAGATCTAGCAACTTGTTTATATTGGCAGCAGACATTTGGCTGCAGGTGAACAGAAAGTCAGCTAGCTTGAACTCCAAACAACTGGAATATGGTGACCAATCATTAGGTTGCTTTTCAGAAGGAGTTTCTGGGGATGGCTGTCCAACTGGGTAGGGGTTTCCAGATGAATCACAAGGCTGCCCTGTTGAATAATACATCAGTAAATATTTAATTTTTTCACCCATACTGCATACCAGTGAGGTTTGGGTGATAGTTCTGATAATACTTGTCACCTGGTCCAACAAATTCTGCCAGAAGGGTTGGATTCAAAGGGTTTGTGGATGGGTCACTATAGTCATTGTCCAGTTGGAACTGGAATTGTTCCACTTCAGGTGATGGCGCCTGATCTGGCTGTTCTACTGGTGTGGGGATGTTAATAGGTGGAAAGACTGGGTGGTATATGTTGATATGCTGCATTAGGCCCAACTTATTTCTGAACCATTGATGGCAGCCAGGCTTTGTGCAGGGAATCATATCCAAAAGAAAAATGATGAGTAACAGGAGTTACTGTAGGACAGCAAAGATTTGCTGACTGAACATAGAATTGAACTAAGCCAGAAGAGACAGCAGTGGGCATACCTTTTTTTCTGCCTTGTTGTCTTCCACCTTCATGCACAGCCAACAACCCTTTGCACTGTGAGATATGGACAACCAACTGGCTGCAGAGTGCCCACAGGAGACACTTGCAAGTGGTTGCCCAAAGCACCAGGTGGCTAACATGCATCCTGGTAGGATTGTCCTTGACAGCCAACCAAGCAGACAAGCACAGAGAAGGAAGCCAACAATGAATGCACCCAGGAAGCCCTCACCAAAAAGGTTGCAGCACTGAAGAGAGGTTATCAATGGATCAGTGAAATCAAGGATAAAATGGAGGTCAACCAAGGTGGTGTCACCACCAGTGCTAAGCCCATCAAGCTGTGTCCACATCCTTGTCCTTGTCCTCATGCTGATGGCAGGCAAAGAAATGATAGTGATGGTGGTATCTATCATACTTAACCAAGAAAACATGAGGCTGATTTTTTTTGTAGGGACAAGTGAACCACTTACCCCCCTATCTGACATGGAAGACAATGCTGAACCTGTAGTGATGAAGGGGAAAGGGACAAAAGCAGTAAAGGCAAAATTGTTGCATGAAGTGATAATCTCCACTCGCAACAAAGCATCCCCACCATCAGCATGTGACAATAGCATTGGTGTCATTACTGGTTTGATGTGCATCTTACTTCTTAACATGTTCCTCCTAACTGAGGTGACACTTTTCTTTGCAAATGTTCTAACGACTGCCAGCTCTGACAATAAACTGACTTTATCTAAGCATATCAAAAATTCAGTGAACATCATCAACACAAGTTCTACATAATCTTTGAGTGCCAGTGCCAGTCCTCATACATCAGCTGCACCACCTCCATCCACAAGTACCCTCACTACAAGTACTACTGACATTGAGTTCTGCATATTCAATCTTGGCTCTCCACTGCCAAATGACCCCCAATACAACTACAAGTTCAAATCCCAACTACCAGAAAACTTCAACTTGCCACCCAAATGCAAAGATGGCGAAGCTAGTGGGCCAGTGAGACCCCTGGTTTTGGACATCCCTGCTCTTCAAAATGTTCTCATTGAGTATCTTTCACACTGAAGCAGTTTTTACTCATGCAATGATAGTCTCAGTGCACTGCTGCAATGACCAAGGATACTGCCACCAGACTCACCAACATCAAGAGGAAAGTAGCTGAGTTGGAATATGTCTCAACCTCTGAGGTTGAGGGTGATGGTGTCAATGATAACTGTGGCAATCTAGACAATGCCATCTGTGTTTTGGGGTGCAAGAATGCCATGGCCTAGGTATGTGCTAACTACCTTTCCCCAAGTTCCTTCATCTTTGATTTTCTTTCAGTCATGCATTATGGTTACAAAGGGCATGCCAAAGAAGATCAAGATACAAGCTTGCATCTCTATGTCCAGCTTATTGGCCACATGTACTAGCAAGAGATCTATCATAGCAAGTGATTCATTGAGTCAAGTGCAGACCATCCCTGCACAAGTGTGTTTCAACAATTCAGATCTGCATAAAGATCAGAAGTGGAAGAGGGAAGTTATTCTGATGCTAATCCTATGGGCCAGAAACCAAGAGGATGCATTCAACATTGCCAAGCAAGACATTTGTGGGGCTCTACAGGAGATTATGCCAGTCATATACCCCATACTCAAGAACACAGCAAGTAGCATTCTTCCCAGCTCACCCATGGTTTCTGTCATGGGTCCATTTCATTCTGACTTCATCTGTAGCTGACTGTGTTCACCATAGGTGTCTCAACACTTGTGTGATTGGAGGCACAGCTTTGCCTCCATAGCCATTGTGCAACTCGTAGCTTTCTTCCTCAATCCTCAAGACCCATCACTCATTGACACTGCAAAACTATTACTCAATCATTTCACATTCTTATATGAAGACCTCAACACAATTGTTCCCAAGAAGGCCTTCCACTCCATTTTTGTGCAACAGCTGCTGCTGCGCAGCCATTTGACCACAACCAAAGGATATGTTCAAGTCCCCACTGTGAGTCAAAGTGAGGTTCAGTGGTGAAAACCAACCAAAACCAACACAAAAGACAATGAAAGCGAGTGGTGGTGTGCCTATGCGGTACCTAGATGGTAGAACCTGTTCTTTGGGAGGTTTTTTGCGAGCTACAACACTCAAAGATGAGTGCTGAGGGTTGGGGGTGCTCCTGACGAAGAGGGAGCAAGAATGCGATAGAAAGCAATAGGGTAGACTGCTGTCAGCCTACAGAAGGATGGATGGTGACTTAATTCAATGTCCTAAGCTGTACTGAGCTCAGGGAGGGCTTGGAGCGAAGTATATGGATGATAGATGATGATAAGTGAAGTAGATGATAGCTAGACCCTTAATAAAGTCTCAACTATCGAAGCTGATGAATGATTTACTGAGAGATGATAAATTGGGAGCAAGAGGGGCTCTCTGATGTCTTTTTTTTTTTTTTTTTTTGCTACCTAAGTACAGTGACTTATATACAGTACAGGGGCATTGCCTATGGAAAACAAGGTGTAAACACTTGGTAAGTGATTGGTAACTGATGAGTAAGGAATGTAAGCAATGGGTAATCATCTTGGAAAGCATTGGTAAGCATTGGTAAGGATAAGTAAGCCAAAAAGTGAAGAATCAGTAAGCAAAGTCAAAAGATTGGTAAGTATTGGCAATAGGTAAGTCAAAGACAGTCAGAATGTCACAGTATGAGTCAAGTAATGTCAGGAACTGGGAAAGTGCACTGGAATCACATTAGGGGGAGGCTGTGCATGTCACATCTTGAAGAGATCACTTCTAGGCCAAAGTGGGATGACAGAGAGGCAGCACTGACCTGATGCCGATATAGTACATCCAAAAGTGGACAGGGTGAGTCAGATGTCAACAGGTGTCAAGCTTTGGGGGTCTGTGGGGTGACAGGAGCATAGGGGATTGCAACTTTCCCCCCCAAACCATCCTCTCAGTGAAGCAAATAAAAACTTCATGAATGAGGCTCTGTTGGAAGAGAGGATGAAGGGGGAGTGTCTTCTGCTGTATCTTGCAACAAGGAGGCAAGATGTGCATCATACTCATCATGGATGCGATCAGGGAGAGTGGAGAACAGTAGATTATACTGTAGCTGTCACAATTTTGGAAGAATGATGGATGAGACTGGTATGAAGATGTTGCAGGGGGCAGGGAGGAAGGATCCATATGCTTCTTGGACTGGAGAGACTGAAATGACCACATAAGACCTTTCCAAGCAAATGACAGACCTGAGGCGACCAAAGAATGTCCTCCTGGAGGTCATACTGACAAAAAGAACATGCTGTCCAAGCTGGATGGGCTGAGAGGGGGCAGATGAGGGTGGGATGTACCAGGATGCTTCAGGATGGAAGCTGGTAGGAACTCCTGGTAGATATATGTAGCCATGGTCCCTAGCAAAGGGGACAAGCAAAATGACTGATGTGGAGGCAGCCATATCAGAAGAATTAGCGAAATGAGCGTCTTTTGGAGGGAGTGCTGTAGAAACGTGTGGAGTGCGCAAATCCTTTCCAATCTTGGAAGGTAGGATCACGTGGCTGAGCACTACAAGCGAGTGTGGGAATGGTTTCAGTGTCTGCAGAACTGGTGGAGATATGTCAAAAACTGGAATGCCGTACACGGGCACTTAACTCGCCTCCTCCTTTTTCTTTGGCACTGACAACCTGTTCTTGTGCAAGGGATGACTGCTGACATTGCTGGCTGTCCTTCTTTGCATGAGGACTATGGTCTTCACCTCTATTCATCAGCTACATCCATGTCCACCTCACCAAACACCTTTGGTGTGTGACACTGCTCTTAACACTTCATCTTTGGCAAAGCATGGTGTTGTTGGTGCTCTTGGACTTTGTGCTGCTGTGGTAACATTTATCAAGTCATTAACATAGCTACAGTATCAATTAGTTTTCTAGCTCTCATGTGGCTTGAACCTCATTAGATCTGGTAATGTCAAGCTCAAGTCCCCTGTCAATGTCAAAGATGGTATTGCCAAAGTGGCAATGAGGTTTGTGCAGACCCTCATCAAATATCACATGGCTTTAGGCCAGGATAGCAAGACTGCATGTGCATTTTCAGACCAGAATTGGGGAGCCCAAACAAGGAAGTTTACAGGGACTGCCAAAAGAAGATCTATTGCTCAGCTTCAAGCCATTGTAGAGCTTGCCCTTGCTTTGCTTGCAATAGGGCAAGAACTCAACCCTGAGCTGTTGAGTGATGCAGGATCTGATGATGAGTATGCACTTATTTGTAGGTTTTCATTCCCTACTGGTTATATGATTGACTGAGTCCACAACAGGATTTCTAATATGTCTTCCCACTTGCAATCACTAGTCCATCTATGTTTTTCAATCCCTCCATTTTACTGCTGTATAATTTACTCCACTGCTACTTAGCATGTGCTTAGCAGATATCAAATGCACCTTGTTGCTACTTATCTGCTTGGCAGAACAGAACCAACATTAT
Source organism: Pisolithus orientalis (assembly GCF_024613125.1). Classification (NCBI taxonomy): domain Eukaryota; kingdom Fungi; phylum Basidiomycota; class Agaricomycetes; order Boletales; family Pisolithaceae; genus Pisolithus; species Pisolithus orientalis. Next base: position 262,228 of record NW_026260796.1, on the reverse strand, counting down.
TTCAAGTAAGAAACTAATAAGCTAAGCATGCATTAAGTAAAAATAAGCAGTGCTAAGTAAGTATCCAGCAGAAGGATCTACTTATCCAAGCAGGCAGCTGCTTGGCAGTTGGTATGATAAGCAAGTGTTAAGTAGCTGTCAAGTAAGGATAAGTAAACTCATCACCTTGTTTACAAGGTCACTCCAGCCCAAAATCAGTAACATTTTTTTGGTCTGCCATGATTATCATATTTTGGGCCTCAGCATGGTACTCTGCTGCTCTGCCAATCCGAAGTATCACCATGGGCAACCTTGCGACACACACCCCTCATCTTGCAGCATGAATGATGCCTGAGCCTCTTTCTGACTTCAATCTTTGAGGCAATGTGTTGACAGTGGGCAAAGCCATGCCCTGTTCAGGGCTCTCACATTTCCATGTCTTATTGCAGGTCACATTGTCAGCCCCCCCCATGCATGATGAGAGGGGCCCCCCCTCTGCAAGTCAGTATGTATTTGTTCCTCTCCACAGCCCACCTTGTTGCAAAATTCCTCCCACCATGAATAGTATTTCCCATGCAAGCCTGCCATTTCACATCTGGGCATTTGTCATTGGATCGTGCTCTGGCCCTCTTGCCATTAGTGTTCATGCGTGCACCTGGTGCCATGTGGAAATCATTGACATGCATAACCTCTTTCCCCCTGATTCTATGATTGACTTGACACATGTCCATGTAGAGGATGACATCTACATCATCTACTTTGATTGGCTGCGCCATGTGGAGGACCATGACAATGCCATGTACATATATGTCTGTGGCAGATAACGACCGTCCCCTCAGTATTTGTCCTGAGGATGAGATTGCAAATTTGTTGGAGTTGTTGGACATGTAAGCATCCCTCTTCAGGTTTGGACACATAGGCTCATGTTCAATGTAGCATGGACCAGTGATATCTGGCTGTCATGGCATCAGAGACTCTGTAGTTGTGGGTAAGGTGCAAAGACAGTATGGCAACTTTGGCCATGGTTGATGCCATCAATGGCATCAAGATGCTTGGGGGGCCAAGGATAACTGGGAGTATGGAATTTTACTGGTGTATTATGTTCACCCTTGCCTTTTGAATCAACTATGTTGTGTGTGGAGATTGGCTGTTGAACCATACACCCTAAGGCTCTCTGTGCAGCATGTATTCCTCTGATGGCAGTATGACAAACCTGGTGTGCACATTGGGCCTCCACTGGCACAACATTTGGCCTGCCATGACTGCCATGCATATGACTGCTGTCACAATGTGAGCCCCCCATTGATGGGCAATATAATGGTTATCGGTGGCATACTTTTCATGCCATTCTGACCCCTAAAGTGAGCATGTGTTCAGCCCCTCTATGCTCCTATGCTGATCTCCTATTAGGTTGGGATACAAAAGCATGCATTGCATGTGAGGGGCGAGCGTATTCAATGTCTACTGCCATCAACTTCATGGCCCCCCAGTGGGGCACAACACCTTCATATCTGGATATTGTCAATGAGGTTATTGGGCACTGTGATCTTCTTGGCATGTTCAACCTTGTGTCCACTTGTCGAGCTCATCTGGAGGTGGCACAGCAACATCTCAAGACTCACATCCAAAACATGGGGAGGGGTTTTTTTGCCAACCCAATTGTCCTGCATGACATCTTATGCACCTGTGATGGTGTTGTTTTGGGATCTACAGCCTTGCATCTTTTATTGCTGGCCAGCCATACATATTCTACCTCGTGGCTTCCTACCAACCTAGACATCTATGTTCCCTTTTGGTTGGAGAACCTCATAGCCTGTCTTTTGGTTGGTCAGGGATATTGTCTGCACAAGCCTGCTTCTGTTGATGTGGCTGTGTATGCAGGGACCTCCATCCATTCAGTATGTGCTTTCTCAAAGGGTCACTACAAGATTGATGTCATCATCTCAGCAAATGCTGCCTCCATCGCACCTGTTTTCCAGTTTCACACCACTGCTGTCATGAACTGTGTCTCTGCAGATCACATATTCTGTGCTTATCCTGCTCTTACAATGTGGGCACACTCTCATGTCAATCCCATGCTCCTCTATAATGGTGGACTGCACTGCAAGGCCACTGCCCCACTGTGGAAATACATGTCACATGGTTTCACATTCAAACCATGTGTCAAGTCTCATAGGTTCAGGTATGCATGTCACAACAAGACTCACACTGTGACAGATGGAGGCTGTATGTGGGTCGATCTAGAGATGTTTCCACATGTCACTGTGACACAGCAGGGAGCAGGGAGGAAGGATCCATATGCTTCTTGGACCAGAGAGACTGAAATGACCACATAAGACCTTTCCAAGTGAATGACAGACCTGGGGCAACCAAAGAACATCCTCCTAGAGGTCATACTGACAAAAAGAACATGCTGTCCAAGCTGGATGGGTTGAGAGGGCACAGACAAGGGTGGGATGTACCAGGATGCTTCAGGATGGAAGCTGGTAGGAACTCCTGGTAGATATATGTAGCCATGGTCCCTAGCAAAGGGGACAAGCAAAATGATTGATGTAGAGGCAGCCATATCAGAAGAATTTAGCAAAATGAGCATCTTTTGGAGGGAGTGCTGTAGAAATGTGTGGAGTGTGCAAATCCTTTCCAATTTTGGAAGGTAAGATCATGTGGCTGAGCACTACAAGCAAGTGTGGGAATGGTCTTGGTATCTGCAGAAATGGCAGAGATATGTCAAAAACCAGAATGCTGTACATGGGTGCCTAAGAATTTTAGCCAGTGCTTAACTCACTCCCTTTCTTTTTCTCTGGCACTGATGACCTGTTCTTGTGTGAGGGATGACTGCTGACATTCCTGGCTGTCCTTCTTTGCATGAGGGCTATGGTCTTCATCTCCATTCATCAGCTGTATCCATGTCCACCTCACCAAACACCTTTGGTGTGTGACACCATACATGCTTGTGATTGACAATGAGTCATAAGTCTGCTCACAAATCTTTGACCTTGTCTCATTGTCTTTGCCCCAGTGGTTTGCTTATTGAAAGAAGGAGTGCCCTTGTAGAGGTTGAAGAGGAGTCTGACTGAGAATTTTTCTCACTCAAGAGACAAAACAACAATGGAATTGTATGTAGGGTGACTGCAATGTAGTGGATGTACTTGGGCTTTTACATGCATTGTTGCCCATTGCTGTATGGACATATGTTGCATTGACAGATATTATATTAAATGATCTGCGTCAAGTGCACCTCAATTCAATTTTGCACACTGTACAACATCATGCCTTTCTGTTTACTGCAATATTCAGCATTACACATCATCTTCCTTTATGCTACTTACATCTGTAGGCAGTCATTGTTAGGGGGTGATGGCATGGATTGCAGTGATCAACACACCCTGCATGCATTTTTTGATGGCCTGTTGCCCAAACTACCAATGCCACTCTCACCAATCCCACACCCTCGCTTCAGTGGATTCACAGGAGCAGCAACTGGCTCTCACAGGATGACCATGTCACGAACAACAGCCATGAAGACAGACTTCTTGTCCCTGCTGATTGAGTAGTGCATCAGTGCAAAGTGCACTCGAACAATGGCACTGGAGAGCCTGTGAGTGTAATCTGATGGGTCGATACTCTCACCATCGAGATCAAAGACTGGAAGAGGAGAGATATTGTGTGTTTCGGCTGCATGTGCCAGTGCCCCTTTCAGGTGCTCCTGCACTGGCCAGTCCATCATCCTCATCTCTGTTGACAGCATCAGCATCAGCCTTGCCCACCAGTCACCTCAACCCACCATCGTCAATGGCTGTTTTGGGGTTGGTGTCCATGTTTTTGGTCTAGATTTTGGTCTCAGTGTTGTTGTTTCCTGCAAGACAAACAGGCATACCACAAAAAGCGTGTGATTCAGGCAAATGCAAACCTGGCCACAGGCTTCCCACATGCATGAGAGTATGGTCTCACCCTTTCATGATGGAATGAGCTTCTCTAAGGCTTGCAAGTTAGCCACAACTGCTGGGAAGTCATGTTGGCTTGCACCATATACAGAATCATGCTGAACAGCAATTAGATTGCATGACAGCTTCATGTCAACAAACTCCTTGTTGAATGCATTTGATGGAAAAAAGCTGCCCTCAGGTCCCATAAAAAAGCCCTGACAGTCGATTTTGAAGATACCACTGAGGATCATCTCAACAATGTCGTCCCCACTCCCTTTAACAACTGCTACATTGCCAGATGGGCCCCCCCATGAAAAATTCACCTCAACTCATGATATTCAGTGTGGCCATGTAAAATGCCATGTTGCTCTGCTTCAGATCTTCTACAATTTTGGCTAGTGCCAGGGGCATGCTGCTCTCTGTGGAAACCTCTGTTGCATCATCTACTGCATTCAAATCCAAGGCTGCATTGATGGTGGCCATCTTGGATTGCCCTTGGGCTCTATCGGTAGGTTCTGCACTGGATGTCATGGTCATCATCTGTAAGAGATGCTTGGTGGGTACCCTAAAGGCATGAGGGCATATTTGAATCGTTTCTTTTAGGGGGGGGGCATGGAATGTCAAACTCTGAGGGGGATTTGGGGAAAGGGGATGGGGCAATGTATAAAACAGGTGGTAAATCTGTCCTTTGCAAGTCTGAGCACAAATGCCTGAGCTGTGGGGATGCCTCACTCGCCAAGAAGTACTCAAGGCCATTCCCTCTGGTACATTGTCTCTGAAGTTGCAGAAGTGGGCCAATCTCAGTCCTGCAATCCTTCTGCTTCCCAAGGACATCTGAGAGTGCATTTGTCTGGTGGCAGCTGCCAAAGATGATGCTGTGTTGAAGTGCAAATGGGAAGCCAACACCAAGCAGAAGGCATGGTTCAGAGCAAAACATCCAAGACAGGGGGTACCCTCTGTGCCGAAGGCAAGCATTATTGAACACAATGAAGTTGATAGTGTGGACATGCACCTGTACATGCAATTGCCTACCACACAAGAGACATGGAATTGCATTGCGAGATTCATTGACACAACTGGCAACAATGCACTATGACGTGCAACCTGCATCATCTGTGCTCAGGAAACCATGGGAAAGGATGGAGAGATGTGAATCATGATAGACATACCCAACATACAACAACATTTACATCTGCAGAAAGCCCATCCAGCTCACTTCGCTATGGCATGGTCTTCTAATATTAGGGGGCACATGTGGATGACACTGGCCACAGGTGGGCATGTCATGATTGCCTTGCATGCAAACCACTTACCATGTCTGGCCCTCAACAACAACCTATGGCTTGGGGAGCCACCTCTTGTTCTGCACAGGCTGACATTTGTAGAGTCTCTCCTCATTGCATGTCACTATCCCTGTTGTTATGTGTTCAAGTTATACCCAAGGGATGGGTTGTGCTCCTTCAACCCTAGACATCTGCAGCAGGCAATGGCCAGTAATGTGACACTATATGAAATCAACAGTTCAGCTATCGCAGACATGGTGCAGGGACATATGTTACCTCACACTGTGTGCTCCATGAGCAACATTCTCACAGTCACCTTTGTGGGCACCAAACAGCTACCAATGAACTGGCTAAACCTCACCTTCCATGTCCATCAAGATGCAATATGTGAAGCACTGCAATGGTTGCAAGAAAACAATAACATCTATGGTGACATCAACATTTCTGAGCAACATATTAATGAACTTCCCAATGATGATGTACCTCCCAAAATCGAGGCCATGATTTGCCTAGAAGACAATGAGCTCACCACTGTCCATGAGTGAGAAGGCTATGCGATAGTCTGACAGGATTGATTGTAAGGGTATGTCCCCTCCAACATCTCATTGTTGTAACAGTTGTCTTACCTACTGCACTCCATATCTCACAGACATGTCACCTGAGACCTACTGACTTAATGGTGGGGGACAATGATGCTGAGGCAATACTGGATGACAGTGCAAATGGAATCGACAATGGTGGTAAGTGTTCATGTATCCTGCCAATGGCTTGAGCAGTCATCAATGTGGTTGGTTAGGAGATGTCTTACCTCTGCATGTGCTCACTGTAAGCGATACAGACCTCATGAAGACATCATCTTCAGAGCTAATGGCACATGCTCTGGCCAACTTGAATGATTCAATGCAAGAGGGTGGTTATGTCATGTGCCATGGTACCACACTTATCATGGATTTCAGGTCTGATGCTGTGAAGAACAGGTGTCCCAATCCACTTGCAGCTGCTTTCCCCACCCTCTTTCCATATGGAATTGGGGGGATCAAGGATGATTGGTTGAAAAAGTTGAGCCTGCATGAACATTGTCAATGGGCATTGCAATATCATGACAAATGGTTTGCTACTCACCACTCATTCCCATTTGTCATGTTCACTCTCATTCAAAAGTGGGATGTGGATGCGCTCAGCACACCTTCAGATGCAACAAAAGGACTTTGAATGGGATGCATTGGCATTGTCTTTGATCACCATCAATGACCTCAAAAAGGTGGAAGTCGAAGAGGCTAGACATCAACACATAACAAATGCATGAGTCCATGCACTACACCATCATGTGACAGCTGCCAATGGCCATGTCGAGCGCTCAGACAACACTTGTGCATGATACCATGGCATGATTTGGGGAATGTGTCTTGTGTTCGGTGGGCCATCACTGTGGCTAATGATCAACCCTGTCAATATTCACGATCCCATTGTCCAGGTGTTTGCAGGCAAAGAGATTGATATGGACAACTTTAACTCCTCTCTGGGGCCTGACAGTAACTGCTGTGCAGAGAATGTCACTTCAAATCCATATGCTGCAGCTCTTTTTTTCAACTTTATTATCCACTGAATGTTGGATACTCTGTTTGGGATACAGAAGAGGGGTAGTCAGACAACTAGTCACATGGGGGTCCTTGGACATCTCAGTGCATATTTTGGAATGGTAGAGGTGCAGGGCAGAGGTTCACTTCATGTCCACATGCTCTTATGGCTGGTTCACACCCCAAACATGAACAAGATGCAGGCCTTGTTGCAACAGGAGTCTTTTCATGAACAGATTTGCTCATACATCTTGACCAATATCTGTGCCCACCTTGATGACCTCACACCAAATGACATCATCAATATGCCCAGGGATCCTCAACTTGCATACTCTCACCCCCCCAACCTGCATGTTTCAGCCTGGTCAGTCATCAATTGTCAATTTGAACACCAGCTAGTCAGATCCCAGCAACTTCATTCTTGCTCTAGAGCAACATGTCTGCACATGCACAATGGTGAACTCCTTTGCAAGAGAAGAGCACCCTGGCCTTTAAATGCCCAGGACTTCATTGATGAGCAAGGAAACTGGGGTCCAAGGCAGATGCATGGTTGCATCAATGTGTATTGCCCAACATTGTTAACAGCGATGCATTGCAAAAACGACTTGAAAATCAACACCAATGGTGCTGATACGAAGGACATGGGGTTTTACATCACTGCCTGTGCAATGAAAAAGCAAAAGAAGTCACACAACTTGTCTGCATTGATGGCATCAACACTACCATATCACCACAAGAATCCTTGATACAATGATGTGCAAGAATGCAACCACTTACTACTCTACCACTGCATCAATGTGATCAATCGAGAGACAGAGTTGTCAGGACCACAGGTGATGTCATATCTCATGGGCTTCAGTGACAACTTCACATCTCACAACTATGCTGCCTTGTACATCAGCACTTTATTCTCCTCTGTCAAAACTATGTTTCCTGAGCTTTGCACATTAAGCTCTGGCATGTAAGTTCATTGAGCTGTTGGACATTGGGCACTGTCCTGACCACATTCATAGAGTCGGTCAAAACATCAATAGGTCCAGTGATGACACTAGTGATGACACTAGTGATGACAATGATATCATTACCCTTGGCTCAACCCCTGCCAGTGTTTTGTTTCCTTGCTTGCAAGTGCAGGACTATGTCTTTCATGGGCCAGAGTTGGAGGACTTCTGTCTTTTGGCATTTGTCATGGATACATGGGAGGAGCATTATACACAGTCTCAGGCCTGCCCACCTGCACCTTCTGTGCCCAAACATGGCTGGCCTGCACATCTGCATTCATACTATTCAGAGCAGCATCCAAAGTGGAAGTCACACCATCATGTCTGTCATGCCAGTGAGCACAACACATTGCCTCATCTGATTGGACCCTGGTTTCCCTGTGCTGATGATGACAGTGTTCATGATTATTTTCTGGCATGTATTTTGGCATTGCTTGAAACCTTGGTGTCAGGCCTCCGACCTCAAGAATGATTTGGCATTGTGGACTGACACATTTGAGGAGTTCAACAATGAAATGGAACCTTGGCACAGATGTGTGGTCACAGGGATACAATACTATTATGAGTCAAAGACTACATGCAAATCCTCCCCCTCTGATCACAACACTGGGCCAAGATCACAGGGCTTCCCAGAGGTTGAACAGCCTGGTGAGTTGGATTGCATCAGTGAATGGGATAGTCACAAGAGTCTTACACTGACAGAGGAAGACCTTGAGAACTTCCAGAGAGAACAAACATCTGCCTGAGAACAGAAACACATGATGGAGGCAATTGACATTGGCACACGCAGGGGAGTGTTCTCTATCAACACGTCTCTCTCTCGTGAACATTCCTCTTCATTTCAGATTGCTTCTGTGCAAGACCAGGAACTGCTCATTCTGTGGCAAAGGGAAATGGAGGTGATGGTTGCCAAACCTGGCATGACATCACTCACCTTGCCATCTGATCCTCTGAGAGATGTTGGCAGTGTGGATGCCAATGATGGAATGCTCCTCAGTGATAGTGGAGGTATGTACTTGCTCACCCAACTCATTGAAGAATCAACTGTGCTGTGGCCAGCTGACCCAGATGATCTATTGTGAGACAAATGCCATGCATACAACATCGTAAACTGGCACCTAGAACAGTTCTTGACAGGAGGAAATCCAGATCAACTGTGAATGATCATACCTGGAGAGGGTGGCATTGGTAAATCAAAAACAATTCAGACCATCACTGAGAACTTTGTGCAACAAGGCATGGCAGGGATGCTAGTGAAGGCTGCCTACACAGGCATAGCAGCATCTGTCATCAATGGCAAGACATTACACTTCATAGGTTCATGGCATTTTCATCTGCACTACTATGCTCTCTGCTGATGATGTCTTTGTCTCCTTAGGCATGGTCCCACTCAACAGCAGTAAACAATTGGCACAGACTCTGAAGGCATTGGAGTTGTATTGGCAGGATAAGCACTATCTGATCATCAATGAAATCTCCATGGTTTCCCAGGAGTTCCTTGCCAAACTTTCAAATATCATCTGTCAGGCTAGGTCGGCATGTACAGGCATTGCATCTGAGGAGCTGTTTGGTGGGTTGAATGTCATCCTTGTAGGAGATTTCCATCAATTTCCTCCCATGGCCTCCAAAACATCTGCACCTCTTTACTGGCCTTGCAATCTTGCAAAGGATACAGAGGATCAGGTAATTGGTTGACAGATCTTTGAACAGTTTGACATCATCATACAACTCAAGACTCAAGTGTGAGTGACTGGTGCCAGATGGATGGATCCCTTGCATCATGTGCATCATGGTAACTGTAAGGACCATCACCTGTCAATGCTGCAAGGGCTGGTGCTCTCTGATCCCTGTTGTCCAGCAACTGACTTCTCACAAGCACCTTGGGGAAATGCTGTGCTGGTCACACCTCAACATGCTGTGCATATGTGTTGGAATTTGATGTGTGCTCAATCTTGGTCAGGGGACCTCAGGTCCTATCTGGTCATTTGCCCTGCATGCGATTCCATAGCTGGGCATCCACTGTCATTGCCCAAGAAATTTGCTGTGGCTACTAAACTGAAGACTGGCTGCACATGAAACAGGCAGGAATGTGCTGGGCTGTCTGACAAAATCGAGCTTGCCATCGGAATGGAGGTGATGGTCACCTTTAACATCTCAACTGACCTAGACATGGCAAATGGTGCACAAGGCCATATTGTTGACATTGTCCTTGACCCCAGAGAATGTGTGCAACCTTCTCCATCACATCAGATTGTGTTGCAGTATCTGCCTGCTTTTGTCCTGTTAGAAATGAAGCGCACCAAGGTGGGGTCCCTCCCAGGTCTGCCATTGGGAGTACTGCCCATCATGCCTCTTTCAAGACCTTTCACCATCACAATGACTTCTGGCAGCAAGTGTATGGTGACACAGATCCAACTCCCTATCATGCCTGCATTCGCTTTCACTGATTACCATGCACAAGTGCAGACAATCGAGTATTGCATTGTTGACATTGGTTTCCCCCCCACAGGCAAAATCACCCTGTTCAATGCCTACATTGCTCTCTCCCATAGCCATGGTCAGGAGAACATTCAACTGCTAAGAGACTTTGATGAATGACTATTTACACAACACCCCTGTGAGCACTTGTGCAATGAGGATTGGCAGCTGGAAAGGATGGATTGTGCAACTGAAGCTTGGTGGGATCTTATTGACACTGGCACAGATGTGTATTGAGGAGGTGCTGTGGCTGCACAGCTTGTGTAATCTGCCATCTGGATCTCTAATCTTCTGCATACAAAGATGTATGTTATATGGGGTTGTAGCACCATGGGCAGTGTCATGGGCTGCTAATCATCTACCCATGAAGATGCATGTTTTAGGGCATTGTGGGGTTGAATATTGAGCTTGAGCACAAACATGGTAAACAAGGTGCCTGCCATGCAAAATGGCCTTATTCTAGTGATTTGCTGATGTTTGAAATGTCCAGTGAGACTCAAAAGTCACAAAAGACATCCAAAATTGCACAAAATAGTGTGAATAGGATTTTGTTAATTTTCTGATGTCTCAAGTCTACCCACAATGACATTTCCTGCTGCAGTAGTTACAAGGTGATGTCACACACCAAAGGTGTTTGGTGAGGTGGACATGGATACAGCTGATGAATGGAGATGAAGACCATAGCCCTCATGCAAAGAAGGACAGCCAGGAATGTCGGCAGTCATCCCTCACACAAGAACAAGTCATCAGTGCCAGAGAAAAAGAAAGGGAGTGAGTTAAGCACTGGCTAAAATTCTTAGGCACCCATGTACAGCATTCTGGTTTTTGACATATCTCTGCCATTTCTGCAGATACCAAGACCATTCCCACACTTGCTTGTAGTGCTCAGCCACATGATCTTACCTTCCAAAATTGGAAAGGATTTGCACACTCCACACATTTCTACAGCACTCCCTCCAAAAGATGCTCATTTTGCTAAATTCTTCTGATATGGCTGCCTCTACATCAATCATTTTGCTTGTCCCCTTTGCTAGGGACCATGGCTACATATATCTACCAGGAGTTCCTACCAGCTTCCATCCTGAAGCATCCTGGTACATCCCACCCTTGTCTGTGCCCTCTCAGCCCATCCAGCTTGGACAGCATGTTCTTTTTGTCAGTATGACCTCTAGGAGGATGTTCTTTGGTTGCCCCAGGTCTGTCATTTGCTTGGAAAGGTCTTATGTGGTCATTTCAGTCTCTCTGGTCCAAGAAGCATATGGATCCTTCCTCCCTGCTCCCTGCAATGTCTTCATACCAGTCTCATCCATCATTCTTCCAAGATTGCAACAGCTACAGTATAATCTACTGTTCTCCACTCTCCCTGATCACATCCATGATGAGTATGATGCACATCTTGCCTCCTTGTTGCAAGATACAGCAGAAGACACTCCCCCTTCATCCTCTCTTCCAACAGAGCCTCATTCATGAAGTTTTTATTTGCTTCCCTGAGAGGATGGTTTGGGGGGGAAAGTTGTGATCCCCTATGCTCCTGTCACCCCACAGACCCCCAAAGCTTGACCCCTGTTGACATCTGACTCACCCTGTCCACTTTTGGATGTACTATATCAGCATCAGATCAGCACTGCCTCTCTGTCATCCCACCTTGGCCTAGAAGCAATCTCTTCGAGATGTGACATGCACAGCCTCCCCCTAATGTGATTCCAGTGCACTTTCCCAGTTCCTGACATTACTTGACTCATACTTTGATGTTCTGACTGTCTTTGACTCACCTGTTGCCAATACTTACCAATCTTTTGACTTTGCTTACTGATTCTTCGCTTTTTGGCTTGCTAATCCTTACCAATGCTTACCAATGCTTTCCAAGATGATTACCCATTGCTTACATTCCTTACTCATCAGTTACCAATCACTTACCAAGTGTTTGCACCTTGTTTTCCAAGGGCAACACCCCTGTACTGTATATAAATCACTGTACTTAGATAGCAAAAAAGAAGACATCAGAGAGCCCCTCTTGCTCGCATTTTATCATCACTCAGTAATTCATTCAGCAGCTTCAATAGTTGAGACTTTATTAAGGGTCTAACTATTGTCTACTTTGCTTATCCTTGTCTATCATCAATATACTTTGCTCCAAGCCCTCCCTGAGCTCAGTGCAGCTTAGGACATTGAATTAAGTCATCATCCATCCTTCTGTAGGCTGACAGCAGTCTACCCTATTGCATTCTCTCACATTCCTGCTTCTTCTTCATCAGGAGCACCCCCAACCCTCAGCACTCATCTTTGAGTGTTGTAGCTTGCAAAAACCCTCCCAAAGAACAGGTTCTACCATCTAGGTACCACATAGGCACACCACCACTCACTCTTTTTGTCTTTTGTGTTGGTTTTGGTTGGTTTTCACCACTGAACCACACTTTGAATCACAGTGAGATGAGAAAGTTTGCCACAAATGGCCCTTATCACCCCTTTCAGATGCTCAAGGACAGATATGCTGGTCCTGGTCCAATGGTCAAGCACATCATCTGCCATGAGTCCTAGCTGCCACTTACTGACAGGAAATAACAAGAGAGCCCAGGATCCAAAGTTGGGACTTGCAAATCAGATGCTGATTTAATTCAGTGGTTTCCATCTCTGGCTTCTTCATCTTGGACAGATGAAACCTTGAGAGATCCCGACACTCTGACACAGTCATTCTTGGGTCTGATCAATATGATACAACTAGATGCGAGGATGGGAGAATGGGAAGTAAGTTTTCTGGGAATGCTGGGAGACACTGGGACTGTTCCAAGCATCACATATGACTTTGCTTTCCATGCAGTTCCCCACAAAATGCATCAATATACATAGATAGTAGCAACTCACTGCAAATGGGGAACCTCAGTGTACCTCAGCAGTTGGTAACTCAGTTGGTTGTATCCCAGTGGATAACATAGCTGCCCTCATGCCTTATAGTATGCCACACTTGGTTGCACCTTATGGTCAATATTCCATGAACTGTTGTTGGAGTGAAACAACCCCTGTCCTTACTTGGACTTAGGCACGTGATCATGTCACTTACATAAGCTGTTAGAGCACACCCATACACTAGTAAAATTTACCTAGTCCCTCAGTAGCTTGACAGACTACTGAGGTTCCCTACAGATTCCTCTCTGGGTTTCTGGAACTCACCATGGAGGGGTGAGCACACTCAAACAGATCACAACAATGACAGAACATCAACAGGTGTGTGGATTTGAGTAATCAAGCATATATGCTGATACAAGATGATGGACGGAGAGAGAGAAAGGGAAGAAAGAGATATGATCCATCCACAACACAGACACCACCAGTATATATACCCCCAGTGTCCAAACAATGCAACACAGCAAGAGGGATCTGCATGCCCAGACAGGAGCACAATAGGAGATGTGATAGTGTGACATGCTAGCAGCAGCATCAACAGCATGAGTGGCATCATCAGTAAATCACTTTTGCTGGCCAGAGCTGTCCAGAGCTGTCCAGCACTGGACAGATTCCCTAGGACTACCAGCTCACAAAGTGGTCTACTGATGATGTTAGTGGTGAGCAGTATGCTTACAGTTTCCCCTCTGCAACCCCACAAACTTCTTCAGCTGTATGGTTTATCACATGCTTGGCTGCAGCTTGATGCACCTGGGGCTCTACTTCTGTGCCTGCCTCTGCTTCTGGATACATAGCTTGCCCCTCAACACACCTGCTTGTCCCTTGGTTCTGTCTGGTGTGACCTGTTTGGCTTTGGGTGCACATGGTTGGCTTTCAGTGAACCTGGTTGCATTTTATGGGTCCTCATGCTTAACTTGAAGTTTTTTGATAGCCTGATAGAGCGGTCGGCCTGGTTGTTGTCTGCGGGATGCCATACGAAGCCATACGACACAAGCCTACAAGCACCCTAATACCCCCAGTTCCTTCAAATCAGTAGCCGCCGAAGAGAAGGATTCGATTCATGGGTGTATTCACACTATCCCTGCGCATAGTAAGTGAGCCAAACAGTAAAATGGAATCGGCCCTTTGCTGAATAATCTAACCTTCGATTCGAGCCTCCCCTTCGTATGTAACTCGATGGTCTGCCCGTCTTAAGCCATACCTTCTTCGCTAATGATGACCCATCTGGTCGTACAAGGTTTGTTGTGCAAAGGATACGAGAGACAGGGGCCATCCTTATATGTATCGAAACCCTGCGAGCTCTGCGGAAAGTCAGCTCCTGAAAGGTCAGGAAATCGGGGGATGTAAACTGACCGTATGATCCCAAGACTTCACACACGAATCGCGAAGTCTCATCCAAATATCCTCCTTTCCCACATAGAAGTCCTCTCTGCGTGCTTCCAACCCTGCCGCCGGGAAAGTTCATGGGACTTTTGCAGGTGCAATGACACTCGGCGAGCGAGCGAGGTCTCGTTGTTGATCGTCTATATTGTCCATGAAGTCTGGTAAAACCAACTTATTCTACTGTTCAAAGCCATCTTTCGGTCCTCCAGCTTGCATGTGCCCATTTACCAAGCGTTTTCAGTCCATCCTGCCGTCAACCAAGCTTTTCCACTCACTCCGTCCTATCCTCAACCAACCTCTTCTGCTCCGTCTTATCGTCAGCCTACTGTCAGCCCCAGACCAAACTCGACTCCAGCAAGAAGGCCCAAAAGCCACCAATTGTGAAGCCGTTGCACGGGGGTGAAATATTGCTTCATATTTCTTTTTAGGAATCATACACCTGTTCATGGCACTTGTGACCTGCGACATCCAAGGTCAAGGTTTCACGAAAGGTTGATTTGGGCGCTCACCGAAGCGTGGTCTGGCTACATAGTGCCAGGCTGCACTCATCCACTTGAAAGGTTGAACTGGGGGGCGGTGAATTGCTCTTCCAGAATTTCACGGTATACACATTGGCGAATTTTAAGGTATTCCGGGGCGCAGAGCGCATGCAACTTGTGCTCACGATTATAATGGGACATTCGCTTCCGTCACACATTCGGTGAGGCACGTGCAGCTGCGTGTTTCACTTGTGAAGATTCCGACGGTCCAAATAGTTCGACAACGAGGTGGCAATGTGGTAAGTGAAGATATAAAGCATGTCTCCGCACATAGCAGGAAACCCTCGCCCTACTGCAAGGTGTTTTGCTAGTAGGACACACTGTTTCCTTTTCCGCCACCACTGGATTTACAATTCTTACAATCACGAACGACGTGCATAAATGTCTTCTCCAGGAAATGAAGCTCGAATTGCGTGCGTACATGTGACATCCATATAACATGTCTGTAACCGACACGCCTCACCTCGTCCATACAGCGTCATGGGCCTCACGGGAAGTGGAAAATCCACTGTGAGCATACCATACCCTACCAGCTTCCCCACTTATGGAACGCTCATCTCCATCTCATCGTGGTCGACGTGATAGTTCATCAACTGTGCGAGCAAGTCGGATCTTGTGGTAGGGATGGGACTCGAGAGCTGCACGATTGACGTGCAATCGTCAAAGCCGTTTTACCTGGATGAGTGTATGGTAACGTTGATCGACACGCCGGGCTTTGACGACACCAATCGCAAGGAGAGGGAGATCATAGCACACATATCTGCGTACCTTGCCAACACGTGAGTCGCATTGCGTACATACGCGGGAGGGGATTGAACTACAATCGGTATGACGCACGTCCTAACTCGCAGGTACGAACAGGGCGTTAAGCTCACTGGCGTCATCTATATGCATCGCATTTCCAACCCCCGCATGACAGGTACATCGATGCGCAACTTCAGGTGCTTCCGCGAACTCTGCGGGAAGGATGCATTCAAGAACATCGTCATTGTCACCAATATGTGGAGAGACGACGAGCCAGAAATCTGCAATAAAAGAGAGAGCGAGCTAGCAACTGATAACAAGTTCTACAAAGCTGTCCTTGAAGGGGGCAGGTAAAATGGTTCGTCATGACGGCACGACAGCCTCAGCGAAAGCCATCGTTCGCCAGTTAATCAATAAGGGCAACGTAACTCTCGCAGGCCAGCAGGAAATCATCGACGAACATAAGGAGTTCTCGGGGACAGCCGTGGGTAAAGAGCTCACGCGAGCTCTGAAGGAGCAAGCAGAGCAATATGGTACTGAGCTTCGAGAAATTTACGCAAGTTTGGAGGCTTTGACCCGTGACAATGACGAGGAAAGGCGACGGGTAGCTCAAGATGATCTGGAGAGCAAACGTGAGGAAATTGAAAACATTAAAAGTCGTATCGAAAACATGGAACAAACCTTCAAGACCGAGAAGGCCCGACTTCTGGCCATCATTGCAGGTATGGAAGCAGAAAAGTTGGTGCATTTGGAACGCATACGAGAATTAGAGGAGCAACAGAAGGCACATACCGAACAAGAGGAACGAGAAGGACTTCTGTTCCGGAGAAACCTTTTCAGCGCCATACAGAACAACAGGCGGTTGGCAGACGCTGCTGTTTATTATGCAGCGGGACGCTATTGCACGGGAGAAAGTATTTCTGTTTTGGGATCACCTCCAGCGTGAGCGAACAAGTAGACGAGGGCAGACACTTTTCCAGATTCGAAAATGGGCGGCGGTGATGGCCATCCGGGCAAACGAAGCACTGGCATGCAACATGTTGGCCGCACAAAAAACGCAAATAGCAGAAAGGATTCGCCGAATGACGGAGGAGATTGAACAGCTGGTGAAACCAAAAGAAAAAATTGAGGAGGAAGAATTTCGTCGGAAGGAAACACTCAAGAGAGGTTGGGAACCAGGCTCGCAAGTCGGAAACTGCTCGAGGGCAGCCTACGTATACTGCACGGGCATTTGGATCCTCAATACCCCTACGGCTAATAATGACTGCTGTCCTTATTATCTGGTTGTAGTCAGCTTTGGTCGTCTTTGCAGCACGGCGTTGAGACAGTGGAAAATGGTCTGCGCTTCGTAGCGGTCTATCGAGTCGTAGTGAATCTCCACAAGACTTCAATCTGTCCACTTACATAAGAGGACCGCAAAGGTGAGGGAGAGGGCAGCTGCAGACTCTGGTGCGCTCATTCCCAAGATCTCAGGACACCGCGACACATGTACTCGATCGCGATGTTTTGATTCTGTCAGAAAGTCATAAGTATTGATAGTCGAAGTCACATATCGGTGCCGACAAAAAAAATAGTAAGCATGTACTAGTAGTAACATCATCGATAGCATAAGTCAGGCTCCGCGAGTAATGGGAGCCTTGGGTGTTTGTGACACCCCGAGAAATGTCTTGTAGATCATACTGACTGGCAAAATAACATCGACGTGTCTGAACCGGACCGAAAATTCATCCATATGTCGAGGGTGTACGTCGAGTGCGGGCCCATAGGAGAGTGGGCGTTTACTGCTAACTAGTGAGCCTGCGATCTTGGACGCAGTCAACAGGGCCTTCGTAGCGATCACGTGAACATTATGTAATCTAAGACACGTTCATGCTTAGATTACCTCCCCCTGTCTTGTGTCTCTCTCTCCTTCGACCTTCATCATCTCTCATCCAAGCATTCATCGTTCTCATGCATATACTCTTCAGTTCTTTGCTCTTCACCATGTCTGGCCCCCCTACTGGTGTTACCTTTACCCCCACAGTTCCTGTTGGTCTTGGCATACAGTCTGCCCCCAGACCCTTCAGTCACATGTAATCCAGAAAGTGGGTCATCTGACATGCACATTTGGTCCTGAAAGTGGGACTAACCGACATTGGCCTATAGACCCTGATGGTGGATAGGCCAACATGTTGGAGGGAGGTCGGCCGACCTCACTGGGGGATGGACTCACACCCTGGAAGTGGTGTCGGCCGACCTCACTGGGCAATGGACCCACACCCTGGAAGTGGTGTTGGCCAACCTCACTGGGGGATGGACCCACACCCTGGAAGTGGTGTCAGCCGATTTCACTGGGGGATGGACACAGACCTCACCACCTGGAAGTAGGGTTGGCCAAACCCTGAAAATTCCCTTGGCATAATCAATTGCTTGTCAATTTAGATGTTACCAGAAGTATTGACTCTGATGACACTTCCAGATGGACATACCCCCTGAGACCAGTGTTGGCCAACCTCACTGGGGGGTGGCCTTACCCCCTGAATCCATGGCCATTCTTCACCTCCAGGTGATGTCAGTGATCTCACAGGGTTTGAAACTTGCAATGAGCATGGGTAGCCATATATAGGGATCCTTTTGATTCACACCATCTACAGTTTATTTATAGACCAAGACCCAGAGCTCTCTTGGTTGGTTGACAAGCTCTAGTTGATTTCTTGCTTGCCTCTTCACCCTCCTTTGCCATCTTCTGATCAACATCCCCACTGCCTCCCCTTTTTCTTTTCCTCACATCCTTTCTTGTATTCTGGGATTCCTTCATGCCACCCCCCTGGGTGGGACAGGAATCCCCTGCACTGACCCCAGTTGTTTCCTGTGCACCAATCCCTCTGCTTGAGCCACCAGAATTCTGCTGCAGTCTTGCAACTACCAGCCCCACTGCACCCATAACATCTTCCCCCTTGTGGATATCAAGACCTGAGCCTAGCAAAAAGCCCAGATTAGCAGCTTCAGGGTCATCTGATTCTATGTCCTGTGCTCTTTTGCACTCCCTCCACAACAAACCAAATCCCAGTACAATGGTAAGACCTTTCTGGGTGGATGCAAACTTTTCACTTTGCAATTGATACAGTGCCTTCCAGAAGGAATCCTCATTGCCATGCATCTCCTGGGGCAAATACTGGGCACTCCAGGCCCAAGATGCCCAGACAGGCAGGTTGACTGGTCCAGCATCAGGTTCCTGTACAAAATGTTTGTTAACCTGGTATTTGAAGAAAGTTTATCACTTACTGTCTCTGGCAAGCCATCTACAAGCTCAACAAGTTCCTGGTACCTGGGCATGATGCAAAGGGACTTTAAATATTTCACCCTGTCCCCATTGGCATGACAAGCAGGGCTGGATTCATGAGGGGTATCTTCAGATGGGGCCCTCCCAGAGTCAAGGATATCCTGGGCCCCTGATGAAGTTGCTATAGGGGTCATACCAGCCCCACCAATTTCTTCCCCTAAATCTGAGGGCTTGGCCTCCACCCCAGCTTCACTGTCCTCCCCAGGGCTCATCCACTCTCTCTTTTTGGATGGGGTTTTCCTGTTCCAGGGCCTTCCCAATGGCTCATCCTCCTTTTTGCACTTGATGAATGAAACAATCACCTTATCCTCCTCCTCTTGGGAATTCCAATGATTCCAAAGCATCCACATGTCAGCCTTGGTCCATTTTGAAGGATCTTTCATCACAAATCCTTCTGGGATGGAATCGGAACTCAGATACTCCAAATGGGACTTGATAAGCAGGCCCCAGGGAACCTTGGCCTTGGGCTTCCCTGTAAACTTTGCTATGTTTCCAACTTCCATCAACAACTGTAGATGCACTTGACAATCAAGAACATACCATAGGCAGCCTGGAAGACCATTCTTGCCAAACTCTGCTGGACCTTGAGTTTCTGACCAGTCCAAGCTGGTACCTCTGGGTTTCCTTCATCATCCAAGGCTATCTCCACCTTTGGATTCTCATCATTCAAATCTTCCTCAGCTGAGTATGGAATCAACCTAGGTACACATATTACATTGATCACCAATGTTTATCACTTACCAGCTTCAGTCAAAAGATAATTGGTTAACATTTGCTCTCCCTTTAGAACCCAATCCTTGGTGGGCTCTGAAGACTCTGAGAAGGCCTTCTTCCCATCAGGGGGTTGTGTTTCAAAGCTAGGTTTCTTCATTAGCATTGGATAGACAAGGTAAAGGGGAACCTACACTGCCATCTTGATCTGAGAATCAGTAGTCTCATGAGCCAGAAACATCACTATATTTGACCCCATGGTCCTCCTGACTGTTTCAATAAAGTCTCTGGCCATGTTGGGAAAATTTTTTCTCCTGTACCTGAATTATTGCATGATTAGTATAAGACATTTGAAGTAGACCAGCACTGACAATTCATGAGTTTCTTTTGGAGCTCCCAACTTATTCCACTTGGAAGCAGCCCTCCCTGCTTCAGCCTTCTTGTCATCTGCAAGAGACTCCCACCACTGTTGGATGATTTTGGTCCTCTGACCTATGGTCTTGGGGTCCTTGGTGTCCCTCCTCTCCCTATCATAGGCATCCATGTCCTCTTTGAAGAGCTGCTGGGAGGCAGTAAAATCAGTGAAGGGTTTTCTGTAATTTCCAGCCTTGGTAGGTCTGGTCCTCTCCTCTCTGCCATCCTCATCCTCACCAGTCCCAGGCTGCTCCTTCCTCTTGTCTGTTGCAGCCAGGATGCTCTCAATGATGTGTTCCTCATCATCCTGGTCTTCAGGGTCTAGTTCTGGCAAAAACACCCTTCTGATGGCCTAAATACACTTGAGATATGTGAAACTTGATGAAAAAGATACCCTACCACTCTCAAGTTCTGGGGCAATTCCACAGATCCTGAAGATGCTTGCTGAAGGATCTGGGATTTCACATCAGCCAGGATCTGGGCCCTGAGGTCAGGATTCCCTCGGGCATCTGTGTACTGCTCCACATAGGAGGACAGCAGATCAGAGTAGACTTCAGACCAATCAGCCATGAGAGAATAAAATCAGGGGGATAATTAGCAGCACAGATGATGGAGGTTGGAAGCAAGGTGAAAATTTTTCAGCCTTTCCCAATTTAGGCAGGAGGTTGAAGTTTTTGGCCATCACTCTCTTAGGAAAGGTACCATTATGGTATGATTGTTTTGATGTATTTGCTATTCACTTTGATTCAGATACCAAGTGCAAAGCAAGGGTAATCGGAAAACTATACACATATACCCATGTTCTAAATACAATCCATTTGTTTACCTTGGAACATCAATTGGGCCTTTTTGGAAAAGTCAGTCCACAACACTATCTGCTTATGAGCATAAGCCTTTTTCCCTGGTTCCAACAATTGTAGAGCCCTTTTCTCCCATATGTCCTTCTGGAACTCAAACCATAAGATGGCCCAAACCATCTCATGCCTCACCAATGACAATTCTTCTTTCCACCTGTCCCTTCTTGCCCTTGCTTTGAGCCAGTTGATCCTGTAAACTGCCCCACAATTTATTGGTGAGATTTTTTTGAGTAGTATTAACACTTACACTCCTCCATTAAACCCCCCTTCTCAGCATTCAGTTGACCCTGTTCACCATCCATCATCCAAAACCATGCCATTTTGCTGGTTCCCTGCCCAAACCAGTTCTCCTCTGTAACATCCTTACTCACTGCCAGGTCCTGGGGCTGAATAGCCTGATATTTTTGTCCAATCTCTTGATTGGGTTCCAACTGGAGAATGGCCTGCCTTGCCCTCTGATAACTTCTGACCTGCTTGTTTATCTGAGCCACCACTTTTTGGATGTCCTGCTTGGTTCTTGTACCTTCCCTAGTTGATTGTGCACTGCGGAAGTTCTGTCTGTATAACATTGCCTTGTGTCCAAGGTTGGTTCGGAGCTGGTCTAGACAATCATTAGCTTGCCCAATCCTGAGTTCCATTTCTTCTTTGAGGAGGTCATGAAGGCCAAGCTCCATCAGTTTGGTTGCTCCAATGGATGAGGGCATCCATATACTCATGAGCTCAGCAGGTAGCTCCTCTCCTTCTTCTGTAGCCTCCCAATCCTCATCATCTTCCCAGTACTCTCCATTGTCATCAATTTCTTCACCTTGCCCAAGGAATGCTGGATCATCCTGGGGTATGAAGACATCGTCCACCTCCAAACCTTTGAGAAATGCCTGGCTGGTGCCATGGAATTTGTCAATCCTGGCAGAAAGTCTTTTTCTTTTCTCTGAGACTTTGATTTCTTGTCTGGTAGACATGTGGCTCTGTCTAAGCTCAGATCTTAGCTGGTCCCTGCAGGTCTGGTTAGCAACCTATTGCTTCTGGAAACCACAGACCATACTGTGCATCCTCTATGCTAATTCCTTCCACAAGCCAAGCCACAGAACCATGGCTCCCTGGGGACACAGGTGGATTTTTCATGAGCTTTAACTGCACTTCACCCATGGTAGGGGCTACAGGCCATCAGACATGCCCAGGGTTTCTTAGGAACATACTGACCTTTTTCCCCTTTCAACAAATAAATGTCTAGGGAATCACCTTGATTTGCTTCTGCCTCAAGAACATCTGACTCCCATTGGGCAAGTTGGCCAGGGTCTAGAACAGCTGTCAACTGCTCATATGCCTGATTCATTTCTTCTAGGCACTTGTGTGAGGTCTTGTATTTTTTCAACAGTGCAGGAACTGAGATGTACAGGGTAAATTAACTTCTCTTTGAAGAAAAGGTCTCTCACCCATGTTGACAATTTTTTTCCAGTTAGAATCTCTCATATGGTCATCATACACTTCTTGTCTGTGGGCCTGAGTCATAGACCTTGCAGTGGGAGAGATCTTATTGAATGGAGCCCACAATGTCTCCAAAATTTCACCATCCAGATGACCAGCACCCTTGATAAAGTTGAGGCTATATCTTGGAAAGCAAGAGAGTTTGTGGGCAGCAAGATGAAACTTCCCCACAGCAGGAATGATTTCCAGGGAGGGAGGGAGATGGAGAGAGCAGCTGGATTTTACCCGACTCTGGAAGTTAATACTCCACTGGCACCCAACATCATAAATGACAAGGGCCTTTGTGATGCTTTCTGAATGATAATCAAGAGCACTGCAGATGGAGTAATCTGTGTTCATGTACCTAGCACAAAATGAGTTCCAAAGGCTTCCAGTACATCCATCAGGTCCACTCACTTTTCCCCTTTCTGAAAGTCCACCACAGAATGGGGAACAAAGCAACCATGCCGAGCACAGGCTGTGGCACCAATCCCAGTGGACCAGGAGATTGGACTTGTTAATATTAGCAGCATTGATTGCCCTGTGATTGCTGCAGGTGGATCTCTACCAGTACAGTGGGTCATTTAAACTCCATGACCTTGGGACAACTCACCTCCTTGTTATCCAAAGACTGCTCAAGATGGGCCTGGTAGGGCTTTTCAGCAACCATGTAACCAGTTCCATCTGCTAATGACACATCCAACTCAGGCTTGTTCATTTTCATATGCTGAGCAGTGAAGTTGCCATCCATGACATATTGCCTCATTATGGTATCACTAAGGGGGGAGGGGAGTTAGAAATCAAAACCCTACAGATTATCACTCCATACCTGTCATATTGGGTTTTCCAATCTGGAGGTAAATTAATACCTGGTTGTGGGCAGGCAGGACAAAAGAGTGCAAGTTCTCCTTGTCTAGGATCTTGTTCTTTATCATGACCAAAGCCAAACCATTTCCTATGTTTCAAATCCCTCCACAGTCTGGAAACCCTCATCAGCTCTCGGTACCTGTCCTAATTGGAAATGAATGCATTAATAGAACCCCCTAAGAGCAAATAGTGCATGGCACTCAACTGGTATACAGTCAGGAAATGCATTGTTGGTGAACCTCTTCAGCTTCTGATAGAAACTCATAGCTGAAGTCTTGCATTCCAGGGCATCAATGAGAAAGTGATTAAGAACATCAAAGGTGAAAGCAGTCTTGGGCTTTGTTATACTGGCTGGAAAGAGTCTTTCCCTGAGTAAATCAAGGTGCCAGTCGATTGGATCTGACCCAGGGCAATTGCACCAAGAAATCTCATGAGTGAAAATTCCTTCTGTGTGCACTATGGTCATTTTTGATCTGAAGGATCTCCTGCTACCAGAGGTTAACATGGAGGCTACAGGATATGACTGCCATTGACCTGTAATTGGGAGGCCCTTCCCCAGAAGTATAGCCCAACTCCTCTGAGTCTGGATCCTGATTCTGTCTGTTTTGAGGGCAAGGATGACCCCCATGGCCAATGTGCCAAAGGAACCCAAGTGCCATCAAAGAGGTATCCTGGTAATGAGTAGCATTCCATCTTTGTACCTTGTGGAATGGAAGATTTTGATGCACTTTCACAGCACAAGGACCACACCAGGCATGCACACCAATGCAGGACATGCATCTGATACTTCCTTCTGCCTGACAGCACTGCTCACATATCCCCCCCTTAGCCAGCTGCTCTCCCTCAAGAATGACTTTGAGATATTCTGCTCTCCAAGGCAGCCATTCTCTGATGAAATCATTTTGACTCTAGGGGATAATTTAGCCAATGCAGTATCAGGCAAAACTTCCCACCTTGGTAACCCTCCTAGTATTTGGGGTATCTTCCTCATCATTCCAGTCCAAGGTAGGCATGTCAAAGGAGTCTGGGACAACATTTTGGGAGCCTATTGTCCTGGGGGTCCTTGGAGTTGAAGGTTGACTCTGAGATGGGAGGTAGAGGTGTCTAGCATCCACCTCCTTGTAGGTGTCCTTTCCTCTCTGGGTTTTAGTGACTTCAAATTTATACAAACCTCCTGCAGAGCTTTTGCCAAGGACTTTGGTTCTACGATGATGCATGATTGAGCACAGGAAGAGTCAAAAGCAAGGTTTTCAGCTGTATTGAAAATTTTTCATCCCCAAAACAACACCACACAAGTCCAGAACAAGGTTATCAAATGTATTTAAAATATTTGTACCCAAAAATTGCCACTAAAATGTGTTTTAAGTGTATCTGACAGCCAACCCAAGAATGTCCTTTTGGGTAGTCCATGCTGGTCTTGTGACCTTGAGTCGGTCATGTACTTTGTCCTTCATATAATGCACCAATGCAATTCTTTCTCCCTTCTCCCACTTTGGCACAGAATGTTGAAGGATTTTTCCTGATAGGAAAATCATGGTGCCTGGGGAATAAGCCAGTTCGGCCCCCAGATCTGGAATAAGGAATTTAGCATTGTGAGAACCCAGGCTCACTAATGAATCCAGAAGGGTTGGGGTGGATGTGACATCTCGGTGAGAGGGAGTTTCCTGATTGACAATAATATCAATGTTGGTATAGACCGATGGCCAATCCAGGGATATCTCATTCTCCACCCTGCCAGCCTTGGCCAACATTGCTTGATCACCAGCCCTGGCCATATCTGGCAATGAGACCTTTGCTATATTGCTCCAGAAGTGTTCCACATAAGAAATCTTGAGCAGCCATTCCCTATTGGCTTTCTGTTTGAGGGATGTGCTTTGATAGAGTGTATCAACCAACCTCTTTAAATTTGTCAGCCCCTACCATGGAAATCACAGCACCTGGACAAACCTCATGAGCCTGTTGGAATGTGGCAGGAGACATGGAAATCCTGCCATGTCCATACATGACTTGGTCAACAGGCTGATGCTTATGGCCATATTGTTTGTTAAGCTTGCTTTTGTCTTTTGGCTTGTTCTTGGGCTCAGTCTGAAGATTGTCTTTTATGGAAAGGAGAAGGGAATTGAGAAGTTCCTATGATATAAAAGCTGTAGTGAAGGGTTGTCAGAGAATGAAAACACTCACTATCCGTGCATCTGGGACAATACCAGGCAGATACCATACTATCACCCTGCCATGCACATCCAGAACTGTGGCAGGAGCATTGATATACCCAATTTTTGGGTTTTCAAAATGGATGGTCCTGTCCTTGGCATGCACCAATGGTTCAGAAAACCTGTCTGCATCCCAATGCAACACATCTATTAAGGGTCAGACTTGGATCACTTGCAATTGTTGTGGAAATCACCTACAGGGATTGAGGATGGCATGTGTAATGACTGCTGGATGCCAGCCTAACTTCCAAAGATGTAATAGCATCTGAAGTTAGACCAGATTCCCCTTGCAATGTTGCCCTGACTTGGGTTAACTCAGCCAAGGATCAAAGTCTATTATCCAACTAAATACATAGCAAGTGTAGCATCACTGCTTATGGCTTACCTTGGCTTCCTGAGCTGGTGATTTGAGAAAATAGAGCTGGAAGAGATCATAGGGACTGTTCCAAAGGCAGCCTTCAGCATTCCAACCACCATTGTATGCAGGGAATCATCCATGATGATGTGGGGGGTGTTGGAAAAGTCAAAGGAAAATTTTTCAACCGTGAGAAAAATAGTTAAAAATCACTCAGTACATAAGTTGGAAGTTATTCTCCACAAGGGACCTTGCTTGACTTGGGGGAAGATCCAGAATCCAGAAACCCAACTTAGTCTACTAGATACACCATGTTTCTTGAAACATCTAGTCATGTAAGCAGGGGCCTGGAATGGTGGAATCAAACTCAGCAGCAGTTGAACTCCAAGTCAATCCAGTCCAGCAATCTCTTGAGCATCATGGGAAACCATGGAACACCAATACTAATCTAGCAATCTAGCAACATCCAACAGCTAGGAACACATCCAGTCAGCATTTGAAGGGAAGATGTTGGGTTGCTAGTAATGCCATTGGCAAGCTCTTGAGCATCAAAGGGAAACCTTGCTTAAGAAGATCAGCCATGGAACACCAGTGCTAATCTAGCACCATCCACCAGCCAGGCAGACTGACATGAAACAATACACCAAGTCATTTGCTAAGGTTAGGGTTAGAAGGAGACTTGCATGAAGAAATACACCAAGTCTTATGCTAGGGTTAGGGTTAGCACATGCTTCATTCAAAAAAAGAAGCATAGATTCCCACACAGCATTCAAATCCAATCAAAGCAGTGACATGTACAAGGTCATACATAAATTCAACTACAGTTACAATTTCAACTACAAAGGTATAATGGTTTCATAAGAAACCAAGGCTTGCCTGCATTCCAGAGGGGGCCCTCCTCCAGAAGTACAGTTGGGCCAATAAAAACCGTCCTCAATTCAACCAAGTTCCCAAAAAAGCGCACAAAAGCTGATAACAAAGATACTAAAAACACATTAGCATCAACACAACTTTGCAAAGTTCACATACCTGGGGTGCACTATTTATTCACCAGGAGTCAAAGACAAACAGCTCTAGAAAGTTTATGTCAGTACAACATAGATTATACAGAAGTTGAATACTCACTACACCAAAGCCTGACCAACTAGCTACTACCAATATATACCAACACATACCACACAAAAAAACGTCATAGGCTGACCCACACAGGTGGGTACAGACCAAATAAAACATCATAAGCTGACCTACAATGTAGGTACAGACTAGCCCCCAGATCCCATATGAGCTGGCCTACAATGTAGGCACAGACTATTCCCCCAGACCCAACATATTACCCAACAACCAAAAATTGCACTGGCCAAGCACAATCTAAGGTCAAGGGCAGCCCCTCCCTACATCCTGTAGCTGCAGACTACAGTCAATAGTGAGGCACCAAGGATGCTGCAAAGTAATGGTAATCAAGTAATGTGAAAATTCTGGGATCAGAGGTGCCACTTACCTTATGACAGCTGAGATGATGGGCTGAGATAAAAACAAAGATGATGTAGCACACAAAATGGGAGAGAGAGAGGGGGAAAGGGAGATGGAGATGGAGGGAGAGGGAGGACGATGGAGGGGAAGTGTCCCATCGCAGGGAAACACAGTAAGGGAAAAAACATACCACTGACTGGGGGGGATTTATATACTTGAGTCTTATGTACTGTTGTTTGGCCACAGTCCAACTAGCGAGGTCACCATCAATGTCACATTCTCGGCCTCAGCATGTGTTCAGTTGCCATGAGTGCCAGCAACTTCCTCTGAGTCAGTACTGCGTGTTGTACTATACATCACGAATAGCAATGTCACGTGACTCCACTGTCACCGGATTTGGCTTCTATATACTAAATACTAAATGTTCGCTTGACATTCTCATAATTGCATTGTCAAGCCGAGCAAGCACTCCCTCATGCTGTTGGCTGAGTGGTAGTGGTGGCTTACCCTTGGGATTTCACAGAAAATGTATTGTAGTAGCACTACTGGATCATTTAATACATGTAGTCACTTATTGAAACCAGAAATCGGCCTAGCGGCAACTGACCACTCCATATATAGTCCTACATAATGTTCCAGAGATGCATCCAAAGTATGGGTAGACACGTTGTGAGTCAAAGTGAGGTTCAGTGGTGAAAACCAACCAAAACCAACACAAAAGACAATGAAAGCAAGTGGTGGTGTGCCTATGCGGTACCTAGATGGTAGAACCTGTTCTTTGGGAGGGTTTTTGTGAGCTACAACACTCAAAGATGAGTGCTGAGGGTTGGGGGTGCTCCTGACGAAGAGGGAGCAAGAATGTGATAGAAAGCAATAGGGTAGACTGCTGTCAGCCTACAGAAGGATGGATGGTGACTTAATTCAATGTCCTAAGCTGTACTGAGCTCAGGGAGAGCTTGGAGCGAAGTATATGGATGATAGATGATGATAAGTGAAGTAGATGATAGCTAGACCCTTAATAAAGTCTCAACTATTGAAGCTGATGAATGATGTTCTGAGAGATGATAAATTGCAAGCAAGAGGGGCTCTCTGATGTCTTCTTTTTTTTTTTGCTACCTAAGTACAGTGACTTATATACAGTACAGGGGCATTGCCTATGGAAAACAAGGTGAAAACACTTGGTAAGTGATTGGTAACTGATGAGTAAGGAATGTAAGCGATGGGTAATTGTCTTGGAAAGCATTGGTAAGCATTGGTAAGGATAAGTAAGCCAAAAAGCAAAGAATCAGTAAGCAAAGTCAAAAGATTGGTAAGTATTGGCAATAGGTGAGTCAAAGACAGTCAGAATGTCACAGTATGAGTCAAGCAATGTCAGGAACTGGGAAAGTGCACTGGAATCACATCAGGGGGAGGCTGTGCATGTCACATCTCAAAGAGATCACTTCCAGGCCAAAGTGGGATGACAGAGAGGCAGCGCTGATCTGATGCCGATATAGTACATCCAAAAGCAGACAGGGTGAGTCAGATGTCAACAGGGGTCAAGCTTTGGGGGTCTGTGGGGTGACAGGAGCATAGGGGATTGCAACTTTCCCCCCCAAACCATCCTCTCAGTGAAGCAAATAAAAACTTCATGAATGAGGCTCTGTTGGAAGAGAGGATGAAGGGGGAGCATCTTCTGCTGTATCTTGCAACAAGGAGGCAAGATGTGCATCATACTCATCATGGATGTGATCAGGGAGAGTGGAGAACAGTAGATTATACTGTAGCTGTCGCAATTTTGGAAGAATGACAGATGAGACTGGTATGAAGACGTTGCAGGGGGCAGGGAGGAAGGATCCATATGCTTCTTGGACTGGAGAGACTGAAACGACCACATAAGACCTTTCCAAGTGAATGACAGACCTGAGGCGACCAAAGAACATCCTCCTGGAGGTCATACTGACAAAAAGAACACACTGTCCAAGCTGGATGGGCTGAGAGGGGGCAGATGAGGGTGGGATGTACCAGGATGCTTCAGGACAGAAGCTGGTAGGAACTCCTGGTAGATATATGTAGCCATGGTCCCTAGCAAAGGGGACAAGTGAAATGACTGATGTGGAGGCAGCCATATCAGAAGAATTAGTGAAATGAGCATCTTTTGGAGGGAGTGCTGTAGAAACGTGTGGAGTGCACAAATCCTTTCCAATCTTGGAAGGTAGGATCGTGTGGCTGAGCACTACAAGCGAGTGTGGGAATGGTTTCGGTGTCTGCAGAATTGGTGGAGATACACTGAAAACTGGAATGCCATACACGGGCGCTTAAGAATTTTATTGGCACTTAACTTGCCTCCTCCTTTTTCTTTGGCATTGACAACTTGTTCTTGTGCGAGGGATGACTGCCGACATTGCTGGCTGTCCTTCTTTGCATGAGGGCTATGGTCTTCACCTCCATTCATCAGCTACATCCATGTCCACCTCACCAAACACCTTTGGTGTGTGACAACATGTGATAATCATGACAGCCATGACATTGTTCATGTCACAATTAAGGTTGTGTCCAAGATTATCATAGGTCTCACTACATGACCTGTCCAAAATCAAGATCTGTGCATCCAAGTATCTGGATTGACACGGTCTTTTGCTCCTCTCCTCTTGCCACACAGTGTCTCCCTCACTGACTGTCATTGCATTATCCCACTCTCTGGCCCCTGCTGTGTCTCAGCGAAATTTTTGGTACATCATCAGTCCTCTGGATCTCTTCGCACCTCTCCCTCTCTAAACACAAAATAGGTACATCATGCTGCCATCTCCCTTCAAAAAAAAAACAAAAAAGGTATGTTGTCGAACCTCTCATGGCTTCAACACTCACATCACACACCAGGACTGCTGCCATTCTTCTCAGTCTATTGCACATTGTTCAGTGTCCCATACTACTCACAAAGCCCATTCATTCAAAAAGAAGGTAAGTAGCTCGCAGTGTCCCTCTACAACTCACAAAACACCCCCCCCCTCTCATCAGGTCTCATCCAAAAAACAGGTATGTCATCCCAGTGCGCAGCATCTCTCTACCACTCACAGAACACCCTCTCGCCTTGTCTCATCCACAAAACAGGTATGTCGTCCTACTTCCCGGTGTCCCTCTACCACTCACAAAACACCCCCTTGCCATGCTTATCCAAAAAAAAGGTATGTCATCCCAACTTCGCAGCGTCCCTCTACAACTCACAGAACACCCCCTCACCATGCCTTATCAAAAAAACAAAAGGTAAGTCGTCCCAGGTTGCGGCGTCCCTCTACCACTCACAGAACACCCCCTCACCATGCTCATCCAAAAAAAAGGTATGTCATCCCAGCTTCGTGGTGTCCCTCTACAACTCACAGAACACCCCCTCGCCATGCCTTATCCAAAAAAAAGGTAAGTCATCCCAGGTCATGGCATCCCTCTACCACTCACAGAACACCTCCTTGCCATGCCTCATCCAAAAAAAGGTATGTCATCCCAGCTCACGGCATCCCTCTACCACTCACAAAACACCCACAGAACACCCCCTCGCCGTGCCTTATCAAAAAACAAAAGGTAAGTCGTCCCAGGTCGCAGTGTCCCTCTACCACTCACAGAACACCCCCTCACCATGCTCATCCAAAAAAAAAGGTATGTTGTCCCAGCTTCGCAGCATCCCTCTACAACTCACAGAACACCCCCTCACTGTGCCTCATCCAAAAAAAAGGTACATCGTCCCAGCTTGCACAGCGTCCCTCTACAACTCACAAAACACCCACAGACCACCCCCTCACCGTGCTCATCCAAAAAAAAAGGTGTGTTGTCCCAGCTTCACACCATCCCTCTACAACTCACAGAACACCCCCTTGCTGTGCTCATCCAAAAAAAAAGGTATGTCGTCCCAGCTTTGCAGTGTCCCTCTACCACTCACAGAACACCCCCTCACCGTGCTCATCCAAAAAAAAAAGGTATGTTGTCCCAGCTTTGCAGCATCCCTCTACAACTCACAGAACACCCCTTTGCTGTGCCTCATCCATAAAAAAGGTATGTCATCCCAGCTCGCACAGCATCCCTCTACAACTCACAAAACACCCACAGAACACCCCCTCGCTGTGCTCATCCAAAAAAAAGGTGTGTTGTCCCAGCTTTGCGGCGTCCCTCTACAACTCACAGAACACCCCCTTGCTGTGCCTTATCAAAAAAAAAAAGGTATGTCATCCCAGGTTGTGGCATCCCTCTACCACTCACAGAACACCCCCTTGCTGTGTCTCATCCTACAAAAGGTATGTTGTCCCAGTTCCTGGTGTCCCTGTACCACTCACAAAACACACTAGTAGACTATCAATTCATATCTCCCTCCTGCCACACTGCATCTCCCTTGCTGTGTCTCATCCAATAAGGTATGTTGTTGGACTTCTACTTCATGGTGTCCAGATGATACTTACATATCACCCTCTTTGGTCTGCTTATCCAGTGCCCAGTGTTGTGTAGTTGCATACATTGGCTTCTCTTTTCCATAAATATGTAGATATCTATCCCTGCTGCATGATATATGTACTAAACTAAATGCATTTATTGTTATCTTACTGCTTGTCCCCTACACCTTCTGTGTCTTGTAAAGATAATAAGGTATGCTACTGTTCCCTTCTGTGTCATATGTTGCTGCCACTCACTAATGTTGGCATAATAGACTCAGATGGTGAAGACCAAGCAGACAGCTAAGAAGACCACTGGGGGTAGAACTCCCAGGGTATCTCTTGCTGGTCTGAAAGCTAGGGAAAAACATGCTGCCAAGTCAAGCAAGGCCCATGCTAGGAAGGCCCCTGTTGCCAAGAAGAGAAGGATGAGGAACTTGGCAAGTCTCTTTTTATATTCCATCCATCTTTCTAACATTCTATGCAGTTCTGTGTGATGTGCAGGGATGGAGGGACATTGTGGCCTTGTGATCAGGCAGGTTGCAGAAGGGTAGTGTGTAACAAATGTGTTGTAGTACCTGAGGATTGCCTTGCAGAGGTCACCCAGCTTCCTGTGACCTTCAGGTGTGTTAACCTCCCTTTTATGAATTAATTCCATTGACTCAAACTCTGGATGAACTTCAGGTGTGTTTCCTGTCATTGGAAAATGACAAGATTTGAAAGTCCTCAGCCCTATTTTGTAAGTGCATATTGCCACTCCAATCACTTCTAACTCCAAGTACAGGGCTTCTACCTGTCAGGCAAGCCAGTCCTGAAACACCCTCTTGTGGTCATTGGGGGGTTTGAGCATGCCACCACCTCTGAAGTGGCTGGTAACTCTACTGCCATTATCCACCTCCACCTTGAGTCTCTAGAGCTTGGCCATGCCTCTGTGCATATCCTTCACACCATGTTGCAGGGATATTTCAGACAAGACACCTACCACTTCTCACAACTGCCCTTCAACTTTGCCACTGAGGAGTCCAGAGCTGCCTATGACACTGCAGCATCAAAGCTAGCTTCAAGTCTGACTACCTTTGCTAAGGTAGTCATTTTCCTTAGTACCCATACTGATGAAGACAGGGGGGATCTGTTCTCTGGAATGGAGAATAAGGTTCCAATAGCCACAGAGGTCTTTGAGGTAAGTCACCATTGTTTGACTGTCACTCCCATCTGACCAGTTGCAGTTTCTGCAAGGCCTTCTGTTACCCCTCTCCAACATTGTCAAGGGTGGGGACCTCATCTTCTTTGTATGTGGTTCTACTGTAAGGAAGGAGCAGAGCTTCCAAGGACTGAAGGCAGCTGTGCAACAGTAGGTTTTCTTTCAATGTTGGTGGTTATGGCTGACACCATATCAGTTTCAAGCCAAGGTCCATGTTGCTTTTTGATGCTGAGAGACTTCAACTAGTCACCACCATTCCCTTCCTCATGAGTGTCCTTGACTCCACCCTTGTTCAAGGCTTCCATGTCCAAAGTGCAGTCAGGTATGCCCTGAATGACTGTGGTATGTTGGGTAGGCACTCCAACATCATCCTGATGTTGTGGCAGGAGAAGGTAGTGGTGGAGAAATTTGTCTGGACTGACAAGTTCATCAGGCCTTGGGGACAACAATTGCCTGCCCAGTGCCCTCAGTGTTATAGCATTCAGAAGTTGGAAGCTGGTTGTTCAGGGCAGACTTATTCCTATGAGTGCAAGAATCCTGGCTGTGGGAAGGACACACAAGGCACATCTCAGCCTCCCCAAACCTATACTATCTGCATGTCCAAAGGGGCTACCAAACTGACACAGGGAAAGGGGCAAACATCATCCTGGCTGTGGGAATCTTTGTAAAATACCCTACCTTGATACATATGATATGCATGTACTACAATCAAAAATAGCTGCTTTGTGTTTTCAAATTTCATATGACATTGAATGTTCAGAAAAAAAAGTAATTTCCTGCAGGACAATTCCTCCTTAAGTACTGATACACAACTGAGTAAATTTGCCCAATGTTAATTCCAATACAATGGCCAGATTGGTAGAGTTAACTTCAATACCACAGGATGAGGATAGGATATAGGATTTTTCCACAACCATGTGGGTTCAGCCAGCTAACTACCAAGGAAGTAGTGTACTGAGTAATAAGATTGGCCAGCCCCACTAACCCACTAGCAAGATATTGGTCTTTCTTGCAAAGTGTCTGCCCAACCACAACTCCAGGTCATGGTTCATTCCCCCCAGCCACATCAGCTGACCCCACTTCTAGGGCACTAATTCATCCCATAGCTGTGTTGGCCAACCCCACTTCCAGGACACTAACCTATCCCATAGCTGCATCGGCTGACCCCACTTCTAGGGCACTAATTCATCCCATAGCTGTGTCGGCTGACCCCACTTCCAGGACACTAACCTATCCCATAGCTGCATCGGCTGACCCCACTTCCAGGTCACTAATCTATCCCATAGCTGTGTTGGCTGACCCCACTTCTAGGTCACTAATTCATCACATAGCTGGGTCGGCTGACCCCACTTCTAGGACACTAATCTATCCCATAGCTGTGTCAGCTGACCCCACTTCCAGGACACTCAGCTATCCCATAGCTGCACCAGCCAACCCCACTTCTAGGACACTAATTCATCCCATAGCTGTGTCGGCCGACCCCACTTCCAGGACACTAACCTATCCCATAGCTGCATCAGCCGACCCCACTTCTAGGACACTAATCTATCTCATAGCTGTGTTGGCCGACCCCACTTCTAGGACACTAATCTATCTCATAGCTGTGTTGGCCGACCCCACTTCTAGGACACTAATCTATCTCATAGCTGTGTCAGCCGACCCCACTTCTAGGGCACTAATTCATCCCATAGCTGTGTCAGCTGACCCCACTTCCAGGACACTAACCTATCCCATAGCTGCATCGGCCGACCCCACTTCTAGGACACTAATCTATCTCATAGCTGTGTCGGCCGACCCCACTTCTAGGACACTAATCTATCTCATAGCTGTGTTGGCTGACCCCACTTCTAGGACACTAATCTATCTCATAGCTGTGTCAGCTGACCCCACTTCTAGGGCACTAATTCATCCCATAGCTGTGTCAGCTGACCCCACTTCCAGGACACTAACCTATCCCATAGCTGCATTGGCTGACCCCACTTCTAGGACACTAATCTATCTCATAGCTGTGTCAGCCGACCCCACTTCTAGGACACTAATCTATCTCATAGCTGCATCAGCCGACCCCACTTCTAGGGCACTAATTCATCCCATAGCTGTGTCGGCCAACCCCACTTCCAGGACACTAACCTATCCCATAGCTGCATCGGCCAACCCCACTTCTAGGACACTAATCTATCTCATAGCTGCGTCGGCCGACCCCACTTTTAGGGCACTAATTCATCCCATAGCTGTGTTGGCCGCCCCCACTTCCAGGACACTGACCTATCCCATAGCTGCATTGGCCGACCCCACTTCTAGGACACTAATCTATCTCATAGCTGTGTCAGCCGTCCCCACTTCTAGGGCACTAATTCATCCCATAGCTGTGTCAGCCAACCCCACTTCCAGGACACTAACCTATCCCATAGCTGCATCAGCTGACCCCACTTCTAGGGCACTAATTCATCCCATAGCTGTGTCAGCTGACCCCACTTCCAGGACACTAACCTATCCCATAGCTGCATCGGCTGACCCCACTTCTAGGACACTAATCTATCTCATAGCTGTGTCAGCCGACCCCACTTCTAGGACACTAATTCGTCCCATAGCTGTGTCGGCCGACCCCACTTCCAGGACACTAATTCATCCCATAGCTGCATCAGCCGACCTCACTTCCAGGTCATCAATCCATCCTATAGTCATGTCAGCTGACCCCACTTCCAGGGAAGTTGATCCATCATCCTGTGACATAGGCTGACCCCACCTTCACAGTCCAGCCTACCCAACCCTAGGGACCACCGGCTGATGTCGGTTAGTCCCAGTTTCAGGATGAAATGTACATGTCGGATGACCCACTTTTAGGACTACAAGTGACTGAATCATGTGATACTGCCTAGTACCTAGTCAATTGATGGATTGAAGCAGGTGAGCAAGTTGTGTCCTAATACCAGCAAGCATGAAGAATCCAATGGAGTAATGTAAAATGAAATGGAGTTGACATTGCCAGAAGGAAAATGGAGGGAAAGATCTACTTTCTGGGAAATGACAGCATTTGTACTACCATCAAACAAGTGGAGTGTATCATATGCTGAGACACCCACAGCTCAGTCTCAAGTTCTGAATGCCAACAATGCCAAACACTGAAACAAACTCTGTTCCTCACTATACCTTTCTAGTTAGCTTTTGTACTGCCCTCACTTGTGGCAAGGCAGTGTCTGTCTTTGGCTCTCTGACCCCTGCCTTCTCACTTGACTTTCAGTTAGTTCCTTGCACTGCTATTTAGTCCCTCACTGTTAACCCCAACCTTTGGGTTGCCAGTCTTCAGTATATATACTCTACATAGACTGTACTTAGCTCCTCAGTCTGAGTATCAACCTAGTTCACCCCCTAAACTCCTAGCTTAAGCCTGAGATGACTCTTGGCTTTCACTCCTGACCCCCCTCAGCTTTCTCTGACTTCAACCTGGCTTGTGCAAGGGTCTAGCACATGAGCTAAGACCAAGGGTTGTTGCACCCAGTGTAGGGAGTGGTATACTCCCTGAGGCCAAAATAGGGATGCCAACACCAAAATTCTGCCATTACCAAAGTCAACCCCTATCAGAGTTCCACATCTGTCATCTTTGGAATTATTACATCTGCCTCATGCATCTGCCTCATGCACCACCTTACCCATTGAACCTTCAGAGCTCCCCTGTCCATCAATAATATACACCAGTCATCATCCCAGAATTCTGTGCCAACATCAACCTGACATATGTCTATCCAGAATTCTGCAGCTGTGTTGCCTCAACCTTCACCTCATCATGTAGCCAGGAAATCACACAAATCATCAGTAAAAAACTCTGGTTACCCCCTCTCATTCTTTTCCCACAAACCTTTCTCCACAATGTGAGTACCCCTTTGCTTGCAGCCAGTATTGCACCTACAGCCTCTATCCTTCATGTTCCACTCCTCAGTACAATGTACACTTGTCCTGTTGGAAGATACCTGTCTTTCCCATTTGTCTTTCTTGGTCACTACTTTACAGTTTGTTTTCACACATTGCTTTATGGCTTTGACATCTGACACATCACCCTCTTTGTTTTCCAGAATTTTGCTTTACCCACCCCACATTCCTCTGATCAGTACCTTACTATCCATGTACTATATAATTCCACCTCAGCAACAAAAAAGAATCATCATCTTTTGGGACTCACAATCTGTGTCATATGTGAGTCTAAAGTGTTCAAAGGGTCCTTGCATCCTCTGTGTCTTTGCATCACTTGTGTCTACTGTGTCTTCTGCATCTTTGTGTCCTTGATCCACTAGTACCTTGTTTCCCCTCCTGTGTGCCTAATTCATCTTGGAGTTACTTTGTCAGGTCAAGATTGTCACTTGGAATTTCAAAAGCAAGTCTATTCCTACCTACAACTCTGTGGAATTAAATTCCATGCCCTACATTCAACTCTTTGACTGACTCTGCCATTGCATTCTATGTCTCCTTCCTACTCAGCACCCCTTGTGTCAAGCCTAGGGATTTCCCCTACAGCTTTCCCCTATTTGCATGCTACCCAGAGGTAGTGTCCCACAGTGGCACTCAGCCTTTGGCCTTCAACCCCTGACCCAGCCATGAACTTAACATTTTTTGATTATGGATTGGTCTACAAAACAATGAAAAGAGCCAGAATTGATCAATGCAGAAACAGCATCAACAGAATAATTAAGAAGAGTTACAGACAGAAGTAAAGAATTGGGACTAGAGAGAGCAGACACATTGAGTCAGACATCTGATTGTGCACAGTTGGGGTCAATGCTTCCTCCAGGCTGTGCAGGCTCCCTGGGGGAGTGGACTAATTTTTTGGCTCTGCCTTCTCCATGGGCAGAGCAGGCAGAGTTCCAGCTGTAGCTGCATGGGCTTTGGATGCACAAGAGGTTGACTTAGGGCAGTCCTTAGTGGAGTGGCCAGCCTCACCACAGAAGAGGCAGAGGTTGTTTTTCATCCTATGCTGGTGTTCAGTGGAGGTGAGTTTGCCATCCTTACCCAGAAGATGAGCAATATCAGACTTGGACATGTTGGACTTGGGCAGATCTTTTTGTTTGCCCTTGCCCTTGGCATCAGACTTTGGAGGAGAGGCAGAGGACAATGATATAGACTTGTTGTCAGAGTTGGAAGACTGTGACTTGTCAGTGGTGGACTTGGTGGTGCACAAAATTTCTGCTTTGTGTTCCCAGTAGCATGCATCAATGGTTTGGGTGAGTTCACAGAGTTGTGCAAGAGTAGAAGGTTTTCTGACATGAGCAATCTCATCTTTGATGTGGTCTGGAAGTCTGCTATAGAAGCAGTGGCAGAGTGCACTGACACCATAGTCCTTGACCTGTGAAGTGCAGTGATTGAACTCCATGACATACTTGGTGATCTGAGAGCTGTCTTTCATGGTGAGGTTCTTGAGTTGTTGGATGGCATCCACTATGGTGTCATGCAGACCAAAATTAGTTGTGAGTTCATGCAAGAACTCATGATAGTCATCCATCCAGAGCAGATGGTCATAGTTTTTGGGGATTAGTAGGTCTGGCTCAAACCAAGCCAGAGCCATACCCTTTAGGTAGGACTGAGTGAAGGTTACCTTCACTCTGTCAAAGTGGATTGTGTGGGGGTGGTCTTGAAAGTTCAACTTGCATTGAACAAGGAACTCATCACATGACCCCTCAGAGAATGGTCCACTCAGTCTGATGGTAGACCAGCACAAGTCCAACAGCAGTTGGAGTGGAGAAGGTTCATAACTGACAGAGGATGAGCAGAGTTGATGTGGAATGAGTGAATAACTGGCAGGCATTGCCCACATTGATAATTGCCATCTCATACATCCTCACTACAATGAATTCCACTACATAGGAGCTATTTACAGGATCTAGATGCATTGTTTACTTCCAGGGAAAGGATCTAATCCATCCAGGAAGAACTTGGT
Organism: Pisolithus orientalis; assembly: GCF_024613125.1. NCBI lineage: Eukaryota > Fungi > Basidiomycota > Agaricomycetes > Boletales > Pisolithaceae > Pisolithus > Pisolithus orientalis. The sequence goes on along the minus strand of NW_026260796.1, from coordinate 223,226 downwards.
GTAGGGAATAGGTACTCCCTACTAAAGAGTTTTAATTGTTTTATCTTTTCTACTGCATTTTTTGCTTTGACTTACATTAGTGATACTTAACCTACCTTTTTGGCGCATTTTTGGTAGCTTAGTCAACAATTTTTGCGCACTAGTGTAGGCCTACAGCACACAATAACAAAAAAGTGGAAACCAGACAGTGAGATAGTGAGAATCAAAGACTGCAATCAAAAGACAGGCACAAGCCCTCTTTGAGGCACTCCTAGATGACCTCCAGATGCAATTATTCACTCATTCCACCATTCCATTCATTTTGCCCAAATTCAATCCCTTCCTTCAGCTCTTTTCACTGTTCCAAGTTCAGAGCTCCTCTGGGTCAAACTGGACCCATCCTGTCTTCCCCTAGGAGTCCCCTCTCTCCTAGAGTCCATTCACTACATAACCTACATCAGTATAACTAGCCTCATATTGTTTCTTTTAGCATTTACTTAACTATGTTTCTTGCCTCAGGGCAATGGGGAGGACACCTTAGCATCCAAAAGCTCCAATATTGCTTCCAAGGGTAAAGTGGTGCTGAAGTGTGCACTATGTCACCATGACCATCCCCCTGCTGGTCTCACCAGTAGTCAATTTGTTGGATCACAGGTGTGTTTAGTTCAGACTCCACCACTAGTGTTTAGTTTATGTACTCTGTCAGGAGATGGGTCATGAGAAACCTTTACCAATGGTTACTCATGACATTGAGAATGCAAATCAAAAAATGTCGATTGTAGGACTTATCCCTGCTCCCATGCAAACCACCACAGGTGCTGTGGGCTTCACAAACACAGCCATGTCCAAGGTAGATGCCTTAGATGCCACTTATCTCCAGCCTTTCTGCATTTTCCATATAGTTGTCAATGGCATGTACAAATACTATAATTGTAATGCAAAAGATTGTGACCCTCATAAGCATAAGAAAAAATCCCACATCCTGGGGTGCCCAGAGGGCAGGTGTATATCATGTAAGTGTGGGTATGCACTCAGCATTTTGAACTCTGTTAAACTTGAAACTATATAGACAGGGTTCAAACTCATTAAACTGTCCCAACTGATGAAAATGAAACCAGAGCTAGGATTGAACCAGCAACCTCCTAGGTATCAACATGGTGCTCTAACCACCGAGCTATATGGTTTGGGTACTAGTGTCAGTAGTTTGGGGGGTTGGACCACTACTGTGGGAATAAATTTCCATGAAGAGTAATGTACAGAATGTGTTATGCTAAGACTGAAGTCAAGGCATAGGTTGAGCTCAGTCACAGACTATGGTTTCTACCTAGCAGACAGCTGAGGTAACCTCTGTAAATGACAGAGGATTTGGCAATGCTGGTGAGAGTGGTCCAGGATAGGGACACTGAGGGCAAAGTTCTAAGGAATGCTGCATATGATTGAGCAGCTCAAGTCTGGGGTTCCAGGACTTGAGCTGGCAGTCTAAATACTACAAAGAAAGCAGATCATGAGGCATCTGCATGTAATGAGCTAACTATGCCATTGGTTGAACAATGACAACACATGTCCTAAGCATGTTATGAGACACTAATGCTAGTGATGGAAACAGAGGGCTGTTGGATCAATGAGAAGATGGCCAAGAAAGGAAGTAAGTCTAACAGAGCAAAAATGAGGCAAACACAAGGTGAAAACAGGGGTGAAATGTAACATTACCCCCCTTCTAAGTGTTGAAGTCCCCAACTTCAACTATTCTCTGCAAGGCTCTCCAGTCATATTGCTGATGGCAGAGTCATCAAAGTCAAAGTCAAAGTCATACAAATTGTTGTCCTCACTCCTGACAAGGGTATGATCATCTACCAATGCAGAGGTAGAAATTCTTTCTTGTAAGGGGTGGTGAGGGTGTATAGATGGACACTGGGCCTGTGTATGCCCAGGATGAGTGGTGTGACAAAGGGGGAACTCATAGAGGTTACAGTTAACCCTGACATGCCTGAGATGATGGCAGATGTAACATGCTTGATGAGAGTGTCGTGTCATACACCAAAGGTGTTTGGTGAGGTGGACATGGGTACTGCTGATGAATGGAGATGAAGACTATAGCCCTCATGCATAGAACAACTCCCAGGAACATTGGCAGTCATCCTTTGCACAAGAATGAGTTGTCAATGCCAAAGAAAAGAAGGAAGCAAGTTAAGTGCCAATAAAAAATTCATAAGTGCCCATGTATGGCATTCCAGTTTTCAACATATCTCCACCATTTCTGCAGATACCAACACCATTCCCACACTTGCTTATAGCGCTCAGCCACATGATCCTACCTTCCAAAATTGGAAAGGATCTGCACACTCCACATGTTTCTACAGCACTCCCTCCAAAAGACACTCATTTTGCTAATTCTTCTGATATGGCCCCCTCCACATCAATCATTTTGCTTGTCCCCTTTTCTAGGGACCATGGCTATGTATATCTACCAGGAGTTCCTACCAGCTTCTGTCCTGAAGCATCCTGGTACACCCCATCCTTGTCTGCCCCCTCTCAGCCCATCCAGCTTGGACAGCACATTCTTTTTGTCAGTATGACCTCTAGGAGGATGTTCTTTGGTCACCTCAGGTCTGTCATTCACTTAGAAAGGTCTTATGTGGTCATTTCAGTCTCCCCAGTCCAAGCAGCATATGAATGCTTCCTCCCTGCCCCCTGCAATGTCTTCATACCAATCTCATCCATCATCCTTCCAAAATTGTGACAGCTACAGTATAATCTACTGTTCTCCACTCTCCCTGATCACATCCATGATGAGTATGATGTACATCTTGCCTTCCTACTGCAAGATACAGCAGAAGATGCTCCCCCTTCATCCTCTCTTCCAACAGAGCCTCATTCATGAAGTTTTTATTTGCTTCACTGAGAGGACAGTTGGGGGGGAAAGTTGTGATCCCCTATGCTCCTGTCACCACACAGATCCCCAAAGCTTGACCCCTGTTGACATCTGACTCACCCTGTCCCTTTTTGGATGTACTATATTGGCATCAGATCAGTGCTGCCTCTCTGTCATCCCACTTTGGCCTGGAAGTGATCTCTTTGAGATGTGACATGCACAGCCTCCCCCTAATGCAATTCCAGTGTGCTTTCCCAGTTTCTGACAATGCTTGACTCATACTTTGACATTCTAACTGTCCTTGACTCACCTATTGCCAATACTTACCAATCTTTTGACTTTGCTTACTGATTCTTCACTTTTTGGCTTACTTATCCTTACCAATGCTCACCAATGCTTTCTAAGACAATTACCCACCACATACATTCCTTACTTATCAGTTACCAATTGCTTACCAAGTGTTTGCACCTTGTTTTCCATATGCAATGCCCCTGTACTGTATATAAATCACTGTACTTAGATAGCTGAAGAAGAAGCTGTCAGAGAGCCCCTCTTGCTCACATTTTTCATCATCTCTCAGTAATTCATTCATCAGCTTCAATAGTTGAGACTTTATTAAGGGTCTAACTATCATCTACTTCACCTATTATCATCTATCATCAATATACTTCACTCCAAGTCTTCCCTGAGCTCAGTGCAGCTCAGAACATTGAATTAAGTTGTCATCCATCCTTCTGTAGGCTGACAGCAGTCTACCCTATTGCTTCTTTTCCCATTCCTGCTCCTTCTTTGTCAGGAGCACCCCCAACCCTCAGCACTCATCTTTGAGTGTTGTAGCTCATAAAAACCCACCCAGATAACAGGTTCCACCATCTAGGTACTGCATAGGCACACCACCACTCACTTTCATTGTCTTTTGTGTTGGTTTTGGTTGGTTTTCACCACTGAACCACACCTTGACTCACAGTGGGTTGGATGGTGTTAAAGGGACATCAGCCCTAAACTCACTAAGAGTTGGGGAAGGCAGCAATTGGGCAAGGGTCTCAACTCTACTCATAGTGAGGGTGAGTTCAGCAGCAGAGATGCCAAAGGCAATTTCAGGGTCAACCACAGAGGGTGACAATGAGCCATGAGACTCAGAAGGTTGCAGATTAGGGCCTGAAAGGCAACAGGCACAGGGTCTGTCTGCTCTAAGAAGAGAAACAGAGGATTGGGAGGACAATGGTGACAATACTGGAGGAGAGGGTGAAATGGAGGAAACTGGGGCAGAAGTTGCAGTCAAGGGTCTTTGAGACCCAGGAGGAGGGGGAGTGATCAACATGGGGTGTTGATGGATGTTATAAATGAGGTCTGTGCCTCCAAGGATATCAAAGAGTCTGAGGAGCAGGGGAACCTGCTCATGGGAAATCTCATTTAAGATGGTTCTGGTGGGGGACAGAATAGGGTTCTGTCAATTGATGTAGTGGGAAAGTTCTTCAAGCCAAAGGGCTTGGATGGTTGCATGGTAAACTAGGTCAAGAGGGGAATCCTCATTGACTTCATGATAAATGGTGCCAATGACAGCAGGGTCAGCAACGAAGAGACAATAGGAGTTTATCATCTGGGTGCTGGCAGGCTGTCATTGATGATGACCAAAGGGGGTATGACAATGAGAGGGTTCACAAGGGTAGGTGAAACAACAAGGGGGCATTTCAAAAGTGATAGTTCTGATGGTGCAGGAGGAGCTTCAAATGGATTGTTTCTGAGGGGGGAAATCCTTAGGGAAACATGCCTTATATGCAGAGAGCATATCATCCACATGTTCAAGGTGTGATTCTTTTTGCCATGAGTATTTGGAAGAAGGGTAACCCTTCCATGTGATTAAAAAGGTGTGTCCACAGCTGGACCTTTTATCACCAACTTTTGCCTCAGCTTCATATTCTTCTTCCTCATTGACAAGGTCAGGTTGTGGAGCCAGGAAGCTCAGTCCATGAACATCATTTTTGTGATAGGGAGATAAGAGGGAAGCATGGAACACATTGTGTATCTTCCATCATGCAGGGATCACAAGGCAATAGGTGATCAGGGATAGGATGTCAGAGATCAAGAAGGGTCCTTCCCTTTTGGGGGAAAACTTTCTATTTTCATAGGAATACTTTAGGTTTCATGCTTCTAACCAAACCTTGTTGCCTTTCTGGAATGGGGTGAAGGGTCAAGAAGAGTGGTCTTTCATTGTTTTTCTGGCTAGATCATGGGCTGCAAGGGCTTCTTCTCTAGCTATTTGGAGTTCCTCAAGTCTAGACTTGGCAGCAGGGAGGTGGGTTTTGACAATCAGGGACAGAAAGGGTTTTGGTTCATAGCCATACATGAGGTAAAATGGTGATTGGTGGGTAACAGAGTGGGGATGCTGATTGTGTGCAAACTCCACCATTGGCAGGTTATCCACCCAGAGAGTGGGATCATTCTGGCAAAATATGCATAGGTATGTTTCAACCTCTTGGTTAATGCATTCAGTTTCTCCATCAGTCTGTGGGTGATATGCAGTGGAGAGGGAAAGAGAATATCCCAAAATGGATGCAAGTTCCTTTGCAAGTGCTGAGCAAACCAAGGGCCTTGATTGGAGATGATTTTGTCATACAATCTGAAGTGGGAGTAGACCTTTTTGAAAAAGAGGGCTGCAACATCAACCACAGAGGCAGCTTTCTTTATGGGTGCTAAAATTACCCCCTTAGTAAGCCCATGGTCTACCATGACCAAGAGGGAATCATATCCCTTGGAAAGGGGTAGGTCAGTAACCAGATCACAAGAGATCTGTTAGAAGGGGCAGGTTGAGGTCAAGGGGAGGGGTTGCCAGGTGTGTGTTTACTTTATTTTGCTGGCATGCAGCACAGCCTCCTACATATTTTCAGACAAAGGATGCAAGTCCTGGCCACCAAAACCCAGAAGAGATGAGTTGTTGGGTTTTTAAGACACCGGGTGTCCTGTGGAGGGGTGATCATGGTGGTTGGACACAATGGTCTGCCAGAGGGACTTTCTGAGAAGGCTATTTCTGGGGTTAGCCTTCTTGGCTCCTTCCACCAGTTTTCTGAGTGCCATTATAAAGTGGGCACAGATGGTTTCTTCCTCTGGTTCTTTGTAATCCATGAATTTGTTTATCCCTTTCTTTTCAACAGGGGATACAAGGTTCACAGTGGGCTCTTCAATAGGGACAGAAGAGATGTTTCAAGACAGATCTTTTGACCTGTTGGTTTTCCCATCAATGGAGAGGGTTCCCATTCTCCAATTGACAATGAGGTTGTTCTCTTGTAACCAAGGGAGGCCAAGAATCATGTTTTCTGACCCACAGTTTATGATGTGGAAGGACTGATGAATAAGTGCCTTTGATCTTAAAGTAGAGGGTAGCAGAAAACAAGATCTTTCCCTTGGAATTCTGGGATCCATCTGCATTTTTGGCAAGGATGGGTTTGGAAAGTTGTTGAGTGGGTATCCTATGCTTTCACATGAAACTTTAATCAATGCAGGATATTTCTGCACTGGAGTCAACCAGTGCAGTAGTGTTGATGACTTTTCCAGTTTTTTCTGATGTGTAAAGGGAAACAAGGATTTGCATAGTACAATCTGGAGTAGAAGATACTAGTACAGGAACAACAGAAATAGAACTGTCCCTTCTACTGGGAACATCTGGCATCAACACAGAGTCCTCTTCTAATAATCCTTTCCTAACACCCTAGCAATATTGACTAAGGCAATGGAAGGTCCAGCAACTCTCTCTTTGTTGTTGCTTTCTTCAACTTCAACAATCTTTCTTATCTTTTTGACCTTCTTCTGAGGGGTCTTTCCTTTGTCTGGACATTCTCAAGAGAGATGTCCTTTGTTTCTACAACCAAAATATCTTCCTTCTTTGATGTGTCAGTCCCTTTCTTCTCTGGAGAGTCTCACTCCATCCATGTCCATAGCATTTGGATCTTTTTCTTCTGAGAGGTTATTCTTTAGGTAGAACATCCTCTTTTCCTTTTGCCCAAAAAGTTCATTTACTTTCCTCCATTTGGCATCAAACTTTTGTGCCTGTTTATACCATTTGTCAATTTTAGTGGGGGTGGTCTCCATCATGTGGATGCAGTTCATGATGAACAGTTTAAGTCCTTGAGAGAAGAACTCAATCAAGTTAACATCCTGGGTGATGGTGGAATCAGTGGTGGCAGTGCAGAAGTTGGTGATATATTGTTCCACCAAATCTTTCTGTTTGAGAGTATGCAATTTTGCAGTTGTGACACCAGTGGAGTTAGGGGAGGTAAATGAGGCTTTGAAAGCTGTCACAAAATCAGGAAATGTCCCAAAACTGGGGGGATTCTTTTCCAGAGATGTCTTCTGGAAGGTTGCTGCCCAGGAGTGAGCAACCCCTTTCTTCATTTATGACAGTGCATAAACCACCTGTTTGGTGTTAGTGTCATAAACTTCTTCATTTACCATGAGATAAGTCTGGACTGAGAACAGCCAGTTCATGGCATTCTTCTGGTCACTGTCAAAATCAGATGGAGCACCAATCTTCAACTCAGTGGCCTTGACAGTGGTGGTGCTGGTCATTGCCTTCAATGATGAACTGGACATCATATTCTGCAATGGGGGCAGCAGTGCAGGAAATGTGGAAGGGGTAGGTACAGGTGGGAGAGGAGTACCAAGTGATGCAAGAGATTGGGTGAAGAGATTTGAGAGGCTACCTGAGGTAAAGCCTCCATCCAGTTGTTCAGGTTTGTTGGAGGAGGTGTTAGTGACAGGGCTCTCCTGTTCTTCATCAGATGATGATTCTTCTCATGTGGGTTGCAATGGCACCAAATGTCAGTTGTTTTGAGGGTTCATGGTGGTACACTAGACAGTGACCTTCAACCAATAGGCTGTGGAGACTTGAGCTTTTGTTATGCTAAGACTGAAGTCAAGGCATAGGTTGAGCTCAGTCACAGACTATGGTTTCTACCTAGCAAATGGCTGAGGTAACCTCTGTAAATGACAGAGGATTTGGCAATGCTGGTGAGAGTGGTCCAGGTTAGGGACACTGAGGGTGAAGTTCTGAGGAACACTGCATATGATTGAGCAGCTCAAGTCCAGGGTTCCAGAACTTGAGCTGGCAGTCTAAATACTACAAAGAAAGCAGATCATGAGGTGTCTGCATGTAATGAGCTACAGTAACTACACCATTGGTTGAACAATGACAACACATGTCCTAAGCATGTTATGAGACACTAACACTAGTGATAAAAACAGAGGGCCATTAGATCAATGAGAAGATGGCCAAGAAAGGAAGTAAGTCCAACAGAGCAAAAGCAAGGCAAACACAAGGTGAAAACAGCAGTGAAACATAACAGAATGCACAATCTCCAACACCAACTACATATGTAGTGTCCATACCAAATTGGTCATAGCTCCCCCAGGGCTTGTTAGCAAGCTAGGACCATGATTCTCACATCCCACAGTGACTACTTGGACCAGTTCTTAATCACTAACCTGCTATGCTAATCATCCACTGTCCATAAATTGCTCCAGCACATGTACATAGCATTAACAGGACCACAGTGCCTGACAACAATCTTTTGAATCAGCTTCACAGTATACTGACATAATCAAGTCCATCCAAACCTTATCCACAATCTGGAACAGTGTACAGAAGCCTCCAAAGCATGGTTTTGACAACTCTGAGCCTGAAATGGGCAGGAGAGCTGGATCCTGACATACATACATCATGGCCCTACAGCAGTTGTCAAATGTTCAGGAAAAATCAAAAAGTCAAAATCATATGGTGAGGATTGCTGAAAAGGACCCCAGAGGTAGCTGTCAAGAATGTGATCCAGAATTATGGTAGCCTCTCAGAGTTTTGCCCAGAGGGCTTGGAATTTCTCCCTGACCCTCAGAATTAAATTCTGATGTCACCCTGCTTAGTAATTATGGTACTATAAATTTTCTGCACCATTATTTTCCACCTCAGTCACTACTTTGTGCACTGAGGTGAGTGTACCTATACTTCCATTCATTTACTTGGTACTGATGTAGTGTAGAAGCTCATACCTTTGTTAGGTACTAATATAGTCACTGTTGAGTATGTGTTCTGGGGTTACAGAAGCATCTCAGAGTTTCACCCAGAGGGCTTGGAATTTCTCCCTGACCCTCAGAATTAAATTCCAATGTCACCCCACTTAGTAATTACAGTACTATAAATTTTCTGTATCATTATTTTCCACCTCAGTCACTACCTCATGCACTGAGGTGAGCTTAGCTATACTTCCATTCATTTACATATGTATTTGGTACTGACATAGTGTAGAGACTCATACCTTCGTTGGGTACTAATAAAGCCACTACTTCATGCACTGAGAGACTCATACCTTCATTGGTCACTACTTCATGCACTGAGAAACTCATACCTTCATTAGGTTATGAGCTCCACTCTCATGCTCTAATTCTGAAAGAGTTATTACACAGCAACACTACCCACTATGGCAAATGACAATCATTCCTTACAAGTCCCAACTCTAAATGCAGATGGAAGCAACTGGCTATAGTACAAGGCTCAGGTTGAATGGGCCATCAGTTCAAAAGGGCTGATTGGACACCTGACCAGCTTGGATGTGAAACCAGAGGACCCCTCAGCAGGAAAAGACTCCTCCTGGAAACCCACAGCCACAGAGCAAAAACTTGTCAGTGAATACCCAGAAAAACTCTGGCAATGGGCAAAGGATGACAGATATTGTACCTTTGTTAGCAGCCCTAGTACATGCATCCTGTAACGAATTAGTAGTCCTCTCAACTAGTAAATGACTCTCAGCAGAACAGCATTTTTTCTGTTATGCCTCAAGCTGCCTCCCTACCATTTCTGGTCAAATGACACATACATCTTTGCATGTCTTGGGTTTCAGATGGTTGCCATCACCATCATCACTGTTTGGGTGGTGGTCTGGGTCATTCACCATCCATGGAAGGGGAGGCTGCTGGTCTAGAAGAGTTCTGCAGTGTCATCACTGTGTTCTGATTGCCTTCTTGTGTGTTTCCTTTGTCTCATTCCCATGTTGCCCCCTGTACAGTATATTTGATATATTTCATCTCCATCACCTGCTCCACCTCCTCACTGTGCATGTCTGATTGTGCAGCCAGTTTGGGCCTTGTCCCCTTCACTACTCAGCCATAGTGAATCATTTCTATTTCATTGCTTACTGTCTGCAGTGACTAGCTACTTACAGAGTTATTGTGCACCCTCCCAGGGAGGTATATAACTAGAAGTACAATATTCTGTAACCTCAGTTTTTTGCTACTGTGCAACTCTCCTCAAATATACTCTCTCTCTTCTCATTTCCTTTGCATCAGGTGTACACTCCTAACAGAAGGAATCTATTGAAGTCAGGGTTAGCAGGGAAGCCATAGGGGTTATGATAAGTTCAGCCTGTGAAGTGTCCCTCCATCCTTCATGCCTAGTCCATTTGACAAAGTCACTGCATCAGAACATAACATTTTCCACAGTGTGACAGCTGCCACAGCATCACACAGTAGCAGCACAGAGTGAACTTAGATACAAAATGCAGCTCTACATAGCACTGAAACTGCTACACTAATGTATGAGACTAGTATCAGTATCTTAGCTTGAGTAGATGCTAACAATACCATTTTTGTGCCCATATTTAGAGGTCTGGACTAGACCAGACTTCAAATCAGCAAACAGAGTTTTTCCCACAGTGTGATAGTTGTATGAATTCATTATGAAATGTACTAGAGCTACCTCTGGGGTCCTTTTCAGCAATCCCTGCTGTGCAATTCTGATTTTCTGATTTTCCCAAAACATTTGAAAACTGCTGTAACAGATGAAGAACATGTGGGATGGTTGAGAAGAGAGGGGAGTGAAAGTGAAAGTGAAAGTGAAAGTAAAAGCCCCTGCCTATTAAGACTTGAATGAGGAAGGAGAGGATGATAGTGTAGATACATGGATGAAATCAAAACATATGAAGGATTATGAAAACAGGTATATGAGATACTGAGGATGAACTGAGTATCATGTTCACTTTTCTTCTCCAGTTTTACACCTTCCTCTTTAGGCAGCCCCTTTCGGGATGAACAATACTTGCCTCAAGCACTCATCTAGTCTTTCAGTAAATGAACTCTCAGATGCTCCCATGGACTGAGGGTGGCTGCTTTTTGCATTTTTCTTATTGTTGCTCTCACAATATTCTTGCCCTTCCACCTTCCAAAACCATATATTGAGAGGTAAGCATTCCACTTCTTCTTTCACCACCATGGGCTGGTGGATGAAAATCCCAGATCTAAAGGTAATGGAATCCTCCTGGGGTTACACATGTTTTGGGTACTGCTCAGAGTTAGTTCTTCTGTTGTTTAATTGAGTTTTGTCCTACCCAGCAGTTGATAATTAAGTGGTTCTACATGGGTCTGTTGGTAGACCTACCCACACTCACCTTCAGCATCATTTTTGCAAGGGAGGAAACAAGCCACCATATAAGATTAACTCTAGGAGCAAGAGCATCAGTAAACCAAAAACATGAACATGAACAAATTTGCAGGAGTCCATCAATGATCAGCATATATGGTAGGCACCTATGTAGTGTATTGATGTGTATATCTTGGTGTAAGCAGGAAGTGAGGGGAGCAACCATCTTGGTACGTACGTGGTAAAACAAACAAAGCATGAACAAAGGACACGAAGCACTTAGGTAGGTTGAAGGCTATGCGAGCACGTATTAATGTGAAGAGGAAAGACAATATCACAAGAGACTGCGAGATCCAGACATGAAAGGCACAAGGAAACGGAACAAGCAGAACAAGGAAGTTGGAGCCATCCCTGTTTCCATGCATATCAACAACCGAGACGACAAAGCCGAGTGTAAATGAACAGAAATCATCGCATGAAAACGACCGTGCAATGCGGGCGGAACAAAAAGCAAAACGGATCGATTATGACTCTTCATCGCACCCCGCCCAGAGTAGTCAAGCCCGTCTAGGACAAAAAGAGGAGAGCAAAAAAAAAACATCGGAGTCGTGCACGTCCGGACTGTCGCATCACATGTGGATCATCAACCGAGACGTAGTGATCAGCACACGACGCAGCATTTCCATCCCCCACCAGCAGAATCCCCATGAGAGCCCATGCCGCTCCTTCCACTGCTCTTCCTCCTATGGTGCAACGCCGATGGCACACCCTCACGCATGAGCATGCTCGCACGGGTCGCAGCTTCAAACACGTCGTCGACGCCCTCGATTTTCAGTGCCGAACACTCCTTATACGCACGAGCGCCGATTTCATTCGCAACTCGCTCTGCCTGCGCACGTGAGACATAGTTACCGATATCAGGGGAGTCAGGAGGCGGCCGTAGGTCGGCCTTGCACCCAACAAGAAGAATTGGGATCGTCGGTCCACATATACTACGTACTTCTTCGATCCACTGCCGTGTGCGAATGCAGTTGTCCGTGGCAAGATATTCGGCAAACAATGACCGTCCACGAGTTGTAATTGAGATACCGGCATCGCCCGATTAGATCCCATTCGAGAACGCTGAGAAAGGCACAGTCGTACCTTGACGGTGACGTTGTCCAGTGAATCCGGCGTGTCGATAGCAAATGCAATGAGGATGACGTGTGACTTGGAATATGACAACGGTCGTAAACGCTACAAAAGTAGTGTGAGTAAGACCATTGATAAGAACATGCGAAAATAGATAAGAAAACGGGACCAAACGAAGTGGAGTGATGGTCCCGGATACTATCGGCAGTAATTGAGGGAATGACAGACACTCACTTCGTACTCTTCCTGTCCGCTGCACGCAGCACATGACACAGAGCATGAGTCTAAAAAAATGCCCCTGAGAATAAAAAGATGACACGAACGCAGTGTCCCAAAGCGCCAGTTGCACCGGTTTGCCGTCTAACCTGATCTCCGCAACATAATTCTCGAATATGGCTGTACATAACAGACACGGATCCAATGCCAGGGGAATAGCCAATGATGTGGCGATGACGTAGGCACGTACGCACCGAAAGACGGCGGCAAGTGCAAAAGAGGAAAGCAACACCACAAAATCAGGCTTCTCTCACAACATGGCTGGGTATCAAAAGGAAATCCTTACTCGGTTGCTGTGTATCGGGCAGACCCAGGGGCATGGATCAGCTCCGTTGGAACAGGAGAAAACGGTACTCACGTATTCTTTTGGGAACTCGCCAAGCGCAAACGAGCAAAGAAGGGAGGTCTTGCCGCATGCACCTGTCTCGGGCCATACATGGGTGGCGTCATGCATGTTCACATCCGTAGCCGTATGCGTTCGGAGTACAAGAAACCGAGTGCCCGAAAGGCCGAGTGACCGGGATCGAGTAGAAGGTCAGCAGTTAGTGAAACGCACTTCAACATACCGCCTCCAGAAGCAAAGGGCGAGGTGGACTTACCGTCACCGACAATGACCAACTTCCTACGAATCTGATATGCACAGACAATGGAAGTGTAGACACATCAGAAACTCGTCTGACGAGACAAGGGAAAGAACAGGGGAGCACGTACGGGGACTTGTGACGACATTACGTTCTTGAACTCAATTCAAACTTCGTCTCCTGGGCAATGATAATAGGAAGGATAGAAGAAGAGGCTGTCGACGCAGAGCTTATACAGATCGAAAAAAACGAAATCCTGTTCTTGGTCAGTGAACGAAGAGACGAGTCCGAAACGCCATGCCTTGGGGTGACCTTGGGCACGTATGACCTAAGGGTCAGTAATGACGACAATTACAAGTGAAAATGGTAATGAAACAGAAATGAGTCGTATTGACTTGCACTCGTCAACGACGCCAATGCGACGGTGGTGGACGGCGAAGAAGAGAAAACAGAGCAAGCGAGAGTGGCCTTGCCGAATCGCAGCAGGTCCATATGATACCACTAGTATTACGTAATGGACCTTTCATAGCCTCGCCCTCGGATTCGGTTCAGGACTGTCACCGGCACTCAAATAAAGCACTTTGCATATCAACTACATAGATACAGGACGGAACCAACGAAGAACAGTCAAAAGACCACCAAATTACTGGTTGCGGTATATCTCCTAGACGCTCGAGTCAGCGAAGCTGTGTGGGTGCAACGGCCGCATAGAACAAACCTTAATCTCCTTCTCGAAATGTTGTGCAACCTTGGTTCGCTGCAGCTTCTGAGCAGCCGTTACAAGCCCATTCTCGGGGGTCCATTCCTCCGCAGTCAAGATGACAGCCTCGAGCGTTTCCATAGACTTGAGGCCGTTCTTCTTTCCCACCGCATTGCACTCTCTCAAGACCAATTCTTGCACCGCCTTGTTGTGGCATAACTCTGACAGAGGGGCACTCGCGTCGACGCCATTCAACTTGCTCTCGAGTGTATGTCTTAGGTTTAACTCATGCGGAATAAGGATCGCGATAGGCTGCTTCGCTTCTGCGGAAGCATATACGCAAATGTTGGCCTACGATGTTGCAAGACCTGTACACGGTCTCAAGTTGCTCCAACGCGATGTACTGCCAAGCCACGTCAACTAGGATTCACAGGTCCTTGCAAGGAAAGCGTACCTCTCCACCCTGAAGTTTCACAAGGTTTTTGATACTGGAAAAAGATGCCGTCAACGCCTGGTTCGCACCCCTGCCGTCATAGGCAATACTTACCGGTCAATCAAAGATAACGTGCCGTCAGGGTTCCACTGGCCAACATCACCTGTCCGCAGCCAGCCGTCCTTGGTGAATATGTTCTCGTCGTTATTGAGGTCCGGTCGCTTATAATAACCTTTGGTCACCGCGGGTCCCCTGATACAAACTTCGCCTTGAGGTGGATTGTTGGTAGACTTGTACCCAGCTTCTGGCACATCCCGTAACTTGATCTCAATGGAAGGCGAAGGCAAGCCGACAGAACCATATTGCTGCAATTCGGGGGGAAGGATAGCGCACATAGCACAGGATTCCGTCATACCATAACCTGTGCATTCAACTCTATCAGTACGCATCCTGACTAATCACTACCAGAACCACTTACCTTGAAGCATAGTAACAAGAGCAACACACAAGAACTCTTGTGTCTCCTTACTCAGGGCAGCGCCACCACTCAACGCAAGACGCAACCGCCCACCCGTTGCAGCTCGAACACTGCTGAACACCACAGAATCCGCAACTTGGCTCAAAATTGGTATCCGAGACCTCTTCAAGGCGTAACCGAGGTTGAACAGATTCTTCTTAACCAGGCCACCCGCATTCACCTTGGCGATGATACCCTTCTGAATCGCTTCCCAGACAGCTGGAACGCCCACCATGATAGTAGGCCGGAAGGTGACGAGGTCACCCTTGCATTTCCGAACGGACGCGTCAGTGAGCGTCTTGACACGACCATAGCCGGTCTTCATGCCTGCGGTGAATAGAGTGGCTTCAACGACGTATTCCATGATATGAGCCAAGGGGAGATATGCAAGGAAAGAGTCGTCCGAGCGTAAGTGGTGTCCAAGCAAATGGAACACTCCACCGATAGCAGATACGACATTTGCATGTGTAAGAACAACACCCTTTGGTGCACCGGTGGTTCCACTGGTATACATGATCAGAGCCATATCGTCCTTTGCAGGTTTCCTGCTCTCGAGGGCATCGGCGGGTTGAGCCTTGCCTACTTCACGAAGATCGTCAATAGAAACGACGACCACGTTCTCACGCGCGTTACGGATATCGTCAAGCAGAGATGCGTCGGGTTCCCCGTCGTAGACCACCAACCTCACAGAAGGGGTGTTCTGAACCACACGCGCCAATGTGGGGAAAAGGTCTGCGTTGGTAAAAATGCCAACACAATTCGGCTCGTTAAGGGAATGTGTCAGCCCGCTCTCCCCAAGGGTATCATATGCCGTAGCCACGGGCGTAGCAATGGTAGTACACGCGTGGGACATGAGTTGCCAGTTGGCGCTGTGGAAAGATCAGCGCCACCTTTCCAATGGAAGGACTAAGCGACTCACCTTGTCTGCGCGTAGATGTTGAAGACGTTGTCCTTTTGTATTCCATAGTGCAGCAGTCCACGAGCGAGTTCCAAGATTCGCTCTCTGACCTCGATGAACGAGAGGTACTGGTAATCACTAAGCTCGAAATACTTCCACTTCTTCTTTTCTGTTATTTCCTTGCCAGCGACGACCTTCTTGACCTCCTTTTCCTCCTCGTGAATGGAAACGATGTTTCTCCAACCTAAGGCCTCCTTGGTACCGTGTGTCCGTGCAGCGTACGCAATGACATCGGGTACAACGTCGATGCCTTCGAACGGCTGCGTAATGAGTCTGTCCGCAGTAATTGCGACGCGCCGTACGTCTTGCCCATCGTCCGAAGGTACTACTACAGAACCCTTACCGAAGTAGTTGCGTTGGAATGTCATTATGGTTGTTACGAAGGTTGAGGGAGGTGATGTGGAGACCGACTCGGCTGAAGTCTAGTAGCTGTTCGGGCGAGGACACATTCTATTGCCCCTTCACACGTGACCGGCAGAATCACGTGAAGGGGCACATTTTTAGGGCCGCGTACAAGGCAATTTGGTATTTTACTATAACAAAACTGGTCCAGCCCGGGTTGCATCAATGCATGCACCTCGATAGCCTTTACTGTAAAGAAGGATATAATGACAGGATGCTGCCTCCCCCGACATACTCGCAATACAACCTACCTGCGTAGCTTCTTGTAGCCGCAACTTTGCTCGGCCGTCAACGTTCCGATTGGTGTTATCAGAAGACCCTGGCCTCGGCCCAAGCACTATTCACGATGTCATTTCTCAACCCCACCCCACCCCATCCCTGACCAGCAGGTCGTCAGTCAAGTGGTTGGCACTGACAGAACCTTGTCTCAGCATCACAGCACCAGCATTATTCCCCTGTTCGTCGCTGACGGAGCTGACGTGCAGGTTCCGGTGAAAAGGTACAGTGTGCACATACCCGAAGCTGTGGAACCTGCTTGCAGGACACCTGATGCCAATCTGTGCACAGCTCAATGTCCGTCGGTGCTGCAGCAATGTCAGAGTGCGCCACCATCCCCTCGCCGAACATCTAACTGTATAGTACTTGCCAACCAGCGAAATGTAGTATGTCTCAACATCAGATGCTAGTCGGGCTTTGGCCTTGCAGAAAACTGCTACGTTACCGCGGACGCACCCCTGGACGTACCGATTCAATGCAGCGAAAGACAGCACCCGTCTGAACGAGCAGATGCAAGAGAGGACTCCCAATGGCCGTACCTTAGTGGAAGCAGTGGTCAAAATGTCGTCTAGCTGTCTCACTCCCATACATTTTACTTTGACTTCTTTCGGCGTTGACATCTACCAGATCCTCTCAACCCCATCTATCTCCCAGCCGCGTCGGCAGCTGACAACTCCAAGGACACTCGGCTCGATTCAAGAATACTTACAAAGAAAACAAAGACGATAGACGGCACTCCATGACAGAAACCGCACGCGACCAGCAGCTGAGCGAGTTTTCATACGTACTCCGCAGTTGGCAGCTGACAGCTTCTGCCACGAAGCATGGGCCATCCGGCGGGACACCTACATGTAATCAACAACATTATAACGGTGCTTCCCCGAAGTATTGGGCATGCAAGCTGCAACCCCGAATTGGACATCTCCGGGGATGGTGTAACTCATTGCTCCACACCAAAAGGGGTACCAACAGCTACGCAACCGCATGGCGCTACCCGTTCGGGTTTTGAGCTCCAGAAAGAAGCATGTAAGTTCATACAAACCGTTGCGCCTATCAAAGTGACTTACTCAATACATCTCATATCTGGGCAACACGAGGCATGCCCTGTTGGTGACGTGAGTACCAAGTGCGTAAGTTCCTTTGTACTGAACAAAGTAACTAGTACAAAAGGTCAGCTGGACCGAGATTCCAATTCGGATGGGCAAACTACTTTTCGAAGGACCTCTGGCTGGATACATTCATCGATAACGGGTCTAAACTTCCAGAATGATCTTACCGAGCCACCAAACCCGAACTCTTGATAGCTAGACAAAGTCTAGTGGTGTTAGAACGAGATAAAAAGGGATATTACTACGTCTCGGAGCGCGTAGTGAAAACGGAGGTGGAGCCTCTATTCACAAGCGTAGAGATGTACCCGCGACGCGTAAATTCTGACACTCGACTGTCGATGTAAACCGTACTTAGGTGATACAGCGGCTTTTGGTCGATTGAGTGTGTGTACCTATCCGGCGAATCATGGTCAACGAGGCTTCACTAAAGTTACTGCGCAACGCGTGGGTGGAAGAGACCATTCCTAAAGAAGTGGAATGAGCCACCTCGTGATGGCGGGGTTCATCAGTGAATGGCTGCCGATCTGCAAAGACCAACTGTATCTAGGTCACGCAAGCTAGCTCACCTATTGAAAATGGTGGCGGTAGGACGATCTCAAGCAGAGACAACCATTGAAGGCAAAGTGAGAGCGACCATGTCAGCAGATCAGAATCCCTCGAAAGTTCGTACCTGTCAGCATTTCCGGCTCAAATTTCGTTTCCATACCTACGTATGTTCCAGCCACATGTTCAGTCCGGAAAACTGGTATTCAGGACAGGATGCTACCTCATTCAATTCGCCTTGCACGGGGATTAGTACACCTACCTTGCACAGAATGCGGCCGCATGGCCATTGGTCTGGTACACGTGAACAGATGAGGTAGGTTATGTCTAAGCGATCAGGAGGACCTACCGAGGCCAGCTGCCCAAGCTAGACTAACTCAAGCAGGGAATACCCTGGAGTACCGCCGGAGTGGTAGCCTAAGCTAGGTTGATAAAGTCGAATGTAGGTGTCGATGACATTGACGACGCGTAAAGAGCGGAAAAGAAACGAGTCGGTAGAAAGCACGACTTGTCGAGATCAAAGGGTCTGCCATCCGCAGCGTGCCTCATCAATATTCGTCCCCCCAAGCGCCCCGCTTCTAACGCAGTGATGACGCACGTTGGACCGTGCCCAAGGCAGAAAGATCCCAGATTTACTCACATCATGTCTAATAGTTTTTCCTGTCATCACTAGCAAATATTCGCACACCAGATATATATTCCAACTAAAAGGTGGGCTGCACGAGGCCGAGGGTATCTGGGGGATCAGGTACGGCAGCCCGGGACGGCACCCGTGGACACTGAAAAAGGCAGTCAATTGGTCATCCAGTGGTCATCCAGACAGAATATTTCAGCCAGATGATATGTTACTACGGTTGTGGGGGAATTCGAGCTCATCGGGAAGCCAGAAGTGAAGAAGGCTTCTTCGTCTTCATAAATCATACGCCGATCACAACGTAGGTGGCAGGCTTCTTTGGTGGGTGCATGAGAAAGGCAAGACATTTATACAAAGACCACGTCACGAATCGTAGATGCCAAACGCCACGGCAAGGGGGAAAGTACAATAAGACAGACAGGTAGGTGCAAGGGTGGAGAACATTATCGATGGGCGTGGTGGGTCCGTAAAGTAGCAGCGGGGGGAAAGGAAGCATACAGATTCATATAGGCAAATTACAAGGTCAGACAGGGGCCCCATCCCTGCGAACCAAGGCCCCAGTGACCACCGGACACGTACCACGGAAAATATACATACAGAGAGATACGTACGAAAGCGACAGATCAACACACGTCAGGGATAGCTTTGTGGGGAAAGTTAGGGTCATCAAAAGGCACCGGGTTCGAACAGTGGGACAACCAAGTTGTCTCTGTTGGTGACATCGACACCGCGGAAGTATCCTATTTTCGCACCGGAAAATGTCAGCAAATGAAGCATGACTTTCTACGCGGGTCTTACTTGGGCTTAGATAGTACCACAATACCGTGCCCTGCACGAAGTTCTCGAGCGCGTGCAAGTAACGAGCGAGTTCCTTGTCGACGTCGGCCCCAAACGATGGCAACTTGTTCTTCAATTCAACGTAATCATTCACCCGCTGTGCCAACATTTCCGTAAGGACATCGATGGCCTCCTGTAAGCCAACCTTGCGTTCATTCATTATGCAAAATACCAGATTTTGGTAATCGCCATCAGATTGCTCTTTCTGATGGAAATCCGTTGTCATCGGCAATACGGCCAAGATCCAGACCACACTTACATTAAAAGAACAGAGGTCCTGTAGAAGTGCGATCAGTCGGAACGCAACCAAGGATGAGGTGACGAGATACGAACATTCGGCCACGTCATGAGATCGTTAGTAGCGTCGGACATAGCATGAATAATGGGATTCTCAAAAACTTCGTCTGGTAAGTCCAAGTCCAGAGAGTATTCGACCATAGCTACAAGTCAGGCCGGGTCAGCTGCAAAGGGGGAGACGAAGGGGTCTGAATCCCACCTTCAACCATCGCCCCTCCGATGGTAGCCCGTCTCATGAGGATGAATTCGTCAACAGTGGGAATGCGATCCTGTGATCGGTTTCGTGACTGCGTTACTTGTGAACTGCTCCATTCTTCCCAGGCACGGATGAATCTAAAATGATGTCTCAGATGTTAGGTTAGGTAAGAGGAATAGTTGAATGAATACCGTTTGTACGCGCCATGTGTAGACGTTTCGCGGAAGCGTTCAAGAAGACTGGCAAGGAGATAGATTACGTCATGGATACAACATAACACCCTGAGTACGCACTCATAAAACATAGCAGCATATGGATATTCGGGACGTGGAGCACCAGGCTCATCCACGACGCGAACGGAGATGTCGTGACCAGCTTTGACGTCATCGGGCCTTGATTGGAGGTCCCCTTCGTCAGACAGATCATCCGTCTGGATGACGCTTGGTCAGTCATGGATGTAGCAAGGGGTCTTTAGCACGTACAGAGAAAGCCCAGAAGAAAAATTTGAGGCAGGTGACGAGGTGTTTCAGATCCGCGTCAGGGAAACTTAGGGCAGCGAAGAGATCAAATTTGCCGTAGTTGAGGAACTTAGACTTCTTTCTGTCATCGTACAAACCAATGCTGAAGGAAGAAAGAGTCACTTTCATGCAGGATGGGGAACTGCTAATTGAAACAACCAACCTGTTGAACCAAACCCGCGCTTCCCGGTCTGCCTCTGCCTGGTGAGGATTGACTCTGAGTTCACATACACGACCCGTAATGGCGGCAAGGTCCTGCAGACAGAATTGCGATGGAAGGGCAGAGGAGATCATGGCGACTTTGAGACAAGGCAGAGGGAAACACAATAGTACAGCTCAGACTCGCTGAGAGGAGGGGATGCTTGGGTGACACTTGGCACGGAGGGGGAAGCACCCGGGACCTACTTATTCAAATCTGAACAGAGGGGATGTCGTATCCGAGGTAATCCTGTAGAAAGAACGATTATTATAAAAGACATAAATTGGGGAAACGACGCCCACCAACTGATCGCGTACAAGGTAGTACCTTGAACATCATGACACATTACACACGTGAGGGAAGACCAAGAACACCGCGTTTTTTTTCGTCCTAGTAGGCGAATTTCGTTGTTATCTAGACAGCGACCAAAAAGTCATATCCTTACCTAGATGGCGGTGCGTCATGGCTTAAGATGGATCAATTAGCCAGATTGCGATCTGGAATCCAAACCATCCCATCATGGACTCGCAGGATCGACGATTGTTTCCATGTGAATCTTGATCAGTGCGAAGTTCCGGAGCGGCGTCCTCTTCCAAAATGGATGTGAGCTTGTTTCACTTGCCCATTGAGAGGCTCGAGGACATAGTAACACACGGTGTCTAGAAAATTTCGCAATAACATGTTTCCGGGTAAAGAGAAGTTCGCTGGGATGAGCACCCGACACGGCCGCGGGTTGAGCGGTCGCAACCTCGGCGAACACGAGGCTGTAACGTGCTGTCAACGTGATGGCCTAACCGACCATTGGCGAGGGATTCTTCGCAATAATCCAAGCCGTGATGGACCGAAAAGGTGGTGGATGGGCGCGGTTGCATGGATATGAGTACGCATCAGATCTTCGACCGTATGAGCTGTGCGTGGCGTCAGTCGGTATGTATTTTCCGCCGCCTTCTGCAAAAATGGATGGCTTTTCCAGGTAAAAGAAGTCCGCATCAAGGCTTATTTGCGATATCTTGACATGTCTGCACCGGTGCACAACACGCTTTGTTTGTTCGTCAAAACATTCGTTCCGCCGGGACCCAAACTACGTACACAACTTTCGCGGACATCCATCGATTGCCACACAGATTGACAGTATTTCTCCTAATAGCTGTCTCGCGTATACATACTATATATTATCTAGGGTCCTCGCACAGGGCAGCGTGGTTAAACTGAGCTGTCATTGCCGCAGGGACTCTGACTGACGATTTAGCTATACAAGGTTAATTTTCTCCAGACACTCGTTGAACGTGTATGCCTGTACTTAGTACTATTCCTCGACTTACTCCATTCGTCTTTGTGCCCTGCCCGTCTGCCCTGTCTCGCTTAGGTGTCATTGTTGATGAGCCAGCAACCACTTACCGTTCGTCAATACCCATCTGCCCAATTTCCCAGTGCCTTTTGGAGGTCGTTGAGGTGGAAACTACCTTGCTGCCTCAAAGACTACACCAGAATCTACCGGTAACATTCAAAAAAAAAAAAAACTGGCACTGTTCTTCTCATCCACGTTGCCCCATGGGGAGCAAAGGCAAATATTCCTCTGCACCGCCCTTCAAAACAGTCAGTGACATCTTACTCATTGGTAGTGGGTCAGGTCATGGGAATATTTACGGTTCGGGAAACTCTCTGCCGCAAGACGGTCAACCATCATGTCATCCTGTGGGTCTCTCAAGTCTCATTAATTGATCTTCTACCCTCACGGCATACGCACACCCGTGGCCACGGTTCTGTGACATTTGTGGGCGACCTTGATGAACAAGTGTCCTGATATCATTGCGATAGTGATTGTGTACTCGCATAAAGCGGGTTGTATCACGTGTTCTCCTGGGAAATCCATGTACAGTGTCACAGCTGATCAAGTGCCACTGATCGGCGCCGCAGTACCTGTGCGGCAAACATACAAAAGCAAGTACCGGAATTATAATGGCACAAATAATGGTAGAGTTGTCATTTGAACTTGGATTCTCAACTCGTCACAATGGACTTTCCACGGCAAACACCGCAGGCAGCACTCGAAGTAAAACACAACACGACACATCTCTTTCCCCCTCCTGGCATAGCAGGTGTGCGTAGAATTCTTCTTTCGATTGTACACTTGCGCGCGGCGGAAATTAATCCCGCGAGGTCGTTCCAAACGCAGGAACCGTGGCGGTGATCATGTCATTCGTCATTTTGCACGCGCTTATACCTTCTACCTTTGGTTGGCATGAGATACATTTTTCGAGACTTTGGGAATAGCTTTCAGAAGATGCACACCATCAAGGTCACGTTTCATGTCGTTTATAGGGGGGTTAGTGCTGTCTAGAAATCCCAGAAGTGATACTTGCGATGCAGTTCGTCCCACTCGTCCATAATTTGCACGGGAAATATTCACAAGAAACGCACCATCTGTCAGAAAGGACGCCAGTGTCTTGCCAGTGACACGTAGACGGGACTGGATTCTGCCCCCCCTCCGTCATGAGGCATACTCGCGATGAAGCCATTACGAATGCGGGTATGCACGCAATGTGACAACTGAGGCCATCTCGTCAGAGCTACCCTCCTGCTGCGGCGCCGTTCGGAATGGCCCTAGCGACGCGAAGTAGTCTTCCAGACCATTCTTTTTCCGTACGAAACAGGGGAGCTAACACTAGTAGGTAGCCGACCAGCGAAATTGGCGCAAGTCTGGGTTACCGGGTGAACCCTTGGACTCAAATCGTTGAGGCGCTGCATACCTAGTCTCCCGGTTTCACTTGTTTGCCATACGGTTTGACTTGTCGCGATCTGCCCGCCGTAGAAATTCTTCCGAGTTGAATGGATAAATCGGAGCTCCACTTACATACCTGGATAGTACGCTGAAGAGGTTGGTAACCCTTCAGTCTGTTTCGAAAAGTAAAATATGTATGCTTCCGAACTTAATACCGTCTGATGGATCAGTCACACATTATACCATGAACGAGCTTCGTGCCGGTATTCGGTAGTTCACCTCCAAGCGCAGTGCTACTATCCAGTATGAGCAATACAATCAGTTCTAAAGTCAAGATCTCAGGCCGTTCCAGTGCCCTCCAATGCTCAATAATTTCCTACCAAATGACCATGACCAGAACCGGAGAACATGGAGTCCAGAAAACGCCTTCAATTCGCCGGATTCGGATTATGAGACTGTCCATCTGATCGACAGTATTGACACTACAGAGGTTAAGCAGAAGCCATATGTGCATCCACGGCTCAGCGGTCTGGTGGTACCACATATGGTGTTACATAAACTCTAGTTGATAAGATAAAGATGACGACTTCACACGTTAGTGGCTGATACGCTCGATGTGGCCACCCTTTATTGCACGAAAAGGCAAGGACTAATGGGGTTAGGCTGAGGGCAAGTCCGACGGGTCGTTCTCTGCGACATGTCAAGACCAAAACCTAAAGATTAGCGAACCTGATTAGTTCAAGTTGGCTTGAAGTCCTGTACCGACCACTTAGGTCAGGCGCTCTAAGTCACCAACAACACGGATAGACTCCAACTACTTACTGATTCTGAGCCTAACGCAGGTATTCAACCTGACATAACTTTATTTATTCCCCTGTTGTCCTTGGTTCGCGGGCCGCAGACCAGCAGCACCTGTTACCGGTCATCAACGCTCGAAATGAAAGGCATGACAGATCCGGTCAAAGGGGTTGTGCGGGCTAGAATAATTGCCGGACCGCAAGGAACGTTCCGCTAAATGCTGTGGATGAAACCATGGTTTCTACTTCAAGTCCAAAGTTACATACCAAACTACTTTCTGTCAATTCCAGGTGCCATCCCTGCACTGCCGGCGGGCCACTGGATGACACTTAGCTATCACATCAGCAAGCGGGGACGCCAGCGCAGAAGTGTATCCGTTCGCACCTTGAGCACGGCTCACAGATACTTATCTAGGCCATAGTACGGTGTACCAGGATATATTGCCGAATTAAACGCAATATCACAGGCATAGAAATCGTTCACAGTTCCATGTGCACAGGGCCGGCGTTATGATAAACCGACACTGTGCGATGACTAAAGGATGGTCAATGCATAACTTACTCGGCTGCCTGGAAGAGCACGCGCAACGAGCCTGACGAAGCTTCTTATGACCAAATATGAACGAGTGAGCGTACCAACGGACCCACTGAGCATGGTCCCGCTCTCTCACAGTAACTTCTGGTGGGAACCTTGTACTCCGTACGACTAAGTAGACCTCGTGTTTGTTGCTCAACCGAGCACATGCAGGTCGGTGAATCGGAGGTTCTGATCATAAAATGTACGCGAGTACACAAGACGTGTCTGTACGCTTTTGTATGCAGAATTACTTCGTGGCCTCCAAGAACCTGCATTCCGCCTCCTTGAAGTTGATGACATTCCAAATGGCGTTGAGATACTGTCAACTTAATTGAGAATCTAGAGCGTAACAACGTAACATAATCAACTTACGTCCACCTTCACATTGTAATACTGCCCATGCAAACCTATTCAGACGATATCCGACGGGCCGAGCTAGAATGCTCACCTGGAGATAGAATGCCTACAAAGAAGATTTCAGCGTGCTTCTAGAATTAGATATGTTATACATACATGTTCCCAGATGTCAACACCGATGATCGGAGTTAGCGCTGCGAACGGAACGTGAGCCGTGATATGCAGTCTATGACTAAGCCCCATACACATGAGAGGGTCCTGGTTAGCCGTCGTTGCAATCTCGAGCTTTTGCGTGTCCCGATTATAGCCCTGTCATAGAGTTGAGATGGCGGCATCGCAGAATAGCCTGACATGATACCTACAAGCCATCCCCAACCACTGCCTTGTATCCCGGCAGTAGCAGCGTTGAATCTTTTTTTGAACCCGTCCACAGATCCGAAGTCGCGCTCCAAAGCGTCTTTTAAGGGCCCTTCAAACAACTTACCACCGTTCTCGTTGACGGGGGAAAGATTTTTCCAGAAGAGTGAGTGGTTAATGTGGCCTGTATCGTTGCTTGTCAGTGGTGCTCCTTCGATATCATTGTCTTACTCACCGCCACCGTTAAACTTGAGAGCAGACTGTAAAGCGATTTTCTCCGTCACTGACTTCGACTTAGCGTACGCTTCTTCAGCAGCGTTCAATCCATTGACGTATGTCTGGTGATGTTTCGTGTGGTGCAGCTTCATAATCTGCTCGGAAATATGGGGCTCGAGAGCCTAGGATGTCCATTTCACTAAGCTGGGTGTCTTAGCGTCCGACAGTACCCGACACCACTCACGTTGTAGGCATAAGGCAGCTCGGGAAGGGTATGCAAAGAAGCATTACGAGCCACAAACATGCGGGTCAGCGAAGGTCTCAAAGCATTCCTGATGTACAACATCGTGATGGTTCCAGTGAGAGCACTACTCCAGCCTGCCAACTGAGGAGGTCGTCGTCGAACGGCCGCTCCCACTGCGTCATAACTCCCACACATGCGGGTCACGTGACCATTCAAGTAGTCGATATTGAAGTCAAATCCAAGCACTCAAGTAGTACTCCTCCCACAAGGATGAAAGAAAGAGTAAGGGGTTTCAATGATACCCCTCGTGCTGGCGAGAGTTCCAGGTGCTCTTGCAGCGCCACTGTGCTACCAACTGCTACCAATCAGGTATTATTTGCACTGGATGTTTAGTTCCCGGTTGAAGGTAGCCTCACCATCAGTGACCATGGTGCAAATTCATGAAAAATATATTTCTTGCAATTTGCATCACTCTCCGGGGACGTCGGGGCAGATTGCGAACCATTGCGTGGTATGTATGTACGAGGGGGTAAACGGATATCCACAACTGCGTGCGCAGTGTGGGTAGGGGTAGGATCTTCAAATCTTCAGATTTGACGTCGTGAGTATGCCAGTAACATCACCCATTCACCTCCCCGCCGCACGACGGCGTAACCGCCGGAATTGAGGTTGCCATGTAGACACAGAACACACTCACACTGCCTAAACGTGTCCCTTCCCGAGGGCCGAGGAGGACTTGTACACCACCGTCGGATGTGAAGTAACCCATCCGCGGTTAACGCGGTAGGGCGCGTGGACATGATAACATCTTGTGAAGAATCGCCGCTCGGACAAATTCGATTGGAATGTGGAGAAGGCTTCTTTGAGATTTCGACGGTAACATGTAGTCTGAGTCGGAGTGTTGCACACCCAAGCCGAGGGATTCGATCGTGTGTAAGCGCCCTCTTGGTTGTCAGTGCAAGCCTCAAGGGAAAACACCTTACCATATTCTCCGATCGGAGACATCGGCCTGAGAGCGAGACCGACTTGCCATGCAACCCATGAAAGGAGGAAGTACACGGATAGTTTGTTGACCGATATCATTCGGCACATTGCACGTTTGTCAGCCTGTAAGGGATACGGACTAGCAGATATGAGGATCACACCCATTATATGATATGATACTAAGACAGATCATATGAACTGCTTAGCCAGATCCCGTCCGCAGTTGCAGCCACAGCCGTCTATCGCGTTGATCAACAGATGGATTCCCACCCTATCGTGGTTCGTGATGATGTCGAAGTTAACATCCTGTCTGCCTCTTGCCCGCCGCCACCGCCACCCGCCGCATCAATACACCATATCGGTGGATATACGCACCTTATCAGAACCCCATATTCGAGGCATGGGATGAAATGCCATCCGGAATCATATGCATATGCGTCAGGCACCTAGGGTCGGCAATGAATCGAAAGCACCCGCCTGCCAATGGCTCAATGGGGAGGGGTCAGCAGTGCTATCCTTACGGTAAGCAGTCTTGCTATGCGGTAATGACTTACCACCTCAATATGTGCGTGAGTGATTGGCGCACGCGGTGCGGTTCCTTCCCACTCTATCACGATTGATGTCGAAGTTAACCCAAAGCCGGGAAACTGGACCACACCGTAACGTTTATTAGTGAGAGCGCGCTGCATTGCCACTGCGCACGGGTCCGAGCCTGTATCTTAGTTTGACTCTGGTGAGTCAAGATTCAAAAAGTAATAAGAGTGCACGTGTGAGTCTGGATACGTCAAGCTCTGAAGGGCGCTGAATTGTGCCAAAGCGCCGAAGATTTGATTTAGTATTTGATCGAGTTTCTCTCACAAAGCGCCATCATTTGATAGTACACGTTTTTGTCATTTACCATGTATCTATCTTTCTGGAAATTAGTGATAGCAATCATGTACATGTGCATGATCCACAGTGGACGACAGGGGAAAGGGAAAAAAAAAAAAGAAGAGCAGACAAACGATGGAGTTGCACGAAAGACGAAAGAACTTTGAAACTAGAAAGCATCAAAAAAGGTGAGAGCAAAGAACGAAACACATACATAAGTCAAAAGAACACCAAAAAAAAAGTAATAATGGTTAGGCAACGAATCGATTGAAACGTCCACGGGGAAGAGAGAGAGTGTGCAAAATGACATCGAACATTCACCTCCCCCACCCAGTGCTTCCAGCTCTTCCTCTCGGTCTCGACGACGCGCTCCACGATCTATCGCGCTCCCTGTCTAGCCTATCGCGATCCGCCGACGGTCCTCGAGGAATATACTGGGATCCCGAATACGGTCTCGGAGGTGGCGGTGGGTACGATGATTGGTTCATAGTTCCCCTGAGTGCACGTGGCCCGCTAGGCAATGGCCGGGAAAGAGCGTTGGTACCGACTGAAGAAGATGGACCAGGACCTGAACGCGGGGGTGGCGGTGGTGGTGGTCGCCGTGAAGACGACGGACCAGGGCTGTACCCTGGCGATGGTGCGCGGGGCGCTTGAAACGATCGTGGTTGCGTCGGTGGCGTATGTGACCGGGGGACATACGATTTAGAGAACGCGGAACTAAGGATTTCTCCATCTTCATGAGGGATTCGACGAGACGCAGAACTCTGATAAGTAGCGCGAGGATATTGACTTGGGTGAGTAGGTAAAGAGGCAGAAACGGAGGTGGCACGAGAGTTGGACGTGGACGAGGTGGACATGGAACTTGGAGTAGGGGCAGGAGTAGGAACAGGGACAAGGGAAGCAGAAGCAGCAGCACCGCTGTCAACATGGTTTGCTGAAGCCGCGAGGCTGTTCAATGGCGGGGGTGGGGGATCAGGTGCGAAGCTCACAACATCATGCATACGATCATTGCCTCCGGTAGCTCCATTGGGTAGAGCGTCATCCCTAGCCTCAAACTTCTCCGCGGAAGCTTGATCAGCAACTGGACTACCTTTCGTCTGTGTCTGGATCACTTGACTTTCGTCCGGAACGCGCAGCGGCGTAAGCGGTGGCAGTGGCGGGGGAGAGGACTGACATCCTTCCACACTAACCCCTCTTTCCTGGCACGACCCAGGTTCGTTCGATGATGACGATTCCTGACAATCAAGGTGCTGCTGAGAAATTTCGGGAGGTGCGACGTCATCTTGGTCCGTGCGGACGACATCCCCGGGTGCGTTCACAGCACTCAGGTCGTCATCGCCGTTCAGGTCCACACCAGGCACAGTCACCGAAATTTGTGGTTCATCACGTTCACGTTCACCCGGGGTACTGGTAGCTTCTGCAGGCTCAGCAACCGAGCTTCCGCTTTCGTCCCCTACTGGCCCTGGACTGGGCGGCAGCGCCAAATGTGCGGAGGGACTAGCCGGAGATAGCACACTCTTGGCCGCCATTTCCTCTTCGCGCTGCTTCTTTTTCCGCAGGACGAAGTCCTTGAGTGACATCTTGACCTTGGGAGGCGGCGGGGGTGAGGGTACTCGTGCAGGCTGCGATGGCTCGGGCTCAGGTTCAGGTTCAGAGTGGTGTGGTGTAGGTGTATGTGGGAGTTGGGGTTCCGCGCAGAGTGTCTCCGGTTCCATCGGGACATCCACCGGTTGAGGTGACTGGTCTGAAAGGGGTTGTTCATGACGTGACCCCGATCCAAATGGCGGGATTGATGGAGCGTCAGTACAGGGAGACGTATCACCAGACTGACGCGTGGGACGTTGTTCACCGTGGGAGTTTTCCAACCCGGGGTGCTGGTGATCAGAAGAACATGCCGACGTAACACGCTGTTCATCCGACACGTCCCCTGACACGTCTACATCAACGTCCATCGCCTCGTTCACCTCCCGAGACTCGTTTCCTCCGGTGTCGGCATCAGCGTTTACACCATCAAGCCCGTCCACACCCCCTACAATATCGACCTCGTCTTCAACGTCCCGCAGCACGTTAACATGGACATTGTTCCCGTTTGTCAACGACGGTAATCCGCCAAGAACTTCAGGGGACACAAACCGGACACGGTGTGTTTCAGTGCTGGAGGAACGCCGATTAACATCTGCCTGCGAGTCTTGCACCAGCGAGGAGGGGGAGGAGTCATCGGTTTGCACAGCGGGCGGTATCGTACCATCACAGGGCGACCGTGCTTCCGAGTACGAGGAAGAGGGCATGCTGGTGGGAGTAGACGGTGATGGCTGATCTACCGTCGATCGCTCTGACGAAACGGAACTGAGCGACAGAACCGGTCCGTTTTGTGATATCGTAGCACCACCATCAGGCGAGAACAGCGAAAGCTTCGAGAAGGGTACAGAGGGTGACATACTTGCCAGCGTGTGCGGATACAATTGCTGCTGCTGGTACTGAGGCTGGGGTGGCGTGGGCTGTGAAAGCTGCACGGTGCCCGCTGATACTGGTGCAATATGAAGTTCACTATGTGTCTGCGGGGAACTCGTCGTTCGCGATGGCATCCATCGTGGAGGTATACGCGGTGGATCTGGCACATTCTTCGCGGTCGTATTACTCGGCTGATGAGGCGAAGAACTTCGAGGGTGCGGGAAGGCTTGAGAATGCGCATGCGCGAGGGAGGATATCGTTGTGGGATCCAGTGATGCCGGCATTGGCGGGGGTGGCATTTGACGAGTATCTGAAAGAATAAACGGGGTGAAAATGAGTTACCAGTCATGATCAACATGTTAGACAATGAAAACTCACCATCCGCCGTATCCTCTCCCTCCGTCTCCGTATCAAACTCTGTTTCCATCGCACTCGTCCCATCCACTTCATGCCCTGCTTTTCCATGGCTAGAGGTAGATATCGGACTCTCGGCGTTCGTGATTGTTGGGCTCCGTGACGGCCCCGGTTGTTGTGACCACGGCTTACGCATGCGCGGTGGAAGAACATGTTCCTCGCCGGGAAGACCGTCGTCTGCGGGAGGAGAGCAAAAACAGTCAGCAAGACCGGCCCAAAACGTAAAAGCCGCGTCACTGAGCACACGACTGACCTATGCAATCCACCTCTCCGTTCCGCTCCGCCTTGGCCCCACTTGTGCGCTGGCTCCTGCCTCCACCATTTCCAACCACATCCACGTACACGTCCTCATCCTCTCCTCCAAGTCCCGCCGACCATCCCAGACTCGAAGGTACGACTTCGACGCCACACCACCCTCCACTCATCGGCGTCCTCTCGCGCGTCCTAAATCCCCGCTGGACACCTACAAGCGGACCCAAATCCACATGTCTGGTCTTCTCTGCATTGGTCCCGTCCTTCGCCTTCTTCCGACGCTTGCGATGCGATGATGGGTTGTTGATCGAGTTCGCTCCATTGGTGCTTGGGCCCTTGCAGTTGACAGTAACACCGATGCAGCCAGCTCCATTCATCCCTCTCGCACCGGATTCTCCCTCGGAATCCGTAGCCTCCAAATCAACAATCACATCCTCCCCTTCCCTTTCCCTCCCATGACCAACGTTCAACATTCTTCCATTGCAGTCACCACCACCTTCCTCTTCTTCCTGATCATCAGTCTCCCACTCCGATCCAGAGGCTTCACCTCCAGGCCAAGGCCATCTCCCTTCCGCAACTCTTTCCATCACGCGTACTGCACAATCCCGCGTTGACGAGCCACATGCACATGTTGTGAACGTACTGCTAAGCGCATGAAGAATGGAGGTGCATTGGGCGCGAAGATAGTGCAGATGGGCTGGGCTATAGGCACGCGGAGCGGGTACGGTTCGGGAAGTATCCATGGGGTCACATCCGTTAGGTGCAATAGAAAGGGTGGAAAGGAACATCGTCAGCGCCAGACAAAACAGGTCAGCAAGGAAGAAAGTATGGGGAAAAGATGAACTCACCCAAACATTCCAGGACTCTCAATTAGAGCCGGCAGCATGTGCACCGCATGTCCATCGTCCCATTCCCACCCTAACACGATTTCCTCGTCCGCTCTCAGGTCCCTCAGGGCGAACAACCCAAACGATAACGTTGTCGAATCTTCGTTGTGAGAGGAGGTATCGGATGGCGACGGGGGTGGAGGGGGGGCACCGGAGTCGTCCTCGGTGGGGGGATGTATAGCCCCATTGCCGTTCGTTGTGGTGCTCGTGGTTGACGTGCAGCCATCTCGGTGTCGACGGGCTTTCTGTTCGTTATCACTTTCTCTATCCCCACCTTCTCCTTTTTTCTTCCTTCGTCTCGCACCACCACATATCACAGGTCTGACCACCGCGTTTGGCCAGCATCCGCATCGTGCCCATCTCCCTTTGCCAAGACTTTCGTCTGCTGCGGGAGTGGCAGCGGCACATTTTCCCTTCTGTCCTCCTGCTTCTCTCTCCTCGGACCCATTCGTGCCCTCCACTCTTTTCCCTTTGTTGTGCACATTCAATGTCGTCCCACGTCCACCGAGTTCGCGCGCATCTACACCCACACACCAACCTCCACCCACCAATCTCACCTGTGGCTTCCCCATCCCCAAGTGCGCATACCCATTCAGTGGATCAGCGAGGTACGCCGAAGAAGGAAGGATAGTGGCTGTGTAGGGACTCAGGAGCGTGTTGGAAGGGATGGCAATAGTGTCGTTCCTGGAGCTGTCAGTAGGTCCATGTGAAGCGGTTCCTAGCGCGGTACCCGATGCTGATGCCAACCCAGACGTTGTTGACGATTGTGGCAGACGCGCTGTTGGTCCCACGAACAACTTCGGCGAAGGCGGACGCAACAGATGCGGGGGTGTATGCCCAGAATTCACTCCGTTGCCACCCACATGCGAGCACAAGTATGAGGAGGGTGAAGCATCGGAAGGACAGGTTTTTAGCACAGTTGGTGGGAGCATCACGTCGATGCCGTCGTCGACAATGACAGGGGTGGTGTTATCGAGTGGGGACATGGAGTATCCGTGTCGGTCCTTGTACCTAGACCAGAATGTGTTTAGCCGAGAAAAAAGGAGGGATGATGAGAGAACGTACCCTTGACTATCGACACGGACATAGCCTCCATCGATGTAAGTCCTGGGTGGTACGACTGGAATGGGCGGGTTAAGAGCTGTTACGCCCCTCCATGCCTTTGCTACTTTCAACAGTTGAGCATGCGTCGAAGGATGAGAGTAGGCGTCCGGCGGGAACACATCGGTAATACGTGAGCTGGAAGTGGAACTGACAATAGTTGTGTGAGACAATCAAGCAAGAATATCCAAATGAAAACGAGACCTACGGTTGAGATATGCGGGACGAACTTGGGTGGGCAACGTCGGGGCCTGTGGGAGGGTTGGCATTTGGCGCGGCCAATGCATTGGCCGAGCTCGATGGACCCGCTGGATTCAAGATCGATGCTCGTCTCCTCTTCTTAGTTGCGTTCGGGGCAGTACCATCTGTGGCAAGCGTAGTAATGCCACTCGATCGTCGCGGTTTTTTCTCCATCCCTGGACTTGTTCTACGTCGGGAACCCGGTTTTCGAGGCTGGTCTTCCCCGGGGACACTATCCGGATGTGGAACGTTTCCATTGGGCCCGTTTCTCATCTTCAGGGTTTTCAGTCGCTTGCGTTGTAGTTTAACGGCTCTCTCTCTCTGCTCCTCGTCGATACTGCCACCCTGACACACCCAACACCGCCATTCCTCTGGTACGCCCCCCTCGACGATGCCGAAACAGGCAGCATGACACCACCGTGAGCAGACGTCGCATGCGATCGAGAAACCGTCATCGTAGGTGAATCCGCAGATGCAGGAGATGTCGTCTGCGTCTGTAGACGGTGGTGGATCTGGGTGTGTGTGGTTTGCGTGGGGCGGATGAGATGAGAGCGGGGATGCGCCGTGGGATGGTCGGTGAGACGGTAGTGAAGGAGAGCGGAAAGTGGTCGGCGAGAGAAGAGATGGGTGGGGCGAAGTGAGAGGTGGGTGAGAGAACGTCGTCGTCGGTGAAGGCGTCGTCAACAGTGGACTCGCCAGTTTCGTCGGATGAGACTTGGCGACGTTGCTCGGAGACGGCTGCTTTCGCTTGAGCGGTATCAACGACGGTGGTACGGTATGGTGTCCATGGCCATGGTGGGATGGAGTGCCACTGTGAGCGTCAAAGACCTGAATGTGGTGGTTGAGAGGAGAGAGTCCGAGCAGACCCAGGGCAGCCTCTGTCGCATCGCTGTTCATCACACGTCAAGGTAGCCAGCTAGCGGTTCAATACGAGCTCGTCGTCGCTGTGTTGGTCGTCCTCGTCCTCGTCGTTGTCGTTGATGATTTGGTTGTTCTTTTTTTCTTCGTCGCCTTTTTCTCCCCTTCTCTTTTGTTTCGATTTGGTTGGAGGCCCTCGTATATTCCAGACCTCCACCGGCAGTGATTCACTCTGGATGAGTTCGTTCGAGTGAGAAAAAGAAGTGAAGCCGAGTTGCAACTGGTAGAGTTGCCCCCCCTTCCTGACCGGACTGGTCGAGTGTCTGTTCCCTCACATGGCTCACCAAAACACATCACAACAACATCCTTGCATCCACACCCCGACGACAACGATGACGACGCATTTCCATCCAAGACAAGACGGAAACGGGGCACCCTGGATGGTTCGGATCATCCAGTGGGGCCACTACGCTTGCAGATAACACCCATGCTTGTTTCACTATCGCCATCCAATTCACTACCGGCTGACTGGCATGTGGCTACTCGATCGCAGACAATCCCGTCTTCGAACCCCAGAACATTCCCTGCGCAGTTCACCGTTAGGCGGACCCATCCATGTTCCTCGAACAGATCGAAAACACCGCACAGTGCATCTCTGCCGGTACACATCCACAATCAACCATATCCGGCATTTCTGGTCGTGTTTATTCGACATACACTTGTACCACCCCAAGGACCATGCCTTCGTGCTGAAATTACTTTGTCGCATCGATAGAAGGTCGCCGTACCGAGTGTCACCCTGCAGTGGAACGCTCCATCGTAGTAATCCCTCCGTCACTTTGCAACGCTATGTGGTGCAGGTGTCCAGAGTTTGTGCGAGTTGCCTAGTGTTCGCTGGGCTCAACCCAGAAGATTCCGCGTGTAGTTCACTGTCTCCTGGGGCAGTGGTGGTGTATGTAGGCTATCTCTGTCAGTCGATGGACAAAGCATAAAACCATTGTCATCATCTCAGGTCCCAGTTACGAACTGGGACACATTCCGTAGTAGTTGTTGGACTACTTGAATACACGCACACTACCCCAAAGCCCCGTCGTTGTCGCCTATTCTTATGTTCAAGGTCAACATGACCAGTGGATACCCAGTAGTACCACTTCACTTCTCCAGAGTAAGAATAGGACGTTGGTGTGTATCCGTTTGATCTTCCCTTCGGCGTCGTCTATTTTTCAAAACGTGGGCCCCAGGTGGTCGTGTCCTCACTTTCCCCCGATTTTCAGCAACTGGAAACAGTGCAAGACATATACGAGTCTTCCTGTTGTAGAAACATCACCACGATGTGGCCATGTGTGTGCCGTGCGGTCACTGCGACGAGTGGGACGCGTACTATGCAGCACTGAACGTTGAACTTCCATCTCTCTCACGTCCGATGTCTTTTATTCAGAATTTTCTTTCCGATATCAGAGGATTATCACAAGTGAAAGAAAATGACTTCGTAATTTTGTGAGTGACGACTGGCACCTCCTCGTCCATCTCTCTAGCACTGGACTGACTGACCTTGTTCCCGCTTGTCTCCAAGTGTTGTCGGCCCTACCGGGTCAGGAAAGAGCTGGGTACGTAGCTTTGACACATATATATGCCAATCATTAATCACGTCTAATCGACTGCTTAGTTTACAGGAGAATTTTGCAATAATGATGATGTGCGAGTTGGTGGGGACAGCGAAAAAATTCGCACTAAAAATGTGCAAGCACTCAAGTGCAATTTTGGACGTGGTCTGAACAGCGTCGTACTTGTGGATACACCGTCCTTCTGTACCGGGATCAAAGGTTTTGCGGAACTTGAAATGACCAACTGGATAAGATCGAGGTATGTAAGTTCAACGAGTGAACCTTCATGCCCTTTAAAATACTGCTCCAGGTTTAACAAGCGTTGTTGCGATTCCGGCATCCTCTTTCTCCAGTCCCTTTGGTGGGATCCGAGTCATCGTGACGTGCTCATAGCACGTCATCTCGAGACGTTCGCGAGCATCTTTCCCAACGGGTTCGCTCCCCCGTCACGCGTTTATGTGATACCGACCAAGGAATCAGACGTCATCATTCCGCGGGAAGAGATGAACAGGCGGATCTCAAATCTAGAATGCACGTCATTGGCTGTGAATAAGAATGGGAATGGTAGATGGCGAGTGTCGATGCTCCCAGAGGTGTTCACGGGTCAACCAGAAACAACAGCAAGTGTGGTGCAGTCCATCATTATCAATATGGTGAACGGCAAGGTACATCACTCCAGCGCACTCATTCATCCGGCACAATAACTGTATCTCCCTCG
This sequence comes from Pisolithus orientalis, assembly GCF_024613125.1. NCBI lineage: Eukaryota > Fungi > Basidiomycota > Agaricomycetes > Boletales > Pisolithaceae > Pisolithus > Pisolithus orientalis. The sequence goes on along the minus strand of NW_026260796.1, from coordinate 186,721 downwards.
TTCCACTATAGGCTGGTGGAACTATCACCCCTCCGAGAACTAGTTTAAAGCCCAACTGCTTAGACAGTGTCAGCAACCCTGCTGGTCCCACTCGCGGACATTCCAGGAAAGAGACGAACAACGACTCAGACGAGGTGATCAGATCCAAGCGCGTCGCATTACAATTCACTCCGCCAGGACACCCACAACGCCGTTCAGCCCTCGTCGACCTAGGCAATCTTCTTAATGAACAGCTCAGGAAGCAGGGGCAGCAAGGAGACTTAGGCGAAGTAATTGCCCTCAAGCGAGCTGCCCTTGAACTAATCCCCTTGGATGCCCCAGAACGTATTGCAGCTCTAGCTGAACTCACTAATCTCGTCTCCCAACGGCTCCTTGAGAATCCAGAATTGGATGAGATTGTCGTGCTCCGTCGGATCGCGTTGGAACTCACTCCCCTGGGACATCCAGATCGCCGTTCAGCTCTCAACAATCTGGCTGATATCCTTTTTGAGCGGTTCAGAAAGGGACGATTGAAAGTAGATTTGGACGAGATTATTACGCTTAAGCGGGCTGCAATGGAGCTCACTCCACTTGGATGCCAAGATGACTACGTAACACTCGCCAGCCTTGCTAACTTTCTCTGTAAACGGTTCGACGACGGAGAGTGGAATGTAGAACTAGACAAGATTATTGCCCTCCGGCGGGACCTACTGGAATTCATGCCCCCCGGGCACCCGCAACGCCGTTCAGCTCTGGTCAACCTGGCTGGTCCACTCTCTCAACGGTTCAAAAGGGATGGGATGAAAGCAGATTTGGATATGGCTATATCGCTCAAGCGGGCTGTATTGGAACTCACTCCTCTTGAAGACCTAGACCGCTATTCAGCTCTCATTAATCTCGCCGACCTCCTTTCTCAACGATTTGGAAAGCAAGCTGCACTCGACGAGATCGTCACACTTCGACGAGCTGCACTGGACCTCACTCCCAAGGGGCATTCCCAGCGCTGTTCCGCTCTCGTCAACTTGGCTGATCTACTTTCTGAACGATCCAGAAAGGGGGGAATGAAAGCTGACTTGGACGAGACCATTAGCCTCCAAAAAGCTGCTTTGGAATCCATGCTCTCGCGACCCTTGGAGCGACGTTCAATTCTCGCCCATCTCCGCGATCACCTTTGCCAGCGGTTCAAGAGGGATGGTGCTATCTCAGATTTAGCGGAAGTCATTTCACTCCAACGTGCCGTGTTGGAATTGACTCCCGAGGATCCTGATCGCCGCTTGGCTCTCATCAATCTCGTTGACCGCCTGTCGGACAGGTTCAGAATTGAAGGGGGGAAAGAAGATTTGGATGAGATGGTCTCACTCCAACGGGCGGTACTGGAAAGCACTCCATCGGATCATCCTGATTACCGTTCAGCTCTCATCGGCCTAGCTGCTCTCCTCTCTCAGCGGTTCAACAAGGAAAAGATGAAATCTGATTTAAATCTGATTATCTCGCTCCGGCGGAATGTGCTGGATCTAACTCCCCCGCAGCACCCATATCACCTTATAGCTCTCCATTGTCTGGCTGATCTTCTTGAAGTGCGGTTTCAGGAGGGTGGGGCAGAAGAAGATTTGGACGAGATCATCCCACTCACCCGAAATCTATTGGACTCCACATCCTCAGGAGACCCAGAGAGACGACCGATCCTCCTCAAGCTCACTCGTTATCTTAGTGAGCGATTCAAGCTACAAGGCGCGACGGCGGATCTGACGGAAATCATTCTCATTCAACGTGCCGTTCTGAAGCTTGCGCCCCCTGAACACCCGGATCGCTTCACAACTCTGGCCATTCTGGCTGACTGCCTTTCTGAATGGTTTAAGAGGGAAGAAGACAAGGTAGTATTGGATGAGATCATCACCCTCAGACGAGCGGCATTGGAATGTATACCCTCCGGAGATGCGAGGCGGCGGTCGATACTCGTAAACCTCAGTGACTGCACTTATCAGCGATATAGGATGGAGAGTTCTATGGCTGATTTGACGGAAACCATCGCGCTTCAACGTGCTGTGCTGGAGGTCACTGACCCTGGAGACACAGATCGCTGTTCAGCTCTTATTAACTGCGCTTCGTCTCTTTCTGAGCGGTTTGAGCAAGAAGGAGCGAATGCGGATTTGGATGAAGTCGTCAGGCTCCGGCGAGCTGCGTTAGATAGCGTAGCTGAGGATGACCCAAGGCGACAACAAATTCTTGCCAACCTCGACGATTGCCTTTATGAGCGCTTCAGGAGGGAGGGTGCGGTGGCAGATCTGGAGGAGATCATTACTCTCCGTCGGGCTGCGTTGGAACGCACGCCCCTGCCCCAACAATGCAGACCTCTTAACCTTGCTGGCAGCCTTCACGAAAAATTCCAGAAACTGAGTTCGGCGACCGACATAGAGGAAGCGATCAAACTCGGACGTGCTGCCTTAGCACTCTGCGATTCGGGGCACCCAGACCACACACTATCCCGGGACTGTCTTACGAATTACCTTACAGCAAAGATCAGAAAACGGGGTCCTAAACTGCCCGTACCGGGGGCCAGTACCTCAAGCTCTAGTCGCTACCACGTCAAACAATTAATCAGGAGCATTGTCTTCGAAACACTCGAAAACCTGCCATTACGACTGGTGCATACCACAACTGGCATCTTGTGTAATCGAGATGCACAGCTATCCCATTTCGAAGCTAGTCCTCAATACTGCCAATTACTTTCGTCGATATCCGGGCTTGACGGCCAGCTACGTGAAGCGCGGATCCGCGATGCGGTCGTCAATTTTTTCCGATATGTCATGCTTTCCCACAGGTGGGGGAGCAGTGAACCATTGCTACGTGACGTTGAAGGCACAAACGTCTATGACTTGAGTGGTACGGATTGTCTTGCCAAGCTCCAAGAGTTTTGTCTTTGTGCTCTCCGCCGTGGTTTCTTGTGGGCATGGAGCGACACTTGTTGCATCGACAAAGATAGCAGCGCTGAACTTCAAGAGGCCATTGGCTCCATGTTTTCATGGTATCGTCGGTCGTCACTGACGCTCGTGTACCTCTCCGACGTCTCCGGCGCTTGTTCACCCGCAGACAGCGTCTGGTTCAAGCGAGGCTGGACTCTCCAAGAGTTATTGGCTTCACCCACCATATTGTTCTATACGCGGGACTGGTCACTCTGCATGAATCGTGAAGTGGCAAATCACAAAGCAGATCCCACTATGCTTGCGGAGCTTCAGAAGGCAACAGGAATAGCAGAGTGGCATCTTACGAATTTCTACCCAGGCATGGACGAAGCACGATCGAGGCTCCAGTGGGCATCGAGCCGTCGTACCACTCGGCCAGAAGATGTCGCGTATTCTCTTTTTGGTATTTTCAAGCTGCACTTACCAGTCCTCTATGGCGAATCTGCGGAGAGCGCGCTCGGACGTTTGCTAGCGGAAATCATATCACGTTCTGGAGACATTTCGGTCTTGGATTGGGTCGGAGAGGCGTCCTCTATCCATAGCTGTTTTCCTGCCAACCTCGCGCCATACCAGACATTACCTTGTGTACCAGCAACTGCCAGCGACGCCAGTGGACGCAATGGCCTCGACCTTGAAAAGGCGCAGAAGCTGTACAGTTCCCTCGCGAAGTTACCGCGTGCGCGGTTCGTCAATCAGAGGCTTTCGCTGCCTTGCATCGCCCACTGGGTCACGACGGTCAAACCGCTACACACTAATTCTACCAGCCCCTCATGCTGCATGTATGAGATTTGCGCACCACTCCTCCGGCCCATCAAGGTCACACTGTCCGTCAATCTTGAGGAAACGTCTGGATCATATGTCCTCGTTCGTCCTTGGCATCCAAAATGGCTTGAAGCACAGGCGGACAGTGACATAGATGCTCCATGGAAGTTATTGGAACAACTCGAGCAGTCATTCAATGCACTCCTGCTAAGGCGATTGCCTCATAACGAGTATGAGAGGATCGCAAGTGATTCTGAAATTGTGGCTCGCGTCCAAGACCTGGATAGTATCCTAGACAGTGAAGTGATGGTTCCGGATATCGTATGAGGTCATGCTTGTCGAGATGCACTTGCCTGTAAGACTCAACACATGCCATATGTATCCATAGACATACTTGAAATCACTATGTACTATACAAGCCGTAGAATTTCACTCGTGCAACGCTTTCGAACTGTTAAAAGGGACGTCTGGCAGTGTGACCATGAATCCCATCTTTAATCTTCAATCCTAGCGACTCACGGGTACTATTAAACAGCATCCAGATCGATTCGGAGCCCCAAGCTTTGTTTGAGAGGCGTGAGAAAACCAGTTCACAAGTAACCTCAGCAGGTACATGTTGACGCCGACCTGTCCGACCCGCGGTAGGGTTGGGTGCTTGTGGGTAGTGTAGTGGAAGAGTGACATTCTATATTTACAAGGTTATACTGGCTTGCTAGACTTACCTGGCTCCACCTCTGGTTCTTCTTCGACACTTGGTACGCGGAGGTCGAGAGGCACATTCCCATCACTATATTGGTAGCACTGACGTCGTCAGCGCGAGCCAGGTTAGTGACCAAAGCTTATGTAAATGACCAGATCCGTAAGAGAGGAGTCCAGACGGCTTTGATCTTGTGCAAAAAGGGATGAGGCCTCGAGAGCTGCTGAAAGTCATTAGTCACACGTTCCAGGGTTTTGATGTGGCCTTGGGGGCTGCAAAGCGAAGTGTGTAGGCATGTCAACTTGAAGAGAGGACGGACTCGTTTCCAGTTTTCGAACGGTAAACCAAGCTTTTTTCCATTTTTCCTTCTCTCGATACGTTAAAGCTCTTGCGATTGCAATGCGTTCGCAAAGCCAAAGTGAAACATGAGCAGTATAAATGTCTTGAAAACGTCGCCTATGAATGAGCGGATCATTCAGGGGCCTACCTGTGAAAACCCGCACACTGTGGACACAGTGTGCAGCGTTGGGACAGGTTGAAGTCGCGTCCAGCGTACTGGTACCAAGGTGAGCCGGTGGAGCAAGCAAGGCAGGAGTGAGGATCTATGCGACCTGTGGTGTGATCAATTAGACTTGTGTATTCACTGACTAGAGGGGTCCTTCTGGAACTTTCACTTGATTCTTCCAGTGACAGCAAGTCTCGAGGACGTGGGAAAAAGCAGTATCGGCTAGCACTGACGTCAGAGGGCACGTACAGTCCCAGCGTTGAATATTCGAACAGTTTCGTCCTGGGAGGACTCTGGGCTTGTGGCATCCTGGTCGGCTGCTGCAACAAAACCCCTGAACAGCGGGAGGTGGTCACGTGTCGTGTCTGGTCAGGAGAGCCAGCCCAGCCCGAAATGATGTCCGCGGGGATACCCCTCGCTCGTCCCACCATCAGCCATGTCAGATGCTTTCGATGTCATCCCATTCGACGTATGTTGCTGGGCGCCATCCTACAAAATGCCCTACTTACACCCGTTGTCGCTACTAGGACATCAAGGGTAAGTGGAAGAAGCTGGGGTCTGGCTCATTCGGCAACGTCTACAGAGGTGTGTAGCGCCTACATACCCACAAACGCTACTCCAAACACCCACCTCTACGTCTTATCAGGCTCCTACCTCGGCATCGAGGTCGCGATTAAAGAGGTCCTTCCCTCGAACAGTTATAACGTAGCCAAGTACTTCGAGAGAGAATGGAGACTCATGAAGTAAATAATCCGACTGTCTGTCTTCCATAACCCTCCCCTCACACGGGAATCGCATTGCATAGGGAATCGCGCCATCCAAACGTTGTCCTCTACCTGGGCCTTTCGCGTGCACCTCCCCCAGACGGACGCATCTTCATCGTATCCGAATACATCGAGAACGGTAAGATCATGAAATCTCATCAGAGACCCATGTTCTCATCGCAGCAGGCAACTTGCGCATGTACATAGTCGACAAAACCAACCCGTTCCCATGGCGTCTCCGCATATCCTTCGCCACGGATATCGCGCGCGCAATCGCATACCTTCACGCCCGCAAATGCATCCACCGCGATATCAAAGGTGAAAACCTCCTCGTCACAACCAACGGTCGTCTCAAGATCACCGATTTCGGGTTCGCACGTATCGCAGCACGCAACGCTGAGGAGAGCAAACGGTTGACGTTTTGTGGAACGGATTCGTACATGTCACCCGAAATTCTGCTTGGCAAAGAGTTTGACCTCCCAACGGATATTTTCTCGATGGGTGTTATATTTTGCGAGATTGCGGCGAGGAAGGTGGCTGATGAGGAGCACTTCGCGAGGACCGGCTCCACGTTCGGTATAGACCCGGACGAGGTACGAAGACTGGCAAATCCAGGATGTCCGCCGGCATTCCTCGCACTCTGTCTAGACTGCATAGCCAACGATCCCGCCGCCCGACCGACAACTCGCGCCATCCTCGACCGTCTGAGGGACATCGAAGCAGAGGTGTTGTCACGACCTGAAACAGAAGATCTACATTTAGGCAGCGTTAAGTTTATGTCGAAAGGGAAACGACGGGGAGTCGCTCCTCGAATACCCAGTTTCGGGATGGAGATTGGTAAAGGTATCGGCGGACAGACGTCTGTGTTTTTGGCGGAGGAGGTCGTTGCAGTACCATCGAGTGCCGAAGAGAGTACGAGCGAAGAAGAGGCTGTAAAGGCGATACAGAACGCTCCCATCAGCGTCGAGTTGAGTGGTGACTCTTGTGGGGCCACCAATGGTAAGTACCCTCCAGCTTCACTCCTTACACTCTATCACACCATTATTGTACAGGAGACAGCGAGAACAGCGTGCAGCCCCTACTGAACACGTCCAGCAGCTACACGGATCTCCCGAAGAGTGATGGTACCAACCTCGTTCATACCATCACTCCCTCCTTGTCGTCTGTCCTCACGATCAAGCCAATGCAAGATCCAAATGCCACTCCCGACCCCTTACCCCCTGATATCACATCCTCATCTCCACCTGACAGCTCCGTGATACCACTAGAACCGACGCACTCCACACACTCCATCCAGACGAACTACACCTACCGCACTGCGCATACTTCCACCCCCTCCATTGCAGTGGCCACGAGAGGCCACTCGTCCATCCAGGCCATACACACGCTACACCGATTTACGCTGATCAAACCCGGGGCGAAACGAGCTCCCAATGCCACATCGTCCCCAGGAGGAGGGGGGTGGAATCCGCTGGAGATACTGTTTGGGAATGGACTGTTGGGATATAAATGCGATATATGCATGAAGCGGATCGGGTGGAAGCCTATTCTGGAATGTGATGATTGTGGTCTTCGGTACGTGAGCTCTCCTTTTTTCTCTGGACCACTGAACGGTTCTTTGTTTTCGCCGTGTTTGCGTGTCTGTTGGATAGGGCACACATGAAATGCGGAGAAGTCGCTCCACGAGATTGTGGGATCAGGATGTTACGTTCGATGTATCAGCAGCAGCAACAGCAGGGTGTACAAACGGGTTCGGGTCCGGGTCCGGCATCCCCGACGGGCAAGGTAGTAGTAAGACAGAATGATGCATTGGGCGTGAAGTGGGTGCCTTCGTCGGTAGTGCGGTGAGAGTGTACATCCGGATTCTTTTCTATTCTTTTGTTTCTTCGCGATCACGGACATTCGTATACAATTTTTTTTGACGTGGCGCCAAAAAAAGACGGAATCAGAGTTCATCTCGACGGAGAAGATGCGGTACTCGCGTTCGAGGTGGAATATTTATACTAACAGTTAGTGGGGTAGCGTGTGCACCACTAACAATTGTGAACCTCGTCATCCAACGACAATCTTCCTACTGGTGTATCTGCGGCCTTTTCACTGACTGCGACATTCAACGATGGCCCATATTACGATTCGATGGTATCTCCGTAATCTTGCGAGATCAGCACAAACATTTTTCAAAAGCGATTCCACCCAAATCGAACTGACCCAGGCAATCGCTGGACTCCGGGAGTCTCCTGCGCTTGCAAGAGGTCCTACATCATCAATTAGCTCCCATCGTCGGACGGACGTGCCTTTGCCAAAACTTCAATGCGTAAGTTTACGGCGACATATGTGGAATGTCTGCTACAGGAGATGAGCATGTTTGTCGCGCGTTCCGAGAGGGGGACGAAGGCAGTGTCATTAATGGGGATCGATCGAGGGTAGATGTCGGTTTGCAGCGTTGTGCCATGCACTTTTGACGCGTCGTTCACTGATGATATTTACGACGACATGAATTGTTTGGACGAGAGCACTTACGCGAGACTGCACATGGTCCCTTTCAGCTGGCGGTGGTCCGCAGAGGCGCGCAAGCACCTCATCATTCGGATCGGCACATACATCGCTCAGGCGGAGAGGAATGTTCAATAGACGTACCCACAACCGAGAGAGCGCATGCAAGGCTGAACATCATGATAGCTGCTGGGGTAAAACAGGAATTCGCAACAAAAACCTATGCACTAGGTTGATCACACCGAGGGCGAGATCGACGACGTTGCGTATGGTTTGCGAGCGAAGAGGAGAGATAAGAAGGTAGTTCAAAATATGCTACGGAAGGCAGAGAGCAATAAGTCACACCGTAGGATGGTTTCGGTCGTCTCAAGTTTCGCTCGGATTGAACTAGCCAAGTGTCTCCATAAAACCAGGAAAATAGTTTGTCATAACATCAGCAAACCCCTCTCTCTTACCAGTTCTCTGCAGTCAGCTGTCATCGCAATTCTCAGTTCACTATTATGACTTCTTTTTTGAGCGCCGACGGCGACAAAACCGAACTCTCTTCACTGCAGAGTGCGACGGCGCGGATGGCCCCTTACACCTACCAGCAGGTTAGGGGCTACTACTATGGCTTGCCCTCTCGGTCAAGCTTCGTGGCCAACACGATCAACGAGGTGTGGGTGCTGCCCACTGGCCCAGAGGATTACACGCCAGCCAAGATGCTCCGCGCTGTCGGCGAGCACAAGGTCGTCGAGCTTTGGGAGGCCGGCCTCGCTGACCAGGTTACTGCCCGTCTCAGTGCTATGAAGGTGGACTGGACCAGCCTCGACGTGGTCCGCATTGGCATAGTAGGTGAGTCCTCTGCCCCTGTCACTCTCCGGATCGGAGTCGTGCTCGAGTCCCTCCCCGACGAGAATGGCCGCACCATGGCCTTTGATGCTCGCAAAGTCCTCTACAAGTGCGGCATCAAGGACGTCGAGGTAGAGATCCGTGAATCCCGCGTCTTCAAGTCTGTCGGCCCAAAGCTTTTCATACCAGCCCTCTCATCTAATCCCCTTGTCACGTTCGTTGACCCTCTGAGCGTTGCGCTCGGCCTCCCCATCTGTGCCGATGGAAGGTGGCATGCCGAAGGAACGGGTGGCTTCTACATCGCTAGGTCTGGTGCTGTCGACAAGGTCTTCCTCGCCACTGCACGGCACGTCATCCCCCCACCGAGCCTGGAAAACAACGAGACGATCGAGTGCAAGAATCCCGGTCAGCTTCGCCACAAAGTGATCCTCCTCGGCGATGCCGCTTACAAGAATCTCGTCGCGTCCGTCATGGGTCAGATTGGGCGGAAGGTAATGATTGCCGAGCACCAGGAGGCGCGTTGCGAGATGATGGAGGGGAGGGAGGGTGACGATGTCGAGGATTAACGTGCCGAGGCCGAGCATCTCCGGGACACGGCGAAGAAGGCGATCGACAGACTTGATGCCTTCCACAAGGAGGTCATTTCAAAGTAGGCCAACCCGGTGGATCGCATCCTCGGTCACGTTGTCCTTGCTCCTCATATCCAGTTCAATGTCGATTCCCTCGGATTCACCCAGGACATCGCTGTCATCGAGGTCGACCCGTCCAAGATTGACGCAAGCAACTTCTACGGGAACGTAATCGACCTTGGCATGGTGATCGACTCCGCCGACTTCATGCTTAAAATGTGCCCCGACGTTCACAACCGCACCCATTTCAAGTATCCCGCAGATCGCCTGCTGAAGCTCCACGATACCACCTCGGTCGACGGGATGCGTCGCCCGCAGACAATTGACCAGAACGACGAGATATGCATCATGGTCCTCAAGAACGGTGGCAAGACCGGTCTGATCATCGGCCGCGCCAACGGTGTCTTCTCGTACGCTCGCTACTACTTCGAAAACAGCGTTGGCATCATCTCCAAGGAATGGACAATCCTCCCAGTTGACAGCAAGTCTGGCTCCTTCTCTGCTCTGGGTGACTCGGGTTCGGTCATCGTCGACGGCAGCGGACGCATCGGTGGTCTACTCACTGGCGGTGGGGGCAATACGGAAACCTCTGACATTACATATGCCACACTCATTAGCTTCAATCTGGAGCGCTTGAGGGCTTTTGACTTCATCGCCGATTTCAACCTGCCGTTCGTCACCTAGGCATCGCCTCAAACGTTGTTCACAGTATTGTTACTGCTTACTCTGGTTTCCTTCAGACGTCCTCGCGCACCGCCAGCTCGCAGCGGCAAGTGCACATACACCACTACATCCTTCTTTCCATTCCAAAGTCCATGTAGAACGTATCATGGACGTCCTTAACCAGCGACATCGCATGGCGCAAATGGTAGGTCGCGCGAGCGTTGAATTCTATGTTGGCCTAGCGTTGCGCAAGCGTGGGGAGGTTCTTGCAAAGAATGGAAACGTCGGGGGAGTCGTCGAGGAAGCATTCCTCGTCCGGACATTTAGGAACGGGCTCGGTGTGTTCGTGTTCGAGTCAGTCCTTCTCTTCGTTGGATTTCCTGCTCAATGCATACTAGACTGGGCTTGGAAGGCCTCGACATGTTCAAACAAGACGTTCGGTTCGACGCGGAGAATTACACCGCTGCCCTTCTGTCCCAGACGACCAGACGAGAGGTTACGATCTCACATTTTGATAAAGTCAAGGTGAGGATTGACGTGGAGAAAGATAAAAACACGCAGCGGGGACGTGTTAAGATGGCACTCGTAAGCCCCGTCGATTCCAGTGGATTGTAACGTAGGTGATATGTTTCTGGGACATGAGATGCGTGAGTTACATTGTAGTGGGAACAAGTACTAAATTTCCTTCAAGTTTGCCTGTCATAATCCTTGAGAGTCATTGCTGCACTCTTATTTTGCAGAAATACAAACACCACGCTGTGATGCTAGATTCTTCGATGACGGTACGGGTGCCTGTAGTGGCAAAGTTACGCAGTTTCTACACACTCTGAACTTGCTCGCCATGGTGTCGTGTTGCCGGAATCGACGACTTGAGTTGCGGGGAAATGTGCACATATGTAATTAGCATTAGGCTCAAGGTCTCGTAGTAGCGCTGCTGTCGTCTTTTACAGGTTCAACTTGCACGTAGTTGCGACTGATGCAGGTATGCTGGACTCTTCTGGACAGTGCACACAAGCAAACCATGATGTAGACTTCGGTCTATAACGCGTCCATTACACCGAGTAGTTTGCCATGGGACACTTACAACTACTGCAATGCACCTCATGCCAACCCTGATCACTACTCGTTGCCAAACGAATCCGGTGCACGACTCCGGTTCGTCGTAGTGGTCATGCAGCACCACAAGCTCGGGCCCTTCCTGTTACCGCTTGTCAACCATTCTCATCGATGCTACAGCGCAAACTTTACCCGTCCGAACGCACTCTCAACCCCATCACCGGATGAGACTGCTCTAGCGTCATACCACAGTCTTACGCTGGCGGGACGGCTCAAATATTCACTGAAACAAGCATACCTTTTCTCCACCCTTTTGCAGATTGCATATGGGCGGGTACGTGCAACTCTGGACAGCTCACACGCGAGGGGCTTGACGATGCCACAAAACATGGGCGGGTACGTCTATGAGGATACGAGCTGTCACAGGGCTTATATCATCGGCTTGTGTGAACAGGATTTTTTGGGAGTATACCATGAGAGACTCGGGTTTTTGGAGCACGTAAACGAGAAGGAGATATACGTTTGAACGTCGACGGAGCCGAGGACGCAGCAAGTAGCTGGTGCGATGCTCTATGGTATGGATCCCAACACTGCGAGTAAACAATGGCCCGTGTATATGCAGCCTAATATCGTGCGTGGCCATACATTTGATTTGCGTGGTTCCCTTATTCCTGGGCCAAGATCTGACGTTTTCCAACTAGATCGACTCACTCGTGCTGAACTATGCGTGCCCCGTTGCTGGTCAACTCCGCGCTGAGGCGCAAGCCATGTCGTCCTGGGTGGACCACCTCGCGAAACACGAATCTCTCCAGCGGAGGCTAGATGAAACGTTGGGCACAACTGGGCTAGACGCGTGGAATTCTTGGTGTAAGTACCACCTCGGTTTCATGTTCCTTGCATCCATTCTCTTCATGACTGCACGTGCTTGCACAGATGATCACTTCGACATCTTCACGTCCAGGCCGTGCCAGGGACACCCCCTCCCATGTAGTGTAACTGGTGCTTGTGTCAGTCCAGAAGACGCGAAGATGGTATTTTCGATTGGGGATTGGGAATACAAGTGTGTGGACTGTTTCATTCGGGACCGCTTCAGATTTTACGCCTAACGAACGTTCAAACCCCTCCGCTCGCGCCGCGGGATTCGTCCGTGGTACAGATATCTTTTTAACGATGGACCACAAGCTAGCCAGTATGTCAAACTCGCGTTCGGTGTTTTCTTTGCCGAGCTTGCAAATACTTTGCGGCACGTGTCCAATCGGAACAGTTCCTGCAACGGAGGTGAGGAGAACCTGAGGGACAATAATGCACATATTGGTGTAACAAGTCATGTTGTCGGAGCACAGGGGCGACCGAAGCACAAACTGCACATGTATGTCGGACATGACGGCTCGATGGTGCGTCTCGCTGCTGGGCTCGGCCTTGGTCGTGCGAACTGCCTGCGATGGTCAGCCATGAGCAGCGAAATTGTGATGGAGGTGAATTCCGTGTTCCCCATTCTCACCAGTTGTATCCATCCCGGTCTGACGGGTGGTGGATTTAAGTTCACCGTCGGATGTGACTGAGACCTATGACCTAGCAAGATTTTGCTAACCACATTTCCAATCGTTGTGACAGGTTTGGCGACGTATCATACGTGCGCGTCTTGCGTGAAGGCTCTCCAGCCCCACCACCACTTGACAGGATCCTTGGTGAATTTATTTAGTTGCTGGGGGACTCAGTGCTGGAGAGTCGTGGGGTTTTGTGTGGGTAAAAACGCGGGCTGCGAAATAAGGCTTTGGCCGAACTCCTGACTGTGATCACTTGTATCTCCCATCTCGTGAATCTCTGCAACCTGCAGCATGGGATCACTCATCAAACTTGTGTTGGGTCTACAGTGGCGTCATCGACACCACCTTGATTTCCCTGTCAAAAACAGTTTTACATCTCCAAGAAGTTATGAAGAATGAGAAAGCTGTCAGGTTCCGCGATTATGATGCGGACAGCCTCCCTCCGCCATGGTGAAGTCTCCGAAGACAAGCTCAAGCGGCGAAACTACTCGAGAACCAAATCGTCCAAGCTTTGCCCCGAGCCCGATTGTCAGATAGGCTATCGTCGTAGTCAGCGTCAATCCTATTACTTTAGGTACGCCTTTTATTGCTATGGTACGATGTTGCCTTTATGATGAATCTCGCTTCTTAGATGTACGGTGCACAATTAGGCCTTCTGTCATCGTCCGCTGGGTACGTGGCGATAAGATCAATGAGATCTTTCCCATCAAGATTTCTAGCATGAAGTTTGTTTGCACTCCGCATAAAGGCCATTAAAGATAAGAAACCAGTGAGTTTTCGTAATGTAGATGCGGATTCCATTCCCTCGCTCTTTACAAGGTTTCCGTTGTATGTGACAAAGACCCCGAAGAAACCTCGAGGGGCCTGATCTTTGATGGTAAAGAGAGGCTGTGGCCTCTGGATCTCCTGTTTACAGTTTCCTCGGACCCCTCCGTCAGCAGTCATCGAGGCACTCTCTCTGGTGAGTCTGAACAGGCACTTAGTAGGAATTCTCGTATGCTCAAAATAGTATTATTGAAGTCTCTTGGATGGAGTCCGTTCTGCGGTACTCACCCCCTTCTACCTCCAACTATTCGGAAACATCTTGCCCATTTTATTTCTCTTGTGACTAATCGGAACAACTATTCCGGTCCATCTCCATGGTAATATTTGTTTCAGCGCTCTCCAGCCGTCTGGTCAACCCATTTGCATCAAATTCGTCCACCGGTATTTCAAGGATGCCCATCTGTTCTGTGCATCATTGGGGTGTGCACCCACCCTCCACGGTTCTCTGGACCACTGAATCAGACTAAGTCGTTCTTTATTCTCATTTCGTTTTTCTGTGCGTGTGCGTGTGTGCGTGTTGGATGGGGCACACGTGAAATGTTGCGGAATAAGAATATTGCGCTCAATGAATCATCATCAGCAGGGTATCCAAATAGGTTTGCGTCCAGGTCCGATGGGCTTTCGTCGGAAGTACAATGTGCCTCCGGATTCCACTTCTCTTTTTTTTTGTTTCTTCGCGATAACGGATGTTCGTAAACACGTTGTTGACCTAGCTCAAAAAAGAACGGAATGAACGTTCATTTCCGCGCAAAAGACACGATATCCGTGTCCGAGATGGAATATTGTACTAACAATTACTGGACAGCCCGTACACCATCGACAAATACGAACCCCCCAACCAAGGCAATTTCACCCCTACTCCTATTATTGACATGCCGTTAATTGTACGGCGGAGTTCCTAGCAACTGCTATGCCCTCCAGTGCCATCACCAGATCGGCAAACGCAAAAGGTTCCTATGGAGGATACGACACTCCTAACAACTCCTAACGTGAAACTATTGTTTGCGTACCCTATCGTGAATGTCTGCAACCAGCGACATATGCATGGGATCGCTCATCAAGCCCTGATGTTGGGCCTACGACGACCGTATTGATCACTTCTTTTCCGTCTATATCTTGGCATCGAAGACTGTTTCGCACCTCAAAGATCTTATAAAGAACAAGAAATCTAACGCATTCCACGATACAAATGCGAACGAACTCGAGGTCTACTCCACCCTCTCTGCCATGGCGAAGTCTATAATGAGGAGCTCATGCAATGGAATCTGAGCGGCCAAACGATGCTCGCCCACCAACCGAATTGTCCAAGTTTATCTCCGAGCATGACATCGTCGAATGGATCATTGTCGTCAAGGCCACGAAGCACAGTGCGAACGTCGGCATTACATAAGTTGGGGTCTTGAGGAATCGATTGTTGCCTCTCGCGTAGTATGGCTACTGAGGGTCCCCTTGAGAGGGTCCACCGACAGCATGGGGATATGGTCACCAAGTAATCGTCGTCGAGTTCAACGGTAGCCTCGCCGGTGTCGGTGATAGTGTCGACCTGACGGTGGTTAAGGCCTCTGTGTGCCATTGCCGTCGCAATCACAGATATATGCGTATACTTGTCATTGCTGGCCAACACACTGCCGGTCTGAATGTTCCGAAGACAGGCTTAAATGGCTATCGTACGGGGTGTCGGCTGCCATGCTGTTGATAAGTGGAGGTTACATTTCACTAGCAATGTCATGCCATTTTGCGCCTAGCGGGAGAATGGGTTACTGCAACAACGCATCTTCTGTCTTGTCTCTCACTCCCTTCAGAAACTGCACCAACTGTGTTCCTCCAGTACCCTTCAAAGACCCCCTCTCCGCCTCCCCTGCTCGCCCTCGAGTCGCTGGTCCGACGATATACAACGCCACGATCCTTATATGCGCGTCTCTGAACTCCTTCACCGCACCCACAGCCCGATTATACGCATCGACGAGCTCCGGTATTTTTGTCTGCGCAAAGTCACGCATGGGACGAGGGTTCGCGGAAAGATGTCGAAGGAAGGCACGATGATGTCTTGGCATGTAAATCTGCATCCTTCGAAGTAACGTGCGCGCATCCGCGTTTCCACTTGTCGGCGTCGTCTCCGATCTGCAATTGTCCAGTCCCAGAAAAATATCCAGCGCATGTATCAATGCGCTCTGCCCTGCACTTGGTCCTGACAGATCCGTGGGCTCCTCCATACCATCTTCACATTTTTCGATACCCTCAAACTTCCACGTCCTTTTCGCAGGATCAGCATCCTGCCCACAAAACCAAGGCCTCACGCGATGATAAAATACGTCCGGGTCACACCCCTTTCGCACGTCCATCAGCAAGCCTGTCAACGCATGTATCACTCCAGCAAGACGGGAGAGGTAAGATGTGATACGACGGACGGCGATATCGTCACCGACGAACATCTCATCCATCGATGCGCGCATCAGTTCGAGCGCTTCGACGCCCCGCAGTTCGATACGGGCGGATGCGAGGAAGAATTCCTCTTCATCGCGTGTACCTGTGAAGAGGTCTTGGCTCTTCAGGTTATCTAGATCCATGGTGCATGCCCACTCCAACCCTGTCTCCGCTTCACAAGTTGAAGGTGCCTTCTTCAGCTCCCAATTGTACAGCACGGTATCCGAATACGTGGCTATAGGCGGTAACTGCAAATGTCTTGATACTCTCAACAACGGGATCCCAATCGACGCAGGAATCACGACGGGTGCGGTTAGAGGGAGAGTGTGGATATAGAAATGCATTATGAAAGTGAGAACGTGATGCGCTCTGCGGAGAAGGACCTCGGATGTTGTGAGGTCTTGAATAGCGAGCGTTGGTAACTTTGTTTATTTACAAGATTATCACGATGCGATGCACCAATGAAAATGAAAAGACTTACGTTACTCACTTCCGACCGCCAGCTGTCCGACGTCTTCCTTTCCTCATCCGTGACATCCTCCCCGATAGCCAGCTGCAACCCCTTGCGCATGGCTTCTTTCAACACGGCTTCCCACGGCTCCCATTGTTCAGGGAGTCTGTGGATGGGTGGGTCGGGGGGCATGAAACCAGTCCGCGTATCGACGTCGAAATCATGTGCCGCAAGGGTTGTTGTGTCGACGATCCCTCCAAAATCGGGGCCATTGTCAGCACTGGCACCAGGACCGATGAAGACGTCAGGACGGGGAAGATTGAGGAAGTGCTCGGATGGAAGGATCTCCTGGGAAGTAGAAGTAGAGAATGTCTCGCTCATGGTTATCTGAGAGATCGCGGATGATAGCGCTGTGTGATCTTTGACAATCGGATTTGCTGTATATGAGTCAGACTATGACAAAGCCATCTCCTACAGTGACGGCCCCCTCGACGTGCTTGTGCAGTTCAGGTAGTCAACATTTACGCCACGAATATTACTCGAAGCCATCGACAGTAACTGGTCTATCGAGGCGCAAGAGTTGGTGATGGCAGCTACCAGCGGATGCCATCGAACACTGTTGGACGAGGGAGAATATTTATACTGCCACCATGTGATCGCAGCACCACCTCACACAACGCTCTACCGACGATATTATTACGGTACGTTCACGATCCTGGCCCCTTACACTTACAAAGGAAAACTAAGAAAAGCTAGGAACACTGTACTACTGTTAAAATGAACCGGCACGTGTGACGGAGCCAACTCCCGATCCCGGGCTGACTTAGTAGTCGGGATCGAGTTACTGTGTATTCTGATTCGGCCTGTTCCCCCTGTATCGTCAACACAGAGGCATCGGATAACACTCGTTCCGGAGACCTGCAAAATCTCCGACGTGCGTCGGTACCAGTGGTCGACGTCTGTCTGCGGGTATGGTGCAATTCTGTGACCGCGCTGACCAGAACCTTGCGTTCATGGTGTAGTTTCTCTTGGCGGTTCGTTCGGATCCATGCGTGGGCTAGAACTCTGTCTGCTTAGATGAACTAGAATCCTTCCTCGATCAAGAAGCACTTGACGAGCCTGGTCTAGACAACGCACAGCTGAGAGAAGGCCATACGTATTGCTTGGGATTCCGAGTTGAATTCCCACTCCGCTCTAGACCAGAGTGAGGATTTGCTGATAGCGGATTAGCAAATATTGTGCATCATCTTCACACACTCCAGAAGACACAAGATCACAAACCACTTATATCTGAGCCTGAGAGTAATACGGTTGGATTGAGTGTGCGTCGCGCCAGAGCCAGGCGAGGGGGCGTTGGTCAGCAACTAGACATAGAAATTTGTACATGTACTAGATGTATAGGGAGTCATTTTACGGCCGGCGTGCTTGCAGTTGTTCTTTGAGCGCATCTCGGGCTCTTTTCCAGACAGAGCTGCGCCAGGAATCAATCCGATATTGTAGGAGATGGCTATCTACCATTTGAGGAGTTGAATATATCCAGAAGAAGTTAAGAGCGTACCTGCAATGCCATCCTTGCTATATCACTGGTGCCGTGGAAGGAGTTTGACAGCTCGTACCCAGAATGGTCTCTTGGGAGACGAGAGTGGCAGTGGAAATGTTCCTTGAAACAGTCGTACTTGGCCACATGTTCCGTAGCACGAGCGGCAAGTGATAACCGACATTTTGATGTGCCACCGCCTGTTTCAAGCACGACCCTAGGACAAAGGATAATCAAGAATTCATGCACCGAATGACCTCGCCTACCGTTGCAAGTGAGTTCGACTATCATTCTGCCCTGTACGCATTCCCGCAATAATATTGCGACCAGCCTCAGACAAACATGACGCTGATTAGGGTGACTGGGTGTGTGCGACGCCACTTACAATCACACATCCCTCACTCTGACAGTAATCAACAAACTGAATGACATCTATGAAGATAAAGGAGTCACGTAACATGCCTCTGCTGACAATTAGTCCACTCCTTGCAGATTCCGCACTAGCAGAGCCACATTCGCCATTGACGAGAGGGCCGTCAGCGTCAGAGGGTAACGACGTGATAAGGTCCTTGCCTTTCTTGTGATGTCCTCCAGTGCTGGCCATTCACCTTCATCATCTGTTACGTCAGATTTCACGAGGTGAAGAAAGTACCTACTGGTACTCGGCTGCGTTGTTGAAGGCAGTACTGATGTGCTCGAGTGGCTCCTTCTGACTGGGGTTAGTCACCATGTACTATCCTTGCCGATAGTATTAATGGCTTACGCCAGCACCAAGGTTTTGCGAGAAGTAGGATCACGGCAGCGTTTGAACTTTGAACAGATCACGTGCCATACCCACTGACGGGCAGCATTTTCTGTAGGCGCACCGATTGGAGTCACCGATGCCTTTCAAAGTTGCAATGCAAACTCACAACTTGGAATATGTACTACAGAAACTTCGCTGCATGACTCACTTGCCATCATTGAGTGGAATCCTTTGAGGAGTGTTATCTTGCCGACCTATATTTCAGGGCAGAGGGGGCGATGGGGGAAAGGCATTGAAATGCTAAACGCACGTAGTTTCTCAGGTACTTGAGACCAAATATTTCTTAAAAGAACTTGATAACCCTGCTTTTCTCTCTTGCCTATTTTGTTGCCTATCAATCCCTTGCAAAACATAGAATCGATGGCGCCAAACTAGGCTGTAGTATTGCACACTCAGGGTGAACACGCCCAAGTTTGTGAAATGGATGGCATTTCCCGATCCGGGCCAAGTCTGGACACAAGGTCAAAGCGTGGATAGGGCATGACTCCTCCATCATGATCAGATTGATATGACCCTTCTTCGTGACATTTTCTGATTTCCTAAAGCAGGTAGCGTTTGCGCCGTCTGTTTCAAGTGGCTCAGCTTGTCCGGTGAGCCTCCAATGCACCAACGGACATTGACAACAGTTATGTACTTGGATCTAGAATGGTTTTGGGCGAGACAATGATGGTGAGTAGAATGCAAGGCCATTCTACAGTTGCGGACAGTCAAAGTCAACAAATTTGGAGATTGAATTTGTGTGTAGATTAGGGCCGCTCAAAGTTGGCGCCGACGCCGACGCCCACAGCTGAGCTAATTTATGGTAGTCGCGCTGTAGGCGTAGGCATCGTCGTCGGCATCTTTGAGGGACCCTATTGTAGTTCTGCGACTCGGAATGCTGACGTAGCATGTTAACTATTCCACTATTCCTGGGAGACAACCTACAGATGTCGTTTGTGTTTGTGGATGCCCCCGGCGCCCGCCCTGCGGAACGCTTGTTGTGTCGTGTTGACAAGGGTTATTATATATTTAGCTATCCTGCCCAAAATTTTGGTGGGCCCAAAAAGATATCATGGGAAAAACCTGGGAGGCTCATTTTTCTACATATTTTGACTCGCTAGATCTAAATCTGAAGTTAGAATAGCTTTGACTGTCCGCAGATGTGGTTCTGACGGGACGGAGATGGGGTTTGTGATAAAATTAAGTCAATTAGGGTACTTTTCCTCAGCCACACATGTAGACTCGGGTGAAGACCAAAACGGCGGTCAGCTCCTTCATACTGCCAGTCCATTGTCTAAGAGGTAAGGCTCGTTCCATAATTTCCTGTCCCTTGTCTCATGTTCATCAGGCGACATGTGACCGTGCGGAGTTCGCCGTTATCAGTCCGAAATTATTCTGTTCCCGAACTTCAACCACATGAAAGTCCATACAAGAGTATTTGAGTTCCAGATTGAAATGCCAGTAAGTACCGCTAGACATAAAGCCAAACATTTTCCTGAAAGACGAATAGCCAAGTAGCAGCACAACGTTGGTTGGTATTAGAACGCGAGCAGCCATTGAAGCTTGATCAGTCAATTCAGCTCCAGCTCTTTGTGGTCATCATCATCGCATGACACGGCAACGACACCCTGATTTCGAAATCTACGTCAATAAAACCGGTTGCCGGATACATGGGAGACCACTGGCCGATAACCTGAGTCCGTGGAATCAATACCAAGTGGCTGCATATCTTCAAACAATATCACGTGCACAGCCGTTGTTATAAGCCTCGGGAAAACCGCATAAACTGGCAGGTCACCGGTCACGACTCGTCTAACCAATCTCGGAACCCTTGGCCCTGCGATGGGTCATATGTTATTAGTCAACAAGGTACAAACTAGAAGGCACCTTCCCCACGTTGGCTGTGAACCCTGGTCGTACGTATGTTACATAAACGTCATAATGCAAGGGGGTACTAATCTTATATTCATAGGGGTATTAGCCTGTGTGAATAGGGAGTATGCTCCACGCCCATGTCCTCGCCTTACCCAAAGTGGTGATAGACATCTCCGTAGGTACGGTCACGGCGCACAGGATTCATTTGGGGACTTGGAAGTTGTGGTTTGTATAGTCCCCCCATGCTGTGCCGATTTCAGTTTTATCTCCAACCTCCAGGCGTGTTCATGCAACAACCGAGTATGGGCGAGACGCTGTACCGATACAGTGGGCTATGCGTACTATATTTGGGGCTTATGACAACCTGTCCCTAGCCCCTGTGAAATTGGTTCCCTTCAAATACTAGTTGTTCAGATCCCCCGCGGTATGCTCCTCCATCAAAATCATGCCCACCACAGCTGTAATTGGTGCGTTCTTGCTAGCGGTGTACTGCACATGGAATTTCGCTTCAAAGCTAAAGGTTAGTGAACGGAATGCAGTTGTTCGCAATACCAATGTTTGCATTTACTTCCCTCATAGAGTGTCAACTACCTGCCGGGTATGAGACCACCCTTTTCTCCGCTTGGCATATTTGGTGTTATCATTCCTACGTGTTGGTGGAACCCGGGCCTCAATTGGTCTTGGGACTGGAGGAAAACTAGTGAGTCAGCAACACTTTCATGCTCGAGGGCGGGGGATTCATTCTTCACAGATTATTTCAACTACAAGCACGAAGTGATTTCGATAGTTCCGTTCATTGGTCAACCCTTATATTACACATGTTCTCCTTCAGTCGTGAGACAGTTGTTGAAGGATGAACGCAAGACAGGGCTCATTAAACCCCCCGAAATGACAAGTGCGGTCTGGTGTGTGTATTTCATCAAGCGGTATTTTTTGCAGCCTCACTTCGCCTAAGTACCTGGGGCCAAAATGTGCTCACCGCCAATGGAGATGTATGGAGGCGCCATAGAAGGATCGTTGGACCTGCCTTTACTGGCGAAACGTGGGCGTGTTCTCCTATGCTCTGAGATGCGCACTGAGGCCGTCCATCAGCTTCGATCTTGTATGGCAGCAGTCTGCTTCACTGTACGAGGACATGGTTCGAGCAGCTAAGTGGGGGGATGAGCGAGTGACGATCGTCCGCGATATCGGTCTGTACACCCGCAGTGTACGTCAAATTCGCATCGTTGTCACATCATGCAGACTTACCTGTGGTCTCGGCAGTTCGCGCTAGCGGTCATTGCGCGATGTGGTTTTGGCCTTCCAATGCCGTGGAGCGACCCAAATGTCGAAAAGGCTGAAGAGGAGATGTCCTTTTCAGTTGCGATGGAGTGGGTCGAAAGAACCATGATTCCATGGAGCGTCATCTTGCCGCGTTGGTCGCATCGATTACCCTCCAAATGGTATGTTTCATTCTATTCCTGTGGTTTCTCGATAAATCTGTGGTCAAAGGCTTCGCGACATGGGACACGCCCGGTCGTCGTTAGCGGAGTACATGAGCAAGGTTGTCGACAAGAAAGCCCGAGAGCTGTCCGGGGTGAAAAGCCATGATAATAATTTGCCACGGGGCGACATCTTCGCGCGCCTAGTGACTGCGATGAGCAGCTCCTGGGAAGATTAACCTAGACAAGGAGGAAGTTGTGAGTTGACCTTTCCTGATCGCCATGTACGATGCCTTATGGTGGGCATTAAGATCGGGAATACTTTCTCGCTGATGTTTGCTGGTCATGGTACGTTTCTTGTCTCCGAGACTTCTCCTAGATCATTCACCCTGCGTTTCAGAGTCAAGCATGTTTGTCCTGGCGGCGACTTTGGGTTACCTAGCAATCTATCAGGACGAACAAGAGAAAGCCTATCAAGAAATCTTGGCGGCAACTCCTGTTGATCGCGAGCTTGTTCGTCATTTCCCGCGTGCCATCACTTGTGACTAATGTTCTTCCAGGGTCCAGAAGATGTTGGGAAACTTACTCACACCTTGGCATGCTTCCATGAATCTGCAAGAATATTGCGTGCGTCATCAACCCCTCGCTTTCTCTCAGCCTAATTGTATGGCGATCAGCTCCGGGGACCATAAATCCAAGACGTGCCATTGAGGATATCACAGTTAATGTAACAAGTCCTGCACCAGGAGTTATCACGATTCCCAAGGGTTCGGGGATCATGATTGATTTGCTCGCCGTCCGTAAGTTGAGCTCGCGTCACACGCATTCGCTCATTTGAATCGTCACGAATAGATCATAACCCCGAGGCGTTTCCGGACCCTGACGTGTGGCGCCCCTCCCGCTGGTACGGCGCACCCGAACATGACCTCACCATGTTCGGGTATGGGTCACGTGTATGCGTGGGGCGCAAGTTCGCCCAGGTCGAGGGGGCCTGTTTCTTGTCCCATTTCTTGCGTGACTTCAAACTTGACATCGAACTTTGTAATGGGGAAACCAGAAAGCAGTACGAAGAACGAGTGATGGGAAATACAAGGCATTCTGGCCTTGCATTTGGGGTTCGATCTGTGGACCTGAAACTCATTGCTAGAAAGTAGCAGATTCATTTGAGTTTCCTCCTTCCATGCTGGGCCATCTTATGCTTCTGGACATTGTTTCTTGAGATCTCTGCTTGTTCTGTGGTTCCGAGCGGTCAAACTAGGAATGGTGTATGAATTACTTTTGCTAATAAACACTTATGGACTATGGCGGATATGAAATTATCGCGAGGCTCATGCGTATAATTTCCTTCACTAATATATTGAACCTTCACGTTCGTTACGAGCAGCATTGGACTAAATATCTACTAAGAAATAAATCAATCAAGCGAAGACGAGAGCTGTTATGCGTACACTTATAGACGCCCTAATTGACACCATTGGCTGAAAGAAACAGATGGGTTGGATCGGGAGCTGTGACAGCCTTCGAAGGAGCGGTACCAAGGCATATCATGTGACAAAGAGAGGTCGCTGGCAGTAACATTCACGGGTCCCGCTGCACTCAGATTTGGTATAGGATCTGCAACGGTGCGAAGAAAATCTCCTGAGCAGTCTCTGGAAAGCTCCGCAGGAGGCCGCTACATAATCCGCATTGGTCTGAGTCATTGCGTCGGTGATGAAGCACCATCCATGGAACGCTAACTAGCACGTAACCGCTTAAGGCACCGCCCGTCTCTGCCAGAGGGCCTGATCACGAGTATCCTTTCAACACGTTCGTAAAACACCTTAGGTGAAGTGATTCGCTGTGGCAGTAAGTCAGCCCCCATCATGACAAGTATACAAAGCCGCTCAGATATCCAATCCGGAAAGTTAACAAAGGCTTCGCAAATGACTCAGACTGTTGGTGATTACTAAGATCATGTACAGAACAATGGGGAGAAGGGGACCGTGCGGTAAGTGAGTCGGCCTGCAAGACCCGCCTCCCCCACGGTGACCCCGCCCCGGAAACGTACCCCCACCAGAATGCCCAGAGAAGGATGCAGACTACGGGCAAGAGGGCTGTCTGTGCAGAGAGAATTGCACGAGTTGTCGAGATACAGTGCCGCTGCCACATGTCATAGCTAGAACTGTTTTCTTAGGTCTCGGGGAAAGCGGACTGTTCATGGCGAGTCATTGCATTGGACAGGCTCTCGCCTTGCTCAATCCTCGCGAAGTCGAAGGGCCATCATACGACTTCTCTAGCTCGCTTGGAACGACGCAAAAGAAACCCAGATAACGATGATACTGAGAGAAAGACATGTTGAACAGGGGCCTTCGGATTCTAATCCTACCTGTTGCAGAAGTTGGTACTGGCTGCTCTCTAGGTATGTTGGTAAGCGTTGGGCGGACGCATGTTATAATGTCGTGTGGTTATTGAAGTGTTCTGTCATGACGCACAGCGCCCAAATCAGAAGTGGCCGTGTGTTTCGTTGCATAACGAGCAAGGGCTGTCTACACTTAGGGTTAGTAGTAGCGTGAAGAAAAAAAGCCTATCACTTGCATGGTGATCTTGAATGGATCTTGAACCCACTTGCGCTTTGTTTGCATGGTGGCACCACTAGCCTTCAGGGGCTTGCCGGTGTGACAGTCTTTGATGATCAGAACAGCATCAGATTGAAACCAGAATGTGTGTCAAAAACGCCACTGCATGCATTAGATATAGTTAGCAAGAGGCTGTGAACGTGATCGGGTGACAGCGAACCTGTCATAACAGTCCAAAACTTGGAATGTATACTCCCTGGATGCGACATTCCCGATGACAAGGACATGGTTCGACACGGATAGATCGTATTGATAGATAAGGCATTTTGACGGCCATGAAGCCAATCACTGCGGCGTTCCATCCACAAAGTTATGTGAGTGCATGCTGTGGGACGGTCAGAGACGAGAGCAGCTACAGCAATGGTATGGACATACGCCGCGCAGAGAAAGCACAGCATCAGACAATAGACTGAGAGCTCACAACCGGATGTTGGTAATGAACTTCAGCCTGTGTCCGTCAGCAAACTTTGAATTGGAAGCGAAGACAGATAGATACGGTCAACCCGGACGGTCACAGCGCGCGAGGCACTCACGCATACTTGGCATTTGATGACAAAGAGAAATGTGTAACAAAATCGGCGTCCGAAACAAGGTACTTGTGTCTGTAAGTTACGCTCACATCAAAAACGACAATCACATATCATGAAGACGCACTCACAACAGGCCACTACATCCAAATCCTCATCTTCCTTGGGCGCTCGTTCCGTGTCGCCAAACGGTCGAATAAGACTGATAGTTAGAACCTCGAGATACAGATACTGTGAAAAAGGCGGAGTCCCGCCAGGTGTGCTTTCTGGCCGGGGTTTTGCTTGTGGTAGATCTGTTGATCCCTGGATGGATAACCGAGGTACAAGTCCTGGCGATTGTTCGGGTCTTGGAGGTCTTTACTTCTCGGCGACTGGCTGCGACTGCTCTTGGATCTGTCCAAATCCATCCACGGGTATTGCTTCATCCTCACCTGGGGTAGGGTTGTATTTCGAGTATTCGAACCCGGAAGCACTGGAGTGTCTCCGAGACGTTACAGCAGTACTTACATACTGGCCTTATAGGCGTCGGTTCGGGCGGCCTTGAGCACGGACTGCCATCGCAGCTTGTTCGTACTGACCAACCTTTCCCTTCTTTCGAGCTGAGATACGGCCAGAAGCCTATTAGAACGCTCAGTTGTCTAGCCAGACGTGCAGAGTTTTGTCACATACATCATCCCAAATCAATTTCCCAATTTCTGAACTGGTTGTGTCCACGTCAGTACGATAGCATCATTGATATCGCCCTCTGGTGTCGAGTACCCAGCGATCGAATGCCAAGGATCCTCCTGACGTGACGCATACGACGATGAACGCGACAAGGAGAGAAAAGAGGCGAGTACACCAGTTGGCACAAACTTCAAACGTGTCACGCCCTGCGCCTCACCCCACCACCACTCCCTAGCCTCTCCTTGTCGGCGCTTTGCAACCGTCTTCCCCTTCGGGGTCCCTAGCACGTTATCACAGCTTGGCATTGGGCCCTGCGAGGCGATCCCACTTCAGTCGTCATCTTATGTTGATATTGAATTGTACCGCGTGACTTCAGCGTTGGAGTGCCCTGTATCCAACAGCAGCGCAGTCTCTCTTCTTTCCCTTTGCGAACACCGAACGACCCTATTGCATAGATGTAATGTTTATGTCACCAAAACTATGTCTAACAGACCCTTGTTACTACCGAAACGGAGTGCTTAAGGTGGGGACGAACACGAGATAAAGAATCACAAACCACGTCGCTCAGCAATGGTACATAAAAATTTGGGCATACACTAGATACACGGTCGATCATTTTACAGCCAATGTGCTTGCGGTTGTCCCTTGACCTCGAGTGCCAATCTCGAGCTCTTTCCCGGACAAAGTTACGCCAGGAATCAATCTGATATTATCTACCGTTCGAGGAGTTGAATGTGTCCAGCACTTAAGGACATGCCGGCCAATGCCATCCTTGCTAAACCGCCAATGTAGAATGTATTTGAGAGCTTGTACCCAGAATGGTCTCCTGGGTGCCGAGAGGAGTGTTCCTCAAAATAGCCGTACTTGACCACTTAACTTGTTCCGCAGCCCGAGCGGTAAGCAATAACTGATATTTCGATGTGCCTGCTCCTGCATCCAGCATGATCCTGGAACAAAGGATACTCAGCAATTTACATGCGCTGAATGACCTCGCCTACCGTTGCAAATGAGCTCGATCATCATTCGGCTCTGTACGCGTTCCCGCAATAATGCAACCAACCTCAGACAAACCCTGGTGACAGTGATTAGATGACGTCGGTGTTTGCGATGCCACTTACAATCATACATCCTTCTCTTCGACAGTAATCAACAACCTAAAGCTTGTCAAATAACATCTATGAAGAGAGTTATGTATGTAGCGTGCCTCTGGTAACAGCTGGTCCACTTCCGCACAGATTCCACACCAGCAGAGCCACAGGATCTTTTGACAAGCGGACCATTAGCGTAGAAGGTAATAACACGATAAGATCCTTGCCTTTCCTGTCACGTCCTCCTCCAGTGCTCGCTGTTCGTCTTCGTCATCCGTCGCGTCAAGTTTCACTTGGAGCTCTTTGATCTCTTGCACCATAGGATGCGCATTGAATTGCCTACACACAGGGTTCAGGGCGTGGACTAACGAACGTTGGTGGTTGCGTTGCTGACCTGTCGTAATCAACTCGACCTATTAAACTGGGACACAATAAATAGTGGAAAGAGGAAGCGGCTGGAGGTGAAGAAAGTACCTACTGGTGCTCATCTGGAAGGGCTGCGTTGTTGAAAGTAGTACTGATGTGCTCGAGTAGCTTTTTGTGACTAGAGTTAGCCGCTACTATTATTTACCGGAGCATTGAACTCTTACGCCAGCACTAAGAGTTTGCGATAGGGACTTTACCTCGTGCTCCGTTTTCTGCTCCTCATCACGCTGATGCGAAATGTCATCAAATGGGTCAAGACCTTGGCACCGTTTGCGCAGTAGAGGTAACAAGACTTCAAGGCGCGGATCCCGTGTGACCTGGAATGGGAACTTTCGTTTGAATAGATTATGTGTCATACCCCAACTGACGAACGGCAACTTTGACGGGGGCACTATTAGCCCATCGGACATGTCTTTAGAAGCTACAATGCAAGCTTATGAGAAAACGTGCCTGATGTGACAGATGGTCCTTCTGCAGTGCCTACGGAAACTTCGTTGCATGGCTTGGTCGCCATCATTGAGTGAAGCCCTTTGAAAAATGTAATCTCGCCGACCTATATTTCAGTGGGGAGGGGGTGAAGGGGGAAAGGCATTGAAAGGCTAAATACGCACGTAGTTTCTCAGGCATTTGAGACCAAATATTTCTGAAAAGAACTTGATCGCCCCCGTTGTCTTCTGTTTATTCTGTTGCCATCGTAAGTGAAGAGTTGTCGATTTCATATGGTTGTCCAACGCACGGCAGACTTGTTGCGAGCTTCAGTTCGTGCAGGTTGACACTACTTATCATGTCAACCAGACAAACCACAAGGATGGTAAGAGGAGGTATCATATTCACCAGAGTGTAGAAATGTTCCCTACATTCCAAAACATAACATCAGTGACGCTGAAATCAATTATAATGGACGTACCGGATAGTTTTGAACAGTTCCCTTCTCCGTGTGCAGGCAGGATCTCTTCTCCAAGCCTGCGGGCTCGCGACAGTGTAAAAGGGGGTCAGGTCTGCGAAATGGTTGACATTGTTCGGTGCCAACTCTGACAAGCCAAGTCAGTGTGTGTAGGACACAATCATTTTCAGAAAGCGCACCGCCTCCCGAATCCCTTCGTTTTGCCCTACACCCAATTCTGAGGGGGACGTCGGAGTGTTGTATGATTGTAATCACTAAATATTTGCCTGCAAGGCGGGTACAGTAGGCCTTCAGTAGCAGCACGAAATGTTGATTGGCAGGAAGGGAGTAACCCTTCAGTCGATTCAGCTCCAGCTCTTTGCGGTCGTCGTCATATGGCAAGTCATGGTCATTCTGATCTCGAAATTCATGCCAATAAAACTGGTCACCAGATACACGGGAGACCACTGGGTGATAAACCGGATCCATGGAATCGATGCCAAGTGCCCGCATATCCTCAAATATATTGCCATCACATTTGAAATTGCCATCGGAATAGTCGCCATAATCACCTAGCTGTTTATATCAGCCTTGAGACAGACATGAAGATGCATGTCACGACTTACCACAATCTTTTGGCCAGCATGCTTGTCAAGCCACACCCACCACCCATCCAGTTTCAACCTATGGGAATGGGAAACCACGCTCATAAGCCCTGGCACATCAAGGCCATCCCAGTCGTCCTGTGGCAATACAGTCATTAATTTCACACGCATAAAGGAAAATCTACGAACAGACGTGGTCGTCCATCCATGTGGCCCATGACAGCAACCAGCACATTGGTCAACGTCAACCGTTACTTGAAATTTGTCTGTTCCCCACCTACCCCACAGCACCCTTGCGGCCCATATTGATCGGGGAAGGTGGGCATGCTTGATGACAGTGTTGGTATCGTATGTGGCATACACTTCAATGGGATTGGGCATACTTTGGGCAAGCTCTGCACGTGCTTTCCACATCCGATCGTATGTTAACTTGGCGAAGTCCAGCCATGGTGTCCCGTTGACCTCTTGTTTTTCCAGGCGTTCGTCACATACGATGTGCACCCATCCTTGGCCGAGGTAGTAACCGAGAGCAACGGCAAAGCGATATCTTGCATCGTCGTTAGCATAAACTACGATGACGAGATCATCTGTAAGGGATGAGAGTGTGACCATATTGCCTACAGACTCGCGCGGGAAGGTGCCACAGTGAGTGAATCCATAGTACATGGCATTCTTGTCATCGAGTGTGAAATGATGGTGTATGTGATTGACATCCTGATGATGAGTAAGATGGAGTGTCCTGAATTCAGGATAAGTCTTGTGAACCCCTGTACTGTCAAAAATCCTGTCAAAGCTGGATCCAGAAGACGCCAAATCGATGGTAATCAGACCATGAGGATGGTAACCTTTAATACGGCTGCAGGCCAATATGGCCCTGCAGTGAGAGGGAGAGTCGTCGTAGGGCACGACGGGCAGCCACACTTGAATACCCGCATTGCTGACCGAAAATGTGCGAAGTTGTTGGCTAAGCGTGCGGGCACGCAGCCTCAGCTGTGCGAGTCTATGCCGATGTATGGGGTTGATTGAGAACTTGCGGGATGTATGCTGCTTGCCAAGTTCATTGTCTTCGATGTATTCCACCAGTCTGTCGGCGAACTCGCCGGGTCCAAGTGGCTCGATGTGACGACAATCCCGAAAGTCACTTGGATCATCAGCCAGGACACTGCCTGGTCGTGGCGTCCGTGGATCCCATGCGAATATGCTTTGATCGCTGGATGTGCGGATAATTTCCAGCTGAAGTCGGTGGAACGCCTTTTTGCCCTCGCCATACAACATTGGCATGCTGACGTCGAATAGACCCAGCAAGGAATAGGCCCGATCTTCCACGCGCGTCGTCTTCCGGTCTGCTGCCCACGACATAATTTGTGCGACACCGAGATTCTTCGCGCCGCCCAGACCATCTCTCAAAACTTCAATCGGAATTCGTGTGATGTCCTCCAACATGGGGGCCAGGCGACGTTTGTTGCCGATACGCACCCAATTTTTGTTGAAAAATTCGAGTTGCTTCGGCGCGACGAGCTCCTGCAGTGTCCAACCTCGCATGAACCATTCAGGCCAACCGTTGGACTTGCTGAACTTGTTAGCTGGTCTCGTAGGAAAGGTCGACTCATCAACGTCGTGGAGGTATGCATGGCACACGTGTGCGTTTCGGTACCATCGGTACATTGAATTAATGGCCTCTGACAACTCCGAACTGCTCCGCTTGTCGATGCAGCATGTATCGATCCACAACCACTCATAGCCGTCCTTCATGGCCTGCTCGCAACTCTTGATAATCTTCTGGTAGCCGTCGCGTTGCCTGACTTCGTCCCTCTTCCGCCCCTCCATCTTCATGAGTCCAGTCATCTCTTCGTAGTCAACCTCGATTCCCCACCGATGGGACAGTATGGCATATTTTGTTGTTTCGTCATCTCGGTACTTCATGACCTCATATTCAGAATTAGATTCGGGCTTTTGGATGTTCTTTTCTCTGTCGAGAACTGTTTTCACATCTAGTAACTTCATCTTCCTGATGGATCAGTCCACGCACGGTTTGACACATCAGTCAAGGCACGTACCCTCTAGTGTCCGAGCAGGTCCTAACCCACAGGGTAATTGGAAAGGTGACGAGCAAGACGAACGAAAAATGGAAGGCTGATCGGCAACCATGGGTCGGTATATTATTTGTTATCCGGTCTACGCGAGCTTATGATCGAGAATATTCAGTGCTTCAGTTCTGTGCCTCGTTGGGGTGTGCACTAGCTCTCTTCAGTTTTGAACCACAAGACGGAGATTGGTACATGGTGGTGATGGACACACTACCAGATTTTGTAGAACTTCATCGTGCTAAACCAACTCCTTGAGTTTTCGAATACTTCAGTTTCGTCTTTGCTGAGTTGCATAGAAAAAAGATAAGTTCACGGTAATATTCGCGACACCAACATCATGGCGTTGCAGACAAAGCAGGTTATGCTGGTAGACTTCGACTGGGCAGGAGAGGAGGAAAAGGTGTGCTATCCCATGATTCCATGAATGTCAACAGACCGAATCTCTTCAACTATAAGACCACATGTAGATACGCAGGTTGTTTCTCTATTAGAGACTCTCGTTATTCTCGCACCTAAACGAGTGACATTGTCGTCGGTTTCATCTCCAGAATCCACATCATCATTCTTGAGCGTCGCTGTAATGTGATGTCAGTGAGACGCGGAACATATGCTGCCCACGGCAGCCCCTGGAGCGAGAAAATTTCGTAATTCCCACCGAGAACACCTAAAAAACGTTACTGTAATACCTAGACACGAATGCAGACTTGGACCTTGAATATTTGAATCTTGCCTGCTGAGACTGTATACCACGTGAACCAGCATGGCGCCTTCGTGCACAATCTGCTACAGCGGAGAGACCCAGGCTCGCATTGGCTGAGGTTTGATACCAATATGACAGGTGCGATAGTCTTGAGCTGCAGTGCTGGCAGACGGCGGGCGAGGCTTCTTTATTTCGTTCGAACAGGAACCAGAGTTACGACGCCGTAAGAACATGACATAGCCCGGGGCTGTGTGAGTGAGGACAAGGCACACGAGGCACTGCCACACCTTTTCCCAAGTCTTTCACTATTCCGCCGTCCCAGACGTTTTTTTCTTTTCTGCAATCTTCGCACTATCGGGGAGGTGGTGAAGAACGGAACCCTCACGATGTTTTACCCCCGTCGCAGGTCGCCGAACCGCGCAAGTCAACCAGCTTTTATCATCGTGCTTTTCGGGTTCCTCTCTTACCTCGCTTCCGTCCACGCATGTACATCATCACAGTTCTTTTAATTGAAATATTGCGTCGACACTGACGATCTGTTAGATTTCATCATCAATCAACCTGGCGCGTCGACCTCATGGGCTGTTGGCTCACCGTATCCCGTTACATGGACAAAGGGTCTCCAGGATGGAGTAGACACATTCGACGTAGAGCTCATGCGACTGTACGAGGATGGCCTTTACCTGGTGGCCAAGAGCGGTACGGCATTGCCTAAAAACCTTTACTGGCTTTTCCCGCTAACTTGGACGGTGTCCTTGGTTCTGCAGTGCCTACTACGTATTCTACACTCAACATCCTACTTCAGGACGTCCCTGCTGGCGACGACTACTTCCTACTCTGTCTTAACTCCACCGATGGAGTGACATTTGGGATTTCCTCCCGCTTCACCGTTTCCAACTCTTCGTCATCTTCTAACCCAAGTCCGGATCCCTCGGTTCCGACGGTCACCGTCTCCGGCACACCAGATCCTCTCAAAGTATTTGCGACAACACTGGGGCCTGCATCCAACGGTGCCCATGGACTTCTTTGTGGAAATGAACCAGGCATCTGGGGTGTGCTCGTCATGATGGGTGCAGCTGTTCTTAGCGGAGTCTGGACGTTGTGGTAATGATCTTGACGGCGGTTTCCATTAACCTTGACTCACTCGTACTGTGGCGCTGTGCTCCTGGACATTCTACACTGATAATAGGTATCTCTGACTGACGTTTTGCTGTCTGTCGTTACAGCCACATTTACATATACTATCTCTACTTGTAGGTTAGTGACAGTTCACCACGCAACAAGCTTGGATTTGTTTGTACTCATTCCCTGGGAGATTGTGCTGACATCGAGTTTTGTCCCTGAGAGTGTACAGTACTTGCATAGCAACAGACCTTCACCAGTAGTATTTGTGCCATGGCAGACATTTTTGCTAACTGTTGTGAATACCTGCAAAAGAACTGTCCGGATGCATAGCTGGTATTGTAAATTTAATTGTGAAGTATCAAGTCACACAACCATAACCTGGGGCAAACATGGTCACATGATCGCTAGCAATCTACTCCTGTTTTTTTTCATGACTTACAGATCAACAGTTACAGGCCAATCTGTGAAAAAAGTGGCAAACATCCAGGCAGTTTTTCGAGTCACTGTATGGATGTGGCCCAATATAAAGGTCAAGAAATGTATGATTCTTCCTTGGACGTGGTAATATGTTGCAGCCTACATTTTTACCGACACAAAACGCCAAGACTCTCCGGCACCAAGTCCTCCAGCAACTGAATAAATTCACTGAGAAGGATCCAGTCAAGTGGAGGCGGGGCTGGAGAGCCTTCACGCAAGATGCGCATATATGCTATTTCGTCGGAAGTATGCCAAACCTGTCACAACGATTGGAAATATGGTTAGCAAAATCTCGCTAGGTCATAGGTCTCAGTCACATCCAATGGTGGCCACGTATCCGCCACCCGTCAAACTGAGATGAATAGGAATTGTGAGAATGGGGAACACGGAATTCACCTCCATCACAATTTCGCTGCCCATGGCTGGCCATCGCAGACCGTTCGCACGACCAAGGCCGAGCCCAGCAGCGAGACGCACCATCGAGCCGTCATGTCCGACATACATGTGCAGCTTGTGCTTCGGTCGCCCTTGTACCCCGACAACATGGCTTGTTATACCAATATGTGCATTATTGTCCCTCAGGTTCTCCTCACCTCCGTTATAAGAAGTGTTCCGAGTGGACACGT
Source organism: Pisolithus orientalis (assembly GCF_024613125.1). Classification (NCBI taxonomy): domain Eukaryota; kingdom Fungi; phylum Basidiomycota; class Agaricomycetes; order Boletales; family Pisolithaceae; genus Pisolithus; species Pisolithus orientalis. Next base: position 152,690 of record NW_026260796.1, on the reverse strand, counting down.
GCCGCAAAGTATCTGCGAGCTCGGCAAAGAAAACACCAAACGTGAGTTTGACATATTGGCTAGCTTGGGGTGCATCGTTAAAAATATAACTGTGGCACGAACGAACCCCGACGGCGCGAGCGGAGGGGTTTGGCGGTCCGTTAGACGTAAAATCTGAGGCGATTCCAAATGAAACAGTCCACACACTTGTATTCCCAATCCCCAATCGAATATACCATCTTCGCGTCTTCTTGACTGACACAAGCACCACTTACATTACACGGGAGGGGGTGTCCATGGCACGTGCGGGCCGTGAAGGTGTCAAAGAAGTGATCATCTGTCCGAACATATGCAGGCGTGAAGAGAATGGACACAAGGAACATGAAACCGAGGTGGTACCTACACCAAGAATTCCACGCATCTAGCCCAGTTGTGCCCAACGTTTCATCTAGCCTCCGCTGGAGAGATTCGTGTTGCACGAGGTGGTCCATCCAGGACGACATGGCTTGCGCCTCAGCGCGGAGTTGACCAGCAACGGGGCACGCATAGTTCGGCACGAGTGAGTCGATCTAATCGGAAAACGTCACATCTTGGCCCAGGAACAAGGGAACCACGCAAATCAGATGCATGACCACGCACGATATCGGGCTGCATATACACAGGCCATTGTTTACTCGCAGTGTTGGGATCCATACCATAGAGCATCGCACCAGCTACTTGCTGCGTCCTCGGCTCCGTCGACGTTCGAACATATATCTCCTTCTCGTTCACGTGCTCCAAAAACCCGAGTCTGTCATGGTATACTCCCCAAAAATCCTGCTCACACAGGCCGATGATATAAGCGCTGTGGCAGCTCGTACCCTCATAGACGTACCCGTCCATGTTTTATGGCATCGTCAAGCCCCTCGCGAGTGAGCTGTCCGGAGTCGCACGTACCTGCCCATATGCGATCTGCAAAAGGGTGGAGAATAGGTGTGCTTGTTTCGGTAAATATTTGAGCCGTCCCGCCAGCGTAAGACTGTGATATGATGCTAGAGCAGTCCCATCCGGTGATGGGGTTGAGAGTGCGTTCGGAAGGGTAAAGGTTATCTGGGGTGCGCTGTAACGTCGATGGGAATGATTGACAAGTAGTAGCAGCAAGGCCCCGACCTTATGGTGCCGCATGATCACTACAACGAACCGGAGTCGTGCACCGGATTCGTTTGGCAACGAGTAGTGATCAGGGTTGACATGAGGTGCATTGCAGTAGTTGTAAGTGTCCCATGGCAAATTGCTCGGTGTAATGGACGCGTTGTAGACCGAAGGCGTCGAGGTCTACAGCATGGTTTGCTTGTGTACATTGTCCAGAAGACTCCAGCGCACCTGCATCAGTTGCAACTACGTGCGAGTCGAATCTGTAAAAGATGACAGTACTTCAGTAGTGACGATCGTGTCGAGACGGTGGGTTGTTCCTTCCAACTCCATGCAGCGCTAGTACGCCAAGATCTTGAGAATCCCAGTTACATATGTACACATGTCCTCGCAACTCAAGTCGTCGATTCCGACAACACGACACCACGGCGAGCAGGTTCAAAGAGTGCAAAGAAACTACCTAACATAACCACTACAGGCACCCGTACCGTCATCGATGCATTCTATCACAGTATACTGCTTGTACTTCTGTAAAAAAAACTAGTGCAGCAATGGCGCTCGAGGATTATGACAGGCAAACTTGAAGGAGATTTAATACTTGTTCCCACTACAGTGTGACCCACGCATCTCATGTGTCCAAGAAACATATTGCCTACGTTACAATCCACTGCAATCCACGGGGCTTATGAGTGTCATCTTAACACGTCCCCGCTGCGTATTTTTATCTTTCTCCACGTCAATCCTCACCTTGACTTTATCGAAAAGGGCGATCGTAACCTCTCGTCCGGCCGTCTGGGATGGAAGGGTAACGGTGTAGTTCTCCGCGTCGAAACGAATGTCCTGTTTGAACATGACGAGACCTTCCAAGCCCAATCTATAGTATGCATTGAGCAGGAAATCCAGCGAAGCAAAGAACAAGAACTGACTCGAATACGAACACACCGAGCCCATTCCTAAATGTCCGGACGACGAATGCTTCCTCGGCGACTCCCCCGACGTTACCAGTCTTTGCAAGAACCTCCCCACGCTCGCGCAGCGCCAGGCCAACGTAGAACTCAACGCTCGCGCGACCTGCCATTTGCGCCATGCGATGTCGCCGATTAAGGACGTCCATGATACGTTCTATATGGACTTTAGAATGGAAAGAAGGATGGAGCGGTGTATGTGCAATTGCCGCCGCGAGCTGGCGGTGCGCGAGGACGTCTGAAGGGAACCAGGATAAGCAGTGCACTTGAGACATGGAAGGATTAGGATAGGTCACTTACCTGCGTACCTCCGAATGGGACTCGTGAAGTGCGTGTATATCGGACTTGCGAGCCCATAATGCCCGAAAGTGTCCCGAGAGACGCTTCCAGCACAGAAATACTCTGCAGATGTCATGCACCTCGTCGCCATAATTCGTACAAGGGTGTTGAATGCTGGCATCTCAGGATCCTGGAAGCATGTGAGAATTATTGAGCACCACAAAAATGGGTGGTCGGAATGGGTGTGTGGATGATAGGTGATGGTAAGAACGCGACATACCACACATCTGTCCAAGGAGGCGGCAAGCGCACCCGAACTAGACACGTCTAGAGTGAAACCCTTGCGTTTCATCAACATATCTTGCAATTTTTCGAAATTCGTTTTGGGAGGGGCCACGTGACGCCTTCCATCATGTCAGTGAATGCATTTCACTCTCGAGTAGGGATCAGTACGCACCGTAAGACCGCCGTCTGCGGGAATGCCTCATTTATGCGCATAGCAACACTAATGTTAGCGAGAAGCATGAACTCCTCAACAAGGCTGTTCGTCGCAAGGAGAGCTTTCTGCATGACACCAATCGTCTCTCCATTCTTCTTGTCCTTTGAATTGGTCGATGTAGCGGCGTTTGGCGAGTTAGATGGAGCAACGAGGGGATCGGATGATTCAGGTGATGCCAGATTTATCCGTACCTCCGGTGAGGCGAGGTCCAGCGCACCAGCTGCCATGCGTTTCGCTTTCAGTTTTTTGGCGAGGGAGTTGAGCAGACGTATAGATGAGGTAAGGGGATCTGTGAGAGAACTGTAGCAACGGTGTCAAGTCCCGTTAGAACTCAGAGAGATGAAAACGAGGGTCCAGGCAGGCTCACGAATCGTCCAGACGCATCTGGGCTTCCGAGTACTCCAGCGCCGCCTTAGAAGATATGACAGATTTCGTGAACCGAACGTTAACGATGTTAGCATCGTCTGTCAGCTCCTGAAATGGCAGTGTCTATCAGTCATTTGGGCTTCCATCGTTCAAGGGGAAGGGCGACAGCATGGCCGAGTACCTAGAACATGCATATACTCACCCAGATCACGCTGAAGGCGAGTCTCTCTACGCCAGCACGAAGCGAACACAAATTCGTTCCTAATAGCGATGGCAACATGTCGACGCGCTTGTCCGCAAGGTATACAGTTGTACCTCGAGAGGCAGCTTCCGTATCCATCGGTGTGTCAGGGTGCACGAAGTGGGAAACGTCCGCAATGTCTAAATGGAATTCAATGTGCGTGCATGAAAATGAACCGTACAAACCATATCGTTGTTCAGAAGAGTCATCAGATGTGGGTAGGGTTATCAAAATGAAATACACGCACGCACGCCGGCCTCAATATTCCCGTTCGGCAACCGTCGCGCATGCAAAGCGTCGTCGATGTCCTGGCATCCTATGAACCGCCTCAGAAGCGCGCTGTTAAGAATTGCGCAGCACACATACCAGGTGGATCAATACTACACACGATGAGCTCCCTCAAATCTTCTCTGTCCCTCCACACTGGGCCGCCACTGCTCTTTGGCGGAACGATCCAGGCATCACCCTCTGCAGGCAAGCAATCCAATATTGCCTTGCCGAATGGTCGATACGGTACGTCGAACTCAAGCAAAAGTGACTCCTGTTCTGCTTCTTTACTCTCAACTTTACCAAGTGCTCTAACAAAGTGGCCGTCGGGATAGCGAGACGTGCGGTCCCATCGGTCAGGCGCGACGAGGATTTTCTGGCCTACTAGGGAGGGTGCCTGACGTGTTCGGATGCGGATACGGGGAAGCAGACGAGAGACCGGAGAAGCAAAGATAGTTTGAAGGGCCAGTGAGGATGTGGACGACGACGTAAGGGAAGAGGCGTCGATATGACACACATATCTACGTATTCCAGCATCCCAAGGAACGGTCGAATAAATTCCAGACACAGAACGAATTAACACCAGGGCCAAGCCAACAAATGGAGACGACGTACGCACGCCAATTGCGTTTCACGATACCCACGACGCGTCCCGTGGGTTGTTTTTCTGCTGGAGCCTGCACGCTCTTTCGAATGGCGCGTGATTCTCGTGCCTGAACAAGAGTGTCATTTTCGTCGATTTCATCACCAGATTCCACGTCATCATTCTTGAGCGTCGCTGTAGTGAGATGTCAGCGAGATGCAGACATATGCGATCCATGGCATACACTCAGCATCGACGACCTCATCTCCTGGGGATTTCCACTCGCTCTCGGGAAATATTTCTACGGCTACAATATCGCCATGCACGGCGCGGTTCATATTCTCGCGTCCAACGAGGAGCACGGGCTTCGCGAAGGCTGGAACAGGGACGGTTCCCTAGAATGGAGAACGTGAAGTAGATGGATAAGATGTACTGCGACTAAGTACCTCGAGGTAGTTATAGGAGTTGGCGTTAAAGTAGCCTTGATGAATTTGACCAGCGTTCACTCCAGCAAGTAGTGCCGTACTAGGTAAATGCTAGGGGAATGGCATCAACGGCGATCCGTGGGCAATTACTCCTGACTTACTTCTGCATAGAGAACGGTGCGTGCCCCAGTAGCTTTTGTGGGTTCTATCTCCTCTGATCTCGCGGAAGCAAGCAGATCGAGAAGTTGTGCTGGATTTCTGGTGCCTTCTGCATATTGGCGAACTAGTAACAAGGGGTAAGACAAGAAGGGATGTGGCATTTATCTCCTGGCGACGTACTCGACATGCATGGAATGTTCGCGGATAATGCTTTTCCGCGATTACCAGCATCTTCAGTAAGTAGGACTACTTGGGGAACCTTGGGCGGTTTCTGTCCTTTTGGTGGACGTGCTAGCTGGATGTGAGAGTTATACCACTTAGCACCTTCACGAATGCCTGTATAGATGGTGTGAATCTGAGCTGCCAAATGAACGAGGTACTGTGGTGACTAACTTCGGTCGTTACGGTCATTTGGCGTCTCGTCTTGATCACGTATGATGGCAGTCTCACTGCCAAGTTGAAGGCAAGTTCATCTGGGGAACAAACGGCTAAAGAAAAAATGCGTACCACCTGAATTCATTGTAGAACACCCACACTTGCTTGTCGTCTGATTTGACTAGAGCTTTCAGCCGGTTGTAGAGGGGAAGAGACCGATGACGGACCTCCTCCATAACAGTCTGGAGGAGGATGACTGGAAACGCAAATTGGTTCGATTCGAACAAGTCCATCTGTATGGATTCAGGTGCAATAAAAGGCGCAACGGTGAGGACACGAGCCTGCGTCAAGAATATGTTGGTGTCAGGTAGGATAAAATGACCGCAAGGAAAGTCCTTGTGGGTCGTATCCCCCGAGGTAGGAAGTACTGCAGTAGTCCCATTTGCACACAGCCTGCAGCCAATGATGCCGCAATAGATATCGTCTCTGAGATACCGCTCTCGTATGACTGTATGGGATTCAACTCATGCTGGACAAGCTACAGAGTGGCAGACGCACTTTTGATAACCTTTCCTCGAGCGGTTTTCTTGAAGAACCTGCGCTGCGTAACGACAGCCTCGTTGTATGGTCGTTTCTGAATCGTAATATGGACCATCGTTACAGGGGATTTGGGAAAGCGTTTGCCGTGAGAGAAACACTTCGAAACTGCCGCCACTCCCCAGTCTCGCCGAATGCACCTCAGAATTGAAAATATCTCCAGCTAGTGGGGTGAAAGACAAGTTGCAATGCATAATATTGGCATGTCCCGTTTTGCGAGTGCGAGGCCGGTGGTCTTCGACTTCCCCGGGGCAGCTTCAGTCTTGCCGTCTCTGCACCGTCCTCGCTCCTTACCGCGTTCATTTCGCGTTCCCTACTCCATTGCAACCCCGACCCGTGGGCCGCCACGTCGCGAGTTCTCTATCATGGCGCATCCTCCTAGCGAATTCTTTGAATATACGTCAGGGCGGTGGATGTAAGTCTCATATATGTTATTCTATGGGGTGTATGTCTACCATATGTTCAGCTTCAACGATGGCCTTCGCCACGCAGAGTGCAGACGTGTCTTCAAGGTCGATGAGCTATGTCGACTCGCAGCGGAGGCCGTCAATCGGAGTCCTGATGCTATTATGCATATGGAGAAACTAGCCGAGGGTGGGTTTAACCGCACCTTCCTCATTACCATGCGCTGTGGCTTCCAAACGGTGGCACGTATCCCGTACCCGGCTACGATTCCCAAGTACTTTGCTGTCGCCAGTGAGGTGGCTACTATGGCTTTCCTCCGTTCCTCTGGGCTGCCTCCACCTGAGGTTTACGGATACTCACCTACGCCGAACAACGCGGCAGGGACCGAGTATATTTTCATGGAATTCGTACAAGGCACCAATTTAAGTGACATATGGTTTGGCCTAGGAGAAGGGGAAATCATTTCAATCTCACACCAACTTGCTGAACTCGAGTCAAAAGATGATGTCGATTGCTTTCCCCGCTGGTGGAAGCCTTTACTACACTGAAGACTTGGAGAATGCGGCCAGGAGCGCCTTTTAGTCTACTAGGTCGGGCATTACACTAGAAAACAAGTCTTTCTGCGTCGGCCCAGATACAAGTCTGCGTCTATGGTATGGCAGGAGATCACAGCTCGACGCAGATCGAGGTCCATGTAGGCTGCTCACTACCTTTTTCATTATTACTCCCTTAAACTAACTGAGAACTACAGACGAAAGTGCCGAAGCAGCCCTTTTAAGAGGGGCCGAAAAGGAACTAGCTTATTTACGGCGGTTTGGTCGACCCCTGTTGCCGTTCCAGCGCATAAGGAGAGAGGCTTATAAGTACCAGGAGCAGCCAGCCGTCAGATCACATCGAGAACCTAGACCGCTATCTTCTCATCGCGCCCTCACTCATCCCCAGGAACCCGGCCCTCAGTCCTTTCCGCATCCGCCATCCCGACCTCCAGCCGAGCAATATCATCGTTTTCTAGGTCGCCGGACTCTAACTTGCACATCGTCGGCCTGATCGACTGGCAACACACCTCGATCCTACCCCTGTTTCTTCTTACCGGTATACCCCAACAGCTACAGAACTACGATGATATTGGCTCGCAATCTATGACGCGGCCTTCGTTGCCGGAGAAGTTGGATGACTTGGACGAAACCCACCAAAGCGAAGAGGTGGAACTCTACCGTCGCCGCCTCGTCCATTACCACTACGTCAAAAGCACGGAGGAGTACAACGAACTTCATTACGCGGGGTTAACGGACCCCATGGGCATGCTCCGCCACCGTCTGTTCTCCCATGCTAGTGACCCATGGGAGGGCGAAACTCTCGAGCTGAAGGATTGCGCTGATACAAGCAACAGAGAGGTGGAAGACGCTCGCGGGGGGAGGCCTGCCAGTGTCCTGTTGTGTTCGACCCCGACGACGTACGCGAGACGATGAAGCTGGGTGCAGAACAGAGAGAAGCGGACGAGTGTCTAGAAGTGTGCCGGGTTGTGATTGGCTCCGGACCGGAGGGCTGGATGCCCGCCGAACACTACGGAGAGGCCATGGCACTCAGCAAAAAGCTGAAGGAGAATGGATTGGCGGCGGCTGAGTCGGAGGAGGAACGGGCTCAGATCGCAGCGCACTGGCTCTTGGACGACATGGACGAAGAGGAATACATGTGATGAGTCGAATATTCCGCGGTGTTGCATCTTATCTGCTGTATTTATGACCGGCTGCCCCCCAGTCTTTCACTGCTTACTCTTGGTGCCCGCCCGATGCAAGAAGCCGGATGTTGTGCGGTCATCGGTGTCTGAAGCTGATCAAGAGAAACCCAGATATTGTGCAAGCCTTAGAGAATGCAGTGGAGTCTGGTCATTATGAACAGATCTTATCCCTGCGTAGGCAGTTCAGAGATTTCTCTTGTCTTCCCCACTCACAGTCATTGTCAGCTGCTCAGAGCGAGGACCAAACCACTTCTGATGGAGCGGGTCAGTCCCATGCGCACTGCTAGTGAGTAGCAATGGTATCTGTCCTATTTTCGTTGTGCAGTTAGTACTCAAACTAAATATTAAGCATACTAGAATTCAATTGTTTTTCTGCTCGTGATTCGGACAAACATTCTCCCATGTGGCTACATCTGCCTGGCTTCGAGCTATTGCAACGCCCTTTTCGTGTTTGTTACTCCTTATCGTTACCACAGCGAAGTGTTTGCATGCTATGTAGACTATCGATTGAGCTGTTGGCAGTAAGTCACTTACGCAAACTGCTGTAATTGTGGTGTTGCTGGCTGTAGAGGCCGCTCTGCATGTCGTATTGATAGTACTGTATCACCGTAATTTGGGGAGCTGACCGGGGGCGTCGCGGTCGCCTTGTCGTCGTTCATATTCCTGGACACCGTTAGGCCCAGGTCTGTAAACTCTTTGTCGTCCACGATCATACCGGACTTAACGGGACCGTTAGGTCCGGTCACGTGCTGGGGAGGGGTTGGGGAGATTGGAATGTTGGGGTTTGTTCGTCACACCTCGGAACGTCGTGCAAACAACTTGCAGGCGTATTTTGTAACGTGTCATGGACAGTGGCGTGCGTCACTTGTGTCACGTATAGACGTCGCTGGTGTCAGCGATGATGCTGCTATGAGTTACGAGTTTATATGGCGAGAGTATACGTTGGAGCGCATTACGGTGCGCAGTGATCCTAGTGTGGGGTCCGTGTACCCTAGCGGACCGTTGTTAGTCTGTCGTGCAAGCTCTGTTCGCGAGTTCGTGGAACAGTACCCCTACTTGACGTTGAAAGCTATCAAATCTATTGCGGAACACCACGGCGTGTTTTTGCGTTCTTGCAGATGTCAGAGCTATTCAAAGGGGGGATACGCAGGTACGATGACGACAAACAGTAACGGAGGTACAAGGAGAACGATATAGTTATCCACCAATAGCATCAATGAGCGAGGAACTCGACATCATCCGTGACTGGCAAAAAAACATGTCAGTGCAGCACCTCGCAGAGGACGTGTGTGCTGTGTGCGCACAAATGGTTTCGTGCAGGGATCTTGTTGATGTTTTTCCAACTACAGAGATACTTATGGTGTTAAGAAATAGCTGGTTACCGGCGGCGTGTCTTCCTCGGACATACGATCTAGCAAAATACTGTGGGGCCATTCTTTGCCCGCGCGGGATGAGTCGTTTAGATGATGTTGCGGATATACGGATGTGCTCTTCGTGTCAAAAGCCGCTGATGGCGAAGACGGTACAGCAACCAAAGGATGCAATGGCTAATTTTCAATATTTCGCGCATGCGGAGCTGCCGCAGGGGGGTTCGAGATGGTTTCGGGACCGCGAGTACTTTGGAGTTAATGCTTGTCGCGCTACAGTTGTTACTCATCATTATCAAACAAAAAGTATTCGAGGGGGCCGTGTTCTGGAGGAGGCTAGTCAACGTTTTAACAGGGGAAACGTGGCTCTGTTTCTTCAGGACCCCTCAGCGTTGTCAAAAGTCCTCCCACCATCGCGGGGGGATCTGCGTGGAGCAGTGTGTGTCGAGTAAAGTGCTTCCTCCTGTGGCGTCCGGGGGCGCCCGGAGGGCTATGTATTCATGGGATTGATAAGCTCAAGGATAAGCTCATGCTTGCCGTTTGTAGCCTCGTTCTTGGAACAACCTTACAGCCTCGTTTTCTGGAAGAGAGCCATTTGGAATGATGCTCAGCCTTCCATGCACTTTCTCGGTTGTAGGTACGTCTATTGAACATTCCGGCAATAGCTATTTTACATGTCGACACCTATCCTAGGTACATACCATGAACAGCTCAGTTTCCTCCCCCTACCAAGTTCAGCCGCACCATCACATCATGTTCTGCCTGCTGAACACCGACACTTTGTTTTTTCGCCCTGGGGGGCAACGGGTCCGTCAAACTGGGGCCGAACTCATGTTTACCAGAGTCCGCGTGCGAGATGTGTAGGTGGTGCACGCAGAGCGCGATGAGGAGCTTCATCTCGTAGGCGGCAAGGTGCCGTCCCTTGCACTGCGGTGAAAAGAGAACATTTCAGTTCCCCGACTGCCCAGACCATAACCATGGCGGTCACCTACAATGTCACGTCCGCCTCCCCAACCAAAGAACGGCAGTTTGGTTCGCTTTTGCCGTGTCGAGTTGTCGCCATCAACCCTTTCCACTCCGCTCGCATACCTGCCCGCGACAAACCTGTCCGGCACAAACCTGTCCGGCTGTTCGTACCATCGCGCATCCCAATGCGTGCCCATCAGATGTGCCATCACATATTCCCCCTTGCGTACCATCACTCGTCGACCCGCTCCCGCGTCCACGACCAATTCTGTATCACATGATACCAGCCGTGAAGGAGTTGCTATTACCCTCAATCGTATCGTCTCCTGGATGACCGAGTCGAGCAGTGAGAGACCGGGCCCATCGAGCGCGTGTGCGTCCGCGCGAAGCAAAGCAGGAAGGTCAGTGACACAAGGAGCGTCGCCCCTCCCGATATCCCCGTGCGTGTGTAGCACATCATCAATCTCTGCACGCAGTTGTGCGGCGAGTTTCTCGTCCGCGAGAATTTCTGTCAGTGCCCAAAAGGTCATGTGCGTCGTATTCGCGTACATCCCCCAGAGGAAGACAAGCAACACCCCGGCCTTTTCTCCCGGCCCAAGCTTGTTTGCTCTGAAGATGTCGATTGCACTCGTCATGAGATCCCCCAATGCGATGCCTTCCTCCGCCTGAGCGATATACGTACTGAATCGAATGATGAGGCGCTTGCGCGCCTCTGCGGACCGTCGCCAGTTGAATGGAACCATGTGCAGTCTCGAGTAAATGCTCTCGTCCAAACAGTTCATGTCGTCGTAGATATCATCGGTGAACGACGCGCCAAAAAGTGTATGGCACAACGCTGCAAGCCGACATCTGCCCCCGATCTCCATCAATGACACCGCCTTCGTCCCCTTCCCGGAACGCGCGACAAATATGCTCATCTCCTGCAGCAGACGTTCCACGTACACCGTTGTAAACTTGCGAATTGAAGTTTTGGCGAAGGTCCGTCCGACGATGGGGGCTAACTGGTGGTGTAGGATCTCTTGCAAGCGCGGGAGGTTCTCCTGGAGTCCGGCGATCGCTTGGGTCAGCTCGATTTGGATAGAATCACTTTTGAAAATGTTGTGCTGGTCTCGCAGGATTGCGGCGATGCCATCAGGGGAGGAGATGACAGTTAGCTGTCGGCCCCCGATAAGCATTTTAAAGACCGGGCCATATTCGTTGCTGGATGCAAGAGAGTATTGACATTCTAGTAAGCACAGGTTCGACGAATGTGCACTTACAGACAGCTCCCAAGGAATTCACTTGGGTTACGGACGTATTGAATGCCTGTGCCAATGTATGGGAGGAAGCTAGGCACCACAGGGGGATATTCTCCCGCACGGGGGCGACGGAAATGAGATGACACGAACACCAGCGCGATGAACGCCGAAGCAAGCACCACGAGCATGTCAGAAAAGGCCATGACATCAAAGTTAGGAGCCATAGCGAGAAATGCACAAAGTCTCAGACCTGGTTTTTGAACGGTACGATGCACAGCTTTTTGGGATCGAAGGTGGACAGGCAAGGGTGTGGACTGCTGGACATTTCGTTAAACCCGTGAAACGCACCAAGGCGTAAAGTCGGAGCATGGGTCAGCGGCCCGGACATCTTAGGTTGCCCCATCTTTGCCATCATTTGTGGCATCTAGCAGAAAGCCCTCAGTATTTTTCCTCCAAGATCATTGTGCTCAGCGGCAGTCAGCGGCTCGCCCACGAGCAAATGTGGCACGCACTTACCGACCAGACGATTCGGTAGCTTGCACAGTATCATTCCATGTGGCTTCCATCAGGCTGTGAAACAAAGGGAAACTCAAAATAGCGCAGTTGTTTCCATCGGCGTTCAAGCAAGCACCGTTCAACTGATTTTCGAACAGAACAATTTCAGCTTCTGCATACGACAGCACTAGCCATACTGGAAGAGCAGCGCTGGATCAACACGCACAGCTCAACGCATATCTATCAGATGCACGGCCATAGTTTCACAAGAAGCTCTCCCTTCCTGGGCATTCCCTAACAGAATTTAGCACTGGCACGCCACTAGAGTTGTAGAGCCGATGTTGGCGCCGCTGGCCGCCTCACGCAGATTGAGAACCAGGCGCAATGCCTTCCAGGGGGATCGTTAGCGAAGATTCAAGCTAGTGTCAGGTGCCGCAGGTTACCTGCATTCAAAGAATATATGGAAACTATCCACCTGTTTTATTAGGATATGAACGGAACGGATTGGGTCGCCATACAATGCATGAAGAAAACTGTTACATACGGCATGGGCAAGTTCGTCCTAAGCCTCGATAACTCTTATTGACAATGGTGCTGACGATTAGGATTGCTGGATCAGGTGGAAATAGTGTTAGCCATCAACTTGTCTATTGCCAGATGAGCACAGCGAACCTCATGTCATCAAAAGAATAGTCTGCATCAAAGGAACGATGATAATAATGTGGATATGGTATGCAGGAAACAGAGCAGCGTCCCGTCACCCACGAATGAAAAGATGAGAGGGCAGATGTGCTTGATCCCCGTCAAGCGCTTTGGAGTACCGTATCTGACGACTGCCATTATGCAAAACACGGCTGCGGACCGCTAGGTTGTGACGTGACACTGGCAGCCTCCATACCAACACACCGACCAAACATAACGACGCAGGGCACCCCAATGAAAGCCAGATTTTCGGTATAAACGCATTAGACGTTATGTTGGGAGACGTGGTACACCCGGTCAATGGGATGCTGACTGGCAAAACAAAGACAGAATTGGTTACTTCGATTTCCATTGCGATGCAGACGTAAAGTTTGAACTAAACAATGCATGTCCATGAAGATGTTGCGCCAGACCATAACGAAGGCTAACCGCAAATTCACCTTTCGATGCGACTGATTAGTTCTCCATCGTCAGAAGTTAAACAGAACACACATACAAATAAGTATCGACACAAAGGAGACAAAACACGATGCATTTGGCGTCGACAAGAGCAACTCTGGATGTGTACATTTTTGCTCTTACATCTGCGGTTCCGATAGAGTACATACGAATGCATACTGGCGATCATACTCACAACGGTGGTGAACGAGATGTCTCCACTCCTGAATTTTTGTGAGCACGCGAAGCAAGCGCAGACCCGGGATAAACGTACAAGATGACAAACCATCGGCGGCTGCAATAGCGAGGTCAGTGGAGAAATCGAAGATCATGTTGTGAGAGGTGCGAACGTACAACTAAAAGTCAAATTTCAATGCGCCGTCCAGAGTATACATACAGAAATGTTATATCCTCGAAGGAAAGGCCGATCCTTGTGGTCACCGTAAAGAAGGAGATCGAGCTGTCAGTCATAGCTGAAAGGAGGTTGTCAAAGCACACCTGCGAATTAGCGCTACGCAGTCGCGGACGCGAATTCATACAGTAGATTTCCTGCCGACTTGCATGTTGAATGGCAGGTCATAATATCTTCCAAAGATGAACGAGACCTTAGAAACGGACGATATGCTCTGTTGTAACAAGCGACATTTGAAGCCAATTCAAGTTATCCATACGTACTTAATGTAGTAACTTGAGGACGCGAACAGATGAGACGCATTCGTGACTATTAGTACTTCCAGATATACCTGACCGCATGTAAACGCAGTCTCAGGTCTAACCCTTACTTAGTTCGAGAACTGACTTACTGAGGCAGTTAACAGGCGCTGCACGGTGACTCACTCTCCTTTATCTCGCACCCTGGTTTTTTCTATAATGCATCGACCCTCTTGCACCTGCGACGCCATTTGGACTGCAATTGCGATTACAAGGTCAGTGCTGTATGGAAGCACGACGTGCGTTCCACAGCACTGTCTGATCAGGTTCGTTGTCACCTGATCACAGTGTTCACAGCTTGGTGGCGTTTCTGAAAAGATCTGATGTGATTCGAACGGATTCGTGCTGTTTTGATCATCAAAGGCTGTAACTCTCGGAGCTTGAAGCTGATGTTCAAGATCATTACGTAAATGATGGCTTTTCTCTCCGCTCTGCTAAACCCGAAGTAGCCTTTGCTCGTTATGCAACGGAATCATGGCGCAACGCTATTGAGCGCAGATCAAGCGAATGGCAGCCCGGACCGTGATCCTTCTTGCCGCCAGCTCCAAATGCTTTGATGGTCCGACTCACGCCATCATATTTGGAGGTCCAACGAAACACATGGTTACCTTTGGTTCAGGCGCTGTGCGTTGATGCTCGATTTTCAAGCTTTATCTCCCAATCAAGCTTCGTTATAGAACGTGAATAAATAGTCAACGGTAAAAGAATACTTCGTTCACTGCACGACACTACATCATGCGTCCGTCCAGCCCATGCGAACATATCTGCAGCCGAAGAGAGCAGTTTGCATCACGCCTTGCAGCAGGTAGGATCATTTGGACATCAACATCAGAGTCCAAAGACCCCTGCTCAACATTATCTTCCACTCAGTATCAGCATTCTCCGGACTTTTCCTGCGTGGCTCCAACCGAGCTAGAAAAGAGCATTGTTCGTACGACGCCTTTCACTTCTCGAGGATCGAGCAAGGCGATAGCCTACCCAACGCAATGGCTCGCCATCAGCACATCCTCTTCGGTCAGCTTTGCCTGAGACCTAAGAAAAGAGTTCTCGCTGTGGCATGTGGCAACGGCACCGTATCTCGACAACTCGTGCATTTCTCTGACGTCGATGTCATCGGGATCGATACAGACAGTCGCCTTGTCCGTAGCTTGTATCCTCCTTCTGCTGGCATCCCGCTAGACCAACATTTAAATAGATTTCAAGGGCAAGGACCGCTGCAGAAGAGGCAGGTCTTACAGATCGACTCACCTACCATCACGGTCAGCATCCCCACGTTGTCCTGTACATGATCTCGACTGACGATTGCCAACAGTCGGAGACCTTTGTGAAGCCCTTACTAACTTCCCGGACTGCTCTTTCGATGCTGTATTTGCCATTGAACTTGGATATGTAAGAGGTTCATATGCTTGTCATGGTTTGGGCTAACATATTGTCATAGCGAATCACTTCGCCAAAAATGTTTTATAAACATGTTAAGAGGATACTTAAGCCCTCCGGCAGAGTACATCACATCACCCCCACGCAGATGCATGTAAGCTTACGCTGTTACATGTTAGCTTGCGATCTACGAATGGTGTTTCACCGACGCAATGACTCCGACTAATCCAGAGCACGTAGTGGTGGCCCAGAACCTCCTGCAGAGCTTCCCGAAGACTGTACAGGAGAATCCCCTCAGTACCATTGCAGATCTTATAGCCAACCTGAGGGCAGGGGGGCTCGTGAATGTTACCGCCAGAGACCTCTCTCTTTGTCACACTGACATTCCGTGGTACCGTCCCCTCGAAAGTCAGCAGAGCACTCGATCCAGCCCATCTGTGTCTCTCAGCTGGTGGCACGGGCAACTGTCCAGCAGGGCGTTGTTGACAGCAGGGCGTCTACAAGTGCGTGCATAACAGCTCTCGTCTTCGCTTGGCTGATTTTATTCCCGAGCAGATATTTAGTCCAATGGTGCTCGTAACGGGCGAGAAAGGACCATCATTTTAGCGCACTCACGAGTCTCGCGATAGTTTCACATTCACGACAGTCCCCGAGTGCTCACTGCAGAAGTGATTCATACACCGTTTAGGTGATGCGGCCATGCCTTCTCGACATGGCCAGGGGTAGTGTGTACACATCCTATTTACCCAGACTGGACTGTGACTGCGGTGTGACGCCACAGAACCCATAAACAAGCAGAAATATCGAGACACGATGTCCAGAAGTATAACATGGTTCAAGAGGGACAAAGAAAGCTCGAATAAAAATCCTCTACTCTCTAGCAGCAAGAGAGCCGTTGGTTGTGGACGTCGCAGTCACTGAATTTGCTGAAGTCGTGTTTATGTTGGAGTGTGTGGCAACTCAGCGCATGTATTTTCGTTGTTAGATTCTAAGAGAATAACGGCCTCTTGTTGCGGTACTCTTGAAAGGGCACGGCGGCGGAGTGGATGAGGGTAGGGCCTTCACATCCATCGAAGGTGGTGGCATATATAAGTAAGGCGAAGGGGGGAAAGCTTCCCCAACAGGTACTGGGTTGCAACACCAAATAGAAATATCCTAAGCTAATATGCATACTCTAGCATCACAATACCATACCAGATTGGTTTTCCAGTATCTGAATCATACAGTAACACCCACATCACAACATGAAGACAGGCCTTTCAGCAATATCAATTACATGGTCACAACACATGGGTGGGCCTGTCAATAGCAACATGTATGCCTGTTGCAACATAAAGATGGGCCCATCAGTAATATCATTTACAGTGTCACAACACATAGACAGGTCCATCAGTAATATCAATCACACAGTCACAACACATGGACAGGCCTGTCAATAGCAACATGTATGCCTGTTGCAACATAAAGACAGGCCTGTCAGTAATATCATTTACAGTGTCACAACACATAGACAGGCCCATCCAGTAAGATGCACCCCTGTCACAACATAAAGATGGGCCCATCAGTAATATCATTTATAGTGTCACAACATATGGATGGTGTGAGTCAAAGTGTAGTTCAGTGGTGAAAACCAACTAAAACCAACACAAAAGACAAAAAGAGCAAGTGGTGGTGTGCCTATGCAGTACCTAGATGGTAGAACCTGTTCTTTGGGAGGGTTTTTGTGAGCTATGACACTCAAAGACAAGTGCTGAGGGTTGGGGGTGCTCCTGATGAAGAGGGAGCAAGAATGTGATAGAAAGTGATAGGGTAGACTGCTGTCAGCCTACAGAAGGATGGATGGTGACTTAATTCAATGTCCTAAGCTGCACTGAGCTCAGGGAGGGCTTGGAGTGAAGTATATTGATGATAGACAAGGATAAGTGAAGTAGACAATAGTTAGACCCTTAATAAAGTCTCAACTATTGAAGCTGCTGAATGAATTACTGAGTGATGATAAAATTTGAGCAAGAGGGGCTCTCTGACATCTTCCTTTTTTTTTTGCTATCTAAGTACAGTGATTTATATACAGTACAGGGTGTTGCCCATGGAAAACAAGGTGCAAACACTTGGTAAGTGATTGGTAGCTGATGAGTAAGGAATGTAAGCAGTGGATAATCATCTTGTAAAGCATTGTAAAGCATTGGTAAGGATTAGCAAGCCAAAAGGCAAAGGATCAGTAAGCAAGGTCAAAAGATTGGTAAGTATTGGCAATAGGTGAGTCAAAGACAGTCAAAACATCAAAGTATGAGTCAAGTAATGTCAGGAACTGGGAAAGTGCACTGGAATCACATTAGGGGGAGGCTGTGCATGTCACATCTCAAAGAGATCACTTCTAGGCCAAGGTGGGATGACAGAGAGGCAGTGCTGATCTGATGCTAATATAGTATATCCAAAAGTGGACAGGGTGAGTCAGATGTCAACTGGGGTCAAGCTTTGGGGGTCTGTGGGGTGACAGGAGCATAGGGGATCACAACTTTCCCCCCCAAACCATCCTCTCAGTGAAGCAAATAAAAACTTCATGAATGAGGCTCTGTTGGAAGAGAGGATGAATGGGGAGTGTCTTCTGCTGTATCTTGCAACAAGGAGGCAAGATGTGCATCATACTTGTCATGGATGTGATCAGGGAGAGTGGAGAACAGTAGATTATACTGTAGCTGTTGCAATCTTGGAAGAATGACAGGTGAGACTGGTACAAAGACATTGCAGGGAGCAGGGAGGAAGGATCCATATGCTTCTTGGACTGGAGAGACTGAAATGACCACATAAGACCTTTCCAAGTGAATGACAGACCTGAGGCAACCAAAGAACATCCTCCTAGAGGTCATACTGACAAAAAGAACATGCTGTCCAAGCTGGATGGGCTGAGAGGGTGCAGATGAGGGTGGGATGTACCAGGATGCTTCAGGATGGAAGCTGGTAGGAACTCCTGGTAGATATATGTAGCCATGGTCCCTAGCAAAGGGGACAAGCAAAATGATTGATGTAGGAGGCAGCCATATCAGAAGAATTAGTGAAATGAGCATCTTTTGGAGGGAGTGCTGTAGAAACATGTGGAGTGTGCAAATCCTTTCCAATTTTGGAAGGTAGGATTATGTGGCTGAGCACTACAAGTGAGTGTGGGAATGGTCTCAGGTATCTGCAGAGACAGCAGAGATATGTTGAAAACCTGGAATGCCATACATGGGTGCTTAAGAATTTTAACCAGCACTTAACTTGCTCCCTTTCTTTTTCTTTGGCACTGATGACTGCCAACATTTCTGGCTGTCCTTCTTCACAGGAGGGCTATGGTCTTCATCTCCATTCATCAACTGTATCCATGTCCACCTCACCAAACACCTTTGGTGTGTGACAATGGGCCCTTCTGTAATATCATTTATACCATCACAACACATGGGCAGGCCTGTCCATAGTAAGATGTACCTGTCGCAACATAAAGATGGGCCCTTCAATATATATCATTTACAGGGTCACAACACATGGACAGGCCCATCTAGTAAGATGCACCCATGTCACAACATAAAGACAGGCCAGTCAGTATTATCAATTACATTGTCACAACAGATGGACAGGCCCATCTAGTAAGATATGCCCCTGTTGCAACATAAGATGGGCCCATCAGTAATATCAATTACATGGTCACAACACATGGATGGGCCATCAATAGCAACATGTATGCCTGTTGCAACATAAAGATGGGCCCATCAGTAATATCATTTACAGTGTCACAACACATAGATGGGCCCATCCAGTAAGATGCACCCCTGTCACAACATAAAGACAGGCCCATCAGTAATATCATTTATAGTGTCACAACATATGGATGGGCCCTGTCATGGTCATGCATTCATCCTAAGTCCTCACTCACTCCACACCCCTTTCCATTGGTCATTCACTGACTCTGCACCAACTCTGCCCAACTTCTGTTGGTTACAAGCTGTCTCCACTCCAGCTGCTGTTGGACTTGTACTGCTCTCCTACCAGACTGAATGGACCATTCTCTGAGGAGTCATGTGACTACCTTTGGACTCCTCCCTGACAGCTCACAGTCAGGTACTCTGCAGCATGCACACCACATGGTCCAGCACCTGGACTGTTTCCTTTTCTGGATGTTCTATGTTACCTGTTTGTATGTCCTCCATCTACCCTTCATTCGTTGTCTAGGAATTTTTACTTGAAAATTGCTGGGTCTCCATATGTCAGTTCTGATTCTGGTTACTGTACCTCCTGTGGTAGTATAAAAGCATGTATCATACTCCTGTCATTCCTCAGTACAAATATCAACTTAGTTCCTACTCCCTCTGTCTCCATCTTCTGCCTGTTGGAGTTACCTCTGACTGTCCATCTGTACTCCCCCTCTGAAATATGAGGGCTGAGATTGTGCAAGGGGGTAGCGCATGAGCTAAACCTGATGTCCTCACTTTGCTCTGCCCTTACCTTGGTGGATTTCATTCCTGCCAACACTCTGCCAGTTGGAGTTCTGCTCTTTCTGTTGGACTTGCTTCCAAACTTCTCCCTGGACCTCATCCAGCATCAGAGTTGATTGGAGTAGGCCCAGACTTGACAGTATATTCATACTTGCACTTGTATGATCTCATGTTTCTGTCTTCTGAAAAAACTTACACCATGTATGAGAACTCGAGCTCAATCCCAGAGAGAGGTTGCCTGAGAACCTCACTGTTGTGCACTAGCTAATCCATGTCGACTCCCTTCCATCATTCAAACAGTTCCAATCATTCTCTGCTTGATGCATGTTCTCTGCACTGAAGGTGCAAAGCACTTTGCAAGCTGGTCGCTCTGACCTCCACTCAACCACTTTCCATACTCCATCTCCTTGAAACCTGAGATGATGGACCCGACCCTGATGACCCTGATGGTGATCCTGATGGTAGGGGCAGCAGTGGTGACAGGGATATCCCTGAAGACCTGGCTGAGCTGCTGGAGGATCCCCTCATGGCTCTTGCTAGAGCTGTCCATGTGCCTTGCATGGTCTAGTTTGTGCACACTGGGGACTCCACTCTGAAAACCAAAGTCCATGAGCCTGACACTTTCAACAGGCTCCGACCCTAAGAGACTCCTGTGAGTTCCTCATACAATGTGAAGCTGAACTTCCAGGACCTGCCCCCACACAGTTCCTGCTCCAACAGAGGCAAGGTTACCTTTGCTCAGTCTTATCTTAAGGGTATGGCCCTGGCATGGTTCGAGCCAGACCTACTAAACCCAAACAATTATGACTGCACCTGCTCTGGATGGATGACTATCATGAGTTCTTACAAGAGCTCACAACTAATTTTGGTCCTGCATGATGCCATAGTGCAGATGCTGTCCAACAACTTGAGAACCTTACTATAAAGGATGGCTCTCGAATTACCAAATATGTCATGTGGAGTTCAATCACTGGGCTTCACAGGTCAAGGACTACAGGTGTCAAGTGCACTCTGCCACCTGCTTTTATAGTGGACTTCCAGACCACATCAAGGATGAGATCACTTGCATTAGGAAAACCTTCTACCCTCGCACAACTCCACAAACTTGCTCAGACCATTGATGTGTGCTACTGGGAGCATAAAGCAGAGATCTCACACACCACCAAGTCTGCCACCAACAAGTCGCAGCCTTCCAGCTCCAACAACAAGTCTAAATCATTGTCCTCCACCTCCACTCCAAAGTCTGATGCCAGGGCCAAGGGCAAGCAGAAAGATCCACCCAAGTCTGATGTGTCCAAGTCCAATATTACCCATCTTCTGGGCAAGGATGGCAAACTCACCTCTGCTGAACACCAGCATAGGATGAAGAACAACCTCTGCCTCTTCTGTGGTGAGGCTGGCCACTCCACTAAGGACTGTCCCAAGCCTACCTCTTGTGCAGCCAAAGCCTGTGCAGCCATGGCTGGAACTCTGCCTCCTCCACCTGTGGAGAAGGCAGAGCCAAAAAATTAGTCCACTCCTCCAGGGAGCTTGCACAGCCTGGAGGAAGCATTGATCCTGACTGTGCACAACCAGACATCCAACTCAACATGTCCGCTCTCTCTAGTCCCAATTCTTTACTTCTGTCTGTAACTCTTCTTGATTACTCTGTTGATGCTGTTTCTGCATTGATTGACTCTGGCTCTTCTCATTGTTTTGTAGACCTGTCCATAATCAAAAAATATGCTATTCCTGTTTCCTCCATTTCTCCACCAATTCCACTCTGCTTGTTTGATGGTAGTACAAATGCTGTCATTTCCCAAGAGGTAGATCTTTCCCTCCACTTTCCTTCCAGTGATGTCAACTCTGTTTTGTTTTATGTTACTCTGTTGGATTCTTCATGTTCACTGGTGTTAGGACACAACTGGCTCACCCACTTCAATCTGTCGATTGACTGGGTACTGGGCAGTATATCTATTCAAACCAATTGTTACAGGGAATGCTGACACCCCAGGCACCTTTGTCACCTTCTGCTGTGACCTCCACTCCTGGATCTGACACCCCCCACTCCATCTGCAGTTCTGTCTGCACCTCTGACAGACTTGCCTGCTCTCTGCTCTGCTCATCTCACTTGTCAATGCTGCTGCATATGTCAGAGCCTGTGCTCTCCCTGGCTCTAGATGGTTCTGCTTACAGCTCTCCACTGATGATGTGAAGCTTTGTGCATCCTCCACTTCCTCTCCACCTCCTGACCTCTCCTTGGTCCCTCCTGAGTATCACAAGTTTGCTGACATCTTTAGTAAAGACAAGGCTACTGAACTTCCACCACACCGCTTGTTCAATCTCAAGATTGACCTCGAGGAAGGAGCTTCTCCACTCATTGGCATGATCTACTCTCTGTCTCTGCCAGAGCTTGAAGCTCTCTGCACCTTCATTGATGAGCACCTTGGCTACAGTTTCATAAAGCAGTCCACCTCCACTCATGGTGCCCCTGTCCTCTTCGTAAAGAAGAAGGATGGTTCACTCCACCTCTGCATAGACTATTGAGGACTCAATAAAATCATGAAAAAAGATTGCTATCCACTGCTGCCTCATCTCTGACCTACTCAACTCCCCAAGCCACACTAAAGTCTATACCAAGATTGACCTCCACCATGCCTATCATCTGGTCTGCATCACAGATGGAGATGAATGGAAAACAGCTTTCCACACTCATTATGGTTCTTACAAGTGGCAGGTAATGCCATTCAGTCTGACTAATGTGCCTGTGGCTTTCCAGTGAATTGTTAATAGCATCTTTGCAGACATGCTTGATGTCTGCATCATGGTATACCTCGATGACATCCTAGTTTATTTGCAGGACGTGGAGTTGCACCATGAACATGTAAAAGAGGTACTCTGCCACCTTTGAAAGCATGGTCTTTATGCCAAGCTGGAGAAGTGTGAGTTTCACTCCGACTCCATTGAGTACCTCAGTTATGTTCTTTCTCCCTCCAGTCTCACCATGTCTGCTGAGAAGGTTCAGGCAGTCTGCAACTGGCCTGAGCCATGGAAGGTGTGAGACATCCAGTCTTTCCTTGGCTTCACAAACTTCTACAGATGATTCATTAACAACTACTCTGACATTGTCATTCTGCTCACTCACCTCACACAAAAGGGTGCTCCTTGGAACTTTTCCGAGGAGTGTTGCTCCACCTTCCTCCACCTGAAGGATGCCTTCAGCTCTGCTCCTGTCCTCACACACTGGGTTCCTGACACTCTGCTTACAGTTGAAACTGACACCTCCAGCTATGCCATTTCTGGCATTTTGTCGATCACCTGCTCTGATGGTGAGCTCTGCCCAGTTGCTTTCTACTCCCACACCATGGCCGTGCCAGAACTCAACTACGATACCCATGACAAGGAGCTGTTTGCTATCTTTGAGGTTTTCTGCCATTGGCAGCATTACCTGGAAGGTTCTGCCTTACCTGTTGATATGGTGACAGACCACAAAAACCTTGAGTATTTCTCCACCTCTAAGGTCCTCACTCATTGACAGGCCCACTGGTCAGAGTACCTTTCACAGTTTAACCTTTCCATCTGCTTCCGACCTGGCCACCTGGGAGCCAAACCCAATGCACTTACACGACATTGGGATGTCTATCAAAAAGGGGGGGATAGGGACTACTCACAGGTAAATCCTCACAGTCTCTGCCCAATGTTTACACAGGAGCAACTTGTGTTGTCCCTCTGTACCACTACCCTCATGGCACCTGTTGTGAGTCAAAGTGTGGTTCAGTGGTGAAAACCAACCAAAACCAACACAAAAGACAAAAAGAGCAAGTGGTGGTGTGCCTATGCAGTACCTAGATGGTAGAACCTGTTCTTTGGGAGGGTTTTTGCAAGCTACAACACTCAAAGATGAGTGCTGAGGGTTGGGGGTGCTCCTGATGAAGAAGAAGCAGGAATGTGAGAGAATGTGGTAGGGTAGACTGCTGTCAGCCTACAGAAGGATGGATGACAACTTAATTTGATGTCCCAAGCTGCACTGAGCTCAGGGAGGGCTTGGAGTGAAGTATATTGATGATAGACAAGGATAAGTGAAGTAGACAATAGTTAGACCCTTAATAAAGTCTCAACTATTGAAGCTGCTGAATGAATTACTGAGTGATGATAAAATGTGAGCAAGAGGGGCTCTCTGACATCTTCTTTTTTTGCTATCTAAGTACAGTGATTTATATACAGTACAGGGGTGTTTCCCTTGGAAAGCAAGGTGCAAACACTTGGTAAGTGATTGGTAGCTGATGAGTAAGGAATGTAAGCAATGGGTAATCATCTTGGAAAGCATTGGTAAGCATTAGTAAGGATTAGCAAGCCAAAAAGCGAAGAATCAGTAAGCAAAGTCAAAAGATTGGTAAGTATTGGCAATAGGTGAGTCAAAGACAGTCAAAACATCAAAGTATGAGTCAAGTAATGTCAAGAACTGGGAAAGTGCACTGGAATCACATTAGGGGGAGGCTGTGCATGTCACATCTTGAAGAGATCACTTCTAGGCCAAGGTGGGATGACAGAGAGGCAGTGCTGATCTGATGCCAATATAGTACATCCAAAAGTGGACAGGGTGAGCCAGATGCCAGCAGGGGCCAAGCTTTGGGGGTCTGTGGGGTGACAGGAGCATAGGGGATTGCAACTTTCCCCCCCAAACCATCCTCTCAGTGAAGCAAATAAAAACTTCATGAATGAGGCTCTGTTGGAAGAGAGGATGAAGGGGGAGTGTCTTCTGCTGTATCTTGCAACAAGGAGGCAAGATGTGCATCATACTCATCATGGATGTGATCAGGGAGAGTGGAGAACAGTAGATTGTACTGTAGCTGTTGCAATCTTGGAAGAATGACAGATGAGACTGGTACAAAGACATTGCAGGGAGCAGGGAGGAAGGATCCATATGCTTCTTGGACTGGAGAGACTGAAATGACCACATAAGACCTTTCCAAGTGAATGACAGACCTGAGGCAACCAAAGAACATCCTCCTAGAGGTCATACTGACAAAAAGAACACACTGTCCAAGCTGGATGGGCTGAGAGGGCACAGACAAGGGTGGGATGTACCAGGACACTTCAGGACAGAAGCTGGTAGGAACTC
Source organism: Pisolithus orientalis (assembly GCF_024613125.1). Classification (NCBI taxonomy): domain Eukaryota; kingdom Fungi; phylum Basidiomycota; class Agaricomycetes; order Boletales; family Pisolithaceae; genus Pisolithus; species Pisolithus orientalis. The sequence continues at coordinate 127,820 of NW_026260796.1, read as the reverse complement.
CTGGTATATATATGTAGCCATGGTCCCTAGCAAAGGGGACAAGCAAAATGATTGATGTAGAGGCAGCCATATCAGAAGAATTTAGCAACATGAGTGTCTTTTGGAGGAGTGCTGTAGAAATGTGTGGAGTGCACAAATCCTTTCCAATTTTGGAAGGTAAGATCGCATGGCTGAGCACTACAAGCAGGTGTGGGAATGGTCTTGGTATCTGCAGAAATGGCAGAGATATGTTGAAAACTGGAATGCCATACACAGGCACTTAAGAATTTTAGCCAGTGCATAACTTGCTCCCTTTCTTTTTCTCTGGCACTGATGACTGCCAACATTTCTGGCTGTCCTTCTTCACATGAGGGCTATGGTCTTCATCTCCATTCATCAGCTGTATCCATGTCCACCTCACCAAACACCTTTGGTGTGTGACACTGTGCTCCACACCACCATGGTCTTTGATGTTGAGTGCCTGCACTCCAACATCATCTCCACCCTACCATCTGACCCTGTCTCCACCAGCCATCTTCCAACCCTGACTAAGCCTCAGTGGTCCCTGGACTCTGATGGTCTACTCTGCCTTGACAGTCACATCTTTGTCCCTGACATTGATGACCTCCACCTTTGAGTGCTTCAGTTCAAGCATGACCATCCTCTAGCAGGCCATTTCAGGCAAAACTGCACCCTAGAACTCGTCCACAGGGACTACATGTGGCCTAACCTCTGCTCTGATGTGAAAGAATATGTCAGGTCCTGCACTGCCTGTGGATGGGGCAAAACTCCGTGTCACTGCCCTTATGGTCTACTGAAGCAACTCCCTGTCCCAGAGAGACCTTGGAACTCCATCTCCATGGACTTCATTGAACACCTCCCCAACTCTGATGGCTACTCCACCATCCTCGTGGTAGTGGACCACCTCTCAAAGCAAGCAGTGTTTGTCCCCACCCATGACTCCATCACCTCCGTTGACCTCACTAAGCTCTTCCTTACCCATGTCTTCTCCAAGCACAGAGTGCCAGCTAATGTCACCTCTGACAGAGGTCCTGAGTTTGTCTCACACTTCTTCTGCTCTCTAGGAAAGGCCCTTGATATGTGTCTTCACTTCACTTTGGGTTACCACCCAGAAGGTGATGGCCAGACTGAGCAAATGAACCAGTGTCACACACCAAAGGTGTTTGGTGAGGTGGACATGGATGTAGCTGATGAATGGAGGTGAAGACCATAGCCCTCATGTGAAGAAGGACAGCCAGCAATGTCGGCAGTCATCCCTCACACAAGAACAAGTTGTCGATGCCAAAGAAAAAGGAGGAGGCAAGTTAAGCACCAATAAAATTCTTAAGTGCCCGTGTACGGCATTCCAGTTTTCGATGTATCTCCACCAATTCTGCAGACACTGAAACCATTCCCACACTCGCTTGTAGTGCTCAGCCACACGATCCTACCTTCCAAGATTGGAAAGGATTTGCACACTCCACATGTTTCTACAGCACTCCCTCCAAAAGACGCTCATTTCGCTAACTCTTCTGATATGGCTGCCTCCACATCAGTCATTTCACTTGTCCCCTTTGCTAGGGACCATGGCTACATATATCTACCAGGGGTTCCTACCAGCTTCCGTCCTGAAGTGTCCTGGTACATCCCACCCTCATCTGCCCCCTCTCAGCCCATCCAGCTTGGACAGTGTGTTCTTTTTGTCAGTATGACCTCCAGGAGGACATTCTTTGGTTGCCTCAGGTCTGTCATTTGCTTGGAAAGGTCTTATGTGGTTGTTTCAGTCTCTCCAGTCCAAGAAGCATATGGATCCTTCCTCCCTGCCCCCTGCAACATCTTCATACCAGTCTCATCTGTCATTCTTCCAAAATTGCGACAGCTACAGTATAATCTACTGTTCTCCACTCTCCCTGATCGTGTCCATGACAAGTATGATGCACACCCTGCCTCCTTGTTGCAAGATACAGCAGAAGATGCTCCCCCTTCATCCTCTCTTCCAACAGAGCCTTGTTCATGAAGTTTTTATTTGCTTCACTGAGAGGATGGTTTGGGGGGGAAAGTTGTGATCTCCTATGCTCCTGTCACCCCACAGACCCCCAAAGCTTGACCCCTGTTGACATCTGACTCACCCTGTCCGCTTTTGGATGTACTATATCGGCATCAGATCAGCGCTGCCTCTCTGTCATCCCACTTTGGCCTAGAAGCGATCTCTTCAAGATGTGAAATGCACAGCCTCCCCCTAATGTGATTCCAGTGCGCTTTCTTGGTTCCTGACATTGCTTGACTCATACATTGACATTCTGACTGTCTTTGACTCACCTATTGCCAATACTTACCAATCTTTTGACTTTGCTTACTGATTCTTCGCTTTTTGGCTTACTTATCCTTACCAATGCTTACCAATGCTTTCCAAGACGATTACCCATTGCTTACATTCCTTACTCATCAGTTACCAATCACTTACCAAGTGTTTGCACCTTGTTTTCCATAGGCAATGCCCCTGTACTGTATATCAGTCACTGTACTTAGGTAGCAAAAAAAAAAAGAAGACATCAGAGAGCCCCTCTTGCTCGCAATTTATCATCTCTCAGTAAATCATTCATCAGCTTCAATAGTTGAGACTTTATTAAGGGTCTAGCTATCATCTACTTTGCTTATCATCATCTATCATCCATATACTTTGCTCCAAGCCCTCCCTGAGCTCAGTACAGCTTAGGACATTGAATTAAGTCACCATCCATCCTTCTGTAGGCTGACAGCAGTCTACCCTATCGCTTTCTATCACATTCTTGCTCCCTCTTCGTCAGGAGCACCCCCAACCCTCAGCACTCATCTTTGAGTGTTGTAGCTCGCAAAAACCCTCCCAAAGAACAGGTTCTACCATCTAGGTACCGCATAGGCACACCACCACTCGCTTTCATTGTCTTTTGTGTTGGTTTTGGTTGGTTTTCACCACTGAACCTCACTTTGACTCACACCGGACCCTTGAGCAGTACCTTCATGTCTACTGCAGCTACCAACAAGACAACTGGGCTGAGCTGTTACCTCTAGCAGAGTTTGCTTTCAACAATGCACCAAGTGTGACTACTGGAGTTTCTTTCTTCTTCACTAACAAAGGATACCACCCAAACCTGTCTGTGGTCCCTGACCAAGACTTCACCTCTCCAAGGGCTCATGACTATGTTGTTGAGCTCTCCACCCTTCATGACTTCCTCTGCTCCAAAATGTCCACCACTCAGCAGCACTACCAGGGTCCAGCAGATGCCAGACACATACCTCCACCTGGGTTTAAGGTTGGAGGACAGGCCTACATCAAAGCCAAGTACTTCTGCTCCACTCGTCCTTCAGAAAAACTCTCCAAAAAGTACTTAGGTCCATTCACCATCTTGGCCAGGCCAGATATGCACTCTGTCACCCTTAAGCTCCCTGATTCTATGCACTTGGTACATCCAGTCTTCCATGTCTCACAACTGGAAGCCACAGCAGCTAACCCTTTCCCAAACTGACAACAACCTCCACCTCTGTCAGTAGATGTTGATGGTGGCAGAACACTACAAGTCAGGTGGAGCTGACTTGCAGCTCTACCTTCACTAGACTATGCAGTGTGGTGTACAATGTCAACACTGCCCAGAGGGTCCCTGGGACCTCTGTGGTGGTCACTGCAACCAGGCAGCCCCCCTGTACTTGCTGTGTAGTGAGTCTGACAGCAGGGCAGTGCGAGCCAGGACAAGGCAAGACCAGGGCCTGCATGCCCTGCCAAAACAAGAAAAAGGTGTGTAGTTGGACAAAAGAGGACATGGTGGCAGGGCCCTCATGGAAGAGGGTGGGGACAGGAAGTTCCCAAGGGGAGAAGAAGAAGAGGTCATGATGGGAGGGGAAGGAGAGAGCAACAGAGATGGAGGAAGTGGATGACAAGCAGGAGGTAGGCAGTGTGGACAAGGAGGAGCCAGAGACACCACATGAGGGACCCTCAGGAGCAGGGGCCCCTTCCTGGTGGGCAGAGTGGGAGCAGGAGTGGCAGCTGCAGGCTGCAGAGAGGTACATGGAGGCACATGAGAAGGCTGTGACAGCCTTCAAGAGGATGGCAAGAGCAGCGGAGCAGATGGCAGAGGCTGCAGAGCGGACAGCCAATGAGTGGGGGCTGTACTGTGAGTGGGCAGAATGGGCAGAGATGAGGAGGGAGGACATGCATGAGGCCAAGATGGCTGAGTTTGAGTGTGCAGGAGGAGGATGGAAGAGGCACCAGAGGACAGGGATGAAGGTGTGGAGGGGGACAACGAGGTAGAGGAAGAAGTTGGAAGAGAGCTGGAAGGTGGAGAAGGACAGGAGGGTGGTGGAGAGCAAGCAATGGAAGAGTAGAGTAGATTTCTTTTTCTTTTTTTTTTTTGTCTTTTGTTTTTTGTTTGTATATTTTGTACTACTATGAAATAGACCTGTGACTTAAGGTAGTTCAATAAGGGGCAGAGCCAGCCCACAGAGGAGGGTTATGTGGGCAGAGTACTATGGCAGAGGTTGATATGGGCCAGGTTTGTGTGGATAGCATTCATGGAAAGCAGAGACTATGTTGGAAGTGTGGTCCAGCTCAGTTGCAAGCAACCAAGAGGTTTCCTTGTTGGTGTTCTCATAACTAGCCCAGTGGACTGGATACAAGAGTTGACAGTGGCAGTGACAGCAGTCCACCTTAGAGTCGAGTATCTCCGACACTTTGTACTCAAGGTCACTCACCTTTGTGCAGCCTCATCCCATCTGGCCCAGGCCCTCTGCCTCTGCTTTTCTGCCTCCTTCTCTGCCTCCTTCTTCCTTTGGGCCTCCTCTTCCTCCTCCACTCTCTTCCTCTGCTCCACCTCCAACCTCTCCTCCTCTGCCTTCCACCTTTTGGCCTCCTCACACTTGGCCTTGCGCTCTGCCTTGCACACACACTCTCTCCACTCAGTCTCCTCTTGTCAGTGCACCTTCTCCATGGACTTCTCCCACTTGGTGTCAGTGGAGTTGTTGGTAAGGATGACCAGTTCATCATCTGTGACTTGGGAGTAGTTGTGGGCATGGCCAGGGGTTGGCTGGGGGATTTTTCTCTGGTGCCTGGGAGGACATGATGATGGGGAGAAAGGACAAAGGTTCAGTACCCTAACATGTGTTTTTAAGCAGTTCTTCAGACTCCAACGGAGCTCTGCTGCAGCTAAAGCCATTATCCTTGAGGCATCAAAATGGTTTCAAATGATCGACTTGTGTTGATCTCGTCTCGTACATGCAGCCTTCAGGGGTTCAGGCCCTAGGGGGGGGGGCACTGTCATGGTCATGTGCTTCATCCTAAGTCCTCACTCACTCCACACCAACTCTGCCCAACTTCTGTCAGTTACAAGCCATCTCTGCTCCAGCTGCTGTTGGACTTGTACTGCTCTCCTACTGGACCAAATGGACTGTTCTCTGAGGAGTCATGTGACTACCTTCGGACTCCTCCCTGACAGCTTGCAGTCAGGTACTCCACAGCATGCACACTGCATGGTCCAGCACCTGGACTGTTTCCTTTTCTGGATGTTCTATGTTACCCATTCGTAGGTCCTCCTGTCTACCCTTCATTCATCATCTAGGAAGTTTTACTTGAAAATTGCTGGGTCTCATGTATGTCAGTTCCTGATTCCAGGTTACTGTACCTCCATGGTAGTATAAAAGCATGTATCATACTCCATCATTCCTCAGTACAAATATCAACTTAGTTCCTACTCCCTCTGTCTCTGTCTTCTGCCTGTTGGAGTTACCTCTGACTGTCCATCTGTACTCCCCCTCTGAAATACAAGGGCTGAGATTGTGCAAGGGGGTAGTGCATGAGCCTAAACCTGATGCCCTCACTTTCGCTCTGCCCTTACCTTGGCAGGATTTCATTCCTGCCAACACTCTGCCAGTTGGAGTTCTGCTCTTTCTGTTGGACTTGCTTCCAAACTTCTCCCCAGACCTCATCCAGCATCAGAGTTGATTGGAGTAGGCCTGGACTTGACAGGCCCTTCCATAATATCATTTATACCATCACAACACATGGGTGGGCCCATCCATAGTAAGATGTGCCTGTCACAACATAAAGACAGGCCCTTCAATATATATCATTTACAGGGTCACAACACATGGACAGGCCCATCTAGTAAGATGCACCCATGTCACAACATGAAGATGGGCCAGTCAGTATTATCAATTACATTGTCACAACAGATGGACAGGTCCATCTAGTAAGATACACCCCTGTTGCAACATAAGATGGGCCTGTCAGTAATATCAATTACATGGTCAAAACACATGGATGGGCCCATCAATAGCAACATGTATGCCTGTCACAACATAAAGATAGGCCTGTTAGTAATATCATTTACAGTGTCACAACACATAGATGGGCCTGTCTAGTAAGATGCACCCCTGTCACAACATACAGATGGGCCCATCAGTAATATCATTTATAGTGTCACAGCATATGGAAGGGCTCTTCAGCAGTATCATTTATGTGGTCACAACATAAGGATGGGACCTTCAGCAGTATTATTTATATGGTCATAACATATGGATGTGCCCTTCAGTAATATCTTTTATATTGCCATAAAACAAGGTCAGGTCCATCTAGTAAGATCCACCCCTGTTGTAACATAAGATGGGCCCAACACCAATAGCATGTATAGCATCACAACATATTGATCAGATCACAGCAAAATATTGAGGCAAGCATCCCAACATGCTGTAATTTTCCAACAAGCTGCAAGTGGCTCACCCACTATACAACTCTGACCTCATCCACCCCAAGCATGAATCCTATGCAAGACACATCTAAACCCCCCCCCCCCAGATGGTGAATGGAACTAACAGACTGCATTGCATCATACCTGAAAGCCATATTTCAAGAGGAGGTATTCAGCAGACCTCATGCCCTTCCAGATATATCAATTCTGTTTCTGGTGTTATGGGAAGCAGATCACATATCGTCAGTAATCTCACAGGCCTATCATTGCCCAAGTAAGTCCATCATAATGGTGTGATGGAAGTTGTCATCTTTCTGCAGTCAACATCAGGAAAAATTGGGGTGGAAAAACCTGCAATGCAGAAGCTGCTGAGAGATACCCAGAAGTGACTGAGCTGTCCATTCTGGTGACTGACTCAAACACCATCCACATTTGGTATTTGCTGGACACTCTCAGCCCAAAAAGAAGGGTAAGGGAATGCAGAATATCATATTCTACTGACTTAATGGAATGGCAGGCTGATGTATGGAACCACCTTCATCTTCTGAGGGAACCACTGCAGGAGAGCATAATGGCTTCCCCACAGGCATGGCAGATGGACAAGTCATATTTCCATGATAATGCTGAGTTGAAAGGTGCCATCAACCTGTCACCTGCATGGTTTCAACAGGGTCATGGGGTGGGTGATCATTTCTTTCCTTGTGAATAAAGCACTCATCTGTCTTGAAGCCCCAAAATGGCTTCCCAGAAGCCTCATGGCTACTCAAGTCCAGGATGGAAAACACTTCTACAAGTGAATGGGTCAACCAAATGTCCAACACCAATGCCCTGTTATCTGTGATCCTGCATGTCATCCATCTGCAAATGTATGCAGATGGCAGGGAAGTGTTGATCCACCTTGGTGAACAGGTGGAACAGTGGGCAGATTCAGATATGAGCTCCATACTGCTGATATGGAGCTCCATGTATAGCAGCATGTCTGTGATGGTGAATTGGGCAACTTGTTACCACAGGGATATCAATGGATGGGATCCATGGTATGACATGCTGGTAACTGTGGGCAACTACCTGCCCTTGGACTTTGTCATTCCAATGTTGAATCTGTGGCTGCGCTACAACCCAGGGATGATCATTGCATTTTCAGGTTCAGCATTGGAGCATGGGGTGGGAGCTGTAGACAGTGACAGAGCATGCCTGGCATACTACATGCATGCCAATGTACATCAGTCAGTGCATGTTCCCATGTGTCAATCACTGTGGATGGATGACCTACTACCTAGACCACAAACATGTGCAGAAAGTCAAGCCATCATCAGAAGAGTCTGGTATGACCCTGCAGCAAAAATACCTCTACCTTGTCAAGTGGCTCAGTTACCCACACTCCCAAAACAGCTGGGAGAGTGAGGACAACCTTATAAATGCCCCAGAGGTTCTTGGGGAGTACAAGCACATCCACAACCTCTCCATGCCTCTTGGCACCACCAGTACACTCCCCCAGAGCACTATGCTCCTTTTCCCCCTTGTTATCCTCCAACCCCTCACCTGGCAGTGCCTACCAACCCCTTCATGACTCCATTGCCTCTGCCTTGTGCCCATACCCATACCCAGTCATCTGCTCAGTCCCCTCTTCACAGAGAGCTCGCAAGGATGCCCAAAAGGGAAAGTCCAAGGCTCAAAACAAAGCACCAGAGCCCCACTATGATGCCTCCTTTTGTGCTTGCAACATGCCTCCCCTCTCCCAAGCCACTTATCGAACACCAACCCCAGCCTCTTGCCCTGGCTCATCCACTCCAGAGCCTTGTGTCACACTGGCCACACTTGCACCCCCCACTGTTGCCCCAGCAGCCCCTGCTAGCATGACAAGCAGGCTGGCTCCCAAGGCAAGCCTTTTCCTCAGTTACATGCAGCTGCTTAACAACTTTGAGCACTGGGAGTCACACAGCTGGAGAGCAGGGGAATGCCACGAGCATCTACAGATGCTGTCTACAATCATCAGAAGCACAGAAGTAATTGGCAAATGTGTCTATGACCTCATGAGAATTGCAGACAATAGCTTCAAGGTCCATCCCTTTGAAGACACCAATTGCACCAATTCATCCATACTCCAAGAAGCCTTGAAAACCCAAGGAGCCATTGTCAAAATTGTCCATGAAGATTATGGCCCCTCCCTCATATCATCCTTTCACTCCTTTCTTGACTGACTCCCCCTTGATGTTGTGGTCTGTGGGCTCTTCTCTCCATCATGTCAAGCAACAACTAGAAGATTGAGCCTGCCTTTGGGTTCTAACCAAAAGGAAACACAGTCACTCAAGGACCAGGAAACTGGAGTCAGAGGGATATCACTGTCAAGAATGTGTTCCAGAATTATGGTTGCCTCTTGGAGGTTTGTCCAGAGGGCTTGGAGTTTCCCCCCAACCCTTGGAATTAAATTCCAATGTCACTATGCTTACTAATTACAGTACTATAAATTTTCCACACCATTCTTTTCCACCTCAGTGACTTCTTCATACACTGAGGTGAGCATACTTATACTTACATTTGTTTACTTGGTACTGACATAGTGTAGATACTCATAACTTCATTAGGTAACAATACAGTGACTTCTTCATACACTGAGATACTCATAATTTCATTAGGTTATGAGCCCCACTCTTGTGCTCTAACTCTGAAAGAGTTATTACACAGCAACAATACCCACTATGGTGAAAGATGATCATTCCTTACAAGTTCCAACCCTAAATGCAGACAGAAGCAACTGGCTATACTACAAGGCTTGGGTTGAATGGGCCATCAGTTTGAAAGGGCTGATTGGATACCTGACCAGCTTCAATGTGAAACTGGAGGACCCTTCAGCAGGAAAAGACTCCTCCTGGAAGCCCACAGCCATGGAGCAAAAACTTGTCAGCAAATACCCAGAAAAACTCCAGCAATGGGCAAAGGATGATGGATATGTCAAGCAAGTGATTGCTGTGTCACTCCTGGAATCATTGTTCCTTTGAGTTCTGAAGGAAGAGACTGTGAAGAGTGTGTGGGGTGTCCTCACTGACCTTTTCCAAAACTGCTCTTGCATTGTCACAATTGATCTTTGTTATGCTTGACTGAAGTCAAGACATAGGGAGAGCTCAAACACAGGCTATGGATTTCTACTGAGCAATGGCTGCAGTAACCTCTGTAAACAACAGAGGATTTAGACATGCTGGTCCAGGTTAGGGACACTGAGGGCAAAGTTCTGAGAGAATGCTGTGTATGATTGAGCAGCTCAAGTCTGAGTTTCCAGGACTTGGGCCAACAGACTAAATACTGTACAAGAGACAGACTATGAGGTGTCCACATGTATTGAGGTAACTATGCCATTGGTTGAACAACAGCGACATATGTCCTAAGCATGTACTGAGCGAACAATGCTAGTGGTGGGAATAAGGAGCCATTGGATCAGAGAGAAGATGGCTCAAAAAGGGAAATGTAGTCCAATGGATCAAACATAAGGTAAATGTTCAAAGAAAAGAGAAAACAAGGATGGAATGTAACAATCTTTGGAGAAAACTCCAAGAATCCTGCTGTGTGGAAAAAGGTGATGTCCATGCTCACTTCAACAAGATGCATGCACTGTGCAAACAACTTGCTGCACTTGGACAGTCTATCACAGATGAACACTTCACAGCCATCATTCTTAGTTCACTTCCTGCTTTGTACAATTCCAACCTTGCAGCTATGATGTCTTCAGCCCTGGTCATGCAAAAGGACCTATCTCTGGACTTTATAATCAAAGGAATTTCTGATGAATATGATAGGCACCAAATGTGGACAAAGAGAGGCAACTCTGGAAACTCTGGAAATTCTGAAGATGCAGCCTATTCAGCAATGGATGGAAAGAAGTCTAGTTACAAAAATTGTGGAAAGAAAGGTCATGTGCAAGACCAATGCTGGGAAGGGGGTGGTGGAAAAGCTGGGCAAATGCCCAAGTGGTTCCAGAACAAGGGCAAAGGGAAAAAGAAGGAAAAAGGCTCTGGAAAAGCAGCCACTGTGGCCAGTGCAACAGCCAGCTCAAGTGCACAGACCAGTGCTGACTCAGAACCCAATGGAGTTTGGCTAGCACACCTGCAGGATGATTACTGGATAATGGAAATTGTAGAGGAAGAAATTCCAAACCCCCAGGATATCATTATTGATGATGAAGATGCATATGTTATGCTCAACCAAAGTCAAGACATAGGGAGAGCTCAAATGCAGACAATGGGTTTCTACTGAGCAACAGCTGCAGTAACCTCTGTAAATGACAGAGGATTTGGACAACACTGGTAAGAGTGGTTGGTCTGGGTTAGGGACACTGAGGGTGAAGTTCTGAGAGAATGCTGTGTATGATTGAGCAGCTCAAGTCTGGGTTTCCAAGACTTGAGCCAACAGACTAAATACTGTACAAGGAATGGATCATGAGGCATCTGCATGTAACAAGGTAACTACACCATTGGTTGAACAATGATGGCACATGTCCTAAGCATGTAACAAGATGATAACACTAGTGGTGGAAATAGAGAGCTGTTGGATCACAGAGAAGATGGCTCGAAAAGGAAAGGTAGTCCATCAGATCAAACATGAGGCAAGCATGAAGACAAAAGGGGAAAAGGCAGGGGTGAAATGTAACAGCATATACAAATACCTATGACCATGCTCTCCTTGCAGGTGAAAACCTAAATTCTGCAGAAGAGACCATCCTGTTTGACTCTGGCACTTCACATCATATGTCCTCCTACTGCAGCAAATTCCTCAACTACAAGCCAATCATTCCCAAACCTATTACCACTGCCAACAACCACACCTTCCATGCCATTGGGAAAGGTGACCTCACAATCTCACTCTCAAACAGCACTGCACAAACCCACATTCAACTCAAGGACATGCTCTATGCCCCCAAGATGGGAATTACACTTGTTTCTGTTAGCAAACTTGATGTTGCTGGGTATGCAGCATTTTTCTGAGACAAGTGTTGTCAAATTTTTGATGCTCAGAAAAAGAAAGTAGCTGAAATTCCAATGCAAAAAGGCCTCTACTGCCTCAAATGAGCTCATTGTGCCTTTGCAGACCTACCTAAGGCCACAGAATCCTTAACCATGGAGGAGATACACATCAGGCTTGGCCACATCACTCCAGAAGCCATCCAGCATGTGCTGAAAGATAGCATGATCAGTGGAATTAAACTGGATGAAGTGCATTCCACCATGGGCATGTGCAATTCATGTGAATATGCCAAAGCAACTCAGAAGCCCATCAGGAAGGAGCATGACCCACCCTGCCATGAACACCTTGGTGACAAGGTCCACACAGATCTTTGGGGACCTTCTCTGGTCCAAACCCCTGGCCACAGTCAGTACTACACATCATTCATGGATGACCACATCTGCTACACCAAGCTGTACCTCCAGAAGACAAAAGCTGAGACCTTCACATCATACAAGGCCTACAAAGCATGGCTGAACACACAGTTCAATACCAAAGTCAAGCAACTTCACTCAGATTGTGGGGGAGAATACCTTGGTGCAGAATTTTCGGAATATCTGAAATCCCAAGGCACAGAACAATGCATAACCATCCATGATACCCCCAAACACAATGGAGTTGCAGAACAACTCAACAGAACACTTGTTGAGTGCATTTGTGCAATGATTCATGCCAGCTGCTTACCCAAGAACCTCTAGGGGGAGGCCATCATGCATGTGACCTAGCTCAAAAACCACTCATTGACTTGCTGTCTAGGCACCAAGACTCCCTACGAGATACTCTACAACAGACCACCCAACCTCTCAAAGATCCCAGTCTGGGGATGTCATGTCAAGGTCCATGATACCCCTGGCTCCAAGCTAGACATGAGAGCCCAAAATGGACACTGGGTAGGTTTTGACCCTGAGAGTGATGGCCACCACATCTACTGGCCAGACACATGAGCAATCAGAGTTGAATGAAGTGTCATTTTTGAGCACCAAGATGTGTCCATACCACATTGTGTGCCACTTGAGGGGGAGCAGGGGAATTCCAAAGCCTCAAAATGAAATTCTGCAGCTTTACAAGGAAATTCCAAGGCCATGCAGACAGTTGAGCAACCCACTGAAGCAACTTTGGAAATTCCAAGACTCATTTCAGACCCACTTGGAGAAAATTTCAAAACACCTCCACCTCAACCTCAACATTCTACTTGCCAGTGCTTTGAATCAGACTATATGAGGCACTTATGTGCAGGTGAAGGAACTTGCAACAGATGCATCCCTCTCAACTTTGTGAAAGAACTCCAAGAGAGTGACAGCAACCCTAACAGCCCTAAATCCCAAGAGAATGCCACCTATGTATTTGACAAAGAACTAGCTATTGATGAAGATGACACTAACATCATGTATGCTGTGGTGGCAGGGATGGTTGAAGCTGAAGGGCTGGATCCATTGACAGTACAGGAGGCAAAATCCCAAGCTGACTGGCCAAAGTGGCAAAACACCATAAATGCGGAATTAAAGAGCCTAGAGGAAGCACATATCTGGGATGTTGTTGAGTGCCCCAAAGGTGCAAATGTCATAGGATGCAAATGGGTTTTCAAGATCAAATGCAATGCTGCTGGAAAAATTGAGAAGTACAAGGCCCACCTAGTTGCTAAGGGCTACTCTCAGATACAGGGTGTCAACCATGATGAAACCTATGCTCCTGTTGCAAGGTTTGCATTGCTTCACACCATACTTGCAATTGCTGCATGCAATGACTGGGACATTGATGTCTTCAATTTCCACTCAGCATTCTTAAATGGCAAACTCAGAGATGGGGAAGACATCTACATGGAACTCCCTGAGGGCTACACTGTAGGGCAGAATTTTTCCTGTCCAGTTGGGAAGCTAAATGTTGCATTATGTGGCTTGAAACAAGGTGCACTTCAGTGGTACCAGAAGCTATGCACTACCCTAGCAGATCTTGGACTCATCAGGGCACATGCAGACTGGGGAGTATTCTACGGTCACATAGGATTGGAAATTCTCATTCTTGCCAGCCACACCAATGACTGCACTGTAATAGGCAGTTCCCCATTGTTAATTCACTCATTTAAACAGGAGATCAGCACTTGTTTCAAAATCTCTGACCTAGGGCCCATCAGTTGGCTACTTGGAATGAAGGTGACATGGAATAGAGAAGCCCACACCATATCCCTGTCACAGCAGTCCTACATTGAGGCCATCCTGATGAAATATAACCTTGCCAACTGCAAGCCTGCCACAATTCTGATGGACCCTGGAATAAAACTATCTCACAGAGAAATTCCACAGCCAGCCAAAGAAGCTGCATGCATGAAAAATGTACCCTACTGTGCTGCTGTAGGCTCCCTTATGCACCTTGCTGTTGGAATGTGCTTAGACATCATATTTGCTGTCTCTACAGTCACACAGTTCAGTAACACACCCAACATGACTCCCTGGGAAGCTGTAAAACAAATCTACAGGTATATTGCTGGCACAAAAGCACTCACTTTGACATTTGGAAATTCAGCATGAGGCCTTGAGGGCTATACCAATGCAGACAGAACTTCACAGGAGCATTGATGCACTATAAGTGGATACAACTACCTACTAGATGGTGGAGCTGTCAGTTGGGCTTTGCAGAAACAAGAACTCATCATGCTCTTGACTGCAGAAGCAGAGTACATTGCAGCAACTCATGCAGCCAAGGATGGCTTGTCCCTTCAACAACTCATTGGAGAAGTTTTCCGACCACTCAAACATCCTATCCTGCTGTATTCTGACAGCCAATCTGCCATTGCACTCACCAAGGATGGTAGCTACCATGCTCACACCAAGCACATCAATATATGATACCATTTCATTCATTTCACTGTGGAAAACCATTCCTTCTGTTTAATTTATTGTCCTACTGATGACATGGTCACCAATACCCTTACCAAACCTTTACCTAGCATCAAGGTGAAACACTTCACATCTGCACTCAGACTCTGTTCTGATTGAGGGGGAGTGTCAAGAATGTGTTCCAGAATTACAGTAGTCTCTCGGAGTTTTTCCCAGAGGGCTCAGAGTTTCTCCCTGACCCTCGGAATTAAATTCTGATGTCACTATGCTTACTAATTACAGTACTATAAATTTTCTGCACTGTTCCTTTCCACCTCAGTGACTTCTTTGTACACTGAGGTGAGCATACATATACTTACATTCATTTACTTGGTACTGATGTAGTGTAGATACTCATAACTTCATTAGGTACCAATACAGTGACTTCTTCATACACTGAGATACTCATAACTTCATTAATCACAACACAGACAAGGAGGAGTTTCAACAGCTCAAGGAGATGGAAAACAGAGGTGTTGTGATTGCTGGGAGAAGATTATACCAGGCCAAGGTTGAGAACACTTCCAGGCCATTGCAGATGCTCTTGCAGACATCCCCTTCAATGGATCACCTCACAACTGGCTCAACTTTTTTGCTCAGGCCCAAGGAGATTCAGCAGGACAGGCCATCTTCTATGCTACTAAGACAACCTGACCTTTGCCAGATAGTCCCTTCATTCCAGTCCCTGTTAATGCCCTCAGCGAACATGAACTTGGTGGGCTCATTCCCCTCAATTGGCAGCATCCCCTCCATAAGTTTGCCTGTTTCTGATGCTCGTGCATTGGACATTGGTTGACTAACTGCCCAACTCAAGGTGGCAACTAACACTGAAATCCACTCCTGGGTAGTGCAAGGTCTCTACCTGCCTTCAGAGGACCTCAGGCCTTTGGGGGGGGGTGATGTTATGCACCACTCACATTCCTTTCCTTTTATAGTCTTTGTACCTTACCCCCTTGTCATGCTTTTGAGTGATGATGTTCTGTCCCCTGTGAGCCACCTCTGGACTCACATTCTCTTAGTATGTTTCCTTTTATGGTATCCCCCTGTTCACCCCACATTGTACTATAGCCAGACAATGTCCATTCACCCTTCCTTCTGTGATCCACTGGTGGTCCTGATCCACATGGTCACATGATGCAGTCAACCCATCAACCCAGGTTGCCTGTTTACATGCATATGTCATATATGCAGATATCCCTTGTTTCACCCCCACATTCACCCCCATCCACAGACACAGTTATCCTTGCACCCTCATCAGGATGACTTGGTACTGCCCAATTAGAGACACAGGTGTACATTTAATCATTTTTGAATGTTTGTTCTGCAGGTACTCTACATATGTATATAAACCCACATGTATTGTACCAGCTCCTCATTTGAAATCTACTTTGCAACCACCTTAGCTCTGCTTGCTGTACCCACAAGGGCTCAACAGTATGACTTCAGTTGGCCAAGACTAGTGCTCCAATGCTAGTGAAGTTAAATTATGTGTCACTTCTTGTGCAGTCACATGCTTGTACTTTGGTACTCAATTTGTGATGCAATATGAGTCATTAGCATGACAGGTCCTGCACCACTTGATAAGATGATCAGTCTGCACAGCATAGGATTTCTCCCAGAGAACTCAAGGGACTGCTACTTTTTGTTGCTGATGTGAAGGGTTGTGCTGCTGGGGGGGGACCAGAGGAATCGGACTCCATGGATGACAGGCTGTTGATGATGATCAAGGAGAGTGAAGCAGAGAATGGTTGGAGTTTGAATTCTGCTGTCCTCGGCTGAAAACTCACATCAAACACCTGACAAACACCCAACTCCACAGCCAAACCTCTGGCAACTTTGAGTCACACTAATGCTACAGTATCTTACATTGTACTGTACCTAACTCTTTGCTTGTACTTATCATATCATAGTTTGTTTTTTTTTGCTTCAAGCAATTGACCTCACACTGTTTGGTATTATATATTATCATGGAGGGCAGGTGTCTGTGCACACAGCACTATGAAGATTTTCATGGCACACTTTGTATTACATAATCATTACATAACCATATAGTGTAAAATCTGCACATTTATTTTTCGCAGCCACACCACCACACCACCATGCTCATTTGGCTGCATTGTTACTTGTCATGGTCGCACAACTGCACTACTGCGCCCTCTCAACTGCATCATTACCTTCTGCAACCATGCCACCATGCCCATTCAACCATGTCATTACTTTTCATGGTTGTGCAACTGCACTACCATGCCCTTCCAGCTGCATTGTTACCCTCCACAACCACACCACTCAACCGCATATCACATAACAATACTATGTGTATATTCATATATGCCTACATAATGTAACAATCAATCTCTGCACATTAATGATTGAATTTTGCATGAGGTATATAGAAACAACAATGATTGTATTGGCTAGTAAATTTACCAAGTGGTGGGTAACATGAACATGAATGTCTTCATTTTCAATGACAAGGTGGTCTCATATCAATGCTAGTTGTTTGACATGTTTGGACAGACATTATTGCTGGAAATCACAAATCACATTGAATGAATCATTACAAACATCAGTCTACTGTTAGGGACAGACATATAGTGAGCAGGGAGGGGAGGGGAAATGGTTGGCAAGTTCACAGATCAATATCAGAGACATCATCATCCTTCAGCAATGTCATTTGATCAAATTGAGCAGACCATGGGTTGGGTGGGGTGTTGTCATTGCTGTCAGACAGGAGCTCTTTCACCATCACCAGCCCAGAAATGGGCCCTGCAGGTTGACAAGGCCAGGTGGGCAGTGCATTTGCATTAACTGTAGATATTGCTCAGTTAGCATGTTGTCATAGAGCTGGGAACACATGACTTACGATCCTTGCATTTCTTGCAGAAGGACCACCAATCTGTCACCTCGGGGGAGGATAAGATGGTGATTGGGCGAGACCTCTTGCCTACTTGAAGAAAACCCATTAATTCTGTTAGTAAAGATGATAGCACTGGAAATTATTACCTGTCTCAGCCACAGCATTGATGTTGAGCTCAGTGACAGAGCTTGAGAGTTCAATCATTTCACTTCCATCATTACTCATCACCTTGATGTCCATTCCCACAATGTCTGACTCAACTTTCCACTTGTTGAAAACAGCAAGTGGGACCAGGTTTTGGGTAACTGTTCAAAAAATATGAGTGATTGCAACTATCGCACTGTAGTGACATACCAAACCACAAGTTACTATCAGCTATACTTGCCTTCTGACGTCCCTTGAAATGAGCAAGAACAATACCATTTGGGCAGATGGCTGTGGAGAGCTCAAGTTTCCCATTATTCAGAACAAGAAGTTGCCAGTCAGGTTGAGTCTGGGAAGCAGTATTAGCCTGCTCACGATGTGCATCAAAATGTTCAAAGACTTTGGGGAACCAAGAATGAAGATGGGTGGTGACATCATCATGGGACAATGATGTGTCAATTTTGATTGTTTGTTGCAGGTAACATCCATGATCTTCGAGCTGCTGGATGAATATCTTCCTATCTGCAAGCAGTAGGGGTAAGGGGTCTTTCAGCAACTGACCATTAGCCTTGATTTCAATTTGTGATGTAAGAATCTGCACATTGGATTGAAGAAACAGACTTATGTCCAATCCACAAGTTACGATGGCAATGGAACTGAAATGAAATTTCTGACTACTTGTGTGCCTCTGAGATGACACCTAGAATAGAATACTTAATCTGAACGATCCAGATGTACCACTGGAAATACTTGCCTTGTGCTTGGTAGAAGAAGTTACCTTCTGGACTAGCTTTGAAGTTTTTGTTGCTAGTGCCTTGTGACAGGGATCCAATTGAGCAACCTGAGACAAGCTGGTGGGATGTTTGTTAGCAAGGCCTTTGAATATTCTCACCACATTTGATGAGCCAGATATGGCAGGGAGAGGTTGGGTGGCAACTGAGGTACCATCAGCATTGCAATGCTTGCTTATCCCATGCAGACATTCCAAGCAGTGGGCAGCATTGTCTTTTGTGGGGAAGAATGCTTCACAGTCACAAGTACCATCACTGCCCTGGCAGAGGCCCTCCTTAGCTGGCATTGATATGGGCAAGAACAAACAGGGCATAAAGACAGATGAACAGAGCACCATGCAATTTATAATTGGCGCCAGCATACTAGATCAAAGTTTAAGACTTAGTAAGTAATATGACAACATGGATAAAGCCTGGCACCATAGACATGCCCAGGAATACCAAATTGAGTCCACTAATGAAATGTCCACATCTTTGGCTGCACATCAACCAATGCGAATAGATTCAATTGTCAGATATCCATCCGAGCCCCACTCCACTGGCATCAACCCAAAACTCTCTGGTGTGATGTCCTGAGCAATTACCTCATGAAGACCACTGAAAAAGATTAGCTTGTCTTCATCACTCCTAAATGGATTTCGAAGTGAGGGTACGTGCATGGCTTCATGGTTAATATGTACTTGCTGTTGACGTGCAATCACATCGGCCATATCCATTACTTCATCATCAGCAAGGCCAAGTCCCTCAAGCTCTTCATGATCTTCATGATCTTGGTATACACCAAACTTAATTTGACCTAACAGGCACATATCCTTGTATATCACAGAATGAGTAGAGTAGTAAACTAACAAAACTGAAATCTTACCTTGGGACTCTTGTTGTTAGCACTTGGGCCATCTATTGGGTGGCAATTCCACTCCTCTCGAAACACCTGACAATCATGATTGATATTGTTGAGGAAAAGTATATGGAGTGACCAGATATGTGATGCATTGTTGACATCAAGCAAGTGAATACATTCAAGCTGAGTGAAGAATGTGCACCAGCATCTGGTGAACTGAGATCCAACTTCGACCCACAAATGCTCAATACGACAATTTCGAGTTGATCTAGATTCATGTGTGATTAGCAATGACAAATACAAGAATAATGTAAAATATACTAACATTCCCCAGATAAACAAGCCTTGGTGGTGGCCATTCTTCATAATGATGTAGGTTGCAATGTCAAGGTTCTCACCACTGCAGTCTCCACATACATGGGAAGGCATACTATATTCTTCAATCACTTGTTTAAATATGTGAAGGATGGTTGCTGACCAATTATTATCGCTAGCACATATTGCAGTAACCTAAGAATGAATCAACGAATGTTGCAAGTTAGATGACTGATAAATGTACTGTGCTGTGTGAGTCAAAGTGAGGTTCAGTGGTGAAAACCAACCAAAACCAACACAAAAGACAATGAAAGCGAGTGGTGGTGTGCCTATGCGGTACCTAGATGGTAGAACCTGTTCTTTGGGAGGGTTTTTGCGAGCTACAACACTCAAAGATGAGTGCTGAGGGTTGGGGGTGCTCCTGACGAAGAGGGAGCAAGAATGTGATAGAAAGCGATAGGGTAGACTGCTGTCAGCCTACAGAAGGATGGATGGTGACTTAATTCAATGTCCTAAGCTGTACTGAGCTCAGGGAGGGCTTGGAGCAAAGTATATGGATGATAGATGATGATAAGCAAAGTAGATGATAGCTAGACCCTTAATAAAGTCTCAACTATTGAAGCTGATGAATGATTTACTGAGAGATGATAAATTGCGAGCAAGAGGGGCTCTCTGATGTCTTCTTTTTTTTTTTGCTACCTAAGTACAGTGACTGATATACAGTACAGGGGCATTGCCTATGGAAAACAAGGTGCAAACACTTGGTAAGTGATTGGTAACTGATGAGTAAGGAATGTAAGCAATGGGTAATCGTCTTGGAAAGCATTGGTAAGCATTGGTAAGGATAAGTAAGCCAAAAAGCGAAGAATCAGTAAGCAAAGTCAAAAGATTGGTAAGTATTGGCAATAGGTGAGTCAAAGACAGTCAGAATGTCAATGTATGAGTCAAGCAATGTCAGGAACCAAGAAAGCGCACTGGAATCACATTAGGGGGAGGCTGTGCATTTCACATCTTGAAGAGATCGCTTCTAGGCCAAAGTGGGATGACAGAGAGGCAGCGCTGATCTGATGCCGATATAGTACATCCAAAAGCGGACAGGGTGAGTCAGATGTCAACAGGGGTCAAGCTTTGGGGGTCTGTGGGGTGACAGGAGCATAGGAGATCACAACTTTCCCCCCCAAACCATCCTCTCAGTGAAGCAAATAAAAACTTCATGAACAAGGCTCTGTTGGAAGAGAGGATGAAGGGGGAGCATCTTCTGCTGTATCTTGCAACAAGGAGGCAGGGTGTGCATCATACTTGTCATGGACGCGATCAGGGAGAGTGGAGAACAGTAGATTATACTGTAGCTGTCGCAATTTTGGAAGAATGACAGATGAGACTGGTATGAAGATGTTGCAGGGGGCAGGGAGGAAGGATCCATATGCTTCTTGGACTGGAGAGACTGAAACAACCACATAAGACCTTTCCAAGCAAATGACAGACCTGAGGCAACCAAAGAATGTCCTCCTGGAGGTCATACTGACAAAAAGAACACACTGTCCAAGCTGGATGGGCTGAGAGGGGGCAGATGAGGGTGGGATGTACCAGGACACTTCAGGACGGAAGCTGGTAGGAACCCCTGGTAGATATATGTAGCCATGGTCCCTAGCAAAGGGGACAAGTGAAATGACTGATGTGGAGGCAGCCATATCAGAAGAATTAGCGAAATGAGCGTCTTTTGGAGGGAGTGCTGTAGAAACATGTGGAGTGTGCAAATCCTTTCCAATCTTGGAAGGTAGGATCGTGTGGCTGAGCACTACAAGCGAGTGTGGGAATGGTTTCGGTGTCTGCAGAATTGGTGGAGATACATCGAAAACTGGAATGCCGTACACGGGCACTTAAGAATTTTATTGGCACTTAACTTGCCTCCTCCTTTTTCTTTGGCATCAACAACTTGTTCTTGTGCAAGGGATGACTGCCGACATTGCTGGCTGTCCTTCTTTGCATGAGGCCTATGGTCTTCACCTCCATTCATCAGCTACATCCATGTCCACCTCACCAAACACCTTTGGTGTGTGACAGCAGCAAAACCCATCAATGAATCCATGGATAACAATCCCCCACTGAATCAATTTGTGGTGACCATCCATGTGCCATAAGGCATTGGGCCACTTGACATGATACTTGCACCTGGTCTTTGTACAGCAGTCTCATAAAGCTTGACTGAGGCGATCCACCCTAGAAAGTGACTGGATTACATGGTGATACTGAATGTGAACCCCCTTTGCCCACATGAACCCAATGATATAACGAAGTCCAGATTCCAGCCGTCTCTTCTTAAATTCCTTGACAAGATTGTTGAGGTCTGCATCACTAATCTCAGTGTATGTATGCTCAATGCCATGGCACCTCATGTAAAGGCACAGAGTATTTTGATGGATTCCAAGAAGGCACATGAGTTCAGTGGAATGAATGTGTCTTGAGTTTGAAATGACCTCCTTGAGAATGTTGATCTCAATGACCTTCCTTGGTCGTCCTCATAAACCGGTGTGAACTTCTGCTACCAGCTTTAGTATTTCTACATTCTCATCAACACTAAGCATGAAGAATGTGTATGTTAGGCTGATAGCATTGGGAACCATTTTTTTAAGTTTGCTCACCAAGTCCTCATGCTGTCTCAATAGTGTGCAATTGCTGCATACAGCTTCCCAACTAGCTCAGTGGTGTCTGAGAGCCACTTGGACAGGTCAGCACCCACACAGTCTTCTTCAATCACTGTAAGGAGATGCATCATGTTTCCTTCCAGAGAGCCAAGATGACACTTGAGGTGAATTATATCGTTGTCCTCTTGGGTCCACACTTGGAAAGCACACCAATAGATGTTGGAGAGAAAATCAACTGCCACAATGAGGTTTTCTGGCCACAGTGTGGTACTTGCAGGCAGCTGAGGGATGGAACTGGGAAGTGATCTCACCATTGATGGGATGGGTCTTCGAGCTTGAAGCCCAAACCCCAGAATGCGATGTAACAGTATGTGGGATGTATGAGAACACAAGGCAACAAATAAACAATAACATATATAATTTCCCTTACTGTTCCATCAGCCATTTCACCTTAATCATGACTGAATCAGCGCCAGTGACAGTCACCCACCATCCTGAATTTTATTTCAAAAATAGCATGTTCATCTTCTGGGTTGAGAATACACTGTACAAACTCAATCATGACATCTTGGTGAACAAGTCCAAACTCTTCACTAACATCTTTTCACTTGGCCAATATGTGCCAGACAGCCAGGAGGGGAAGGTTGATGGGCAACCAATTATTCTTGGTGGCAAAAATTTGACTTGTTTGTCAAATTCAAGTTCATGTGGTAAGTCTCTGAGCACTCCCCTGATGGTGACCCTTACTGAATTCACTCATTCTAGTCCCTGTCCTTCTGCCAAATATTCCTTGGATGACCTCAAGAACTTGCTGGAATTTGTCTGCCATTTCCAATGCAGTGCCCATATGCTCAGCTTCGTCACCTCTTGCATCATTAAGAGAGCATACTTCTTCCATCCTTCTGAACTCATTTATCTAGGCATCAAGTACAAGATTTGGGCCATCTTCAAAAGAGGTTTCACTAGGCTTTGCAAAGTCCTGCTGACAAAGATTAAGAAGTCTCACCATGTCTGGATGGGGATGGATACTTATGTCACATATGTCTATGTCAGGTCCCATTTGGATGAGTACATCTACATCTGCATGGTCGCTGCAGAATTTCCCCCCATTGTGCATTCTAGCAGCTGTCAGGATCACAAAGGGTGTGCCAAGGATTGGGCTGTGGTGTGGTGGAATGGTATGGGGCAACTCCTCCTTGATGGAAGGAACCTGCAGCATTTGGATGAAGCTATTGATCACTTCAAAGGATTGCAATTTGGCTAGGTCAGTGTGGATTGTAAGAGGCATATGTTTTCATGTATAATGAACCTGAACAAACCACTTGTGCATTCTCATCAATTCATTACTCACATTAAAGATCACCTTGTCCACAAAATCATACCTACATAGTCATTGTACATAGAGATGTAGCATCTTACAATGTAACTTCGGTTTGTCGCAATGTATAGTGTTTTGAGACCTTGTTTCAAATTACGGCCATTTTCAAAACTGAGGGTGCAGCTAAATGAACAAAATCACACACATGTAGTGGCTAAATTTTAGAATCTGAACATCTCAATCAATTCAAGTCAGATTGCCAGTATTTTTGCAGATTTGGAACCAGGTAAATTAGATTCAGGTTCTTGTATAAAAATTAGAATAGTTCTACCGCTATATAAGTCTGAAAAAAAAAAAAAAAAAAAAAAAAAAAACATAGGCTGATTTTACACATATAACCAAGATTGTGATCCAAGTACTGCATATTTCTTCACAAAAAATTCATATTCTTCGAGCCCTGTGTATTACCTAGAGGACAGTACAAAAATTATATGTAATTCTGCAGTGTGCTATTGTGATCTGAAGTACTACACCTCATACTATCTTATCTGCACTTGGTGGCTGCTTACTAATCACGTGCTACCTCCCCCCCTTCCAATGCCTCCATGCCTCGCATCTCGAGACTTACTTCAAATAAAATCATAGTAGATTATCTTACTATCATAAACACTGAAATGAAAAGTTGGTGGCCAGGTGAGCAGTGCACATGAGCAGTGAGTAACCACCTTTGAGCCGCTGTAGCCATATGGATGACTAGCTGCTGACATAATCATCCTTGTCTGGCCACCAACTTTTCATCTCCATGTTCAGTCAAGTCAAGATTACAGTCATCCTGGGACATGCTGCACAAATCGATCACTGGTATCATTAACTGAGTCAATGTCGCTGACATCAAGCAGGTTGTTCCCAAACCATTCTCAGAAAACCTCATACGAGGTCAAGGACTGTTCACCCACAGCATCATGAAAGCACAGGCATCCAGCTTACCCTTTACACCTGTTTTCACCACTCTGGTGGCCATTATCAACACAAAACTTCCTCAAGTGGGAGAGCTCATCTTAACCTGGCTCATAAGCCAGTTTTGATGTGCATTCAAGCATAATGACAAAGTAAGTCGCAATTCTTTCCTGCCTGTTTCAAATCATTGATGTCATGCTGGACAGACTGTTTGTCATTCTTCAACAACTTTCATTGCTCACCTCGTTAATCAAGCTGTCACACATGAGATTATTGCACTTGAAACTCTCATCTTCCTCCTTGAGCACTGAATGGATACTCAATTGAGATTGCAGTTGGATTCATGCATGAGGTCAGTGCATTTCTGGTGGAAAACTCTCCGAAAGCAAATGCACTTGTTTTTGACTGTTTCCATGATGTTCTCAATGAGGGGACCATCAGTCATCACATACAATATATGATAGAGGTGCTTATGCAGGTCTGGAAAGACAAGTATAAGGACAACCCAATCATACCAGATGGGTTGGACCTCATAAAGGAAGAGGAGCAAATTATGCACCACATATGCCTTGAAGAGGAGTTGCAGGCACAAGAAGGGCTCAGTGAGTTTCTGTCATTTGTTACCAGTTTTAGTATTTGAAGCGTTCAGGCAGATATTCTCAAGTTTGACCCCAATTACACTGAGAATGAGGAAAAGTACAAAGCAATAAAAGCTGAGATTCTTGGAGAGGGCTCTGACAATGAATCTGGTCCAGAGGAGTCAAGTGAGGAAGAAGAGCAAGGTATGTGACTCTTTCACTCCTGTGTCATAATTTTGACCCTTTGGTGGCCAAAGAATGAGAAGGTATATTGGATCGGACAGGGACGAACTTGGTCAATCTACAACAAATGATATACCTTACTATCATGAACGCTCTCAACTACAAAGAAGCGGTCCACAAGCTCTTGAAGATCCAGTCGAAGGAAGGAGAAGAGGTGAGTATTGTTATTTTAATTACTTCAAAATCATACTCATGACCATTGGTTAGATCAAGCTCATCAACATGATTATTGAGTGTTGCTTGCAAGAGCACTCTTACTCCACCTTCTACAGCCTTGTTGGGGAACAATTTAGTCAGCTTAATTGTGTCTGGATGGAGTGCATTGAACAAGCATTTGACAACTACTACCATACTGTTCACCGATACAAGACATCCTGATGCTTACCTACCCCACAGAGAGACCAGCAAAGGTCACAGTCAGGGCCTGGCTTGGAGCCCAGACAGCTTGCATGACTACAGGCCACATGGACACAATGGGGAATACAATCAGGAACTTGGTTGCAACTACATGTGAGACAAGTACTGTGAAGACTTGCACTCCCTGCCATCTTCCCCTCATTGGTCTCCCTCACTTCATCAATCTCACTCTCCACCTCGTCAATCTCCCTTGATGGAGGAGATGAAGGATGCAGCTTGTCCAGGAGGAGACAGCAAAGTTTTTTTTCATTGGAGTTGTCAGAGATTTGAATAACTTCTACAATACCATTCATTGATATGTTCACATTCATGTTACCCACCACTTGGTAAATTTACTAGCCAACACAATCATTGTTGTTTCTATATACCTCATGCAAAATTCAATCATTGATTGATTGTTATGTTATGTAGGCATATACAAATATACACATAGTATTGTTATGCAACATGCAGTTGAGTGGTGTGGTTGTGGAGGGTAACAATGCAGCTGAGAGGGCATGGTGGTGTGGTTGCAGAAGGTAACAATGTGGCTGAAAGGGTGTGGTAGCATGGTTGTGCAACTGCAAAAAGTAATGACACAGTCGAATGGGTGTGGTGGCATGGTTGCAGAAGGTAATGATGTGGTTGAGAGGGCATGGTAGTGCAGTTGCATGACCGCAATAAGTAATGATGTGGCTGAATGAGCGCAGTGGTGTGGCAGTGCAGCTGTGAAAAATAAATGTGCAGATTTTATGCCATATAACCATGTGTAGACTGTCCTGCACTACACAGCCAAATGTAGCTAACAGTTACCTAACATTTGATGAAAATTATATATTTAATCGGAACTTGGCCTTGAAATAGACATTTCCCAGCCAATTCGTGAATGTTAGGCCAAGTATCTGTTTTAGAAGAATTCTCTTGGGCTGTTTTATCCCAAGTTTTTGAACATCAATTTTAGGTCACTCAAGGGTCAGTGGTGCCTCAGATTTCTATCACCACAATCCTTATGCTTGTATGCTACATTAATGAAGTAGCACACAGTCAAATTGATATAATACTTAACCTTCTATCAATATTAAAGTAACATCAAGTCTAGATCTACTGTACCTGTAGTACTTGTAAATCAGACATCAACACCAGTATTAATGCAAACTTGTGATTTGCTCAGAGGTAGGGAGTGAATTTTCACAAGGACAACAAATGGCAATCAATTGCTACCCTACAGGCACTCAAGAGTGTACATGATAGTCTTCATATGACAACATTAATATAGCAGACAATTTCTGCACTTTCTCCCACACAAGCTCTCTGATGGATGACAGTGAATCAAAGCTGACCATACCTGAGTTCAGCTCTGAAACCCAATTGCAAATGAACAGACCCTCCATTGGGATCAATGGATTCCAGGTCAGCCACACATTGTGGGGGAACTGAGGGAAGGCTGCAATGAATGCCATCCAGAAAAATTCCCGACTCCATAGCCAGTTGGGTGAATGCTTCTCAGTGATGCTGTGGACCAACCAAAATTGAATTTCATCAGTGAGGGAAGCCCATGCTGCACCACTTGAGATGGTTAAAAGTAGGGGAAAGTGGAAGGTAAGGAAAATCTGTCTGTGAAATCTGTCAGCAGCAATGCACAACACCATATGAGCCACTTACATGTGACAGAGGTTGAAGTGGGGTATGAGGCATTGCATCATAGGTGTGCAAAGATGGCCTAAGGCATGAATATTCTTCGGGGACATGGATAGATATCTGCATAGGCTGTGAATGGTAAAATGTGTCAGTAGATGGTGAAAGAAATAGGATGCCTCACAATGCAAGGCAGTGCATCAACAATGTTCAAGTGGCCATCAAATGAGATTGAACAATTTACTGGACTGAGACCAATGCCATTGACACATTGGATGGTAGACACATTGATGGAGGCCATAGCCATTCTGGTGCACATGGGGTTGGTGGTGTTGTCGATGGCACAAAATGCCAAACAGCAGTTGGTGTCAGTCATGTGACATCACTGCCATGCTGGATGATCAGTGCATGATAACATATGCTCACCAGCAGATGTCCAGCACCTTGTCAAGCTCCTTAAACTTCAAGAATTGGTCTGTGAATGTGAGTTGAGCTTGTCAATTTATCCCCATCAATTCCCTTGTCAATAATCGAGTAGGAATCACACCCTAACTCAGTCTCAGTTTCAATAAAATCAACACTACTGATAAGCAGTTCAGTGGACTTGCAGATTACCCAGACAAGTCAGCTCGTCAGTAGGTAATGGGCCATTTTTCATGTATGTACATGTTGATGTACTCACCCCCCCAGGTTGCATTGATCTACACAAGTGTGTGTACCACCAGTCCCCACAGCACTTGATCAGATCCAGAGGGAGCCACACACCTGAGGGGGTGCAATTCCAATTGTGAGTAGTAAATTACTGTACCCTTCATACCTGCAGTGGTACATACCAGTGTACTACTCACAATTTCCTAGCTTTAATCAATTTACACAGTTACCTTTCTGCAAAGTGCCCAGATATTCAGCAGAGCACCAGGCATTGGCAGACCCCAAAGGTGAGCTTGAACAGTACTGTAAGTTTGAAACTGAACTTTCAAATGCAGTGTTCAGGACTGTTCCTGGTGCAGACAGGGTTCAATGCCTGGTTTGTCCAGGGAAGCATGGTGAATATTTGACAATGCACTGCTGTCATGTCCCTAAGCATGCCAGCACAAGCAAGCATCAGTCAAATCTGGTGGATGTTGAGGAGTCCCATGGAATGGATAGATCACTGGTATCACCTGAGCCAATGAATATCAGCTCACCCCCATTGCAGGTGCCTCCAGCTCTACTTGCAGATATTCCTGGCATTTCACTGTATGGAAGTGGGGGAGATGTGGATGGTAATGCCATTGATGTCATATGGGATAAAACACAAAACCATTGAGCTGACATCCACTGACTATTATGAGGAAATCATGGGGATGCTTCAAGAGGGGAGAGTCATTATTCTCATGCCCATTGCCAGCATCAGGTGAAGAATTGGGGACTGAGATGGATACAAGTTTTGATGAAGATGGAGATCCACACTGGAGTGATCTTGAATGTGAGGATGTGATAAGTATGTTTACCTTTGTCTTTCAGGGGTCAAGACTGAATATTTCTGCTGCAGCTCCAAACACTCCAAACCAATTTGTCTCACCAGAAGAAGTACCCACTGACTGCCCAACCTATCCATGGTCAAACATGATGGTATGAATTAAATTGTCTTATTCAAGATAATGAGTTGTTAGAGCAATGGAGTTTACAGGAGTTTAGAACTCATCTTACTGTTTAGCTCACCACATGTCTGTGTTTCTCTGAGGTCCAGAAAAGAGCAATCTTAGGTTGGGCATGTGCCATTGGGGTAACTGGTATCCCATCTCTCTACAGTATGAAGAAAACATTACCAAAGGATAAAGAAGTTGATGGGGGATCCAACTGAAAAGGTTACAGTGCCATCTGGCACAACATTCTACATGAATTCAGTTGCAAAATTAATTGCAATGGTAAGAGTATGAATCACTCATGCCCAGCCCAGTGCTAACTTGTATTTCATCTCAGGATTATTCCAACCCACTTACACACCTTACTGATGCAGGACTTCCCAGAGGAAGGTGAAGGAAAAATGTCTCAGGTTTATTATGGGGAGAAAATGCTGCATGGTCTTCCACAAGGTCTTGCACCACCAAGTGTTAAGGTTGGAAGCAATGTATACTTTGTTGATGAAATTTTGCAAAAATGCAATGTGGCTTATTTTATTCCAACAAAGTTCTTCTGTGTGCAGAAGAATGCTGAGCAAGACCCAGAGATCCTGGCAATTGGCCATTCAGTTTCATGCACTGATGTAAGTGACCTGAGTTGTGATGAGCTGCTGCATGACTGACTGACACTGGATAGATTGGCTTTTCTGTTGATCCAGAACAAGTCATTACTCCCATCACAACATTTTTTCATACCTTTACAGATATCCAGGCAAATAATGATGAATTCAAAAATGGCTTTACAGGTGAGTTTTTCCTTTTGGCATGTTTTTTATTGGTGGAAATGTTTTTGTAGAGTCCTCAGCATGCTTTGGAAAACTTATGCCAAATCCACTCCATATCAAGTCTGGAGGTTGTTTAGTGCTATCTGTCCCTCTCATCCTGTTCATGGATGATGTCTCAGGCAACATATCAAAACGATGGAACAAGCATCATGTTGTCTATATGTCCAATGCATCCATGCCAAGGGAAATGGTTGAGAAGGAATTTTGCATTTGCTTTGTTACATCATCACCACATGCTACACCCTTGGAGCTCATGAATGGTGTATCAAAATCTGTAAGGTGAGTACCAAATTGTGCAGAGTTCAATTGATTTCTGACTCTGTCATAATTAGGAAAACAATGGAGGAGGGAGTCATCACATGGGACTGCAAGTACAAAACAGAGGTCATGCTCATTGCATACAATGTTTTCATTGCAGGAGACAATCCAATGCAGGCAGAGGAGTTCAGCCATGCAGGACTTCATTGCAACTACTTCTGCAGGACATGTAATGTTGGTGGAACAAATCAAGAGAAGATGTCTGACTCTGGCTATATGAATCTATTTGAGGTGTGTACAGTCCATGTCACATTGGATGACTGACCTACTTTTAGTCCAGTGTGGTGAACTCCACACCCCTGAAAGACCATTAGCAGAGATCAAGAAGCAGGTGGAGTTGGCTAAGCTGCCTGGGGGAACAGAGAAACTCAAGAGTGCAGTTGCCAGTTCTGGCATATGTGACCCAGTGTCAATGTCTATCATAGACTGTTTATTGGAGCTTGGGAAGCAGTTGAGAAAGTGCAAGGCAGGAGTACCAGCCAAGCCTGAAGCAGAGGTTCAGGTGCAGCTGGAAAAGGAATTTGAACTGGCATTGGGTGGACTGTCTCTTGATGACCATATAAATCCACTTCTTGGAATGCCTGGTGTCAACATCCATCAGGATACACCAACAGAAATCCTCCACACTATTCTTCTTGGTATTGTTAAATACTTCTGGGGACTGACCACCTATATTCTTGAGAAGGCCCAATAACTCAACCTCTGCAAGGCATGGCTGGAGTCCATTAACAAAGATGGTCTCAACTCACCTACACTTGGAGCAGAGTATATTTGTCATTACAAGGGTGGACTTATTGGAAAGCACTTCAAAAGCCTTGCTCAGGTCATGCCATATCTAATATATGACCTTGTCCCACAACATGTCTTGGATGGCTGGACAGTGATTGGTGAATTGATTGTACTCCTATGGCACACAGCCATTGATGATGTGGATGAATACTTAGTGAGTGCACTGATGCATTGATTGTTCATGGCATTAATAAATTTCAGGCAACATTAACTCACACAATTCAGAACTTTCTCAGCATTAGTGCCAAGTGTGCTCCCAGCATCCTGATTACCAAGGCCAAGTTTCACTTCCTTCTCCACCTTCCTGACTACATTCAACGCTTTGGGCCTGCAATTCTATTCTCCACTGAATGATATGAATCATTTAACCATGTCTTCCAGTTGGCATCAATTTATAGCAATTGACAGGCACCAAGCCATGATACTTGCCAAGCATTTTCAGGCCAAGATATTATCAAACATATGGTCACTGGGGGGCATTGGTATGATGAGAAGATGAAGAAATGGGTGCATGCAGGGGAGCACATCACAACATTCTTGAAAGCACATCCAGAGCAGTCTGATTGGTTAGGATTGCCCAGTTCATCTGAGAAATCACCTGGTAGGCTTGCCTATTTGCTGTAGTATTGACATATTCACTCAGTGCTTGACAGGCTATGCACAATTACCAACAATTCCAGGGGACCAAGGAAAGAGAAGCAAGATCTCCCCATGCATTCAGTGGCACCTGACTTTATCTGCAACCATCAACATGCCTGGTGAGGATGGTCAAGTGTCAAAAAGAAATAGCCTCTACTATAAATGCCCAGCATTTACTACTGTCAGCCTTGATAAAGCAGCTGTTGGAAGTCATGTTGTTGTTAAGCATAACAGCTTGAAAAAAGCTCCTGAAGACATGGGGGTAAGCATATTCCAAGGAGGCACAACCATTGCTGATAAATGTCTTCAGCTTTGTGTGGCTATGGTGGATGAAATCCTTGTTCCACATGGGAAACACCATGCACAACACATTGCTGTGCACTGTTTTAAATTTTTGCCTGAACTTCATCCAACCCTTCATGTGCCACAGCTCAGGGTTCCAGAAACTATCCACCAACTCATAGTCACTCCAGAGGTATGTAGATTGTTGGAGTTATTGTTACATGGTACTCATCTTTTGGAAGGATATATTGTGTGTGGTCAATGTGCAACATGACTGCATGGCAGAGGGGAAAAACTGCAAAGAAATGCAACATGTGCCTGTTCAACAAGAGCATGTTGAGACAACAAAGATGCACCCCACTGTTGTCCATACATCAACAGATGCTTATCTCCTCAATACTCATGCATTGCACAACTATCAGTTCATTTCTGCTGTCATTCCAAAGGCTCTCCACAGTCAAATTGGCTCTTCCATTGTTGTTGACCATCACTCACTACAACTGAATGCAGCCAAAGTTGTGTGTAGTCAAAAAAGGGGAAATACCAAGGAGGCAGCTATTGCTGAACATGGGAACAAGGAAACCCCTGTGACGTCTACATCAGTAGCAGGTTCTGTAAAAGGTGAGGTGGACATGGATATAGCTGATGAATGGAGGTGAAGACCATAGCCCTCATGCGAAGAAGGACAGCCAGCAATGTCGGCAGTCATCCCTTGCACAAGAACAAGTTGTCAATGCCAAAGAAAAAGGAGGAGGCAGGTTAAGCACCAATAAAATTCTTAAGCGCCCATGTACAGCATTCTGGTTTTCAACATATCTCCACCAATTCTGCAGACACCGAAACCATTCCCACACTCACTTGTAGTGCTCAGCCATGTGATCCTACCTTCCAGGATTGGAAAGGATTTGCACACTCCACATGTTTCTACAGCACTCCCTCCAAAAGATGCTCATTTCGCTAATTCTTCTGATATGGCTGCCTCCACATCAGTCATTTCACTTGTCCCCTTTGCTAGGGACCATGGCTACATATATCTACCAGGAGTTCCTACCAGCTTCCGTCCTGAAGTGTCCTGGTACATCCCACCCTCATCTGCCCCCTCTCAGCCCATCCAGCTTGGACAGTGTGTTCTTTTTGTCAGTATGACCTCCAGGAGGACATTCTTTGGTTGCCTCAGGTCTGTCATTTGCTTGGAAAGGTCTTATGTGGTTGTTTCAGTCTCTCCAGTCCAAGAAGCATATGGATCCTTCCTCCCTGCCCCCTGCAACGTCTTTATACTGGTCTTGTCCATTGTTCTTCCAAAATTGCGACAGCTACAGTATAATCTACTGTTCTCCACTCTCCCTGATTGCATCCATGACAAGTATGATGCACATCTTGCCTCCTTGTTGCAAGATACAGCAGAAGATGCTCCCTCTTCATCCTCTCTTCCAACAGAGCCTCATTCATGAGGTTTTTATTTGCTTCACTGAGAGGATGGTTTGGGGGGGAAAGTTGTGATCCCCTATGCTCCTGTCACCCCACAGACCCCCAAAGCTTGGCCCCTGTTGACATCTGACTCACCCTGTCCGCTTTTGGATGTACTATATCAGCATCAGATCAGTGCTGCCTCTCTGTCATCCCACTTTGGCCTAGAAGTGATCTCTTTGAGATGTGACATGCATGGCCTCCCCCTAATGTGATTCCAGTGCACTTTCCCAGTTCCTGACATTGCTTGACTCATACTGTGACATTCTGACTGTCTTTGACTTACCTATTGCCAATACTTACCAATCTTTTGACTTTGCTTACTGATTCTTCGCTTTTTGGCTTACTTATCCTTACCAATGCTTACCAATGCTTTCCAAGACGATTACCCATTGCTTACATTCCTTACTCATCAGTTACCAATCACTTACCAAGTGTTTGCACCTTGTTTTCCATAGGCAATGCCCCTGTACTGTATATAAGTCACTGTACTTAGGTAGCAAAAAAAAGAAGAAGACATCAGAGAGCCCCTCTTGCTCGCAATTTATCATCTCTCAGTAAATCATTCATCAGCTTCAATAGTTGAGACTTTATTAAGGGTCTAGCTATCATCTACTTTGCTTATCATCATCTATCATCCATATACTTTGCTCCAAGCCCTCCCTGAGCTCAGTACAGCTTAGGACATTGAATTAAGTCACCATCCATCCTTCTGTAGGCTGACAGCAGTCTACCCTATCGCTTTCTATCACATTCTTGCTCCCTCTTTGTCAGAAGCACCCCCAACCCTCAGCACTCATCTTTGAGTGTTGTAGCTCGCAAAAACCCTCCCAAAGAACAGGTTCTACCATCTAGGTACCGCATAGGCACACCACCACTCGCTTTCATTGTCTTTTGTGTTGGTTTTGGTTGGTTTTCACCACTGAACCTCACTTTGACTCACACTGGACACTGAGTGCACCTGGAACATGACCAACTTCTGGAAATATGTTGACTGTCTCATGCAAGAGATTGTTATGCTTCTGTCAGGGGTCCTTCCTTTTTCAATTCCTCGCAGTCACATGCATCACATGTCTCATTGCGTCCCTGATAACTGTTGCCATCCTAGGGGCCTGTATGTTGGAAGGGTCCTTTGGATCACCTGCTGTCAAGGTGTTGCCAATTCCTGTTGACAGCATACTACCCACATGATCCAGTATTCCACCACCCTCTCTGATGGATGACTTGTTTCTTTCATGATCCACTGACTCACTTCTGACCCATCTATGTTGCTTGGATGTTGTACAATAGGTCTGGTGTCAGGCTCCTCGCTGTGCATTGATTGTGCAGCCAGTATAGCCTTCATTGCCTCCCTACCCCCATCATGTGACACTGTATGACTCTTATTTATTTTGTTGATTGTTTTGTTGATTACTGTGGATATGCATCTCTCATGACTGGTACAGTACTTGTGTTTAGCAGTATATAACCTCACATACTTTACTTTGTATCCTCAGTTTTTTGATATCTTGCAACTCAGCTAACTTCCTTCTCTCTCGTCCTCATTCTCTCTCTGTGCTCCCTCTTGTAAGATGGATTGCCAGAAGACAGAACCTTTGTCAGACTTTAGAGATAACTGAGCCATAGGGGTTACAGTAAGTTCGGCCCATAGACTCCCCCTTGTGCATGTCGTGTCTATTCCATTTGAAGAAGCCACCATGCTTGGGCATAACACAATCGAAAAACTCAGCACAGTTTTTGGGATTTGTTGACCTCTTCATGAAAGTCTACTTGTCCCTGGTTACTGAACTTCAACAAACCAATTCCTCTAACAAACAAGGCTCGTTGGTCTCCCTACATGTAAAGACTGACTCACTCTGTCCCACTCCTCGAGTAACAAGATCAAGAAGCATCCCTCTACCCTAAATCAAATCCACCGCTCTACAGGCAGCCACTAGGCTTTAATAGATTGCCTCCCTAGAGTGAGTGCTTGTTTCTCCCTACATGTAAAGTCACTCGCACAACCATCAACCTTATGCTGACAGGTTTCTTTCGAGAAATAAATCCTCCCTCAGCCTTCGTTATCACTTCTCATTAAAGTGTCTAACCCTCAGAAATCGAGACCCCCAGTCCCTCCTCGACCAAATCCCCTTGGGCTTGGAAGGAACCCTCCTTTACCACCCGTGCCATTAGGAAGACTAGGCCCCTCGGTTGTCATATCTATCCCAGTTTAGGGATTCAGAAGTTGTGCTTAGTTCAGAAGAAGAAGATGATCAAAAGTCCGAAACTTCTTTTGGATCAGTCCTCAAGGAAGAACAAGAAGCATGCAAACTACCCATTATGTCCATGACACTCAGTCACAGAGAAACAGCTCCTGAGATGCCTACAAGGACCTTCTCAGAAGAGGAGCTGAGAGAAAGGTTGGAATCCCAATGGCTCACTATGGCAGAGGAGCTCCATTGAGCTATGCATGCCAGGAGTAGCAACTCATTTCCAACAGGAATGCCTATGGACTCGGCATTACGAGATTGGTATCAGAGAAACTTCGGAAAGGTAGTTCCCCCAGAGGTCCCCTTAGCAGGGTCCAGTAAGGATAAGGCCCCAGCTGATGCTGATGACTCGTATGATTGCCACCCACCCAATGGAGGTCAGGAGTTTAATGTCGGGCATCCTGGAGAATATGACAGAAGCCACAATGGGCTTCAGACCTGGATTACACAGGTTGAAGGTTATTTGAACCTGAACAAGCATGTCTACAATTCAGAGTCACTCAAGATCTCATTTGCGCTCACCTACATGACCAAAGGTGCTGCAGTATCATTCACCGAAAATTATCAAAACGAAAACAAGCTTCTTGACGGAACAATTTATTACACAGACACCTTCCAGAGGTTCATGGAACATCTTAAAGCTACTTTTGAGTCTGGCAACCAGACTGCCTTGGCAATACTCTGCCTTTCAGACATTCAGCAAGGCAAACATGAACTAGAAGCCTACATCACCAAATTTATGGGGCTTGTTAACAAGGCTCAACTCAAGGAAGAATCACATGAAGCAGGAATCTTCTTTGGGAAAGGCTTGAATAAAGAATACTGTGATTGGGTTCTCAACTCTGGGCATGCCCCTTCCATGGTCATAGAGTGGATACAGTGCACAGGAGAAGCAAGAACCATGATCGCTATGAAGCACATCCTAGAAGGGAAGGAATCTCAGTATGAACGAAAAATCATTCATTACCATGGAGGTTCCTGAGATCCTGATGCGATGGACGTTGACAAGTGAAAACAGAATGTTAGATGTTCCGGATCAGAAATTAAATGCTTCAACTGTGGAGCCGAAGGTCACTACAAGTGTGACTGCAAAATCAAGGTCAAAACCCAACTTTCCAATGTCCACATTGTCCTTTCAGAGGATGGCATGAAGACCGCTTATGTCGGAGATCATGAGGCTAATGTGGAGGAACAAAAGTTGTTGGGTTTTTAAAGGGGACTGACGAATCTCCTGCAACAGTCAGTCCCATTGCTATATTGTCTGCTAAATGTACTTCTATAGATGATGAATCAAATATGCGAATTCATTCCCCTCTTGGGTTGGTCATACTGCCGGACTTCAAAGCAGGAATTTGGGCTTGTATTGATTCAGGTGCCAAAGTTTCCCTCATCTCAGAATGGATGGTTCAAAAACTTGGAATCCTGACTTATCAAGTCAAGAGCAAGTTCACAGGAAAAGATGTCGAATGGGTCACTCAAAAGGTAACCCTCAAAATGGAAATCAAGGAGCACATCATTCAAGTCAAGTGCTATGTCAGGCCACTGGTCAGAAAGGAACATATCCTTCTCGGCATGCCATTCTTAAAGGAATTCAAACCATGCATGAATTGGGAGACTGGCGAGATTACATGCTGGGACGATGGGTATGTATATCCCAAAGGGTCTGACTATTTTGTCAAGCAGGTAATGTCTTTGGACAAGGGCAGTAAAAAGGAATCTTCCAGTCTGCCCCCAGAAGTGGTAAAACCAGGAATGGGTAAAACTCCCATTGTTATGGTGAATAAAACTATGCTGTCTACAGAACTTGAGGCCACTCTCACGTCAGGAAAAGAAGAAGTCAAACTCCTGGAAATTTACAAAGAGTTTGCTGAAGTGTTTGCCGAAGACGACATCCCACTCCCAACCCATAGGTCGGGACTGGATCATGAAATACAACTTTGCAAAGATTTCAAACCAAAGAAGGCAGCAGTGTACCCTATGTTGCCAGACAAGTTGAAGATGCTGGACGAGTTCTTGGATGAAAATCTCAAATGTAAAAAGATTCGCCCATCAACTTCTCTGCAAGCAGCACCAGTGTTTTTCGTCGCCAAGAAAGATGGAAAGAAGCGACTA
Organism: Pisolithus orientalis; assembly: GCF_024613125.1. NCBI lineage: Eukaryota > Fungi > Basidiomycota > Agaricomycetes > Boletales > Pisolithaceae > Pisolithus > Pisolithus orientalis. The sequence continues at coordinate 90,232 of NW_026260796.1, read as the reverse complement.
ATACAAGACTATCGCTACCTTAACTCTTTCACCATGCTGGATGCACACCCACTTCCAAATGCTCAGGCATTGTTTGATGAGCTGGTTGAGTCTAAATATTATGCTAAGTTCGACATTCATTGGGGCTTTACTAACCTATGGGTAAAAGAAGGAGATGAATGGAAGGGAGCATTCATAACACCCAGAGGACTTTTTGAACCCACGGTAATGTTCTTTGGACAGTGTAACTCACCTCCTTCCTTCCAAAGGTACATGGACCACACTTTCGAAAGTCAACATGGAAAACAAGTAGGTTACATGGACAATGTGGCCATCCATGCCAAAACCAAGGAAGAGCTCCAAACTCGGGTCCAAGAGTTCCTCGCAATTTGCTGGCAAGAAAAGCTTCACCTGAAGATCAGTAAATGCGTCTTCAAGGCTGAAGAAATTGAGTTCCTAGGGATGATCATCAGAAAGGGATGTATGGAGACTTCCCCAACAAAGACTGATGCCATCAGCACCTGGGAAGCCCCCGACAATCTCACTGGGCTTCACTGGTTCCTGGGTTTCTGCAACTTCTATTGCAAATTCATCCCTTCCTTCTCAAGCATCACCCACCCCCTTCATGACCTCACCAAAAAAGGGGTCTCCTACCAGTGGATGCCTGAATGCAATGCTGCATTCGAAAGACTTAAATCCTTATTATGCTCATCTCTGGTCCTCACCATACCAGACTTTGCAAAGCCTTTTGCCCTCTTCACTAGTGGCATTCAAAATAAATCTGAGTCAAACAAATTTGGCCCAGGAATCAGTGTGAGCATGGCAAGCAGGTCCAGTGTGTGTGGTTTAATTCAAGCTCCGCTTGAAAATGCCTCCCCATCGTCCATGCACAAGACACTCTGCACACCTGCAAGCAAGATGGACGACTATGATGGCATCGACTCCCCCTCAGATTCCAGCCAGAAACACAGGTTCTAATCCTCCTTTCCCTTCTCAAGTTATATCCCCACCCCAAAATACGATCTCTACATCCCAGAGAGGGAAGCCAAAGACCAGGGGATCCAAGTTCCAGGCTACTGGCTCTCACAAGCAAATGACAACTACCCTGGGAGGTCCTCCACAGGAATCAAGGGACACCATTTTCTGGGAACAATATCCCCACCTCACTAGCACACTCCTGAGCTGGCTCTTGCAACAACCTGCTGATCATGCCGTCCTATTCAGCAGTGCTAAGCAGCAAAGTGTGCAAGAAGGCTCTGCTTCCCTCGGAAAGCCCCATGGGCGAACGAAGAAAGAAATTCATGCTGTTGTTGCAAAGGTGCTTTTTGCGAATGATCCAGAATATTGCAGTGGGTATGAGATGCAGCTGGAGAAGTTCAATATGAGTGTCTATGCATGCCTTGCAACATATGTCTTTATCTAATGATGGGAGATGGCATAACTCAATGGTCAATGCAGGTTAAAGAAGAGATATCGAGAGCAACTTGATCATTTCAAGTCCACTGGTGGTGGGATCATTCCTGGTGATGCAAGGTATCCAAACCTGCTGGGTGAGTCTGTTAGATCGTGTTCCCATTTGGTCCCACTGATGATCTGGTTTCAGTTGATGCCATTGTGCATTTCCCTTGGTTTGAGGAATGTGATCAAATGTGGAGGGGAATTCCATCAATCGACACCCAACTGCAAAACTCTACTCCTGGCCTTGATCGTGCTGGCAATTTTCTTGCGATTATTCAACCCAATTCCCCCTCTGTACCCCCCCCCCTCCCTCCAGTACTTCCCAGTCTGTGCCAGATTTGTTTGGAGAGTGTGATGACGATGAGACCATGGTCCAGCAGATGGAACATCCAGGTTTTCCTGGTGTTGTCACTGATGATGACTGCATGTGTATGGAAGAGGAGGAAGAGGAGGCCAGTGGCAATGAAACAAGAGGGCATGATATCAACGAAGAAGAATGTAACGATGACTGGATGCATGATTCTTCCCTCCTGACAGCAGGCCCAAGCCAATCAAATACTTTTTCACCAGCGGTCCCATCTTTTGCTAAGGCAAGTTACCAATATCTCCTAAGTGGTCACACTGTACAAAAACTAACATGAACAATCTAGTCTTTCAGTGGCCCAAGTGACTTTCATAATCAGCAACCTAATCCTCCTGCTATGAAGCACAAGACACCATCCTGGGAAAATCGCAGTACGTTCTGCTCTTCCCCATACCCCAAGCGTGTCCTGTCATCGACTTCAACAGTCACATCAACGTTGTCACCACTGTCTATTGTCACTAAGAGTCATGGCCATGGTCCTGGTTCTGTGGCGTCAGGGGGCAGCTCAGGAAATGCAAGATCTGTCTCCAAGCTCAAGGTCACACTAGCAGAGAAGTTGCAAGGACTTTCAGGAGATACTTCTGACCAAGAATACCAGATCGCTCTTCTCAAGAATGAACATCACATCACAAAATATAACATGCACATGCATATGAAGGAGATTGAGCATGATGAGTGCGAGCGTCAGTGCAAACGTAGTGAAGCTGACAAGATCCACCATCACATACTGGAGATGCAGAACCATGACATCCAGCTCTGCAAGCTGGATGCAGAGGCATTTTCTAGGGAATCTGAGGTCCTCAAGCTCAAGCTCAAGCTTGTGGAGATTGAGGCTCAGAAGGCCCTCGCTGCTGGTGGCCAAGCATCGTCCTCTGCTACTCCTACATCATCGATAATTACTCCTGCAGATCTTCCTCCGTCCCTTACCTGATGTCACTTGTAGGACAAATGAGTATGTTTTATCCATTTGTCCAAGTTGTCACTGTCACCCTTTGTTTTTTTTACAAAATGCAAAATGTATTCAGATTCGTATCCCTCTCTCCACGATCAACCTCTCCATTAAGTGCGCATGGAATTGTTGTCCTACTGATCCTGGTTCTAGGGCCAGCAGCATATCGTTGTCATTCCCTTCGTCAGGCTCCCCTTCCCTCATCACCCAATCCATTGTCCCTCGCCCCAACTCTTCACAGTGCCTTTCTTCAAATTGCACAACCATATTGTGCAGGATAAAGCAACATGTTATCCAGTACACAGCCAGATCCATATTCCCCAGTTTGTTACCAATTTTGATACGGAGTTCTCTCAGTGACTGAAACCGGCCTTTCAAGGCCACAAATGCATGCTCTACCCTGACTCGAATCTTCTGAATTGTCAAGGATGTGCCATGGAACACCCGGTAAGTATGTACCTTTGAAACATAACAATTATATGTGTTCTGATGCTTTGTCAAGTTCCCCCCTCGTGGCTTTTTAAATGGCACAACACACCACTTCTCTGAGGGATATGCTGTATCAGCCCAAGTCCAGTGTCTGTGTGGCATAACACCGATTGGATCCTTGAAGATCCATGTTCCCTGAAATGCATACACATCATGGACACTCCCTGGATTCCCCAGCGCATAATCAACAATGGCCAAGTTGTGCAGCATTATTACAACCTGCATGCCCGTAAGTTGTCTGTTTCTGCATGACATCATACTCACCTACCTGACAGTTTAGTGAGAAATTTGATTTGTGGTCATAGTAGCTGTCAGCGAATGACTTCGGTCGTGCATAAAGGTTAACAGTCGTTCCATCTGCAGCAAAAACTCTGTTTCTCCAAGACCAGCAAGTTTGTGACTCTGCAAATTCTCGTGCACACCTCAGTTCTGGGGATCGCACATCTGGCACATAAATGAAGTTGTCATGCTTGTCCAGCAGCGCTGCCATTACCCAGTGAGTACAATTGATGACTGTTCCAACACTAACGCCTGCCCACTGGGCAGCATCCTCAGGTGAAGATGCATTACCATAGTGCCCCATGCAGAAAAGGAAAATTGCGAGTTGAACGGCCACAGGTAATTGTTTGTTGTTCGACTTGTTCAAAAATATGTAGTGGTCACTAATTCGGTCTAAAATGTCATCGAATATCACAGGATCGACGTGCAATTTTTTCCAGAACAAGAGTGGTCAGTGGATAGCAAAATGATCAAGGAGTGGCAGTTGAGATGCATGCATCATTGGTATGCCTGGTTGCTCAAAGACTCATGCCATGTGGACCTCATCATAGAGCGCTTGAATGGTCTGCAGCACCGCTGTATATGGAGCAGTTATCCTCTTCACAGAATGGAGTGAGCTGAGGGACGAGGACGATGAGGTGGACATGGATGAAATTGGAGATAAGATCATCAGGGACAAGGGTTCGGACAAGACATCTGTCCAGTCACCATCTGACATGCTAGAATTGGAGTCATTGTCATTGGCCTCCATGTAAGTCCCTAGCTGCTGCAACTGCATTTTGGCAACTCTGACTGCTGCATCACCCAGGATCTCTAGGGTCTCTTGACGAGCAGACTTATGGACCATTGTGGCAGAAGGAGGACAGTGTTATCTACTCATATCTAATACCATATCCAAGCTGCCCCCTACAAATATCGCTCGCGAGTGAATGTTCGAACTTAGATGTTGAATATAAAAAGACATGATGTCATGCTGTGTAGCACAGCACTCCAAAAACGCAAAGTGAGCAGAGGTTTAAAAAATCGGAACTTGAAATTTGTCAAAGTTGTGGCTGAAGTTTCTGCTAGGGTTTAGTGCCGAACTCAGCCAACTCAGCTAGGGTTTAGCACCAAAATCACTCCAACTCAGTTTATTTTGAGCACCACTACTGATGCTTCAAAACTCAGGACAGGAGCAGTTCTCACCCAGAAAGGGACTGATGATGAGTGGCACCCTTGCTCATATCTTTCACAGTCCTTGGTCAGCACTGAACAGCAATACCAGGTCTATGACCTGGAAATGCTTGTGGTCATATGAGCGCTCAAGGCTTTCCATCCATACCTTCTCTCCCCCATCAAACCTACTGTGGTCTTCACTGACCACAAGAATTTGGAGTATTATCAAGAGCTGCAGCAACTTACCCCCCATCAGGCTAGGTGGTCTGCTACTATTCAGTCCTACCCAATTTGGTTCTCCTGGCAGGCTGGTCACCTCCAGGTTCCCACTGACACTCTTTCACGAAAAGGCACACTCGAGGAGCCTGCCCCAGTGGCCACAGTCCTTCCCCCAGACCTTTGGCTTTCAGAGGGGGTGGGACCTCAAGTTTGCCTTGTTTCACCTTCTTTTTCCATTACAAAACTACAAAAACAACTAAAAATTAACCATCTCTGCTGAATCGGATGACTCCCCACCCAGATAACACATTCCACAAACAACTCCAAGCCATATTCTCGCCCACCTGAGGAAAAGCCAAAAGAGGATAGGCTGTCTGACACTCGCCCTTTGAGGAATTCCATAAAAGGAGCTAGAGGAGTCTATGCAATATCCATGGACCTGTACGAGCACATCAAGAACAACACATTAAAGGACTTGACAGGACTGGAACCAAGGGACAATGTCATGGTAGCAGAAGATGGAACAAAATGGTTCAGGACAATGCAGCTATACATCCCTCCTAACAACTGCTGACACTGTATGCATTCCTACCATGATCATGAATCAGCAGGACATCCCAGACAAAAGGCAATGTTTGCAAAAATGCGAAAGAAAGTATGGTGGGAAGGTATGTCAAAGGACATTAAGGCTTACATGGCAGGATGCCTGGTGTGCCAAACTACTAAGGTTATCACCCATCTGCTGACTGCCCCAGTCATCCCCCACGAAACCCCTAAAACCGCATTCCCATTCCAACAAATCTCTATGGATCTCATCATGGATCTCCTGGTCTCAGGAGATCACAAATACGACTCAATTCTCATGGTTGTTGATCAGGGTCTTACAAAAGCCACCCTGTTTGTTCTGTGTCATAAAACAATAGACTCCGTCGGGATTGCCCAACTCTTCCATCAGTTCATCTATTCCCAATTTGGGGTTCCTGAATCGGTAATCTCAGATTGTGGCCCCCAGTTCGCTTCATCCTTTACAAAGGAACTCTACAAAGCAATAGGGGTCACTCCCAGGCTTTTGACCAGTTATCACCCTCAAACCAACAGAGAAAGTGAGTGCATTAACCAGGAAGTGGAAGGGTATCTTCGGCTGTACTGCACTGAAGTGCCAAACTCGTGGCCTGCAAAACTCCTGTCCACTGAGTTCATGCACAATTCCCAGGTCCACTCTGTACATCAAATGACACCTTTCTCGCTCCTCCTGGGATATGACCCATCCCCTTATCCCGAGGTTTGGATCACTGTGGTACCCTCGGTGGATGAAAGATTAGAAAGGCTGGCTTCAAACCATGATGTCGCCATTCTTGCTCACAAGAAAGCACAGGACCTGATGTGTTCATGCTCGAAAGGTTCCTATGTTGCACCCAAGGTAGGAGATCAAGTCCTCCTGGATACCAGGCACCTTCGCATCAAGAACCAGTGCAACAAGATTGCACCCTGACGTCTCGGACCTTTCACAGTGACTCAGGTGGTATTGCCCATTGCCTTCTGGCTGGAGTTACCCCCAATGTGGAAAGTTCACCTGGTTTTCCATGCCTCTCAAATTTATCCTTATCAGGAAAATGACACCTATGGACGAGCCCCACCCACACTGCTACCAGAGCTTGTTGATGATGAGATTGAATGGGAGGTCGAAACAATCATCAATCATAAGATGGATGGGCACAGAGGTAAACGAAAGTATTTGGTTAAATGGAAAGGGTTCCCCCATTCATCAAATACTTGGGAACCCAAGGAACATATAAAAGACCATGCTTCAGAAGCCCTTGACCAGTACAAGCATGCCCGCCATCTCAAAGATTAAATGGACTCTCCTCACTCTGTCAACACTGAGAATGACTATGCCAACCTCCCCATTGCTGGAGAATCCTTTTATGACCCTGACCCAGTCTTTGTACCCCCCATCACTGTCTATGCCCCAGCCTCACCTCCAACAACTGCCACTGGTTTTTCTGGCTCGTACCCCTTGTCCCCAGTCTTGCAACCTCATTTGCCATCTCCCCCTGTTGCCCACTCTCTCCAACCATGTCCACTCACAGGCTTCTTGGTCAAGAGGGTCCCCACCCCCACAGCCAGAGTCCCCACAAAGGGGGACAGTAACTGCCAGGGAAAGGGAAAGGGTAAGGCAAGGGTTAGTGATGACCCCGATACAGGAACAGCCAAAGCCCATGAACCCCATGCTCCCAAACCTGCCAACCTTCACACCGCCTTCACAACCTACTCCAATGGAAGTCAGCATGCTGTGCTTGACATGCTCACCTCCACTGCCCTTGCCAGGGATGACAAGCAAAGACTACCAATCACAGCAAGTGACTACCTGGATGTTGTTAGGGCACTTGATGTCTTCCCACGATGGGGACAACATTGATGGGTGCTCACCAGAACAGGTTAAGTATTTTGGGCTGTTGTCTGAGATCTACAGAGCAACAGACGTGATAAACTCCACTGTCTCCAAAATATGCACTTGAAAGCTCTCTGGCACTGCCCCATTGTCAGAAGTCATCATGGTAAATATGAATATGTTGGAATGATGCTCATCAGGGCTTTTAGAGGCTATTACGGGTGGAGCCTATCACCATCTTCTCCATCAACAGATTGGCAAGTTTCTTGCGCCACCTGCTTCTCACCTTCTTGATTGCATTTGCCCAAAGCAAGAGGAACCATCGGCTTCCCATGAAGAAGAAGCAGCAAGGAAGGCGGAACGTGAGAAGGAAGACCAGTGGAAAGTGCTGGAACTCTCATATGTCAGCTCCAGAGACCTTTTTAAAGAGGTTGGTGCTCGTCTAGGAACTGGGACTTACAACTCCACTTGGGAGGTGTTGTTACAGGATGCGTCATGGGTTGGGCTTCACAAACACTATCATAATGCTGTCCATTCCACCAACCCTCTCCCTGCAACTCCCTTCGTCCCCATCCCTCTTGATCAACTTTGGTTCTATCTTGGAGGGCAGTCTCCCATCCCGGCTGACCATGTCCTCTATCAACACACCTGCTTCCAATGCCGTTACTTGGGACATTGGTCATGCTGCAATGGACATGGCTCCTGCTTTACTCTGGCCCTCAAGGAACCAACATCTCCATCGCCTACATCACCCATCACCGCTTGCACTCACTCCCACATGTATACTACTCGCAAACCCCTTTCCTCCCACCCCACTAATGCATCTGGTTTGTCCTCAAGGGTCTGAGGACCTTAGAGGGGGGGGTGATGTTACACTTCCATCAGGGGTCCTTCCTTTTTCGATTCCTCATGGTCACGTGTGTCATGTGTCTCGTTGCATCCCTGATAACTGTTGCCATCCTATGGGCCCATATGTTGGAAGGGTCCTTTGGATCACCTGCTGTCAAGGTGTTGCCAATTCCTGTTGACAGTGTACTACCCACATGATCCAGTATTCCACCACCCTCTCTGATGGATGACTTGTTTCTTTCATGATCTGCTGACTCACTTCTGACTCATCTATGTTGCTTGGATGTTGTACAATAGGTCCGGTGTCAGGCTCCTTGCTGCGCATTGATTGCGCAGCCGGTATAGCCTTTGTTGCCTCCCTACCCCCATCATGTGACACTGTATGACTCTTATTTATTTCATTGATTGTTTTGTTGATTACTGCGGATACGTGTCTCTTGCGACTGGTACGGTACTCATGTTTAGCAGTATATAACCTCACATACTTTACTTTGTATCCTCAGTTTTTTGATAGCTTGCAACTCAGCTAACTTCCTTCTCTCTCGTCCTCATTCTCTCTCTGTGCTCCCTCTCATAAGATGGATCGCCAGAAGACAGAACCTTTGTCAGACTTTAGAGATAACTGAGCCATAGGGGCTACAATAAGTTCAGCCCATAGACTCCCCCTTGTGCACATTGTGTCTATTCCATTTGAAGAAGCCACTGCGCTTGGGCATAACAGAGATCATAAAGGAAGCTTGTAATGAAGGTACACCAGCAGAATGTCAAAGATTCATAAACATGTTTGCACCTTTTTCCCTCCAATCCTGTCACCTGCAACTCAAATGTCCCAACAGGTTTTATCACAACACTTTGAAGTTGGATCTGCTGCAGTTCCCTGCTGAGGATGACATTCTCACCCTCCATTTGAATGTGTCATGATCGAATGGCACAAGGTTCTCCAGGGTGCTATGGCATGGGCTTAGATACCCTACTCCATAGCTTGGCAAACTTTGTATCATAATATCATCATTGAACATTGATTAATGATATGCATTTCTTGAGACTTATACATTATATGTGTGCAACCCAAGCCATAGCAAGTCATCATTTGCAAGGTATGATTCTCAATAACAATACAATGAACCCATGTAGGCTATTTGACATTTATTTGCATATTCTCTATTTAATGGCTATAGATATTATGCTAATAAAGTACTACATTGGACCCTCCAATTATATAAACCTTGTCAGTATTTGAATGTAATTCATAACAGTAGACACTACATTCTTACAGTGTTATAATGGACTATGGCCTGAACCTCAAGTTTACCTCTGGTCTCACACTGTGGCAACATTAAGTGTGACATGTGTACATCATTCCTTTTGAGGGCTCCCCTCAGTCCATACAATGGGACCCATTGCTGTTATTTACTTGGTCTATAAAGTATTTGATGAAAATGCTAAATGAGGTGTAATACACTACCTCACACAAATATACACCCCTCTTGACCTAAATTTGACCCCCCTGCCACTTAGCTGTGTACTGGAAGTACATTTCCCACCTACTGCAAGTTTTCCCACACTACTGTAAGTTTGTCCCATGCTATTTTGTGCACATTTCCTGCACTTAATATTTGTGCAAATGTAACACTACAGATGACACCCAGATACTAGAACATGATAATGAGGTTGTGCACAATGATGAGGAGTTGTTGCGAAGTTGATGATCAACCACGATCACTCAGAGATTCATCAGAGAAATGGGGAATGACAGAATCGCAGTCACGACCAGTCAGTGATGGGTTTAAACAGGTTTAAACCATTTTTTCGCATCCTGATGTTGGACTTGAGATCTACAAGCGAAGGCGGGGTGATGAGTTTCTTCCCAGGAAATGGAGCAGAAACCACGGGGTACACCAACCCAATACTGAAATCATTGTGCATGGTAACATGCTCAAACGTGTACTCTCGCCAATAAACTCGTAACTGATAGCGACCTCGTCACTGACACAAGCGACACGTCACCCGCCAGTTTTAGGCATGTTTTGGGGTTTTTTTACAGTAGTTTATGTAATCGCCCTTTTAGGACGAACAAGAGAAGCAAGAAATCTCAGTGGTAGCAACTCCTGCCAATCACGAACCTGTTCGTCATTCCCTGTGAGCTGTCACTAGTCACTTCTGCCAACACTCTGCCAGGGTACTGAAGATGTGACGAAACCGACTCATACCTGGGCATGCTTTCAGGGAATGCACCGTGTGTCGTCTTTGATTCTGCGCTTGCTCTCAGCGTAATTGTATGGCAGTCAGCTGTGGGGAATATGCTCCTAGGAGGTTTCGATTTGATTCTACTTCTTCTTACAACCGATCGGCGTACATAGGCAAGTTATGTATGGGAGGGTTTGTTCAACTGTACACCAAGCCGGAACCGCCTATTGTGCCTTGATCCGTTTCTAGTTGGGTATATGCATCACTGATGTCATCCTATTCAACGGTGTATACTTACTGATCTTCGTGACAGCACTTATAGTCTCCCAACTTCACTCGAGTGAAGACGATCGCATCGTCAAATTGCAAAGGCTTGCGTTGCGCCTGCCATACCACCCCCATTACACTTCTCCAGTCCGTGTGGTTGGTTTCACAAGAGACACTTCACCGGGAAGTTCCCATGGCATCTCCGGAGCGGTTCCAGCCCTCCTATGCAGTGTATGACTCGTTCAATGGTATCTGTGTGGGGATGGTATCGGTACGGGCGATTGGTACGGCCCAGACTCTCGAGAACTCCTCTCAAGAAGCGCCTAGTTTGCTAGCTTTCACTGCTAGCGTTCTATATTAGTTTTTTGCTGTTCCGAATAGGACAGGCATGTCTGTTGCGAACACTTTTCGGCATGGATACCAGGTACGTTGCTGCACTGGTGTTTTTGCTAGGACGAGCATCTGGGACTCAAGTACTCAGGGTTGACCCTGTGATTTCTCGCTTGTCAGTATTGATATACTCATGTTCGTCGTTTGTAGCCATTGTGCGCGACACCCGATGGCCTCATTGTCTGGATGCGAGCCATTTGCAATGATGCTTAGTACTGCTCTCCATGCACTTTCCCAGTTTGTCTATTACAACAGCCACCTTACTTATCGACACGTATCTCGGGGACATACTACGAACAAATCAGTTTCCTCCCCCTGCCGGGTTCATCCACACCATCACATCATGTTCTGTCTGCTGAACGCCGATACTTTGTTTTTTCGCTCTGGGGGGCAACAGGTTCGTCCATCCGAGGCCGAATTCATGTTTGTCGGAGTCCGCGTGCGTGATGCGCAGGTGGTACACGCAGAGCGCGACGAGGAGCTTTATTTCATAGACGGCGAGGTGCCGTCCCTTGCACTGCGGCGAAAAGAGAACATTTCAGTTCTCCGACTACTCAGACCATAACCGTGGCGGTCACTTACGATTTCACGTCCGCCTCCCCAAATAAAGAACGGCAGTCCGGTTCGTTTTGGCCGTGTGGACTCGCCATCAGTCCCCTCCAGTCCGCTTGCATACCTGCTCGTCGCAAACCTGTCCGGCATAAATCTGTTCGGCTGTTCATACCATCGTCCGTCCCAATGCGCCCCCATCAGATGCGCTAACACATACTCCCCCTTGCGTACCATCACTCGCTGACCCGCTCCCGCGTCCACGACCAATCCTGTGTCGCATGATGCCTGCCTTATGGGTGTTGATATTTGCCTTAATCGTATCGTCTCCTGGACGACCGAGTCAAGTAGTGAGAGACCGGACCCATCAAGCGCGTGTGCGTCTGCGCGGAGCAAAGTGGGAAGGTCAGTGACACACGGAGCGTCGTCCCTCCCGATAACCCCCTGCGCGTGCACTACTCCGTCGATCTCTGCACGCAGCCGTGCGGCGAGCTTCTTGTCCGCCAGAATTTCCGCCAGTGCCCAGAAGGTTACGTTCGTCGAATTTGCGTACAATCCCCAGAGGAAGACAAGCAGCAGCCCGGCCTTTTCTTCCAGGGAAAGCTTATTTGCCCTGAAGATGTCGACTGTACCCGACATGAGATCCCCCAATGTGCTACCTTCCTCTGCCTGGGCGATGTAAGTGCTGAGCCTATCGATGAGGCGCTTGCGCGCGTCTGCGGACCGCCGCCAGTTGAAAGGGACCATGTGCAGTCTCGCGTAAATGCTCTCGTCCAAACGGTTCATGTCGTTGTAAATATCATCGGTGAACGATGGGCCAAAAAGTGCATGGCACACCGCTGCAAGCCGACTTCTGCCCACGACCTCCATTAATGACACGGCCTTCGTCCCCTTCTCGGAACGCGCGACAAACGTGTTCATCTCCTGCAGAAGCCGTTCCACATAAGTTGTTGTAAACTTGCGCATTGAAGTTTTGGCCAAGGTACGTCCGACCATGGGAGCTATCTGATGCTGTAGGATCTCTTGCAAGGGCAGGAGGTTCTCCCGGAGTCCAGCGATTGCCTTGATCAGTTCGATATGCATGAAATCACTTTTGAAAACGTTGTGTTGGTCTCGCAGGATTGCGTTGATGCCGTCGGGGGAGGAGATGACAATCAGCTGTCGGCCACCAATACGCGTCTTGAAGACCGGGCCATATTCTTTACTGGATGCAAGGTGGTGTTGGTATACTAGTCAGTACAGGTTCGACGAAGGGGCACTTACAGACAGCTCCCCAGGAATCCGCTTGGATTACGGATGTATTGGATGCCTGTGCCGATGTACGGAAGGAAGCTAGGTACCACAGGGGGATATTCTCCCGCACGAGGGCGGCGGAAATGAGACGATACGAACACAATCGCGATGAACGCAAAAGTGACCACGACGACCGTGTCCAATAAGGCCATAACCTAAAAGTTAGAAGGCGCAGTGAGCATTACACAGAGTCTCAGAGTTTGCTTTTAAACAATACAGGGCATAGCTCTTTGGAATCAAAGGTGGTCAATCCAGGGTGTGACTTGCAGTTGAGTTCCCGGAGATCTCGTTAAACCAGTGGCACACTCCAAATCATAGAGTTCAAGAATAGGTTGGCAGCCCGGACATCGTAGGTCACCGCATGATCACTGTGATTTGGCTAGTTTTTCGCCCGTAGCTTGACATCCAGCCCGGATCCTTCGGTGAGTGTATCAATTCATCAAGCACTTTCAAGGGCTTGTCACGAGAAAGGTTCACGCAGCTGCACTCTCTGCTTGGGACATTTCACTACATTAACTTGTAAGTTAAAAAGAGCAAACCCATCCGGGTACTACAGGGGCCCAAATTTCGCGAACCTACCTACCCCTAATTACATAATAATTGGTTTGCATCCGTTCGCAGCGCTCAGCTTTTGATAGTCCTTCTCCGTCGGTCAGTTTCGAAACCTCTGGCCACAAGACCTGAGCTCAGCAGCCCGCCCGCGAGAACCCAATCACCGATCGGACGATTGGGTGGTTTGCAACATTCCATCAAAGACATGTCAGTTAACCTGGGTAGGAACCAATGTAAGGGAACCCATGCCAAAATGGGATATTAAGGATATCAGCGGAGCACCTGTGTCGCCTGCGGCATCTACTTGCGACGGGGCATGTGCTGGTATGACCCGCTCCATATGCCGAAGGGGCCGCACTACTAGACCCCATTAACGATCACCGCCCTACGGTGGCGTTTCTGAAACAGACGAACGAATTCGTCCAAGACTGTAACATCGATAAACCCTCGATGTTAACTTGAAGGCCGGCCGCCAGTGCGCGCAACAGAAACACTGCATTCAAGATCAAAGATCACTGCGCAACTGACAACCTTTCTCTTCACACCGTTCACTAACCGTAAGTGTGAAGACCACCTGCTCATCGTGCAACGGAATCATGGACTAGCCTATCAAGCTCATGGCAGCCTGGGCAGTGACATGTGATTCTTCTTGCTGCAGGCTCCAAGTACCTTGATAGCCTGACCCACGCCATCATATTCATATTCGGGCGTTCGACGAAACACATGGCTGCCTTTGATTCTGGCACTGCATCGTGCTCGATTTTCGAGCTTCAGTTCCTAATCAAGCTTCGTTATGGAACATGAATGAATAGTCAGCGTGAAAGAACCTTCAATGACTACGCGACATTACTACATGGGTCCGTCCAACCCATACGAACATATCTACAGTCGAAGAGAGTTGTTTGTGTCACACTTTGCAGCAGGTAGGATCACCTGAAAATTAGAGTCCGAGGGCACCTGCTCAATATTGTCTTGCACTCGGTATTAGTGTTTCCCGGATTTTTTTACGTGGTTCCCAACAGAGCTGGGGAAGGGCCTTTGTTCGTACGATGCCTTTCACTTCTCGAGGATTGAACAAGACAATAGCCTACCCAATGTAGTGGCTCGCCATCAACACATCGTTTTCAGTCTCTTTTCCCTGAGATCTCAGAAAAGCTGTTCTAGCTGTAGCATGCGGTAGCGGCACCGTATCTCGATACCCCGTTCAATCGACCAATGTCAATATCGTCGGGATCGACACAGACAGTAGTCGTCTTGTCTGTAGCCTTCATCACCATCCAGGCATCCTGATTGACCAGCATTTAAATAGATTTCAAGGGCAAGAATCGCTGCGGAGAAGGCAGGTCTTGCAGCTAAATTCACTTACCATCACGGTTCGCATTCTAGTCCATTGTTCCATACAAGATCTTGGCTGATGGTGTTGGAAATATGGTAATAGTTCCAACTGTCTAGATCACTTCTAGACTTACATGTTTTGATACACATGTAACATCATATGACATGCTCAGTAATACAGCTCCACAGTGACATCAGAATGACATCACTTATTGCATCATATTCCATAGCATTCTCTGCTATTCTATACTATACATGGTAGTAGTTTCCTTATATGCTACTGGTCTGTGCATATATCTGCATGTATATAAACTTGGGGATTTCTACCTTACTCCCTATCATTCAACCAAACAATCTACTGTCTTCACAGACATTCAAGCCCCACTCAAGTTTACTTCAAACCTACCATCAAACTCAAGTTTAAGGCAAGTGCTCTTGTCTTGCTCTTCGTACCATAGCCTGTCCTCTTTCTCTTTGCAATAGATGGTCACTGACAATCTGAGACATTTGTGAAGCCCCTACTAACTTTCCAGACTGCTCCTTTGACACTGTATTTGCCATTTAACTTGGATATGCAAAGGTTCTTTTGCTTGTCATGTTGGGGGCTAACTCATGACCACTGTGAATCACTTCACCTGAGATGTTCTATGAACATATTGAAAGGATACTCAGGCCATTCAGCAGGGTTGTCACAAATTTGTTCAGTACCATTATGATGCTGGCAACCTTGAATGATGTGTCATCACATTATAATGTACATTACAATACCATTCTGATGGAATCTAATAGAATAACTGTACCTTACCTATCATTTCAATAAGCCATGTGACATTGCGATAATCTTTGATAATCAGAAGGTATTGTAAGGATAGTCCTAATGACTCCATGTCTATAATATATGTAAGTGAAGTGGCATTCCAAGCTGATTGTTATCCCTTCACCATCACACACTGCCATCCTTGCCCTTCAAGGTGTGTATCACTTCAATCCATTGCAGAACCCACTAACTTCCCACTATTACTTGCTATTAACCTGACATAATTGACAGACTACTGTTACCATGGGGCTGTCTCAAAGGGCCCACTCAAAGTACAAATATTCTGAAAAGACTCTAGCAGGTTGGATATGTGAATATTGCAACAAGACATTCAAGCCACATGGTTTCAAGAGGCATGAAGTGAGCTGCAGGAAACAAACCGGAGCCAAGCAAGAATGCAAATGATATGGCCAAGTTTTGGAGCAGTTTGAAAAAGGTGAGCATCATTCTACATCACCTGCCCTAAGTACCACTTCCCAAGAGCTGCACCTGAGTCAGCACAATGCTGTGCAATGAAGAAAATGTGTAGTGCTCAGGGTCCACCTGCTGAAAATGTGGGACCCAACATGTTACATTCCCCTTCCAGTTTTGTTGCTGTTCCCAATGGCAATGAGGCTGGCCCATCTATATACTCATTTAATGATGAAAGTAAGGCTTCCCTTCCCCTTCTTCTGCCAAATACACAACTGGCTTAGGAAATCCCATTGTTGATGCCCCACTGCATGAGTTTGCAGAACACAAATACCCTGCCAGTGCACATGAGAATGAACCTCTTGGAAGTCCAGGTGCGATCCTTAATTTAATTTTTTTCTATTTGATGATTACAAGTATGCCTCTTTAGTGCTATCAGATACTATGATGGGCACAAGATTGTTGACTACTTCTCAATCCCAGCCATCATGCCCCTGGCTATCACAGCAAGTAATAGAATTCAAAACTGAGTTTCATCCATGCAGCAACCAGCCTCTGCTTTGTCAAAGTTTTGATGAGTTCTGAAGGTGCTCGATGATGTTTGTTCCTCCAACAGACAACACTCCCTACTGACCATTCTGTGGTGTTGGTGACTTTGAGTTTATGTAGATTGCCCTGGAAGCAAGCCTAAATCAGAAGCAAGTTGACACTTTGTTAGATCTCATTGGTTGTGTTGCAAAAGGGGACACTTGGGTGACTCTCAAGAATGACATTGAGTTTCACAAAGCCTGTGATGCTGCAGTGGCAGAGCTCACACTGGTACATTAGTACCATGTTCAGTTTACTAACTTCACTGTAACCGCTCCATCATACTTACAGTTCTCCAAACATACAGTCATTGCAGCATATAAGAAGGAAGTGCAGACATACAAGGTACCACCACCTGGCATTGCCCTGCAACCTCCTGACCCATCACAGAATGCTCATGGCAATCACCTGTCACAGTATTAACTATCCTGATACTGGTGCCCTGATGTGTGCTTGTTTGAGGAAATGGTGGAGATTCTGATGGAAGCTGCTGCCATTGGTGAAAATAATGATTGTCATGGTATTGTGAAAGAGGTTATGTTTGGCCAGCTTGTGCCTATGGGTACAGGTGCCTTCAACATCACACTGGATATCAACATACTTAAAGACACCATTGTTGATCATCATCTGCTGGTGCAAAATATTCTTACTGCTCATGTGGACTGCAGTATGACACCAAGCCAAGTAGCGATGATGCCATATGACACAAACTCCCCTGCATGGTCAGAGAGTAACTTCAAGGGCAAGTTGGCAGCCCTCTCACCCCTTTCTGTCAATGGCAGAGAAGATCCCACCAACTTTTCATTCCTTGGATATGGGAAGAGTCCTTTGGGTGCAGGAGACATGTCACCCACTGGCCCCCCTGGGTATAGTCTGAGCTCTCCCAATGCATACATCACCTTATGTCCCTCAATCTCCATACAGTGGAATGACCTCACCATTTGGTACATTGGTACATGTGACATCCCCATTCTACAACAGAAGCCAAGGGGCTACATCACCAACATACTTCCTGACATCACCTGCTCTCAATCTCATGTCTCCCTGTTATTCACCAACCAGTCTGTGGTACAGTCCACAACTGCCTTCCTTCAGTCCCACATCTCCACAGTACTCACCAACTGGCCCATCCTTTGTCTCTGAGATGTAAGTTGTGTTTATCTGTTAGCAAATGGGTCACTAACTTCATGCCAGATTCACCTAGTACAACCTTTTATTTTTTTCCTACTCACTCTACTGATCATTCCTTTTCTCATTGCCTCCTTCCCCCAGCTTGTAAGTAATTTAACTCAGTCATATCTGTAGTTATGTCACTCACAGCTCTGCAGCCCCTGCACAAATGCCACCCTTGTCTCCAAAATACTTACCCATGTCACTGGTGTCACCCTCCTTGCCCAAATATTCCAACTTCTCCAAGTTATTTTCCAGCCTGTGAGTTATTGATGACATTGACCTCAGTTCCACCAGTATTGACTGCCAATTCTTCCACAGCTCCTGCCCAGTGTAAGTGTCTTCTGTATATTAGTGAGGTCACAGCAGTTTATTCCTACCAGGTCCTGTTTCTCCTGCATATAGCCCAACATCTTCATAATGGTTGCCTTTGAGGCCTGCCCAAAATGGTACAACTCACCATGGGTGCTGATACAGTATGTCCCTGTTGTGGGGGTTGGGATTTTTCTTGTTTGTGCCTATGTCTCTTGCTGGATGTTTCCCCAGGTGACTGGCATGTATCTACTAGTACATTTTCATAGTCATACACCCCATGTAGATTACCATACAGCTTCATTATGCAAACTAGACAACAATAATGTTTGTACTAAGTATTGAGCCAATTTGTCTGTCAATGTAAGGTATTGAAACCCAGCCAATGGGAATTATTATATAATCCAATGGACTGTAAATACATGGCAACTTCCTTGCTTCCACACCCTTACCATGACCATCATCATGGGTATCATCTGTACTGCCAACTTGTCAGGCAGTTTCACCCATACCATTGCAGCAGTAAGTACCTGTCACCATCACACCATCAAGTTATTATTATTAACTGGCCCTTGTTAAATGTTGACAGTTCCCCACTGCCCCCAATGACAAAATGGAATCACCACTGACACTGATGATGATGCCAACTTCCTTTCCCTTCAATCATCCCCAGTATTCCTATACCCAGCCATTGTGCACACTTGTCAGCATTGCCAACCAACCCCCCATGTGCTGGTCCAGGATTGCTATTCATCTGACCTGCAGCAAGGCTTTGGCAGTGCAGGTATGTGGTCACTGCTGCTTTAAGTTACTGCAGCTCACTGACTCAATGCCAATCAAACACATCAGATTCCTCAAGTCCTACATGCTATGAACTCCTTATTCCCTGATAGATACCCTGCACCTACTTGGAATCACTGCATCATCATTTCATCCTCCTATATTAGCCTCAAGTTTAGGGTACTATGACCTATATCCATGTGGTTAAGTACACTGTAGTCAATGCCATGCACATGGGTTTTTTTTTAAAAATGTCTTAGAATTGCGATGAGAATGAAAGAATGAGAATGAGAAAAATGTTACATTGACCCAAGTCAACATTGGTAGAGTGGAAGGTAGCATTGTAATGATAAATATGAATTATAATGAGTGTTGACATGTTGGCAGGTGCTGGTAGCCTGTCATAATCCCTTAGCATAGCTGCATACATTAAATAGCCTTTTAAGGGTGTTATAATGACAGTATGGCATGTTGATGGTGACAGAGCTCATCGTAATGCCTTATGATGCTCTCTCCTTAAATAGCCTTTTAAGGGAAATATAATGACTACATCAGGCAGTGATGATGAAACCCGCTGCCATTCTTATGTCATTATAACATCATCTTCATAAACTTTTCTGCCATTAGCATGCATTAGAAGGCAGGGTGGGAAAGCAGGACCTTAACTTACATTGTAATGTCTCGTGATGTGTGTGAAAAAGTTGGGACAGTACGTAATATCACCTCCCATGCGAGTACACAGAATCACACTGCCACGTGTTAGTTTGCGATCTATGAATGATGCTTTATCAACGCAATGGTTCCAGTTAACGCGGAGCACGTAGCGGCAGCCCCGAACTTCCTCCTGTGCTCAGGAGAATTCCGTTGGTACCATTGCAGATCTTATATTAAACCTGAGAGCAGGGAACTCTACTGCCAAGGACCTCTCTCCTCGTCACACTGACATATCGTGGTATCGCCCCATCGAAGGCGACCAGGGCCATCGATGCAACCCGTCTGTTTCTCTCAGCCGGTGGTACGGGAAATTCCCTTCATGGCGTTGCCGACGGCAGGGTACCTGCCAGTGTGTACATAATAGCTCTCGTCTTCATTTTATTCCTGAGCTATCTCGTGGTAGTTTCACGTCCACGATGGCCTTGAATGCTCACTGTAGAAATAGTCATTGGTGATCCGCTACTTACACCCAGTGACTTTGTCTTGTCGACATGGCCAGGGATGGTGTGGACGCAACCTCCTTACCCACACTGGACTGTTCCGCGTGACTGCCACGAAGTCAGAAAACGAGCAGAAATACTGAGATACATGTTCAGAAGTACAAAATGCCCAACGGAGACAGGATGAATCCGCTACTTTCTAGCAATAAGCTTCAGGTCCACGAGTCCAACCCCAAAGGCAATACCAGTAAGCTTTGTATTCCCCATCACTCGTTCTTCGTGCTGCTCCCTGGTTTCCCCATTACAGAGCTCGACGTCGAGTTTCCAGTCACGCAAGAAATGCGCCAAGAAACAAGCCGCTTCCACCTGGGTGAACTTGCGCCCTACGCATACACGTGGCCCAGCGCCGAACATGGTGAGATCAGGCTCGGATACCCCGTACCAGCGCGAGGGACGCCACACATCAGGGTCAGGAAACGCCTCGGGGTTGTGATCTATGCATGACGTTTTAAAGGAGTAAGTGCGCGTGACACCCACTTACGGATAGCGACCATGTCGATAATGACCCTCGAACCCTTGGGAAACACGATAGTTCCCGGAGTAGGACTTGTTACATTTACCGTGACGTCATCAATGATATCTCTTGGGAGCATGTTCCCCGCAGCTGATTGCCATACATTATGCCGAGACTAAGCTCAGAATTAAAGATAACGCACGGAACATTCTTGCAGATTCATGGAAGCATGCCAAGGTATGAGTAAGTTTTGCGACATCTTCTGCACCCTGGAAGAGCGCTGGTCAGAAGTCACAGTACACATGGAATGACAAACTAGTCCACGATCGGCAGGAATTGCTGCCAATATTTCTTGATAGGCTTTCTCTTGTTCGTCCTGATGGATTGCCAGGAAACCCAAAGTCGCCGCTAGAACGTTCGCGGTTGTCTCTGAAGTGCAAGATGAATCAGCTAGGTGGATTCCCGGAGACAAGAAACGTACCATGACCAGCAAACATCAGCGTGAAAGTGTTCCCGATCTTAATGTCCACTATAAATTATTGTACATGACGATCAGGATGGGTCAACTCACGACTTCCTGCTTTTCTAAGCCGGTCTTTCCGGAGCTGTCCATCGCAGTCACGAGGCGCGTGAAGATGTCGCCACGCTGCACATGATCATCACCGTCTATTATCCCAGCGAGCTCTTGCGCTTTTGTTTCGATAAACGTGTTCATGTGCACCGCTAATGATGACCAAGCATGTTCCATGTTGCGAAGCCTGTGACCATTAATTTATCGAGAGAGCATAAGAACGGAATGAAAGATACCATCTGATGGGTAGTCGGTATGACCAACGCGGTAAGACGAGGCGCCATGGTATTGTGGTTGCGGAGACCCACTCCAGTGCAGTGGAAAAGGTCATTTCTTCTTCAGTTGTTTCGGTATTTGGGTCCTTCCATGGCATTAGAAGGCCGAAACCACATCGCGAAATGATCATTAACGCGAACTGCGGAGACCACGGATGAGCCTCCATGGTATGACGGCATGTGAATTTGACGTACACTGCGGGTATACTGATTGATATTGTGTACGGTGACCATTTGTTCATTCTCCCATTTAGCTGCTCTAACCATGTCCTCATAAAGTGCGGCGGCCTGCCGCCATACAAGATCGTAGCTAATGGATGGTCTCAGTACACATTTAAGGATGGAAGAATGTGCCCACGTTTTATTTGTAAACGCAGGTCCAACGATCCTTCTATGGCGCTTCCATACATCTCCATTTGCAGTAAGAAGATTTTGGCCCCAGATACTTTAGAAATGTGAGCTGCAAAAAATACCCCACGATGAAATTCACGTACGAGACCGCAGGTGTCATTTCGGGGTGTTTGATGAGCCCCAACTTGCTTTCTTCTTTCAATAACTGCTTCATGACCGGAAGAGAACACGTGTAATACGCGGGTTGACCAACCAACGGAACCATCGATATCACTTCGTGCTTATAGTTGAAATAATCTGCAAGGAATGAATCCCCCCGCCTTGAGCAAAAAGTGTTGCTGACTCACTAGTTTTCCTCCACTCCCAAGACCAATTGAGGCCAGGGTTCCACCAAGACGTGGGCATGAGGGCACCAAATATGCTAAGCGCAGAAAGGGGCGGTCTCATACCAGGCAAGTAGTTAACGCTCTGAAAGAGAACATTGGCATTGCAAGTACAGCTAACGGCTACTTTCAGTTCACTGACCTTTAGCTTCGATGCATAGTTCCATGTGCAATACGCCGCTAGCAAGCACGCAGTAGTCACGGCTGCGGTGAGCATGATTTTGACGGGGGCACATCGAAAAGAGGTCTGGGAGAGTGATATTTGAAGGGAAGCAACAGCACGCGGGTTGAAGGTGTAAACCTAGCACGCATAGCCCAAGATCTATTCTGGTACAGCGTCTCGCCCATCTTCAAACGCAGTACTAGCACAAACGCCTGGAGGTGCCGGAGATGAAAATGAATCATGTACAGACTATATAGTTACGTAAGCTGATTGCGTAAATAGAGTTAGATAGAGTTGAACAAGCCCGTCGGGATGGCAGGCACCTTCGTTACCAGGGATTACACGCGCAGTAATCAACCACAAGGAGTGCTCAGATGTACTTAAATGAGATCTTGAGTCCGTCGCTACACCGCAATTGCAAAGATAATGGCCGAACCCACGCGCTGTTGCCAAAACAGGAAAATTAGCACTCGTAGCACAACCTATTGCTAGTACACTAGGTACTGGTAGCAGGCACCTACAGATCCAGTCCCCAATGGTAATCACGACATTTCTTTGATATCTCAATGGCACACTCGCAGACAACGATTGCTTTGCTCTCACTCGAAATGAGCCAACTGGTCTGAAAGTCATTCGGCCACGATACCACTGACATCCTCATCGACAAGTGGGTCAAACACTAAAACAAAGCAACGCATAATAGAGATGGCTGCGAGGCATGAGCCAACAAGCGCCCTGCAAAAACTGATTTGCCCCCCCAGAACATTTTCCATCGCACTGTTACATATACACTGCCGCCAGTGACCAACAATAACAGCTGAGGCAGTTATCTACCATGGGAGTCCCTTCTTGCCGCTGTGCGTATGCAGTGTATAAATAATGTTAAATTGCACGTGACCGGAGCCCTTGGTCTGGTATGATCGGTGTTCATAAAGAGTTTACAGACCTGGCCTGACGGCGTCCAGGAAGAGTGCGTTAGTATTACGAGGGCTACTACGAATACTAATCCCCCTATTTTGGAAGCGCGTGGGATTAGATTTCGTTCTGCCATTATGTTCGTAAACTGCTGCTATACCTTCTTGCTTTGTTTATTTATCATATACATACATTATAGTGCAACAATATCTTATAGGCGTTCTTCTTGAATGGGCAGAGCTTGAACAGCATGTACTACGCCAAGACGAAATCTGTCCATGATATCACATGACGTGATGGGCCAGTCTGCCCGGCCAATCACCGGCTGGGCTCCAAGTCTCTGCAGGGACAGGAGGACTTTATGACTTGTTATGATCTTGGAAACCCACATTTTGACCCGCGCTGAACAAAATGGGGCCCATCTAATTGGTTGACATAGAGGATTGGAAGGAAAGGATATTGTGCTCCCCTCCCCCTCCCCCTCCACTGGCAGTCCCGGTGATGTACAACGCCAGTCCTTATACGCGCTCGATACGCCCAGACAAGTTCTAGCGCTTTCGTCTGCTCGACACGGGACGAGAGTTCATCGGTGGAAAGGTGTCAAGGTGGTCTATAGTAGCTCATAGTATAGGCCAGGCCAGCACCTTGTAGTCCACGGAAGGTCTGTCTCGCTGGCGGTCTCAGACGTGGCCTAGACTTGCAGGGACATTTGCTTCCGCAGTGGATTCCAAAAGCATCCGCGGCGGTGCATGCGCGTGAGAGGTGCCACGTGCGTGAGAGCCGTATCAGTGGGAAGCACGAGGGGTTGGCTTTCCCCATCGACAAAGTCGTACTTACTGAAAGAAAAAAAGAAAAAGAAAAAAAAAAAAAAACAGAAAGACTGCACTGCACACTGCCAACGACCAGCAAAGTCAGACCCATCGTCGAGGCCAAACGCCAACGCCAACCAGCATCGCATCATCGGGACTTCAGTGGGTCCACCCCCGACGCTCATGGACGTTGCAAGCACGAGCTATGGCACGATCGCACCCGGGTATCCCTACCTCGACCGCGATCGTGCATTCCATGACAGAGACAGACTGTAAGCCCCCCGTCCCCTCGTCC
The DNA here is from genome assembly GCF_024613125.1 of Pisolithus orientalis. Lineage (NCBI taxonomy): Eukaryota > Fungi > Basidiomycota > Agaricomycetes > Boletales > Pisolithaceae > Pisolithus > Pisolithus orientalis. The sequence goes on along the minus strand of NW_026260796.1, from coordinate 66,018 downwards.
CCCCCTCCACCGTCAGTCCTGTCTGTCCCTCCGTCTTCTCCACTCTCAGCTCATCGCACCCGATATCCCTCCATCCCGTGTCGTTCTGCTCATACCCGTCACTAATCCAACTCATGTTTATCTTAGAGAGTATGAACTCACCGTCAGACAGGAGCCAAAGCAAGCCCGCATGTGCGGCGTGGGCTGTGAGCGCCTCTTTCTTCTCTCCACCCTCGTTCGCACACCCCAACTCACCCTGCTCTCATCCAGCCGACCGTCGCCCGATCGATCCCCCTCCCATCATCCAACTCCGTGTCATCGACAAACGAACCCGTCAACCCCCCACTCATCCCGAAGCTGACGATGGCGACCTCCACTATGCTCATAGTTTCTTGCAGAACCCTTATTACTTCATGTTCGCCAGTCTCGCCAAGCCCGACGACGACGCAGAATTACACTGGCTAAAGGTACATCCTCTTTCTATTACTTATTTATTCGGTCAGCCAGTTCCGTGTAATTGACCTGGCTACAAGGACGGAAAGACGCGTTGCACCACGGGTTCCGTCGTATCGTCGCTCTACCACCTCAAGGACACCGAAAATCGAAACGAAGACGCTGGATTCTTCGTATTTCCGGATCTTAGCGTACGAACCGAAGGAAGTTATCGTCTCAAGCTCAGTCTCTTCGAGGTTGTCGGGTAACGTCCTTCCCTCTCTCACTTGCAATTTCTCGTTTCGAACATGCTTTCATCACAGCAACATCGTTCGTCACTGCAAGTCCATCTACTCCATACCGTTCTACGTCTACACCGCAAAGAAGTTCCCCGGCATGGAAGGTCTGTTTCTCATTTGTAGGAGTTACCGTGGACTCACCAGGCACGTTTTCGGCACTCGCATGTTTCCGCCCCACTCCGTCCCTATTTTAGAGTCCACGCCGTTGTCGTGCTCCCTAGCTGACCAAGGCATTAAAATACGCATTCGCAAGGACATCCGCGTTCGCAAGAGACCGATCGCCTCCCTCGCTGCACCTATCGACGGCGACAAGATCGAGGAAAACCAAGATGACGAACACGGAAAAGCTATCGCTCCTGCCAACGGCCCTGGCAAACGTCCCCGCCATGGCACGATTAATAATCCAATGACACTGAATACCAGCGTACATGCCGGCGACCTCACAACACCCCCGAGCGCTAATTCAGGCACCCTCAGCGGTCTTCCCCCTTGGCCTACCACTACCACGCTCGACCCTATGTTGGGCGTCGCGAGTGCTCCAGGGGGTATCGAACTCCCCTCGCCAGCGCATTCCGGAACACCACCATCGGCATCCTCCATTCCTCCCCCACCCGGTGCAACGTATGAACTTCCCAAAGTACCTCCAGCGAATATCCCCCCGCCTCCCGGCGCGCACATCATGGCTCCACAAACGATAGCTTACGATGGGTCAGGGACTCGCCAACAAGTTGCTGCTCAATCCAGCACATCGCATACACGCCAAGTTCAACCGCTCGCGACGTCCTACCAGTCCACCAACACCTCCCAGAACATTTCGCCAACGGGACCACCAGTCTCCCAACAAGCTGTATTCACTAACACGCCGACGCAGCGCGCTGTGTATGACCCACCTCCTCGTCAAGGTTACGATCAAACATCGTCTCGGGCGTACGACACTCGGGGGTACGACCAGACGTCCTCCCGCGCCTTCGACCAAACATCATCTCGAACGTACGAACAATCTTCATCTCGGGCATATGACCAGACACCTTCTCGTGGATATGACCAAACATCATCTCGGACAGCTTACGAGGGCAGTCATCGATCGGGATTTGATCCCAATGCTGCCGCAGCCGGCGCGGCTAGGTCTGCGACGTATGACACCCATGCACATCAACAACAGCGTTCATCGTTCGAAAATCCACGTCCGTCTTCCACGTTTGGCCAGACTTACGTCTCGGACACGGCTACGACTTCAGGGTCGTACCACCATCCAGATACATCTTCCCATCCACATCATGCACAACCACACAGCGGTTACGGTCACCCCTCCGACGCCGGATATGTGGGGACGCAACAACAACATACCCAACCATCTCCCACACATGGGTATCCGCAACAGCAAGCATCCTCTTCCCAGCAACACCCTCAGAGCCATAGCCATCCTCTTCCCAATGTCCATCCTAATGTCCATACCCATCCCGGCACTCATAGCCATACCCATACCCACGAGTCGCAATACTCCTCGCATCCTTCCACAGCCCCTTCAAGGTTCCCAAACCAATTTGGGGCTTCCACGATACCGGGTTTTGGACATTCCCAGTCCCAGACGGGATATGCGTCTAGCCATTATTCGTCTCAACATCAGCAGCATCAGTCGGGAGCAAATGTGGGCGGTGGAACTGGGTCATATTACGAAAGTTCTCAGTCGCACCCGTCGACCCATCAGGGGGAAGGCTCGACGGCGCAACAGCAAGGCTATTTTGGCGCCGGACCGTCAACTCATCATCCCCAGCTGAATCCAAACCATAACCACGCAAGCGGCGTGACGTCGTCCCCATCGTCATGGGGCCCGCAGAGCAGTACGTACGACTACGGAGAGTTTTATACCCATCCTGGGACGTCGACGGGTTCCCAGACCACCAGGAGTGAATCGACCCCCCCAGCACATGGTCCAGGACCCTCTCCGACCTCAGTAGGCGCGAGATATGGGAGTGCGTCAGCGCAGGCAGGAGCGCCACCTACGCAAACAGTGTATGGTGGTCACCCACACGGCCATTCCCATCTTGTTCATTCCCCCTTCGGTCCTAACGCAACGACGTCGTCTTACACGAATACAGGTCTTTCATCGTCTGCGAATGCAACGCACGAGTGGCCTACGACGGCGGGGAATCAAGGCCAAGGACCTGCAAGACCCCTCTCGAATGCGAACGTGAATAATATGATCCATCTCGCACCGCTCCGGCACGTCGCCCATGCCGGTGGGTCGTCGGCGTCTCCCACGCCGTCGTCACCTGGAGCAGGTGGGTTTCGTGGAACGGGGACCTCTGGGTATCCTTCCCTTGTACCGCACTCTCATCCACATGCGCAAGTGCACGCGTCACAGGTGCATGGTCACGGACACGGTTCAGGTATCCCTTTCGAGCACGAAGGTGGAGGGAGAGGAGTACCCTCTGGTACTGTTGGGAGTGGTGGGAAGAAAAGCGTACTGAGCATTGGGAGTATTATTTCGGAGGGGGGGTGACGCGTCCGTGCATAGTGTGTGGTTCGATCTGTTCACCGACCCTTTCCCACTCGCCTGTCTGTCCGCTGGCTTGCTCGGTGTCCATCGTTTCTAGGTTTTACGTGCTTCTGGTCCTGTTGTTGAGATATAGATTTGGGGTCATCACCGTTCGTTCGTCGGCTCCTTAATCGTCTCTTACATCTTCCCTGTCTTCCATATCCATATCTTTCAGTCTCGATCCTGCTCTACTACGCTTTCACGCCGGCGTACGTTGTGTATATATCTTGTCGTATTCGGATGTGTTATCGTGTTCGTCCTCGCTTCTCTTTGCATCGTATGTGTACACTTCTCTTCGTTCGCTTAGTTCGGATTCGTTTGTTGGTTTCACTTTCTTTCTTTTTGTTTTACATTCTGTTTTTGTGCTGCGCTGTGGCCGGGGTCGAGCAGGTGCGTAAGGGCGGGTAGACAATTTCAAACACTGACTGATTAATGGCTAGGCCGTCGTTCACGCCGACAGATATGTAGGTTCGTAGCGGAATGTATGGGCAGGTGCTATGGCGTTGGCGCCCCCAAAGTCGCTCGTCGTCTCGACCTCTCCACTCGACGCGTCAGTCGCTAACCCCCAGGCTTGCGCCACCACAATGGGGTCAGTGAACTTCTGTACGCACAGCTGAACACAGCTCTGAGGAACTATGAACAAAACACACGCCTCGGTACCCCCCTACCCACCCAACGTGGTGTCCGCTCGCCACTCTACTAGTGCGCGTCGACGTCGCATCACCTACTGCATACTCAAATGCTGCTTCACGAGCCTGCCTTTTATCGCCATCGGACATTGCATTTGCAGCTATACTCGTAGACATAGTTTTCGGTGTGCTATTTGTATACAGTCATCATAAGTTCCGCCCTGTGTCATATGAATGTGATATAATGCGTGTATATGTTCATCCCTCCATCTAGTGACGAACCCAACTCGACACTTGCGAATTATGGGCTGCATGACCCGAAAGCAGGTTTGTCGCAATTTGGCGCACCTTCAGAAGGGAACAGCTAAGTCTCCGGGAAGGCGTCTCCTGCAAGCAAAGAAGAGAATGCGAACATAACCAAAATGGCTAGCCAAAACCAAGGAGAACGTAGCGAGTGACTTCTGCCTGATGTCATTTCCTGACGTACATTCTTGTACGTCGAGCCACCAATTCGAGTGGTGGGCATTCGCTCCATAGCCTAAGTGATTTCGGTAGCGTGTTTGATGAGTACCAGAAAATGTGCGGCTACAGTCTGCGGCAACGGTGTACTAGGGGTCTCGCATCTCCAGATGGGGTAGTTCAGTGTACTTGCGTAAGAAGGCGAGCAACCGCTGAGCAACAAAACGAACTGGTTTGCCCCCTTTCGTGGATCTTGTACTGTACTTGGATAATGAAACGAGCTGTTAGGACTGCAAAATGGAAGAAAACCGAATATCCGTGATTCAGCTGGGTTATCAAGTCTTTGTTCCAAGTTCACTGCGGAGCAGCAGTCGGTCACTATTGTGAACATCTTAAGGTATTCACCGGTATGGCAATGTCGTACATTGATCGCCAAGGAGACGCCGAGTCCAATAACACCGACGGTGTTCAAAGGTTCTTCTTGGAATAGTGTGTCTACACGGGTAGGGTTGCCGGTGAGGCAAAGCAGTACCGTCAAGGAACGCCAGCGCACTCACTAGTAAAGCACGCCCGCACGTATATGTTGGATTAGTAAGAGTGCCAGTCATAAAATACCTTGCGTTCCCTCCCCTAGTAGTTCGTGGCCGAACAAAGTGGTTATCCAACATTTGTTTGATCGAAACTTCAAGGAAAATGCACGATGACGGAAGTTGAAAGCACTGTTGATATTTAGACGACGCCAACCGTTGCAACTTGCAAGACAGTTACAAGGAGCCCCGAACTTGGTGACAACTCACTGCTCTTCAAACATACGCTGGAAACATTTCGTCGTCATCGCGTAAAGAGCCGCCACGATAACGTCAGTTCGTGTGTTGGTGTGCCTTCAGCATCCCGGTGTCAAGAGCTTCTTTGACACGTTAGAAGGTAGCACCGCGCGGCGCGGACTCACGAGATGAGTCCCAAGGTTGAAATAGTTGAAGGCGCAAATTTGGGAATGGGAAAGGATTGGCCTGCTTACATAATGCCGTCTTCGTGCGACTTGACTTGGCAACGTAGCCAGCCAATCAACTGCAGTTCCAGTTCCAATATGGCCCTGATGCTAGGGTTCCATTTCCCATCCCAGGCGTGTTGTTCACACTCGATTTCATTTTTCTCCAAAAGGGCAGTCCGCGATGGCCTAGACTTTTCATATGTTCAGCAGATAACCAATCATGAGAGTGACCACGGCCGTCTCAGAACCGGCGTTGCACCGGTATAAGTATCAGGCCATTTGTACTGGCAGCATTCCACGGCTTAGATTCACGCCATCACGATGAACGTCTTCAATCCTCGCATTCTAGAGGCTTGCATACGAGATGTGACGGCGCGCCTGACTGACCATCAGAAAGCGTCTGTACTATTGCATGCACTCGAGCGACTGCCTGCAGAAGGAGGGTGAGTACAACACAGGCATTTCACGAAAGATCCACTTTTGAGCGGAAGACTAAAGCTCTCGGGAGATCATGGAAAATTCCGTTCAAGCACTCTTAAAGACCAATGGGTTGCCGTGCGTAGACCTCACCAAGGCACTGATTCTGCGTGCCAAAACGAGGCTTGTCGCTGGTTATCGGACCTCTGCTCAACAGGGTACGTGGTCGCAATCAATTGCCGTTGTTGTTACTGTGACGTAGGTCTCTACGGGTAGATCTTCATTCGGTCTTAACGCTGGACCCCGACAATCAGGACGTCAAAGACATCATTCATTCTCAACATCTTCGCCCTGAAATGGTAAGCAGATGCGGGTAGCTCGAGGGAACAACTAGGTCAACTACGATCATCTCAAGCTTCTCAGAGAACCCAATGGACCTCCTCGTTTCTCCATCGAAGTATGGACACAGATTGCCCTCTTCCTCCCAAAACGAGATTTGAAATCTCTCCTCCTAGTTCCCCATCCGGTCTCTCGCATCGCTAGTCAGCTTCTGTTTCGGGAGATAGATCTTCATCTAACCCCGTTACACGAACTAACTGGGATAGATTCGGGTGTTTCATTCGACGATGCATCGGACGTAGACCGAGATCTTGACAATTGGCATCATCAGCGTAGTGCTGATATCCTCACTCGCATTCTTGTTGACCCCCAATTTGCGGGGAAAATTCGCACCTTGGGCATTCATGCCGCATCGCACGACCTTTCGCAATCGTTGGCATTCCAAGTTGGTCAGTGGAATACATTCTCCGTGTGGAAAAAATTAGGTTATCTTATCAATTCATTTGTCTCCGTATCATGCTAGGCATGCTCCTCAATGCGCTCCCGAAATTGTCAAATTTGAGAAAGGTGCACTGTTCTGGGAGCAAGAATCTCATTTTGCGTGCCGTCCGATGCATGCACAAGTGTATTCCCAAAATTCAAGAGTTATCACTCGAGTACGTCCATCCAGCTCTCTGTTTCATGTCACCGCAGTGGTGTGACGAACCCCCCCGATACAGACTCGCGGACCCTTCGGTAGATATTGACATACCAAGATTCAAGCATTTGACGCACTTCTCTCTAACTTCCGAAGGTGGCGATCCCACTACCACCCATATCTTCATTGCCCAAAGCCGCGATACCCTCCGTGCACTCGCCATCCAAAACAGTTGTTGGCATTTCCCGGCGGATGCCCTCTCACTCCGCCAACTCTCGAATCTTGAATTCGGAGGCCACCTCACGACGGAGATGTTTTCAGAGATCCTGTCTAACGGGTACCAGCTTGACTCCTTGAAGCTGTCGGGATCACTGGAGTGTTCGCCGTCACCACTGTTTCGGCAACATCGATCCGCCCTCCCGTTCCTCCGCCATCTTCATATCAGGATTACTTCTCTAAATCGGCACGTCCAAGATCGTGACCTATGTCCTTCCATCTCTGAATTTGTAATACATCGCACCCAGCTACGTACTTACCACCTTTTCCTTCCGTGTGGCGCGGAGAACCGCCGTATCGGGTTTGACGCGTCAGCGTGGGGTGTCCTACCGGCATTGTCGCAGCTGAGGAGTTTGGCGATGACAATTCCAGGCGACTTGTCATTAGGCTTGGCGGGATGGCTCGTCCCAAGGAACGTCAGTGCGCTGGTGTTAGATATGGAAGGGGCAGCGGTAGACGTGGTATCATTTTTGAAGGTACAGTTTTTCGTGCCGTTTGACATTCCAATGTCGGTGTCTGACGTGTGGTGTCGATTTGTTTCTGCCGTCTGTCGTCCGCTTTGATCGATCGTGGGGTGGACCGGATACCTTTTTTGATTGTTCGTATGACTCCAGCAAATTCGCCCCGGCATCCCCACTTCGTTGAAGTATGTCGGTATCACGAACACGCGTATTCGATCTGCACAAGTCGTCGTCGAGCATGGGTTTCCACAGGTACGTGTCGTCGCGATCGGGCAAAACGTGTGGAGCGTAATCAAGGGCCGTTCTGCTGAATTTGGGAGCTCCGATGCATTACGTGCTGGGAAGAGTGTAGAGGAGGCAGGGCAGGTATCCGATATAAGCGTGGAACAGTGGCCCTATCGTAGGGTAAGGTTCCATCGGAAGGAGTGGCTAGAGTTGATGGAGTGCGGGGATGCGGTATGGAGGGGTGTCGGTGGCTAAGAAGATGTGTTTGTATGATGTGATGAGTTCGCAATGGATAATGATACTAATCTGGAATGAGCAGAGGGCCTGGCGAATAAAGTTTGAAGCGTGTGCCATGTGGACGCTGGTTTCTTATCCGAGAGAGACGGTCTTCGGCTTCTAGTAAACGATAAGGAGGTGTGGTCCCTCGTGCCTGGCTCATCCCCCTGATATTATGACGTGACGACTTCGAAGACAGCATGATGCGGCTCACCAACGCAAAAGGAATGTCAAGTACTCTTTTTGTCTGATCTCAGGGCTCTAAAAGGCGCAGCGCGTACAGCCCCGGGGTAGATACAATCATGCGAGTATTGAGCAGGAGCTAGCACTTGCAGCGACAGATGTAGCACCTGGTTATATAGAAACTATGAACTCACAGTTACAATACGTGCAGGTTGCCGACCACAAGACTCCAGGGGGGATCAAAACTCTCAGTCTAAACGTGGGAGTAATGCGCCAGAGGGCAGAAGTCAAGAGCTTACCGGATGTGGTAGAGTGGTGTAGTTCGGGCACCCGCGAGATGTCCATGTGCAACGCCAATTACGTGTCACGTGGGGAGGGCCAGGGAGAACTTACAGGATGCCCATTGCAGCACCTGTGCTGGCGGACTCAAGCAGTCTATTCTCCCAGTGACTATTCCGGATACCATCAGCTTCAACTATGACGGACACACTTGGGTAGAGTTAGCGGGGGGATGGTAGAGTCCGTGCTGGGCCGCCGATCACAATGACCTTGTTTCATGAAATAGCACATTGATCAAATGATGTACATATATGGCGGCTGGCCGAAAGCCAGAGGTAGATGCGCCTATTCGTTCCTAGACACATATGCTTATCCTGGTTAATTTTCATTTATCAGTCTCAGGTCAGTGCTTGATGAAGCGATGATACACCACCGAAGGATCCGTGCTGGATATCAAGCTGCATACCAACCAAATTACAGTAACGAGGCGGCGACCGACGATGTCCAGATCACCAAACTATACTTGAACTCTACATCTTCGAACGCCCCACTGGTTTAGCAAGATCTCCAGCGATCCGAATGCAAGCCACACCCTGGTTTGTCCGCCTTGATTCTGAAAAGCTATGCCTTGTATCGTTGAAATGCCAAGTCTGAGACTATATTTCTCGCTACGGCTCCTAACCTTTATCTCATGACCTTACAAGGCGTGCTCGTTGTGACTGCTTCAGCGTTCGTCACGCCTGCATCTGTATCGCCTTATTTCCGGCGCGCCCGCGCAGAGGAATACCCCCGTGTGATGTCCAGATTCCCCCCGTACATCGGCACAGGTATCCAATACGTCCGAAACGAAACTGGATTCCCGGAGAGCTATTTGTAAGTGTACGTCCGTCGAACCTGTGCTGACTAGTATGCTGACATCACCTTGCATCCAGCAATCAATACGGCCCAGTCTTTAAAATGTTTATTGGTGGCTGATACCTAACTGTCATCTCCTCTCTCGATGGCATCGCCGCAGTCTTGCGGGACCATCACACATTTTCAAAAGCCATTCCATCCAAACCGAGCTGACCCAAGCGATCGCCGGACTGCGGGAGAATGTCCCGCGCTTACAAGAGATCCTACAGCATCAGATAGCTCCCATGGTTGGACGTACCTTGGCCAAAACGTCCCTGAATAAGTTTACGTCGACATACGTAGCATGGCTGCTGCGAGAGGTGGACGTTTTGGGGGTACGTTCCGAGAGGGGGGCAACAGCAGTGTCATTAATGGAGGCGGTGGGCAGATGTCGGCTCGCAGCGTCGTGCTATGGATTGTTTTGGCCCATCGTTCACCGATGATATTTACGACGACATAAACTGCTTGAACGAAATCGTTTATGCAAGGCTGCATAAAGTCCTATTTAACTGGCGGCGACCGACAGAAGCGCTTCATCGGTCGACTCCACACGTGCATTTCTCGGGCAGAGGAAGGCAGCGCATCGGTGCACGTCATGGAAGGTACACTCCACATCTTAACTTACGATGAAAGAAAAGGCCTGGCTGCTGCTTGTCTTCCTCTGGGGATCGTACGCAAATTCGGCAAACATGACTTCTTGGCACTGACAGAAATTCTTGAGGACGAAAAGCTCGCCACGCAGCTGTATGCAGACATGAATAGCATGCTGCACGCACACAAGGATATCGGGAGGCGCGACACTCCATGGACTATCGAGCTTCCTGCTTTTCTCCGCACAGATGCACACCCGCTCGGCGGGCTCTCGCTGGCTGACTCGATCGTCCACAGGAGACCGTACGATTGAGGCCAATATCAACTCCCTTATGGCAGGCGTCATGCGATACAGAACTGGTCGTGAACGCAGCAGCAGGTTGACGAGTGATGGCACATAAGGGGAAGTATGTAGTGGCACACCAGATGGGGACGCATTGGGACGGGCGATGGATTGAGCAACCGGACAAGTCTGTGCTGGATTGGTTTGCAACGGGGAGGTACACGAACGGACTGGAGGGAGCTGATGACGACGACTCGACACGACCAAAGCGAACCGAACTGCCGTTCTTCGGTTTGGGAGCAGACGTGAAATCGTGAGTGACCGCCATGGTTATGGTCTGGGTAGTCGAAGAACTGAAATGTTCTCTTTTCACCACAGTGCAAGGAAGCTGATTTGTTCGTGGTGCTGTACCCCCAAGACAAGCACATGTGTCGACAAGCAACTTCTGCAGGAATCACCATTGGTTGCTAATTCAGCTTCCTAGTACTTACTTCTCACAGGTAGATAACGTACAGTATGTACCAGCAATGCACCACCTCCTTCATAGAGTCGCACAACTTCGCTTGATCTCTCCTCCAACGACTTGAAACATTTGAGCTTTATCCTCTCCGTCGTCCGAGAATATCGGAATCTCAACGCTCCCTGGATGTTGTAACCGACGCCAGCCCCGAAGACATGCGATGGGGAGTCAGCCGCCCATTGTGAGGCCGGCTGTAGAAACAGAGCTTGTCCTCATCGCGCCAACGACGTAGAGAATGGGGATGAGGCAATCTGTGTATCTCAAGCAGGTTCAGGAGCCGACCTTAAAGTTGCTATCAGGAGGGAAATGGGTGTTAAGGAACTTGTAGTAGTAACCGTAGAAGTCCGTCTCGGAAGGATTTGAAGGAGACTTATTCGAACTGGTGTCGGACTGGGTTGGGTCAAGGTATGGTAAAACAAGGTGCATGGCCGTTCCCTTGGGAAGCTTGAATCAGTCCACATGTAAGTCATAAGTGTTCAATAATCCCATCCAACGAAATGAACGATTTGTCCCACCGCCGACGTCCCAGTCTACAGGAAAATCCTACCTATAGTGAAATAGACCAGGGACCGATCCCTTTCCCTATTCTCTCCGAACTCGTGTTATGCACTGCAGGGTCCTGGCATCGAAATTCTCCGGTACCAGCTCGCCTCTCTGGATCTCGGGACGCCACTTGCTTGCGGAGAGTCGAGCGCGAGTCGCATGTGTTTTTGGATGCTGCTCGTGGTGTTGCCGTTGCACCATGTTCCAATGGCAAGGTTAAAAGGAACTATCTCAAGCTCCAAATCTCCCTTTCGAACGAGTACCGGTAAGTTGGTTCTCCTTGTCCTCATGGACACCTTTGTATCCGTTTCAGAAGTCCATTCAGAAAGTTCCGTTGTTTTTATGTTGATACTGCCACGGACGGCAACCTTACTGCGCGAACAAACTGCCCTCGAGCTTCAATTCTTCCAATCAAATGCGCGTCCCAGCGTGAAGTATAACGTTATGCATGTGTTGCAAACGTACGTACTGTAATCGTAAACGTCTGATTGATGGCAGTATGAGAAAAATTCAGCTGAATGGCAACGTTCTGAGACAAGCAGGACAAAGCAAGGACTGCGCCTGTAGAGATCCAGTTACTTGACGTTATTACCTCCCACCCCGTGCCAGTCTAAGGCAGGAATTCTACACGACGCCACACATCGGAGCGTAATGATCTCCTGATGGCAAAATCCGGTTCTACCGTGACCTGACAAAGGTGAAGCAGGCAGCGCCCTGTAAGTGTTATCGCCGTGTATGTACGCAGATAAGGACCAGTTGCATGCTTATTTGCAATCAGTCTTGTGCCCAGCCACAGCTAAATGAAATCAATCCAGGAAATTTTCAATCTACGGGAACAGATCCTGATCCACCTCTTTCCGTGTCGCGTACACCTCATGCACCGCATCAACTCGTGCGTTGTACACGTAGGAAGTAGCGGGACATGAAGAACACCTGCCCGAATCATGAGCTTCCATCAAACAAAGGACGTAACTTTATCATTGTGTACTTCTAATCATATCGATGGCGCTGTCTACTCACTTTCCTAAATGGCAAGACCAGCTCGATATCTCTTAGCTAGGTCTACAAGGGGAAATCCACAATAGGAACAAATTGGTAGTACAACTACAAACACTCGAACTCCTACTCGTCAGTAGCTCCGCATTCAGCGTTTCTTTATTTAAATTCCGTCGCCAGGTGCCAGGTAATTGGATGTACATAAACATTATGTGATCCGTGGTCTGTGCAACACGTACGATACCGGTGCAAAAGTGGATTACACCGTTCCAGTGCCGTGGGTTGGCGAGACAACCAAACCAACGGACAAGGTATAGTAATATGTACCAGTATGTACCAGACACGAGTAAGACGGTCATTCCGAACCTTAGCTCTTCACAGTTTCACAGATACTGAGTCCTGACCGCCCTCTGATCGCCAGCACTTTGTTCTCCCTGTGCCGGAGGGAGCTCCACGACCTGTTCACCACCAGGATACTCTGGAAGATTCAACTCATAAACTCTCTCCAATGACCTGTGCAAAGTGGCACGGCGAAATCATCATTTCGTATTCGAAAACGAACCGACACGGCACTTCTGAGAGCGAATGAGCGCTTGGCAACTCACCTAGGCACGAACCTCCCCCCCAAAAAATGTCTCCCCCTAAACCCCCTTGCGCCTTCCTTCGGCGCCGTCAAACTCACCAGTACTTCAGGATGAATGACCGTGCATCCCTCCACATCCGGTCCCTTTTCAACATCCCATCCGCTCGGTATATCCACCGACACGATCGGTTTTCCCGATCCCTGGATCCTGTCGAGTACTGCATCGAACGGCGCTCTCACAGGTCCTTGAAATGAGAAACCGAAGATAGCGTCGAGGATAACGTGCGTGGTTGGAAGGGCTGTTTCAAGAGCGGATATGTCGGATGGAAGCGTGGGGATATCCATATTGTCACATTGTCGGTGGAGGCGCTAGTATCGACGTGTGTATTTGCGCAATGCATCATAGTTCGTGTTGTATATGTTAGTCATTGTATAAAACCCTTGATATTGACCTACCTTGTATATGTCTTTAGAACCAAACTATTTGTGCAACTGTAATGAACTTGCAAAGAACCCGTATCGGACCCCTTACCTTGGGCATATATACCACCGGTTGATACCCAAACATCGCTGTAGTCCCCATTACCCACACCACATTTATGACCATGACTTCGTCAATACCACGACCCAATAACCAATCCAAAACAAAAAAAAAGTGACGCACAGAGATGCCTGGCGGCAACAAGCCCGTCACCTCCCTGATTCCCGGGCCCGCAACATACCAGCACGTTCCGATACGCGTCCCGAGTGTAGACCTTGGCGAGGGCTTGTGCACAGGAGAGCCCAGCCAGTTCCATCAACTTCCGGGTAGTATGCGGTGTGATGTGGTCCGTTTGCGTATGTGGGGTGCGAGATAAGTTCACCCAACAAAGTCCAGTGAAACGAAAGAAATATACACACCTGATCCAAGCTAAACGCTCCCGTCTGACTCATAAGCTCCTCATCGATCTAGCGCATGTGCAGGCATCCCAATCACGAGAGCCTCAATACGAAAACAACACACCTACCTCCCTGGCGATCTTGGCAGTAAGATACCGAATGGTGGAAGTCATCGTCGTTCGTGTGTTCAACACTTTGGTGTCTTTCAAGCCCGACTCCATCTGCGGTCTGGTGCTGACGATTCAATGACGTAATCTACACCATTCACGTCCTCCAACTCGAACATGCCAAAAGTAAGACAGAAACAATCATTGGGGGGCTTGATACGCGAAGCCCTTCGCACCGCTACTACTATCTACATACAAACCGATACCGTGCTACACTGCTATACTGCCTATAGGTATGTGACTACATACTGCACATGGCTCATCGTCCCCTCGGAACCAAACTCTTCTCTCTTTATTGTAAAGTGAACAACAGAAGGAAAATGTGTGTGGAGGAAGGAGAAGAAATAAAACAGGGAGAGGGATCTGGAGTATAATGAATGTAAGATCAGAGTGGATAACAATTGGCGACGACGAAACGAAACCCACGAGGCAGACAAAGCTAGAAACAGGAGAGAAAAAACCGCATTGAATACGCATTGCTTTCAGTTGGTTGGATTGCCATGCCGTCTACTCCCGCCTACAAAAAAAGCCAAGAGACGTACAATAAAGGGCCAAAAGATTTCTGATGCCAGAGAGAAGAGAAAAGAATGTGAGAAAGTGACTTCAACGCCGCAGATCGTGACCGGGTAAATGAGAACGTGGCGTCCGCAAAGTGAGCGAACAAGCGAAACCGAGTGTATTGGAGGAGTGAACTCGGCCTTACTCTTGCCTATCTCGCTGGCTACCGTCGTCCATTCTCCGTTGGTGTTGTTGATTCTCGCTATGTGACGTAGCAGAAGACCCTGTAGTATCTCCTCCGTCCTGTTGTACGTCTCCGTCTTCAGAAGGTAACAACATCGGGGGGTGAAAATATGTCGCGAACAGGTTCTCCTCCTCGGGTAACAGCATTGGAGGATGGAACCCAGCACTGAACGAGAACCCTCCTGCTGTTGCTGCTACACCTCCAGCATTGGAGGAAGACGACCCAGCCCCACCTGAACTCCCATCATTCGGGGCGGATACCGAAGTAGATTCCGAAGACGCACCAGAAACCAAAGTTGCCGAGGAAACAGCAGCAGCACCTGGTGATGACGACCCACCCTCGCCACCGGTCGGCCAATCATCCGGCAACAACATCGGCGGATGAATGAACGGCTGAGGGGACCGATCGGGTTCAGCAATCACCATCGGAGGATGCCAGAACGTGTTTGAAACCGATCCACGGAACACACCATAAGGAGTGAAAAATGGGAAATCCATGCTCGATCTCCGCGAGTGAGAAGAGAACGCATGGTGAGACGCGAGAGGGTGATGTGAGGCTGCTTGCGAAGGATGTGGAGGAACGTGGTGCGCGTGAGACCCAAGCGAGATAGAGGATGGCGGTCCGTGTGCTGCTGCAAGGGATGACTGTGGATGCAAATGCGAGATACCAGAATGGGAGAGTGAGTGTGAGTGACCGTGTGCATTTGCCAGCGAAGAAGACTGCGGGAGCGAAGAAAGAGATTGGGAATGTCCATGACCATGTCCTTGTGAGTGTGACCCCGAGAAATTCTGTGCCTGGTCCTGCGACTGGGGCGTACCCGCCGACATTGCTTGTGCCTGAACTTGACCCTGCGCGGACATCGACTGCGAATGCGCATGACCATGTAGTTTCGAAGCCTGGCTTTGCTGCTGTGTCTGGTGCGGAGAATGACCAGATATCGCCGAGGTTGGGGCAGTAGACGTCGACATCATGCTCTCAGCATACGACGAGTACGAAACCGCCGACGAAGGTGGTTCGCTCGCTGAGTCGGTGCTCATGCGGCGGCGTTTAGAGCTTCTGTGTTCATCTGCGTCCGTCTCCCCATTTCCCTCTCCTTCCTTTCCTCCTCCGGCACCGCCGCCAGTAGCAGCGGCTCCTGGGCTCTCTTCTCCGTCCATCCCGTCGACACCCGAAAACGGAAGAGCGGCATCCAAGTGAAACTGGGAGGACAGATAATCCGGGTGATACGGACCAGGGTATGCATGGTGTCCAAAAATTCCTGCGTAGGCGTGTCCTAGGACACCTCCGATATGGATCCCGCCTAACGTGATTCCATTTCCCTGCCCCTCCTCCAAGACCCATGCTACTCATGTTCATGGGCATATTGAGATTCGAGACGGACCCATACCCAGAGACGACGTTGTCACCACCCAAAGCTCCCATCAACTCCGACCTACTGGTCCCTGCCGCACCCACGCCGTGCACACCAACACCATGAACACCAACATTTACGACTCCATCCTCCCCAAATTCATATGCAGCAGGCTGCGTCGTCGAATCCGGAGCCAACGTTGGGGATCTGTCTCCCGCACCGCCACCCAACCCTCCCAGGCCAGGGTCACCATTCAACTCGCTCACATCGAGGGTATCTACGTTTGGAGAAGCGCGGCAACTCGGGCCAGGTGAAGCAGACGCCGAAGTCGTGCCTGACCCAGATGACCTAGAACCAGGCGTTCGGGCATCGCGATGGTGATTGCTATTGGCATTGATGTAGGACACTTGAGAGCCATGGGTATCTGCAACAGATCGGCGCGCGGCGGCTGCGGCTGCGGCAGCAGACGCGTCATGGCGGGATCGTTTACGTATCACGTCAGATTTCATAGATATGGGGCGGGCGGAGCCATGCAATTTGTAGCTGTCCAAATTTCATCGCATCACGGTACTAGAGAAGGCAAGAAGGACTCACTAGAGGCCACATCTACGGTACCCCAGAACCGACCACGAGTATATGTCAATCATCCCTCTCGTGGAGATCAACGAAAAGCTGAGCACTCACGCATTACAAACGGTCTTGCCCTCGTCGTCTTTCCTCCAGAGTGGTGTCGCGGTTGTATGACAGTTATAACATTGCGCCGTCCCGTTCGTCCCAGCTGAACACGTCGGGCACATACGTCGCCAGCACGATCCCATAATGAATGAACCCAAATGAACGATGATCCAGTCAGCGTCAGGCTCCCCCCACCTCCCCAAAAAAACATCTTGCTTCCGAAACACCAAAACAAGGAAACCAACACCACCCATATCCCATCGAAAGCAAGGAAGAAAAATAACGTACCTGACACATTGCCTCTGCCTCCTCCGCTGTGATTCCCATGCGTATTTGTGTGCCCAGCTCCGGGTGGGCTCTCTCCAATATTATCACCACCCCGTGCGCTGGCACTACTATGACTACCGTGTACGTTGGAAGAGGTGGACGCGTGGATGGATGTATGAGTGGATGTATGGGATGTAGAAGTAGTGGGATGTCGCTCGGCGTGGTTGGACCGCATGGTTTTGGGGCGCGGGCGTTTGTGCTGTGTTGAGATTTAGTTGTGGAGAGTCCATTATAGGTCGGGAGGGGACGCACCAGTTTACAATACAAACCACACGCATTACAATTTAGCTCGTCGTTCAATCCGCGCCTCCACAAGGGGGTATGTGTCGCACCGCAATTCGAGCATTCTGCTTTGATGGATCCATGGGTACCTCCATGGGCACCGTTAGTATTTACATTTCCACCGCCTGGAGTGTTCACAGCGCTCGCACCGCGTCCACCACCTGACGCACCCCCCGACACACCCGATGCAGTGGCACTAGGGCCAGTAGAGGACCGAGTTAGGTGTGAGGAAGTCTTAACTGTCAAAGAGGGACGACCGCGGGTTCCAGTGCTAGGACTGGGTTTAGTATGAGTCATACCGGCACTGGGGTTAGTTTGGGTAGTCAAATGAACGCTTGTACCGACGTTGGGGTTGGTGACGGTAGCTGGGGTGGAAGATGAGATGCTGGGATTTGCAGGGCCTGTATTTGCATTAGGGGTTGAGGTGGCGCTGGCATTGGATGTAGAAGTGGCGCCTGTATTGGAGATAGGAGGAGAAAGACGTTGGCCGTAGGGGTATGTGTCGGTTCGGGGTGTCGATATCGAGGTGTACATGAACGCACCTGGGAGGTCTTGCATGACGATATCACTGTCCCCGGGGGTATTTATGGCGTCCAATGCAGAAGACGCGGAAGGCGTCTCTTCGTTGCACGAGTCGAGGAGTTCGTCGAGGGGGAGCTCAATGGTTGGCCTGAAGATACTTAGGGCATGGTGAGATGTGGAAGAAGAACGTGTGACGTCCTCGCCGTAGTTCATAGGTGTGGTCAAGGTGGGGATTGCTGATAGGAGAGCTGAAGGACCGAAGTCGTTGGAGAACAAAGAGGGGAATTTGAGGGTAGGCTGCTGCAGAACATGAACGGCAGAGGACGAGTGTTTTCGCTTACGGGATGCCATGGCCGGGGGAGAGGAATCCTGGTCGTTGTTGGAGTCGTCGCCTGCGACGGAGTTGTGGTTGGACGAACGAGTGGCCTGACGGCCGCGTCTAGCGGCGGAGGTGTGTGAATCCTTGAATTCGGGACAGGGTTTGAGATCGGGTTTGCTGAGGACGTTGTTTGGGGCCGCAGGCGACGGCTGATCGACTGAGAAAGTGAACTGCATGCGTTTGATGGTGCCGGGTATGGCATTCTGATTGGCTTCGCGACTGCGCTCGCGTTCGGCTGCGCGTTGGCAGATGAGATCTGTGGAAGCGTTGCGCTTGAAATCTGGCGCCTCGAGCTCTTCGATGCTCCTGTGGGGGGGCAATTTATTGGAGGTGTGGGTTTGGCGGACGAAGTGGGGGACGCACCTGCCCTTTTCTCTGTCGAGCTTGTCGCCCATGTTCTTGGATAACTTTTTGAATTCGCGTTTTGACCTGGCATTGTCGGTGTCGACGATGAGGGACTGGAGATGCCAGAGTCTCCAAGACAGGTTTTCAAGACGCTGGCCCTGTTCGAGGTAGCTGGCAACCTTTGTGCACACCTGGGAAGGAGTTGAGTCGAGTCGAGCCGAGTTGAGTGTATATACGCTGGTAGTTACATACCTTCCATGTCTTTGTTAGCGACTCCGAGTCGCTTAGATTGCTGAAAGCAACAAAGGACTTGTTTCCCTGATGGCATTTGTCAGCAAACCAAACGTCCCTCCGCCAACGCGGCTCACTTTGAACTTGAGGTTGACGATGGATGGCATGCGAACACGGAATGTGGGCCCAAAAAAAAAAGGAAAATATAAGTAAGAAATGAGATATACGAGGAGACATTCAAAATATGGCAACTCGTTCCCACCCCTCCAATGCGGACACGGAATTCTCGTTCCGATCGTCCGTTACACGTGTTCCTGCAACACCCTTTGCCCTAATCCAATTGGTAACGGCATGTCCACGTGCAACACAGCAACAAGTCACGTGTGGCCTCCCCCTATCACGTGCCTGGTCTTCTCCTCACCCATATGCATACCCAATCTCGATCCCAACAAGTCGATCATCGCACTCAATAGAAGACGCGACACGTTACGACGCTCCTTCTCTTCCCCCCACATCCACATCCTTCTCCTTCGCTGCGGATAGATACCTCCAAAAAGCCATACCCTTTCCCCCTCGCCACATTCACATCATATGTCCTCACTGTCAGCCGCCAACCAGCACTCGACCCATCCAGTCCTTCCTCAGATATTTAGTCATGTGTGCAGTGGCGTATCCATCCTGTACATATATATGCTCGGCGTGATGTGGCAACCTTTATACACACCTATGGCCGGCCACCTGTAGGTGACTTGCTACACCAATCAGTCAGCTTGCCGGCACCGCTTCTGCTGTGCTGCGACTAGAACCCAGCCGCAGAACCCCCTAAGTAACGAGGCAACGTTTCCAGCAGTCACGAATGTGCCCGACTCCAACGGAACACTGGACCATTATTTGCCCGTTTTGGCAGGAAAGTTTTGCTTGTGTTTATGGTGTTGCGGGGGGAATCGGGTGTCAACTCATCGAGTTGGCTCTGTCATACTCTATCTGGTCCGGACTACAATCGGGCATCAATTATCGGTGCCATCGGGACGATCCTTGTGATTGTCATGCTCGATGTTTCTCTTACTGAATGTCGAGCACGAGGGAGTGTACATACGTATTACATACCATCGAATATCCTCGCATGCGAAACTGTCCGTGTACATTGACATGATATTGTTCATGACCTCTATGAGAACTGTCACTAAAGAAAGCAGGGAAGCGAGTGGTCTTGTACTTGTTCCCTGCAACGAGCCATGAACCCCACGCTCTCGAAGCAGCCATGGCCGCGAGTCATCCCATCAATCAACGGATTAACCAACTTAGGCATCTTGCGAATATAAGTGCCTGGTTTCTGTCACTGACAAATCTTCCATCGACTGGAGTCAAACTCTCTCGATCTCGGCACATCTTCGATGATATGATGGTGTGATATATACATTGATCGATCGGAATGAAAAGTTAGCGCGTTGGTGATTCCTTTGGCACCGATACGTAGGCGCGCGCTTCCGCGTTCAACGATTGTCGACGATGTATGTATGGCAAGGGGTTAGGGTATAGGTGGTTGGGTTTTGTTTGTTCCATTGCTTCTCTTCCTCTCGCTCTCCCCTGACCGAGCGACACTCCCAGACGAGAGTTTAATACTTACATAATAGCAGATGACACCATACCAATCGTTCATGATTAGGTTCGAAATCTGAGGAAAGTTCTAGGTGAACACTCGCGCATACATAGCTCATTTCCATCGTAAACCCGCCATCACAAATGGGGACGAGTGCGCGCGCACGAGAATGTGGGATCGTTGCTGTGCTGTTGTCGTACATATATGCATAAATTATGATGGAGCCCAACACGCCGACTAGCACTTACAGAAACTGATGGAACTCGTCCCAGTCCACAGAGCGCTCAACGGTCGTATTCATTTATTTCTTCAAATTGCCAGTCCAGTGAGTAATGCTATGCCCGTCTGCTACGTCATAGCATTGTATGCTGGACTTCACGCATTCAAGTGTCAAACACATAGGGACGAGTAATACGCACACTCACTTCAAGTGCTTCGTTCCAGAGTGCCATCAATTTAATGATGTAATTCTGAAACGAACCGCCGTAACTCGATACGAACTTGATCCTGTGATCCGGGGAGCACGGGAAGCGGCTATGTAGGCAAGGAAGACTGCCAAAGTCAGAGTTATCAGTGTATTACAACACCGAATCGGTGGGCGCCCGCGCCCCGAAGAAGGGCCGTACGGTTCATTGTTCAACAGGTCGCAGAGAGAAATGCGTCCTTCACAATAGGTGTTTCCCAACATGCTCCTTACGCGGTGTCGTAAGGACGCCTTTGGACATGCAACAGGAACTATCTAGCACGTTAACAAGCTTGGCAGTTTCTGGAGAAAAGCTTGAGTTGTTCGAAGTACGTATGGTCAAAACTTATGCTAAACTTACTCTCAGTGGGCACTTGTGGTCGACTTGCTGTGGACAAGAAGTCACCGTTTGATTGCCGATGTCCGGTGCTGACAACCAAGCTGGACATGGTGCCGAAGGTGCCCACTGGTGTACGGGTGTTAAGTCCTTCCCAAAGAGTAGGCCTTCTGGACGAATTCGGAACCCATTAGTTGTGCTGAACTAAGAATGCTGGTCGCACTGAAGACACAATTATCACACTCACCGCAAGGTAGCCAAGGTAGTCAGTGCATGGGACCAAGCCGCGGACGTAAGCATGCCTCAAGTCGTGACCTCATGCACACAATAATACCATTTTCCGTTCACCGAGCCCGAGTGATTGTCCCATCATTGTCTCAGCTCGACACGCGTTGGTCTGGTTTGCGCTCACTGACCTGAGGGACTTGTCCAATCCCAATCCAGTGGATTAAAACGTTAGCCTGCTCGTAGGATTTCGGATTCTAGACGGGACTTGACAGCAGAGACCAGGTTTGCCAGAGGAACAAGTCCAATGACTGTACGGTGTTGAGAAGCAGTACTTGTAATACGTAGCGAAGGTAATCATTTCGACTCACCCAGAAGAAGGGGTGCATTGCAGTCAAGCTCGTAATGGCAACCGTATTTCGTTTGACGGGTTCGAACGTGGGAGGGAAGTTGGTGGCCAATGGATCCATTGTCCCGGAATGCCTGAGTTCGATGGAAAAGAGAACGATGCAAATTCTCCTTATTCCCATCCTCCACAAGGGGAATAGAGAGCTTGAATATTATTACATATGTATGGGGACAGTCTGATCTATTCATTTGATCTATTCATCATCACCTAATGTACCGTAAACTAATGAAGGTTGGCAACGCCATTTCACGCACGACGCTGTTTTCGAAATTACAGTAACAACAGTTTGGTAAGAAATGACAAAGGGGAGAACTTCGGTCATTTAGTGGTCAGAGGGGCAGCGTTGATTTCTAGTACATGCGGAGCTGCTCTTGATCACTACAGTTAGTATTCGCATCGCATCAGGGCATCAGGTACACGCTTCCCTTCCTTAGCCAATTGATGCAGGCTGTAAATTCGTTGTGCTGAATGGAATTGTGGCTCCTCCCAGCTGAGTAACGTGTGAATATCATAGCGGCGCACTGCTGCAGCCAGTTGCCAACAGAACACTTCAAGGGGTTAGTCACACGCTGATCTGGCCCGCTTCTTCCTTGTTCAGTACTTGCTTGTCATGCATCCTTGCGTGCATAGCATCCATTTCGTGTTACGATAGGCCCACATGTGGAAGTTTCTTCCTGTCCCCAAGGGTGTCATGCTGATAACTATCGCGTCACTGACAGATATTGCGAAGGGAGGGCGTTCGTGATTGCCGACCTTGGAAAGGACGTTGCTTGCCACACTCACACGGGCTATACATCCGTTAGTCAGGTCTCAAGATGTCCTGTTCCATTTCTGTTCCCACGTCGTGGTACCTTCGATGTCTTATGTTGCGATTAGGTGATCTATGCAGTCTTTCGTGGTGTGGTGCATCGAGAGGAGCCTCATCTGCAAAACTACCCGAGGGAATAAGCAGGTTATACCTGCCTCCGTTTGGAAGTGACTTGTCGTAAGACTCGCTAAGACACTTGTTGGCCAATGAGAGGGCTCGCTCAAGTGCGAAAGAGCTGTTAACAGCCGCGTCGCGTAGCTGTTTCCCAGATGCTACTAGACAGTTTGATTAGGTACAACCGAAGGCTCGCTTGTTAAGTATAAGAACCGCTTCCTGGGGGACGTGTAAGGCGGAATTGTTCAGTCGGCTATCCTTTGACCTAAAAGAAGACGAATTCTAGGCTGGGCGCATCATTCTTTGGGTGCAGTGGAATGTGCGTTCCATGTGTTCCGCGATAGAGCTCACGTTCTGTGGATTGGACCATGCGCCCCGGGCTACGAATTCCGTGATTGTGCGGGATGGTAGTTCGGTAGACTGGCTAGAATGGCCTCGAAGATGACGGGTAGTCATCAAAATGAAAAGGCTTCGGAGCAATCAAGCTGGGAGGGAGCTACAATTATCAAATTCCCTCGGCACGTGTTGTGATATAATAGCGCGGCCTACACGATACTCCACAATTTGGCAACGGTTGGATGGCTATTTTCCTCGTTGCTGCGGTCTCGTATGGTGCGAAGCCTATTCGATAATTGGTAAGTGTTAGCTCGTACGTGGCCCGCAGATGGAGTTTCCCCTAGGCAAACAAGGCGCGCTCTTAGGCGGAGTCCGTATCACCGTCATAGCAGGTGATCATCTTACCGTTGGCATGTCACAATTCTTCAAATGAGAGATACGAAGAAGCACTGGATTAGCAAATTTAGCATACCGGAGTTGGAGAACTCCAGCGATTGCAATGGAGCTCCACCTCGGCTGGCCAACATCATCTTCTCAACGTCGGGGGATGCAGGAAAGTCACAGATCGTGCCTTCACCTATTTTGCCCGACGGCAAGAGAAGCCACCGACACAGTAAGCCATCAATTTGGATATGCAAGAGGTCTTACAAGACGTGCTTGACAAATGGCACAAGTCCCGCGGAGAGCCCGACGGACCGTCGTTAACCAGCTTCCTCGTACTGCATCAAAGGTACCTTAGACACTGTAATATCATATCCGGGCACGGGCTACTGTACCGGACAACGACTGTTATGCAGGATGGCGCGGTGTTTCCCAACGTCGTTCCATACCACTCCATCTCTTCCGCTATGGATTGATAGGTGGGAGGGTTCGGAATCACCATGTGTGGAATGTGGTATGGGTCGCCAAAGCGTCGGGTCCGTCGATCCATTTGTGTATCTTTTTTGCAGCTGGGGGATTATTGGCGCCGATCCCATTGGCTGTGAGAGATATGCATGTCCATACGGAGCAGGTGCAATACGCGATGCGACAGCGGGAGTAATGTGTTTTGATCCTGGATAGCAAGAGAAGACCGGCAGAGTTGGAGTTGAGCGTACATTATTTAGGGGAATTGCGAT
Source organism: Pisolithus orientalis (assembly GCF_024613125.1). Lineage (NCBI taxonomy): Eukaryota > Fungi > Basidiomycota > Agaricomycetes > Boletales > Pisolithaceae > Pisolithus > Pisolithus orientalis. The sequence goes on along the minus strand of NW_026260796.1, from coordinate 41,877 downwards.
ATGGCGAATGCAGTACGCCTTCGTGAAGCACAATCCATAACAGTGTTACGCACTGGGGTAGCAAGTATTCAAGTCCCTTGTCGGGACTCATTTGTCGAGAACAGTGAGAAGGCGGCAGCTCCCATCGCTCGTCGCGATACACATAGCAAACGGTGAATTCTTGAACTACATGGTACTATCTTTCACCATGCCACGAGTGGGTGCATCAGCCCACGGAGGATGCATGATATCACCTAAGGGAATCAGGTTTGCCGTACCGAACTCCGGTCATCCACGTAGCTATTGGCTACGACAGCAACACAACGGCGAGCTACCACTTCCTAAATGAGTGCTTTTGCGGCTATGTGTGATATGTCAGTAGAACCGGCAATCGGCACATGGCATGAGTTCAAGTCATGGTATGAAGATACATAGGTGGGTGCACGCCACCGCCGTGACCAGTAAGTAGCCTTCATCCCAGTATTGTAGAGAGTGAATCGTCACAAGTGGTAGTTAGGACGATTCAGAAGATTCGGGAGCGTGAGAGATACACTACGTATGTAGGTCAATGCAGACAAATATTTCCTACGGTTCGTAGCCGCCTGATGCGTTGATTCTACATCTCGAACCGCCCATCATGATCGATACCACCGGATCCCAACCTAGCGAGTACGATACATTGCAAGTGCCAGTCTACAACGTTACGTCGAGAGATATGCGTCTGCTATTGTCGCACGCCGAGCTGGACCCCGATCCAGATTTTGAGTACAACTTCGCTCGAAAAGCCCTCTGGCAGGTCTCTTCTTAATGACGATAGAGAACGTCGTCTGAGCTGGTTTGAAAAAAGGTGTGCAGATGGTTCGAGTGCGTTGTTGCAGTGCGAGAACAGGTCGTTCCAAATAATTCAGACGTGAGTTTTCTGTTTTTGGTTGAGGTGGCCGACGCCTCCGTCCAGATTCACATTCAGCTCTTCATAGATCCCCTGGCGAACAAGGTGAGATAATAAACGATGTTAATTCAACTGTATACATGACTATCTCCTTCCTCAAACCAGGTTGTTTCGCTTTGAGCCATGCCCTTACGCTCCGTCAGCCATCCCCGATCGTAGATTTCTTGTGGTATCCCAGTGCGCTGAGACGAAATCCTGCCACATACTGTTTCGTTGCCTCGGTGCGCGAATGTCCCGTTAAGCTATTGGATGGCAATGATGGCAGGGTATTTCACGTCATCTTTGCCTCATTACTGAGCTTGGAAGACTGACTGCTTCCAGCTCAGAGCATCCTACCCTATCGTTGACCATCGCGAACGCCAGATCGCACCTCACAGTTTATTATTTAATCTCACTGCGGATAAGTCCGCGCGTTTCCTTGCTACGGTGATATTCGGGTACCGAAACTGACATTCGTCTGCGTCAGGTTGTACTGCGGCTTCCAAGATGAGATTGAGATATTTGACATCCACAGACCAGGGGAGGGTAAGAGATTGCATACCAGACCTTCAAAAAAGAGTAAGGAGGGGCTAAAGGGTGGGTTTTCCATTATACAAGTAAGCTGATGGCTGGTGGGGTTAATCGTCGTAATACTCGTATTTGGACATCTTCGCCATTGGCAGGCATTGTGGCGGCACTTTCCTTTTCTCCAACAGGCACCTATTTTGCGGCTGGCACCCTCACGCCGGCGTCTCCTGCGGCTGACAATATCGCATTGTATGACGGATCAGAAGGTATGCAAGTCCTGTCGGTAGGCGGCGTCTGGACACGTGAGAGTGGTGGAGTCATGCAGGTGCTCTCGTTTAATTTCATGTTTGCGACGGTGCGCTCATTTGTATTCGCTGATGTGTGTTGTCTCTTCCCGCCAACTGGTTTAGCTCATGTTCAGCCATACTGATGCATCTAAGCTGTACGCTTCCTTTAGGCGGAGTGATTGTGTGTGGGCGTGGGACCTACGCAATGCTTCAGCCCCTGTTTGCCGTTTCGAGCCGGAGGAAGTGATGCCGATAAGGGCCCCGGGCAGCAGTGGCTGGAACAATGACGCCGGTGTACTAAAATACAATCGGACTAACCAGAAGATACACTTTGACATTGAACACGGCGGACGTTGGATGGGAAAGGGGGATCAGGTGAGTTCTAGGGCAGGTCTAATGTCCTAGCCGTGCTCTTTATACTGCCTCTCACTTTTTTGGGGGGTTCTGCGATTCTAATCGGTGTATTGGTTAGGTAGGGAACATTGCAATATACGACCTTCATGCCAACCACCACCTCGTGGAGACAGGCATGGCTAGAGTTTCTGGTTTTGGAACTGGCAACACAGAAAACGATCCGATGAATGTCATCCGGCCAGTTCAGGAGTTCAAGGCTCACGCAGGTTGGTCCCTACCACTTTAACCTACATCTTACCCCTCCGAGTTTTATGCATGTCTCTGACTACCAATTGATGGAGTAGACGCCATCGGCAGTGTGACGTTCCACCCCTTACTTCCAGTCCTCCTATCTGTCTCAGGATCCCGACACTTTGATGCCGAGGCTAGTCCCCACGTTTCCTTCACAGGAAGTGAGGGCAACGCACACTCAGACTCGGACTCGGCCTCAGATAGCGGTGAAGGTGAAGGAGCTCAATGCTGGAAACGGCCCTGTGGTGTCATTGAACGTCGCAGGGCGCGTCCACAGCCGACAGTGCGCGACGCGTCGATAAAGCTTTGGTATCTTGGTGTCGAGAACAATACATGAAGCGCAGCAGTCAAAACAATTTCTCAAATGTCATATGTCAACACTTCTGACTACTGAGGGTATATCATGACGCTTCTCGTCCACCGCTGGGTAGAGGGTTGATGTTAATTGGCTTGATTTCGTGGGGTATACAGATGTGTCTATTTCACATTTAAGCACCTACCACACAAACTCGATGATCCGCCTGAGGAACGCCTACGTTATTGGTTTCTTATATACTTGTTCATTGTAGTGGACGGAACGAATAATCTTGGTGGGGGCTCTGTCATCTCTGGAATGGTAAAATGATGATTGATAAGTGTGCTAACGCAATCTCATAAGAAATCACCCAGGAAGGGTTGACATATGTGATCACCAGGGTGCACATTGTAATGCTATTCAACATTGCTGTCGGTTAGACCATTCTCCAGGATGAGCTTTTGATAGCAGAATTGGGCATTACACGTACTGTGTGGGTCGCTCCGTGTGTCAGTTATCATACCCCATCTCCCTGGCAGAGAGGAGCTTTTGGCACCGTAGGTTCGCTCCTTACCATGTCCTAAATCTTTTGTATTTGTGAACAGACCTCCAGCGTGTGCACTGATCGGCGAGAGTGGTCCCTTCGTTCTGATATCTCATCCTCAGGACAAATGTGACCCGACTTCCATGCCAAACCATCTTAACGAGAGAAGGAGAGGAGAGACAACAGTATGGAATACCGGTAGCGCCACTTATCCTTGCTAGCCTTACGTCGAAGTGTACATATCCAACACAGATAGCGATACTACATTTCACATGGAAGAGCAAATCCCCGGAGTGCAGATGTTTCCCACAAGCCCATTCCTTCCTCCATCTCCTTCTGAAATAAAAGAGGCACCTTCTTATCCCCTAGGTCATGTAAGATTCCCCATGCCGATTCTTGATTATTGATAAACCATTGGCAACTTGCACCTGCTTTGACAAGCGACTCGCAACACATCATCAATTTGTGCTCCACTTCCATTGCAAATTGGAAATCAACCGCATCCCACATGGTTGTTATCACCCTTAGACGACCAATTGCCTCCCCGCACATGTTTTCTAAAATCTGCATATTACGTTCGTCGTCTTGCGAAAACCCGGCTATCACATTGTGTGTGTAGATCACACCTGTAAGCCTGATAGACCTCTGGTATCTGCTTAAGCCTTAGTTAAATTTTCTGGCTGGAAGGAGTCAAGTTGACTCACATCTCAAACAATTTCCTGAGTATTACCTCAAATGATTGTGGTTCGAACGCTGGGGTGTCTATAAACACGTAGCGTTTCCCTTGGCTGATGCGCGCATACGCGACGACAGCTATTGTAGGGACTGTGAGCCTATCTGCCCCCTCTTCTTGTGAGGTTCTGATAAGACTTTTGATGATCTGCTCCCTAATCAGTGAAATGTCCGATATCAAGACTTTGCCATCAGCCTACACTAGTCTTTCCGGAACCTGATCCACCTAAGACCCTGCCAATCGGGTTTATAGAGGTTACGAGAAGGATCGGCTGATGGTAGTACATACGCGATGACGATATCGCTGGGTATGATATCTACAAACGAAATCTGCGGCAACCGGTTCTACATCGACATTAGTATGTATGCAGCACATCGAACCACGCTTTAGCGGATCGTACCTGTCTGGCCAGGGGGCCTCTGATGTTCAGGTTATTGGTAACTTTGTCTCGGTAGGGAAGAAAAATTTGCTTGAATTCGGTCGGCTCCTTGTCGTTCCAGGCAATTGGGTGACGGTAAAAACACCGAGAGTAGTTGGAACCGAATCGCCGCATTTTAATGACAATGGGACTCTGCTCTCCAGCCTTTCGGCATGCCAGCATGACGGAGTAGAGATCTGGAGAAGACCGATCGTTCTGCAGAAATAGCCATATTTGAATCCCATGATTAGTGTCTGTGAACGTTTGAAATCTCTCTGGATATGCCTTGATGTCCGGTGGGTACCTTGCTAGCTGGTGGCGTCTCTGGAGAGCGTCTACATCCATCCGCTGTATGCTTGAACAATCATGAAAGCAGCCAGGCTCATCTGCAAGAAAGCTGGGGGACCACCCTATGTCCTTGCGCCCTGTCCAGTACCATGCAAATATACTTTGGTCGTTGGTCATCCGTATGATTTCTCGTTGCAGCCGAAGGAATGCGCTTTTTCCTTCCCCATACAACATTGGTATATGAACGCCAAACAGCCCCAATAACGAGTATGCTCGGTCTTCCTCTCGCGTCGTCCTCCGGTGTGCAGCCCAAGACATAATTTGGGCCACACTGGGATTTGACGAACTGAGTCCTTTCTCTAAGACATCCTTTGAAATCCCCGTAATGATGCTCAGAGTTTGCGCTTGGCCATGCTTGTCACCGACAAGTTCCCAATTCTGATTGAAAAAATGGACATTCGAGGGAGCAATAAGTTCCTGAAGCGTCCACCCGCGCGAAAACCATTTGGGCCAGCCGTTGAATTCTGGGTAACTTTTGTGGTCCTGTTGAGCAGGGAGCCTTCGGCCATCGACGTCATGGAGGAAGACATAGCAATGATCCGAATTGGCATACCACACGTACATGGAGTTGATGGCCTCGGTAAGTTCAGCACTGCTCCGCTTGTCGATGCAACACGTGTCCGCCCAGAGCCAGAGAAATTCGTCATGAAAGGCCCGCTCGCAACACTTGAGTATTTTCCTATACCCACTGCGCCCCCGTATCTCGTCTCTGGCAGCATCATCCATCTTCGTAAGTCCTTCAATATCGATGTACTGTACCTCATCCACAGGGTCACCCCAGCAGTGAGATAGTATGGCAAATCCTGTTTCCTCAAGCATTGGACTATAAATCTCCACCAGTAGCCTGGCATCCGAATGAGTTTTCCCTGTTTCAAACTCCAGAAAGGCTGCTACGTTGATCAAGCGCATCGCACATCGAGCTATTGGTTTATTAGTATCTGCCTCGTCCATATGCTAACTAGCGTACGAGGCAAGGAAGCAAATCGGTGGACGCAGAGATTGGACGATCGAGCGGATTATTGCCGTTTTCAGTGAGGTTGGCAGATGGGCATTTCAGCTGTCCAACATCATCGCACTGATATCAGCCAAGGCCAAGGATGGAAAGCATGAGTGCACGTGACACCGCTTTTTGTCTCTTGTTGGTACATGGCAGAGGTGGTGACAAAACGACTGCACATCTCCGGACTCACGCCGTCCATCACCTCCTCTGACATCCACCGCAGGCTCTCCGCCTTCGGGTCAGTCACATCCTTGGATGGATTCGGACAATTAGATGCACTGGGTGACCCGAGACCATTTGCACATGCCACGTTGGAGGGCAAGGAAAAGGATATTGCTAAATGTACAGAGGTGTCTCATTCGAATGACTCTTGCTCGTCTTGACTCTGTCTTGTCCACAGGTATGAATGTGCTCAGTGGGTCCACATGGAAGGGAACAAAATTGCGTGTTGGAGAGGCAAAACTAGATTATCACCAGCGGTACATCTCCCACCCTTTTGTCGATCTATTCCTCCTCACCCTATACTCTCAGCATCGCCTATCTGAACTCCCTTTCACCTCCTCCACCTCGTACTCCCCGCTCAAAAAGACACCAGCTCGCCTTCCCATCCACCACACTGCCACTCAATGCACCTCTCTCCCGTAATGATGCAGCGAAAACACCAGGCTGGGTCGTTTTACCTTCTGGAAGGGTTGTTAGACCTATGAGGATGAGGCCTCTGCAACCCTTGGAACCGACATGAGCTATGGGAGGTTGGCAGGGAACTCGGGAAAAGACGGGTAAGAAGGCGAAGAAGAAACAGGTCCCGCCATTACGGGCACATAGACGCTTGATCGACCCAACAAAATGGGACTCGACCTATCTGACAGGCACGTTTTTGGAAACGCTCGTCGTCCCCTCTGCTTCTTCTCTTCCTTTTAGGTCTGCAGCCCAGCCCACCATTGAGCTACGCCCCACCGAGCTCGAGTCTGACGAAGAGGAAAGCAATGGTGAATATGTCCCCTCTCAAAATTTTTCCAACATCATCCTTGAAGGTCAACCACCTTCACAAACCACTCCCACTCCCACTGCCAACTTCTCCAACCCTAGCTTTGGCACAGACATTAACATCAACATTCGCAAAGAAACATCCGCTGCACTTACGCTCCTCAACACGATATTCGGAGAGACGGATGAGTGGGGCGGACGCGAGAGTGTTGACGAATTTGACGGTATAGATGATGGTCCCGGTGATCATTCCACAATGGTCGTTGATGCTGGTGCGGGTGAAGTAGGTGAAGGCGAGATTGAAGAGGTGCCTTGGCATGCCTCCTCCAGGGAGGGGGACGCACGAATAAATCCAGTCGATAAGGTGTCCAGCTACAAGAAACGAAGGGAAGGTATCCAAATGGGAGACTCGCACCTGACCACTGCTCATCTACCCGCGACTGCTACTGGCACCATAGTGACTTCGGAAGCGGACACTGCCAGTGCAACTGGACCGACGAAGATGAAGTTGAAAGACTTGTTTGCGCCGAGAGAAGAAAAGCGTAAGTACCTCTTCCTCATTGTTTGGTAGACTATATTATGTTTGCTTTTCATCTTGGCCTTGATTGTTATATTACAATGTTGGAGTGAAATGACCCCTGTCCTTACTTGGACTTAGGCATGTGATCATGTTGCTCACATAAGTGATTAGAGTGCACACATACACTAGTATAATTTACCTAGTCCCTCAGTAGCTTGACAGACTACTGAGGGTGAGTGCACTTCTACATAGATAGAATATCCTTACTAACTTGTATAGTTCCCTACAGGTACTATACTCAATATTAGTAGCTTGACAGACTACTGAGGTTCCCTACAGATTCCTCTCTGGGTTTCCCCCCACAAACTTCTTCAGGTTATGAGCCCCACCTAGTGGTGGAACCTAAGAGGAATGGCAGTGAAGAGATACTGGACTAGGGAAGGCTTCATCTACATCCCTGAGCTCAAGATGAATGGACAGAATTGGAAAGAGTATTGCACAAAGATACTCAAGGTTGCATGAATCCAAAATGTGGAGCAAGTATTGGTTGGCACAAAGCCAAAACCAAGGCCAGGTAGTGATGAACTAAAAGAATGGCCAAAGTCTAGTGGAACCACAGACTCTATTCTGATGTGGAATATGCCCAATTCCATCTTTTTGTGCATCAAATACTATGAGATGGCCCATGAAATGTTCAACTACCTAGCAACTACCTATGGCAACCCAAATCCTACCTCCACTCCTGTAAAATGTGTCAGCACACCAGCTGAACAGTCAAGCACTGGCAAGGATGAACCAAAGGGAACAAATGGCGAGTGCAAATATGCACAAGCACCATGAGACAAGTCACTTGTACTATGTGTGAAGCCTGATGAACTGTCAAGTGAGCCACCTAAGGAGGTGAGGCTCAAGGGGAACAGTCATGATGAGGCAAGAAGTGGTGACAGAGTAAAAGCTGAGGCTACAGTTGAGGTGGTCCAGCAAGTCATGTCACAGGGTGGAGAAGTTGAATCAAAGACTATGAAGTCCACTGAAGACAGGCTCAGGTTGAATGGGCTGTCAGTTCAAAAGGGCTGATTGGACACCTGACTGGCTTAGATGTGAAACCAGAGGACCCTTCAGCAGGAAAAGACTCCTCCTGGAAGCCCACAGCCACAGAGCAATAACTTGTCAATGAATACCCAGAAAAACTCTGGCAATGGGCAAAGGATGATGGATATGTCAAGCAAGTGATTGCTGTGTCACTCCCAGAATTGTTGTTCCTTTGAGTTCTGAAGGAAGAGACTGTGAAAAGTGTGTGGGGTGTCCTCACTGACCTATGCACATACAATGAGGAATTTACTGCCTGTTATGGTAGCACCTCATTATGCAGGCCATGTCACAAAGAAAAGCCACTCATTTGGGCTCATCTGCAAGTTTTAGCTGAGAGATTTCAAAGTAGTGCCAGGCTAAATTTAGTGTTTCTTGGACATCATGTCTTGTTAATGCATGAATACAGGAAATGTCTGCAACAAATTTACAAATATCATAGACCCCAGCATCACTATTTGGGTGCACAGCACAATTTTTTGTCTGCGAGCAGTTTGGCACTTGATTTAGCAGTCAGTCCACAGGATTTTTGCCTGCTGTGGAACGTGAACGTGAGAGCTTACATTATCACTTGTCAGTGGCAAATTCTGGACATGATTTACGACGGATGCCACTGGGCCGCTGTTCCAGCTGTCCCAGCTCAACTGCCCCCCGACATATCACGTGACATCACGTGACATGACGGCGGTAACCCACATTAGGAATGTCGGAAGCGTAAGTGTGGACGAGGCAGTAAAAAATCTATTACACGGTGATGCACTCCATATGTGTGCCACAATAGATGTGAGTTGCGCCCGCGTCTCTCACTTTTTTTTCAGGATGGTAGTACTCAATGATAGCTTCCTGTTGATCATAGGCTCTTCCTAACAGGCCAAGCGGTTCCAGAGTTATTTGCATTTTTGTGGGAAGGGCAACCCTGGAGGTCTTGTTATTGTATCTCGTGTGTCGTCGCACCGTTTCTCTCGCGTTTCGAATCTTTCGTACCCCTTGCTGAGCCCTCGCTGGGGATGCCTCCTTTGTCCAATTCTGTGCAGTCATTATAGAAATATGTCCGTTTTTGTGTTAGGAGTGCTGTGCGATGCTTTTGCACATACCTCGTGACCGGCTGATCAAGTTGCTGCAGTTCCCTTTTCTCTGCACTCGTCTAGGTGTCCCCTATCATCACCCAGTGTTTTGTGCTGATCCCCCCAGCCGTTGTCATTCAGGCGACTCTCCTCTCCCCACCTTTGAGGACTTGAGATAGTATCTCACGCGTTTCTCCGCCGTTCCTCTCGCCTTTTTGGCAGTTTGTCCCCCTCGCTGAACCCCTCCTGGGGATGCCTCGTTTATCTAGTTCCGCACAGCCGTTGTCGAGATATGCCCGTTTTCGTATTCAGAGGGTGGTGAGGCAACTTTGGGTATAGCTCTGGATTGAGTGGTCGAAATGGCGTGGCCCCCTTTTTCTCTGTGTACGTCTGCGGGTGCCCTACCATCTCCTGGATTTTGGTGTCAATCCCCCCGGCTGTTGTCGTTCGACGGTCTCCCCTCTCCCTCCCCCAGGTGATACCTCACAGGTGCATGTGTAATATCTCCCCCGTTTCGCCGTCGTACTTCTCGCTTTTTCAGAATATGGTACTACTCGACGAGGCCTTTCAAATGGTGTATGGTATGTTTCGCTTGCTGCAGTGGATGTAGAAGGATCTCTGGATTTGCAGTTGGAGGCACCTTCAGACGATTTTGCAAATATCTCGCGACAGGATTCGCGGATTCCCTCCGTTCTTTTTTTACCATGTTAGTCGCATTCCCCTCTACTGATGCCCCTCGTTTCACAGCGTTCCGAGCAGTTGTTGTTCGGCGACGTGCACTTGTCCCCCTTTCCCTTCTCATCATTGTCATCTGCTTAGGAACTACCTTTGGGTTGACTGGGGGGAGTCAAGATCTCAAGGCCCCCTCAGATGTACGGAGTTGGTTTTCCCTGTGAAGGGATTTGGTTTATGTGCTTTATTTTTGTTGTTTTCCTTTCTGACTTATGACTACTGTGTTTTAGTACGCATTTTTGCTTGCTTAGTCAGCACCCTTAGCACCCAGTAGTACATGTGCATAGGTCTTTTTATTGTACAAAAACAATAGATGAATTACAGCCTACCCAGAGATGAGAGGCAGTTCGAGCAGGCATCTATGGGCCCAGGACCTAAGATAACAAGGGTTGCATTGTATAAAACATGTGCATGTCAGACTCGGAAGACCAACACTGCCAAAAGGATGCCGCCGGTATGTCACGTGACATGTCGGGGGGCGGTTGAGCAAGGAAAGCTCGCTGTTCCGTTGATTGTATTACATAAGCATCAACTTTGGACACCGTGGCATCCGCTCTTGTTCTCAACTTCAATCGACCATGTCCGACGATTTCAGCCTCTGCTGCTGGGTACGAGGTACACCCGTCGCTGCCACCTTCATCATCACGATTTCACGGACTGAAACCGTCTATACCCTCAGAGATCTTATAAAGGAATCTTACCCGAACACATTTCGCGATGTGGACGCTCCAGCTCTCCAGCTCTTCAAGCTCAAGAATCCCCTGCGAAGACCCTATAAGGAGACTCTCAATGGTGTCACCCTCTCGACGGACGGGGAACTCTTGGATCCTTCGGATGAGATATCAGAGGTGTTCGCGGCACCACCACCAAAGCGCCACATCCATATCATAGTGGGTATGTAGCAGCCGCGATCCGGGCTTTTCCTGGTTATTCATTCCTGAGAGACTCACGTTATCTTCCTCTCTCGCAAGATGTCATGGCTAGAGACTCGCAAGATTCCCGCCACATCATGGACCTCGTACTGCTCTGCTGGATTCGCGGTGAAGCAAATGTGTTCAAGATCAAGATTCCTAGATCGGCGGATGTGGGAGACCTTCAAGAAGCCGTGAAGCACAAAAGATCGGCCACTTTCAAGGATGTAGATGCAGAGATTCTCAACCTCTTCCCCCTCCTCGTCCCATCGGGTGCCAATCGTGCGGATGAACTCGGAAAGTGGAGATCCAAAGGGAAAAAGCATTTGGATGCCACACAAAAGTTGTCCGATGTTTTCCCCGAAATTAGCGATGGGGAATGGGTTGTCGTTGTCACATATCGTGCGCGTTCAGTTTTGCGCGATGGCTAGAGACTCACATCATCTTCATATGCAGCAACTGCAAGAATAGAGTTTCGGGTCTACTTCAAAAGCGAAATCTTGCTCGTGTCTGCTCTGGCGCAAGATACAATCAGGATGTTTTTATCGGACCTTCGAGTTCGACAGCACAACGACCTGTTTCGAGACTTTCGCATTTCAAAGCTCGCTGTTTATCGATTGAATCCCCCGGTGTTGGAGGCAGAGGGAGCAAATTATCTGGAACACTTGGAACCCATCAAAGGCAGCGATGCAGTCGAGTTGTCTTTTGGCGAATCAACAGTTACCCGGGACCATGTGTGTCTGGCCCTTTTGCTCCAAGATGGTACAGTTGCTCCGTGTATGCAGTGGTTTGCCCTACCTCTGACGCGTTTTTCGCTTGCATACCAGAGGAGTCCAGTCACGCCATCGCGGCGCTGGAACGAGATCACACGAGGATCTTTTCGAGTTTGAAAATAATTGTAACAACGCCACTCAAATGGACGATGGACGATGTGCACGATAACTTACGAGGTGGAAGGTACACAGAGAATGGGAGAGCTGATCTTGCGGAGATCGAGGAGATCCAACAGTTGCTGGGTTCTGATCGGATATATGATGTAGGTCATCATCCTTCTCTCGCCAATTTGTAGTGGCTAAGGTCGGTTCGGCAGCTGCAGGCCTTGCGGCCAAATAATGATTTTGAAATAGCTCTCGAGTACCCCGAAGGCGGTGACCTTTTTGGCAGGATATTCAAGACTTTTACGGGTGAAGCCCAGGGGTTGACGGTTCGCAACGAACGAGAATTTGCAACTTTTTATCACATTCTACGTTGCTTTCGGGAAGACGCAAGCAAAATTTGTGCGCAGAGGTCTTCTTCCGTCAAGGCGGGCAACTTCGCCGCGTACTTCATACAGCCTCCCTTCTTCTCCGATGGTAGCACCGATATAAAATATGAGACGTAAGTGCCCGGCTGACGGCGACTTCATTCACTAATCCACTGGAATTCAGAGAGATGCCCTGGGGTTTCCCGATCTTTATTGGGAACAGGGATGCCGCTGATGCCTTGCGCAAGTACAGGCCAAAGAGCGATCTCATGGCCACGTCTGCACGTCATCTCACCCCGTTCTTTGTGTCGGAAGTTATTTCGTTGAAGCAAGAGGATGACCGTTTTCGAATGTTACTCCAAGCAATAGCCGCTGCGCGAGCAGGAAAGATGCTCTTGAAGGAGACAGCTGAGCGCAAGTTTTTCGTAGTTGCCGTATACCTCAACAAACACTTGGTCGCTTCACGATACATCGTCATGCAGACTGGTCAAGACAACGCCGAGCATGCTGCGGCGTATCGTCAAGGGAATGCGGTGGGTCTTTCGCTGCCGCCTTGTGATGGATGTAATTATACTGAATGAACACAGGTTTCTATCCATTGCAACCACTTTAATCTTACCATCAAGTCTGAGGCGATTGAATTCGTCCGCGAAATGTATAATCTTGTAGGAGAGCTGAACAATTTGGCTGAGGACCTGGACAACAACAGGGCACAAACCCTTAAACAGCTTGTAGATGCAGCCAAAGGGGTCCTTTCACTCCACTCGAAGAATCATCCAGTGCCACAGCTACGAACCAGTCGCATGGATGCCATCCCGGAACATCTCGCAGGTGAGGAGGAATATGTGGATGCGGATGAGGACGAGGACGGGCTCGGCGTTTTCGGTGCGGATGATGTTCAAGAACACCTGCTGAATATGAACTGCACGATTGACTATCGCGTCTTTGGGGTTGGTTCATTCGCTTCTTCGTATTTCATGCCTCTGATTGACACACTGCAGCACGAGAACCTCGCTATGGTCAGACGCAAGACTGATGGCCGCCTCGGCTACCTGAAGTTCGTCGAAACCGCACGGCATCAGGAGGTTCAAATTCTGCAATTCCTTGGCGGTATTCAATCTCCCATGAACCACACCATCTCTGGGGCCAAGTTCTGGCCAGTGCAGGGCGGGACTGTGATCTCTATGCCTGTCGCTGGTGGCCACCTCACGTCTCTTGACTCGCCTGATGAGCACCTCTGGTCCGCTGCCAGCCAACTCGTTGAGGGGGTTGCATTCATGCACGCACAACTCGTTGCACATATGGATCTCAAACCAGCTAATATTATCGTTCCTCTCGAGGGTGGTTATCTCTCCATCATCGATTTTAGCTCATCTATCCGCTTGCAGAGTGAAAAACAAAAGTTTCGTGGCATAGCTGGCACCACAGGGTACATCGCACCAGAAGTCGAACGGGGCGACTCGTACAAGCCGATCCAGGCCGACCTGTGGAGCTGTGGACGAACTTTGGAGGTCTTGTGTTCAATCTGTAAACCCTCTCCTGATCGCGATTTCCTCCTCAACGTGGCTGCCGAACTAAAGAGCGAAAACCCTGAGCGTCGCCCAACGATGAGCAAGGTCCAGGAGTGGATGGCTTCCAGGAAGGGAGCTCTCGGTGCAGAGACGCATGCTGTTCAGTGAGTCCAGCATTATTTAATCGCAAACGAAGCCTGTAACAATCCTTGCATAGATCCCCTCCACATTTGGCAGTGCGTGCTTGATTGCACTTTTATCAATCATACTGTGCTGGCCTCAATATTGTGTATACCTATCCAGTTGTCATACCTGTACATGTGGAAATCATCTTTGTTTTGTACCTGTGTAGATTTGCCAATGTACATTCACTGCTACTGCCAAATACAATGGCCCTTAGGGCCTGAATGGTACAGTAGAACTTCTCATAGTGCATCACCTTACATGGCACAACTCTGGATGGGGTTTGTGCTCAGCCCAAGTTGGGTGGCAGGGGACCCATGCATATCACATAATGCATGCATATTTTGGGTTGGATATGCATTATCAGCAGCTGTCTGAGTGTGGTAATAACACCAGTGCTGCACCAACTGTAAAATTTATACCCCATCTGAGTCTCTTGCCAATGCTTTTTTCCATGCCTGCAGAATGGAACTCACTCAAGCCAGAGTGCAAGTGTAAACCTCACCTTGGGTGACAAAATCCACCAGCTCCAGTCCAACTAGAACAGTCCCCAAATAAATTCTGAGCATACATTTACTGTTAAGAACTATACAGCCCCTGGGGGAATTATAATTACAAACTCCTGACAATAAATAATTTGGGGGAAATAATGATGGGAGTCAATAGATATGTCCATTGGGTGCCTGTGATTCCCACCCTGTCAATCTTATTAGAGGTGATAATAATGCATGTGACACTGACACCCTCTTAATAGAGGGAAAATACTATACTTTCTGCCTCCTTCAATATCTCTTCAATAATAATTGTACTTAGTATGTAGTACTCCAGTAGCCTGGAGGAAATACTACTCTATTTATGCCATGTGACATTGGTGGCAATGGCCACCCCCCCCCCCACACACACCCTCCTGAGTAGGGTAGAGAAAGTCTGGGGCAAATTGATACACAATTGGGGGAGATATACACAAAATATGAGCTCATCATGGCTGTCCCTGAGGAGCCAATCCTCATACTCATTAGGATGAGTCTTCTCATCTGGAGGTTTAACCTCTGAGCTGGCAACAATTTCCCAGAGGGTTCAAACAAGACTTTTTGCATATGGAACTTGTCAGGAAGTGAGGAGGCCAGTGCCAACCCCAGGCTGGTCTAGACTGGTCATGCCAACTCTGGTGCTACCTACTATCAAGAAGCAAGCCTGGACCTGTCCTACACAGGTGTCAAGCCAGATGACCAGACAGCAGTAGACCAGCTGTCCCAGCCTCACTTGGTATACATTCTGGTCTCTACTTTTTTTTTTTTTTTTTTTTAATAATCTACTTTCCAGACCCTGCCCCAGGGTCCGAGTGCACAGAGTGTGTAGGGAGTGCATAGACCGAGTGCACAGAGTGCGCAGGGAGTGCATAGACCGAGTGCACAGAGTGCGCAGGGAGTGCATAGACCGAGTGCACAGAGTGCACAGAGTGTGTAGGGAGTGCATAGACCGAGTGTGCAGAGTGTGTAGGGAGTGCATAGACCGAGTGTGCAGAGTGCACAGAGTGCATAGGGAGTGCATAGACCGAGTGTGCAGAGTGTGCAGTGAGTGCATAGACTGAGTGCACAGAGTGCACAGTGAGTGTGTAGTCCAAGTGCACAGAGTGCGTAGACCAAGTGCATAGACCAAGTGCATAGACCAAGTCCACAGAGTGCACAGTGAGTGCATAGACCAAGTGTGCAGTGAGTGCATAGACTGAGCATGTGACAAGCATAGTGAGACTGAGTGACTAGTGGTGACTGACTAGAGACAATATGCAACTGGTTGATTATCTGGGGCAGAATGGGTGAAAAGCAAAAAAGGGGACAAGAGCCTAGTGATTAACTAGCAAAAGGTGAACTGCCATATTCATTAGGCTAAGTTTAGAGTAGACTACCAATCAGAGGATCCAAGTGAAACCCAACAGTGCATACATATTGTTCTCTTCATGCAAAAATAAGCAACCGGTTGCTTATCTGCATGTAGCACTGAATGTGCTTGAGGGGATGCTTATGCAAATGACCTCCAACTGGGTTCTTAATTCAGGACGTGCACCATCCACAGTCATCGAGTGGATTCAATGCGCGGGAGAAGCAAGAACCGCTATTGCCACCAAACATATCCTTGAAGGAAAGGAGTCCCGGTATGAGCGAAAGTTTATCCACTATCGCGGTAATTCCCGAGATCCTGATGCAATGGACGTTGACAAAAGAAGGCGAAACGTATGCCGATCAAACCCAGACGTCACTTGCTTCGATTGTGGAGCAAAGGGTCACTACAAGCATGACTGTAAAGCCAAGAAACCCGTGCCACCTCCTGGCGTTTGAGTTGTTCTATCCGCCGATGGAACGAGAACTGCTTATGTAGGAGATCGTCTGGCAACAGATGAGGAAATGAAGGCACATGGGGTAAATTTTTAAATGGGACCACGGCAACTCCTCACGTAGGTCCCGCCTCTATGTTATCCGCTGTCTGTACTACCACCATAGATGATGAATCGAAAATGAGAGTCGGTTCTCCATTGGGAAGAGTGTGGTTACCGGATTACAACACAGGAGTAATGGTCTGCATCGATTCGGGTGCAGAGGTTTCGCTCATCTCGGAGCGAATTGTTCAAAAACTCAAGATTCCGACGTATCAGGTCAAGAGTCAATTCAAAACGACATCGTTTACAGGAAAAGACGTCGAGTGGATAACCTGCAAGGTTACAATACACGTCATCATCAAGAACCGAGTGGTACGGATCAAGTGTTACGTCAGTCCATTGGTAGGAAAGGAGCATATACTTCTCGGCATGCCTTTCCTCCAGATGTTCAAGCCAAGAATGGACTGGGAAAACAACAAGATCTCGTGCTGGGATGATGGGTTTGTACCGACTAGAGAAACTGACGTCTATATTTACAGCCAGGTACCCTATTATGAAGGGTATGCCGTAAAATTCAACAAGGACGGTTCCGTACGAGAACCGGAGGTAAGAGAGGTTAACAAAACAACCTTGTCTACAGAACTAGAAGCCGCTCTGGCTTCCTTCAAAGAGGAAGTATGGCTCCCACAAGAATATCAAGAATTCGCTCAGGTATTCTTGGAAGAAGACATACCGCTACCTCCTCATAGGCCGGATCTGGACCACGAGATACGACTTAAAGAGGACTTCAAACCAAAGAAAGCAGCGGTATATCCAATGTCTCCTGACGAACTAAAAGTCTTGGATGAATTTCTTGAAGAAAACTTGAAGTGTAAAAAGATTCGACCGTCAACCTCGCTGCAAGCAGCACCGGTGTTCTTCGTTGCCAAAAAGGATGGCAAAAAGAGGTTAATTCAAGATTATTGATATCTTAACTCTTTTACCATTCAGGATGCACACCCGCTGCCGAACGCACAAGCTCTTTTCAATGAGCTTGTCGAATCCAAATACTATGCCAAGTTTGACATTCAATGGGGGTTTACTAACCTCTGGGTTAAAGAAGGAGACGAATGGAAAGGAGCTTTCATAACTCCTAGGGGTCTCTTCGAACCCACGGTAATGTTCTTCGGACAATGTAACTCACCTCCCTCGTTTCAGCATTACATGGACCGAACCTTCGAAAGTCAAAGAGGTAAACAGGTAGGATACATGGATGATGTCGCAATCCATGGGAAAACTCGCGAGGAACTTCGGACCTGTGTCCGGGAGTTCCTGACGATCTGTCAAAAAGAAGGTCTTTGACTCAAGATCAGCAAATGCGTCTTTGAGGCCGAAGAAATAGAGTTTTTGGGAATGGTCATAGGAAGAGGTCGCATGGAAACTTCGCCGACAAAGACCGATGTGATTAACACCTGGGAAGCCCCTGACAATCTAACCAGGCTTCGCTGTTTCCTCGGATTCTGTAACTTCTATCGGAAGTTTATCCCATCGTTTTCAAGCATCGCCAGACCCCTTCATGACCTAACAAAAAAAGGGGTCTCCTATACCTGGACTCTGGAGAGGGATGCTGCCTTCGAGAAGCTGAAAAGCTTGTTATGCTCCGCTCCGGTCCTCATGATTCCTGACTTTTCGAAGCCGTTCGCACTCTTTACAGACGCTTCGAAACTTGGTACTGGTGCGGTTCTCGCCCAGAAAGGCTCCGACGACAAGTGGCATCCCTGCTCGTACCTCTCCCAATCCCTTGTTGGTGCAGAGCAGCGTTACCAGGTGTACGACCTGGAAATGCTAGCTGTCATTCGGGCTTTAAAGGCCTTCCGACCATACCTCCTATCCCCAGTCGAACCTACAGTGGTCTTTACCGACCACAAAAACCTCGAGTATTACCACGAACCGCAACAGTTAACCCCTCACCAGGCAAGATGGGCTGCTACAGTACAGTCCTACCCGATCCGCTTCTCCTGGCAGGCAGGCCAGTTGCAGGTTCCGGCGGACACCCTGTCTCGCAAGAGCGAAGCGGTGGAGCCCGCCCCCGTGGCCATGGTCCTACCACCGGACCTTTGGCTTTCAAAGGGGGTGGACAGCCAAATTCGTTTGGTTTCTCCCACTTTTTCACTCACAAAAATTATAAAACAACAGAAAATCAATAGATTACTACGAGTTGGCTGCCTCCTGGCTCGAACGGAATGGTCTCGTTCAAACACCCGACCTTATTCTTGCCCAAATGAGGAATTGCCAAAGGAGAAAAGGTCCCCGATAGCTCGCCCATCTGAGGAACCCATCAAAGGAGCTAGGGGTGTATTCGCCGTATCCGCCGAACTGTATGACCGAATCAAGGAGGATGCTTCGAAGAAGCAGAACGGCCCAGAAATTAATAACAACGTGACTACCGCTGCCGATGGAACAAAACGTTTCGGTACTACCCGCCTTTATATTCCCCCTGAACATCGCCGGCACTGCATGAAGACTTATCACGATCATGAGTCTTCAGGTCATCCCGGACAAAAGGCGATGTTCGCCAAAATGAGGAAAGAGGTATGGTGGGACGGAATGGGAAAAGACATCAAGGCATACATCGCCGGATGTCCGATTTGCCAAAGCAGCAAGGTCATCACTCACCCGCCTAGACCCCCGGTAACCCCCCACGAGACTGCCAAAACGGTGCTTCCGTTCCAGCAGATTTCGATGGACTTCATTACGGACCTCCTGATCTTGGGAGATGACAAATACAACTCTATTCTCACGGTAGTCGATCAAGGGCTATCCAAGGCCGCCCTGTTTGTTCCTTGTCACAAGACAATCGATTCCGAAGGATTGGCGAAACTGTTCCATTGCTTCATATATGCTCGATTTGGACTACCGGAATCGGTAATCTCAGATTGAGGTCCGCAGTTCGCCTCCTCGTTTACCAAGGAATTATACAAGGCTATAGGGATAAAAACAAAACTTTCTACGGGGTATCACCCACAGACCAATGGAGAAAGCGAACGGGTAAATCAAGAGGTTGAAGGATACTTACGCCTTTATTGCTTGGAATTCCTGAACTCCTGGAGCAGCAAGTTACCTTCCGCTGAGTTCGCGCACAACTCCCGCATCCATACGGTCCATCAAATGACCCCTTTTTCCCTCCTTCTTGGATACAACCCGTTGCCCTACCCTGAGACGAGATTAACCCCGGTCCCCTTGGTCGAGGAAAGATTAGAGCGGTTGGCTGCAAGCAGAGATGTCGCTATCCTTGCCCACAAAAGGGCACAGGAGTTGATGAAATCTCGCTCAAAAGGGACATATGTTGCGCCCAAGGTTGGCGACCGTGTTCTCCTGGATACCGCTAACTTGTGCATCAAAAACCTTTTAATAATCTACTTCCTGGACCCTGCGCAGAGTCCGGCGCATTAGGGGCTGTCGCATGCATGCGTCAATAGGGGCTGTCACATGCATGCGTCAATAGGGGCTGTCGCATGCATGTGTCAATAGGGGCTGTCGCATGCATGCGTCAATAGGGGCTGTCGCATGCATGCGTCAATAGGGGCTGTCGCATGCATGCGTCAATAGGGGCTGTCGCATGCATGCGCCAATAGGGGCTGTCGCATGCATGCGTCAATAGGGGCTGTCGCATGCATGCGTCAATAGGGGCTGTCGCATGCATGCGTCAATAGGGGCTGTCGCATGCATGCGTCAATAGGGGCTGTCGCATGCATGCGCCAATAGGGGCTGTCGCATGCATGCGTCAATAGGGGCTGTCACATGCATGCGCCAATAGGGGCTGTCGCATGCATGCGTCAATAGGGGCTGTCACATGCATGCATCAATAGGGGTTGTCACATGCATGTGAACTAGGGGCATCACATGGATGCACCAGTTGAATAGCACAAGGTGGCAAGCAACCACAAAATAAGCAACCGGTCACTTATCACACATGGCACTGAGAATTGAGAAAGGGGACTTGAATTCTTTGTCAAATCCATTGCTCAATGTGGAAAATGGCTAACCATATGGAGTAATCCCAATGGGGATGAAGCTAAATAAGGAATCAATATAAAGAAAGAGACACTGTGGGAAATTTGCTCTTTTGCATCTTGCCCTCTAACCACCACCATCATGCCTGTCTGTCCCACTTGCCAAGAAACCATCCCCAGCAAAAAGGACTATAGCACCCACACCAAGAAGTGTTTCCAAGAGACTACCATCCATCTGGCTGATACTAACCAAACCATCCATTTGAAAAGAGAGGAGAATGGCAACTTCATTTGTCATTGCTCTCACAGGAGTTGTCCAAGGCCATTCAAGTATGCTAACAGTCTCAGAGTTCATATCCAGAGGGCTGGAACTAGGTGGATGGGACCTGGGATTAAGGTGAGTGGTGTGAAATCATTCCCTTATTTAGTAATTCAATCCTAATGTGAGCAGCAGGACAACTCACCCATGCAACAAAAACTTGACTTTGTAAGTAACATAATCGCAGTGAAATAAGCAGCCGGTTGCTTATGTGCTCATCACAGCCCCATGGACCAGGTGTTGAAGCTGGGTCCAGCAAAGGAAGGGCAAGCATTGACTTGGTGAGCAGTTGTATGGCAGTGAAATAAGCATCCAGTTGCTTACTCTGCTCATGGCAGACCCATGGACAAGGTCCTGAACCTCAACCCAGCAAGGCAAAAAGAAGCATGGTGTGTGATTTAGTGACAATGGACTGGGTGACAGACCACTTACATTTCTGTGACAGGAGCATGCAAAGGATAATGTGTTCATCCCAGGTGCTGGTCCTAGCATGAGCAGGGCCATCATGGACTTGGTGAGTAGCCTACATTTTGGGCAAATAAGTGACCGGTCACCTATTCTGACCATTGACAATGTCATTCATTATAGGAGGACCATGATAGCATTGAGGATTACACAGATGAGGTGAGCACCATAAGATTACCATCAGTGAGAGCAAGGCAGTGACAAGCATAACACTAGTCATCATCTGAGGACACCAGCAGATCATCAGTCAGTAGATGATACATCCTTGCCACAAATACATACAGCACTGACCAAGGGAAACAGATATCCCATGATTTGGGTAGCATCCCATCTCCCCCACGACCTCATGGTTGGTTGGTTCAACAAGACCACATAATGCGTTCACCCACACCACCTGAGCCACCAACTAACACAATGGTAACTCCCCAGGGCTCACCATCAGTGCAGACCCATCTGGTGAGTATGGACCCCATGATAGGTGACCGGTCACTTATTTTTTGATCTGGAAGGACATCCACATGGTGTCACCTGGGTCTGAGAGGCTGGGCCCCTCCCCAAATTTGCCAACAGTACCACTGCCATCCCTCATGGTGAGACATGGAGATCAGTTTATCTGCCCAAAGCAAGACTCATGATTCCACAGTCAGTGATCCAATCTCACAGAGATGATGACCCCAGAAATATGGCAACAACTTCTGCTGAAACTGCTACCCATACCCTGCCAGGCCCCACAAATGGACTTTATCACCATCCATATCTGGAATCACTGGACCTGGCAGTGAATGCAGAGTTCCACTTTCTGACATGTCAGATCTGTGAGGTTGCATTGGCAACAGAAGAAGTCAGAAGCCATCTAACCAGAGTACATGGCAGGCCACATGCCTACAATGATGGTCAGTTCCAGTTGGCTATCAAATCATTGGCAACAGTGGCAGGACTGCCTGCCACCATCACTGGACCTAGGTCACTGGTCCATGGTCTGAAAGTCCACAATGGCCTGGCATGCAATCACTGCCCTTTCTTGTCAAGGTCAGAGGAACGGTTGCGGAAACATCACTCCAAAGACCACCCTACCATTCCCAGGCCCAGAGCTTGGAGAGCCTGCCAGATTCAACATCTGAAGGAGTCATCTGGAGACCTGCAAGTATTTTGGGAGGTGGAAAATGCAGGAGTGGACACTCGACAGACACTGCAAGAGGACCTAGTCAACTCTTTTCTCAAAGAACTTGAGCCCATGCTAGAAGTGATCCAAACACCACTGGATGGTCGCATGGTAAATCCCTGGCTGTTGACAACAAGATGGCATGAGCATGTTGCTGGCCAAAACATCAGACAACTGTGCAGCCTGGTTTCCTTGCCCAAAGCCAAGGATGGGGACATTCCTGCAGAACTGAGGGATGCTGTGGATGCATACTATCAACAGGCCCTCTCTCTCCTAAATTGCACAGAAGAGCTGGTCCTCCAAAGATTGAACTCCCCTGACCCAACCAAAAGGTAAGCCAGACAAGCACTCAGAAAATAGGCAACCGGTTGCTTATTTTCAACCATCCCACCAGTGGCATCTCCAATACCCCCTTGCACAAGCACTTACATCAGGCAACCATGAAGCAATATACTGTGCCAGTGGTGGCTCTACTGGCCATGCTCATCAGACAAGAATACAGTGGAAAGCCATTCTCTGGATCCAACTCCAAGTTGATGGAGTTGCTTGCAGTGCTTCGCATTGACCCAGAGGCCACTGAGGAGGCAGTGCCTCTGATTCATGCATTGCTATTCGAGATCTGGAGCACAGCATGGCAACATCAAGGGAACAATGAGATTGTGGATCCCACAGAGAGGTGTCTGGCCCTACTCACTCTCAGAGAAGATGGTGCATTCAAGGAACCCCATGAAGTGACCACCAAGATAGCCAAGTTTGAGTACTGCATGCGCCTCACTTTCCTCCAGGAGATCCATCATCGTACTCAGTCAGAACCCCAAAGAGATCAGCTGGAACATTGCCTGGACATGGAGAACTTTTTTGTGGAGAAGACTCGCTACACCTTCTCTCGTCTACGTTCCCTACAGCACAGAGCAAGTGCCCTGGCTTATGATACCATGAGCCTTCCCCAAGTCTGGTGGACAGACACCAAGACATGGCAGACCATGCTCTACAGAGGGGAGGAGGTCCAGTTTTCTGACCTTTGCAAGGTCTTCCAAGAGGTAGAAGCCAAGCTGGTCCAAGTCTGGGAACAGGACATCTTGATGGGACAAGACATCAGAGTGGGCTATGACAAGATGGCAGATGACTTGGTCAACAAGGATGTGGGCTATTCATTCTTGTCAGACTTGAGAAACCCTCAGCTGACTCATCGAGACCAATTGGTCAAGCGATTCCTTGAAGATGAGGGTACCTTTGCCCACTTTGCAATGATCAGGAATGGGGCCATCATATGGAACCGAAGCTCCCTCCAAGCATGGTTGAAGAAGTATGCAGAGATGCAAGGCCTCTTGTTGCTGCGAGCACAGATGCTCAGTGGTGCTCCAAGTCGTGGCACAGAACTGACAGCCATGACCTATCGAAACACACAGACACGGCCAACTCGCAACTTGGTGATTCTTGGCAGGCATGTCACCCTGCTCTGTCAATACCTCAAGACAACAGCATTGACAGGGAAAGACAAGCTGATCCCTCATGCCCTGGATGGCATCACCAGTGACATCTTGGTGCAGGACCTGGCCTTGGCACGGCCATTTGCAGAGATTGCAGCCAAGGCATGTTTCCCAGACAAGCCAGAGGTGGTGGAGCTGTATCGCAACCATGTCTTTGTCAACTATGATCGCCTCTTTGACTCAGAAAACCTATCTGGTATTATGAGCAAGCACACCCTACCCGTCATGCACTTTGGTCTCACCATCAAATCTTGGCGACACATTCAAACTGCTTGGAAACGAAAGCTTGGTTGTGCAGTGGAGGACATCATGGACATGGACAGGGAAGACAACATAGAGGCTCTACAGGCAGGCCACAGTCGTTCCACAGAAAACCGGGTGTATGGCATCAGTGTTGAGACACTGGCTGGAGCTGCAGAGGACATCCTACCTGCATATCTTAATGCCAGCATGGAATGGCAAAAGCACTGCCATGTACCACTCAGTGGCCAGTGTACATCATACAAGGCAGCAAGGTCACCATCCATGCCACCAGCACCTCAACCAGGCCCAGGTGAAAATAATGATAAGCAGCCGGTCACCTATTCTGTGCCAATGGCAGAGATCCAAAGGGCAGTGGCAGATGCAATGGTTTCCAGACTACCATCCACAGAGGAGATTGCAAACAGAGTCATGGAAAAGCTGGTACCTGCATTACATGGGATGTTGCAAGAGGTTGTCCAGTCAGCAATACAACAACAAGGACCATCTTCATCAGAGAGCAAGACAGACAAGGGCAAAGGAAGAGAAAGGTGCTCAGATGAGTGTGAGTCAACTTGACTTTTTATTATTATTTCTTTTTCCACCTCAGACAACACCACCAGTGCATTCTACAAATACAGGGGAAGAAAAGGCCTGGTCAAGTTACCCATCTGGCCAACCAGATATAAGTAACCGGTCTCCTGTTTTTTGGCAAGAGATACATGGTAAGATAACAATTTATCAATGATGGTGCACATGCATATTCATGACCAAGGAAAAGGGCAAATACCAGGGCCCAGCATAAGTGACCGGTCACTTGTTTTTGAGCAGACCATGGAAAGCTCTGCATTGAATGCAATGAAGACACTCCTCAGGGACCCAAGTGCTACCTGGAAGTCCAAGGAGCAACACACCTGCATGTTGTCAGTGCTACAGGGGAAAATGGACCTCATAGCAGTGCTTGGCACAGGAGCTGGCAAGTCCATGTTGGCCATAGTGCCAAGCATGGTGCAACCCAACCAAGCAACCATACTGGTGTTGCCACTCAACTCCCTCATGCTTGACTATCGGCGTCGCCTGGATGCATTCCAAGTGCCCTACCAAGTCTATGTGCAAGACAGGCCTTTGAACTCATCCACCAACCTCATCCTGGTCACAGCAGACAAGGCATTGACTTCTCACTGGAGGGCCTCACTAGCAGCTCTCAACCAACAAAAGAAGGTGGCCAGGCTCATCTTTGATGAGGCACATATCCCACTCATGACCAAGGGTTATCGAGTTGCCCTGCAGAACACATATCGACTGCGTAGCATTCCCATGCAGATGGTACTGTTGAGTGCTACCCTTCCACCATCTTGCATCGAGGAGGCCAGGTCCACCTTTCTCCTGCTGAAAGAGACAGAAGTGGTCAGGCAATGCACCAACCGGCCAGAGCTATCTTATCACTTGTCAAAGGTGCCACTCAATTGTGTGGAAGACCAAGTCATCAATTTGCTACTCAAGGAAAGCTCCTACTGGGAAGAGGAGGACAGAGGGTTGGTCTTTGTCACATCCATTGCTGCAGGACAGAGCCTGTCACAGAAGACTGCATATCCATTCTACAATGGAGACAAAAGGACATCTGATGAGGAGCGACAATTGGCCTATCAGCAATGGATCAGTGGGGCAACCAAAGTGCTGATTGCAACCACTGCATTCAGTGCTGGGAATGACTATGCTCATGTGAGGATGGTCATCCACATGGACCGTCCCTTTGACATGGTGGATTACATCCAAGGACAAGGGAGAGCAGGCCGAGATGGGGCACCAGCAAGCTGCCATACCATCATACCTCCTACAGCAGCCATTCCAGACATCCAACATGGTGGGTTGGAGGGAGAAGCTCGATGGGCCATCTATGAACTGCTATACTGCTATGGGTCCAGGAGATGCCTGAGATATGGGATGACACTCTTCAATGATGGGAAAGGCATTGGTTGTGGCAAGGAGGAGAGCAATGAAAGTTGTTCTGTCTGCCTAGCAGAGCCAGGCCATGAGCCATCAAACATTCAAATTGCTGGCACTTCTAGGCTGAAACAGCAGTTGATGAACCCAGTGCAAGGACAAGCGATCCACAGGAATGATTCTCTGCCAAGAAGTTTTGACATGGCAGTTGGTCAAGTTCGACAGGTCAGGGGAGTGCAAGAGAGCCAACGATTGCAGGAAGCAGAGATCATACTGGCTGCACTGGAGAGCTTTGAAGGTGCATGCAGCCTGTGCAGGGTGCTGGGCAAGAATGGTGTTGTGCATGGCATCCAGGAATGCCCAAGTCTGGGAGGCACTGGGTGGCAGGGTTATGTGGAGTGGAGGAAAGAGCTCAAGTATCAAAGCTATCACAAAAAGATCTGCTACATGTGCCATGTGCCACAGGTAAATGACTTGGTCCATCCACAGTTTGCAAGGGCAGGGAGAGGAGGACGGTGTCGATTTGCAGACATCATTGCACCAGCTGCATATGGTATTCACTTGGATGCAGACCTACAATCCATGGCAGCAGCTCACTTTGAACAGCAGTGGGAGGATAGGATAGGGTATAGTAGGTGGTTGATGGCATGCCCAAAGGCAGGCAGCTATAGCAACTTGTTTGATTTGTTCATGTGGTATCACCAGCAACAGCAGATGTAATGATAGATATGTACAAGTGTGTATTTCAAATGAATGTATACAAATAAGTGACCGGTTGCTTATTCTATTGCCCCTATAGGACATGGAGATGGAGGTGATGGAGTGTGTGTGATTACAGCCTGCAAGCACAGCATGACAAGTGGTGGGGAACCTTGCACTCATGACCAGCTAAGCAACTGGTTGCTTATCTGGTAGTGACTGTGCTGCTAGCCATGGTGGTATGCTTACCAGTTCCAACTCACTCAAATTCCACAAGTCATGGTCATGAAAAACATGACTACTAGTCTAACTCCACCTACAAACATGGTACCTCTATTTAAGTGACCGGTTGCTTATTTTTTTTTTTTTTTTTTTTCTTTTGCAAGAGAGTGGCAGTGATGGACTTGGGTCATGTCCAACCATTATTGATTACATAATATCCATAAAAGGCTTGACACAGGATTACATAAGCAACAAACAGATATATACCAACACCAGATGGGTGGCTGTGCAAGTTTTGCTTCTTGAACTGCAACCACAACCTTCCACATCAGGAAACAGTGCAAACAACTACAAACAACCAATCATGTCTGCAAACAACAACCTTGTGGTAAGTTGTTGCACTTTGGTAAAATAGGCAACCGGCTGCTTATTCCTCAACCCCCCATACTAGACCAAAGCCACCACTGAGGGTGCTATGATTACTGAGGTAGTGGGCTCTGTCACTGAGAAACAGTTGGTAAGTCATGTCATGGGCTTGAAATCAAGCAACCGGTTGCTTAACCCCCCTCCCCCCCCCCTCCCTTACTAGCCCACAACCCCTACTGAGGGTGCCATGGCTACTGAGGTGGTGGGTGCTGTGACTGAAAAAGAGTTGGTAAGTCATGTCCTGGCCTTGTAATAAGCAACCGGCTGCTTATTCTCCACCCCCACCAACTAGACCAAAGGCACTGAGGGTGAGAGTGCCAAGGCTACTGAGGTGGTGGCCTCTGCAACTGAGAAGGCATTGGCAAGTCATACCATGGGTATCAAATAAGTGATTGATTGCTCATTCTGATTTCAAACCTCATCTAGCCAATGAACACTTTTCAAGATGACCTTGTGAACCAATTGAACCAAGCAGCAGGCATACAAAAGGCCACCAACCCTGCATTGAAAAAGAAGGTATGTCTTTTTTTTTAAAAAAAAAAAAAAAAAAAAACTAAGCAACCAGTTGCTTATGTGCTCTCACAGAAAACCCAAAAAGTCAACACAGTTACTCAAGGAAAAGGTGCAGACAGTGTGATGGCATCTGCACAAGAGTCTGGAGGAGGGGATGGAGTGGTAAGTAGAACAACATCTGTGCAAATAAGCAACTGGTCTCTTATCTTGGCCAATGCAGCAATGTCATGTGGCCCAGGCACCAGGAAAGAAAAATAAGAATAAGGTAGGGTCTTGGTCACACTACAAGATCATTTGGGATTGACATGCATGAAAGAGGAAGTGTACTTTGGAAGGAGAAATGGGGGCAGAAACCACAGAGGGTGCTACAGATACCCCAGCATTGTCTGAGGGACAGGTAAGGCAAAAAAAAAAACCAATAGGGCATGAATCCCTGACTTGTTTTCTGCTTTTTTATGTGTCTAGACCAATAACAAACGTCGCAAACTTGCTCAGACACCTGCCACTGCTGCTACCAGAGTGGGAGCCATGGAGGTGGGTTTTTTTTTTTCAAGTGGGATCAACAGCAGTGGTACTCATTAGTATTGGTCTCAGAGTGTGCCAGAGGATGGTGACCAAATGGAAGTTCAAATGGTAAGCACAGCTTTGACAGGAAAAATAAGTGACCGGTCACCTAAACTGGCTGCACAACAAATAGGATGTTGATAAGAGCAAGGAAGGTGGAAATCCCACCACAGGGGTGAGCCATACCAGTGGCAGAATTAAGTGACCGGTTGCTTATCCAACAACCATAGGCAAGCCACCAAAATGTTGGCCAAGGCAAGGGTGGAAAGCTCCCCAAGAAAAGCAAGCAAACAAAAAATAAGGTAGGTGTGCCTGCCAGTACAGAATAAGTGACCGGTTGCTTATTCATGGCATGCTAGACTACTGATGAGCATCAAGGTGGAGACGCAGAATGGGAAGAGACTGCAGTAGCAAGTGGGGTAAGTGGTGTTGATATGACCAGGGTCATCAACTGTCTGACCCAAGAAATGCAGAGTGCTGCACCTGCAGAGGGTCAAGTGTTGGCAATCCAAAGAAATAAGGCAAGTGGCATATTGTTCACCTTGACCACAAAGTCATTGTTAGCTTACATTTGGATATCTGAAATTAACAGAAAACGGGTGCAACTAGAGAGGTCAAGGAACCCAAAGGTCCAAAACAATGGCTACACACAGTCATCCCCAAGGGTGACAATGTGGTTAGTATTTTTCCGATCAAATGTGCAGCTATACATGCTAACTTGACTTTGCTGTAGGTGGCTGACATCAAGACCACAAAAATTGCAGAGGCAGATGCCCGCATTTCTCAGATTGAACAGGCAGTGGCTGAAATGTCATTGGGCTATGCACTAATGACTGTGATCCACGACAAACCTGATTCACGATGTGACCTGGGCTCTGGACCTCTTCTCAAGTTGCGAGAATACAACCCTCGGGATGTAGATGCCAATCACCTCAAAAAATTACATGAAAATATCAAAATGCATGGCCTGCAGAACCGAGCCATTTGGAATGCCATGGTGGTGGCAGTCCCACCTGCTGCCCTAGACCTGTCCTCACTCCAGCCTGTCCATTTGGGCACTTATGAAAATCATGTGCGCTGGTCAGAGGATGTGGAGAAGTTCACTGCCAGTTTCCTCAATGGGAACCACCGCAGGGAAGTTTTGAAGATGCTGGACGTCAACCAAACATATGTGCAATATCAAAAGGTCAAAATTCTGCAGGAATTCCATACAAGCCATGGGAATAAGAAGGGAGACAACAATGAGGAGTTCAAGCTTGGCATGGCAGAGGCACAAGCTGTCAAAGAATTACAAAAGCACTGTTGTTGGCTGGTCCACTTCATAGACATGGGTGAGTGGAATAAAAAATAGGTGACCGGTCACCTAATTTTGCTAACAAACTAATTCCCAATCAGACAAGCTGGGTGCTCATCCAGAGAAACAGTGGTTGCTGGACCATTTGACCAGCAACACCCCCATAGTTGCCTTGCCAGATGATGATAATGACAGGCTATACCAAGTGTTGAACATCATTGCAACATTGGAGTCTGCCAAGGACAAGGAAAATTATATCAACGAAATTTGTCGTCGTGCAGGGGGTTCAAGCAAGAGTCGCCTGGCACGCATCCTTTCAGATGAAGGAATCTATTCAGCTGTCACCCCCCTGTTGCGGATGAAACACTTTTGTGGAAGGAAAATTGGCAGGGCTGACACAGGAACAGGGTTCACTGCTCGTCAGCTGGACAGTTGGTGCCCAGCCACAGGAGGCGTAAGTTGTTAATCCATCTTCAAAGCTTGCCTTGAATGTCTGACATATGGATAGCTCCAAATTTTGCTGTGTGAATATGTGATGGACGTATTCACATTTTTGGCTGCACCCATCAAAGTTGAGAGGCTTTCTACTGTGAAAGCCAGGCTGGAGAAAGCTCCTGAGGGTGAAGGGCAGGGGGAGATGACTGAAGAAGCCAAGAGCCATGCTCTAGCCAAGAGATTGAGGGCACATGCAAGGAAGTTGTTGGAACAAGCAAAGGCCTCACCTTACCATGCATGGGAAGTGGTAGATGAGAATGCAGAGAAGTGGCTGGAGGCATGGGTGCAATTGAGTAGAAAGTGTGGACATTCTTTCCCATGGCGACTTTGGGCCCTGGAAGACCCAAACTCTCAAAAAGTTTGGCAAGACTTGATAGATCAGTACTGGCGACGAATCCTAAGTGCCTGCACCAGAGAGGGGCACCAAGTCACCTTGGATCCCCAAAACAACAATGATGACAGGGTCTGTGTAGACATGGCAGTCAAGATGGACTGGATCAAGGCTGGGCTGTTGGTTCGCAAAGCATATCCCAAGAGCTTTGCGAGTCTTCCCATTGGAAATCGACTCCTCTTCCAGAATGTCCAGCGTGTCTTTTCAGACACTGTCAGCACACCACCAATTGAGCTCACTGAAGTGATCAAGGAGGTGAGTTGAATCATGTTTGGCTCTGGAGTCAAGGAATGAACACAGGTTTAGGTGGTTACATGGGTTGAGCCCTTTTTACCTTTTGCTATGAATCAGAGAGGGGACCGTGTGTGGCGTGACTACACTCGTGCATTGATGGACAATGCACAGTGCCTTACACAGTCAAGGCTGGCTAGAGTCATGGTGAGTTTAAGCAACCGGTTGCTTATTTGGGCCCTGTGCTGGACTAATTGCTGTTCCTGCATTTTCAGATTTCAAGCTTGTTCATCGAGCAGCGTGCTGCCTTGGGGATGCTGAATACCAACATGAAGGCACCAGGCTTTGTGGAACAATTTACAATCTACACACCAGCAAATCTCCCACCACAAGTGCTGGCAAAGAGCTTTTTGGATCGCATGGAAAACATTGTGCAAGCATATCGTGAGCAGCTCAAAAGCTGGTCCACTCATGCTGTCAGCGGAACCCCACCTTACCTGCGGCCTGAGCCCAATCACACTGTCAATTTCAGTGAATTGCAACCACAGCAGGAGCAAGTGGCTAGGGGTATCATAGAGATGATGCGGGTGACTGCATTCCCAATGGCTCGCATTCAAAACATGAAAATGCTGGTGGAATGTTTGGCACCACTGGCATTGAACAAGGGGCCTCGGGAAGCACTCCTAATGTCAAAAAATGCATGGAAATTGCGATCCGATCTAGGCTCTACCATGGCACAATGTGTTGGTCAAGGTGACAAGAAGTGGTGGTGGTGGGATGGCATTCAGGAGTTCCCTGGTGAAGAGGACAGTATGGCAGAGCTGGTGTCAGATGACTTGATGGACTTGGACAAGAATGAGACCCAAGACACCAAAGTTGTACGTGCAACATTGGAACAGCAAACACTGGCTGCAAATAGGGCAGCCATTGGCAAGATGGTAGACTTGGCATTCACTCCCAAGTTGGGCTTGCTACCAAATGGAAAGGTGGCTCCTGCTGTCTACAAGACAGGTAGAAAATTCATTTTGGTGAGTGGCATTTGTGCAAGAAAAAAAAATAAGTGACCAGTTACTTATTGTGAAAAAATCTATCACACTTTAGGCACTGATAAGAGAATCAGAGCGTCATCTGAGTCGCATTGCCTTGCCTTCTCAGAATGTATTGAACAACTTTGGTGAGGATGAAGAATTGCTCAAGTCATATGGTGTCAAGCTTCCAGAGGTGGGCACCAATTCAGATGTTGAAGAGTGCTGGGGGACACAAGGAGAAGAAGAAGAAGAGAAGGAGAGAGTTCAACACTTGGGCAAGTTCAAGTCTGATTACCAGACTATACAAAAGGAGAAGGCAGAGAATGCAAAGGAGGAGAGGAGAGGAGCCAGGGAAGCCAAGGCTGTGGAGAAGGCAAAGATCTTTGCATCATCCTCAGGTAGGATGGCCCTCAAGATGCAGGCAAGATTGGAGCGCCAAAAGCAGAAGCAGCGAGAACAAGAAGACAACCGGAGGGTGGAAGAGTGGGACAAGCGCATGGAGGAAGAAGACCAGCTGGAAAAAGCTGGTAAGTCTTGGGTACAATGATGATGTCATAGTTGGCTCATGACTGGCATTCACAATTAGCAATTGCAGCCAAAGAAAAATTGCAAGGTATGCACCTCAAGTATGATTGGACCTTTAATTGATCAATTGGTCTTGGACAAAAAGGCCTCTCCTTCACCAAGACTGTCACTGCACAGTCAGCTACAGCTGATGAGCCCACAGCCATGTCAGGTGTGGAGGATGATCCAGTTGGTGAGTGTTAGTGACAAAAACCCAAGGAATATTTGAATTAATTGCTATTCCATCCAGACAAGACGACTCAAAGTGGATCTAAGGGCAAGGGCCAGAAGAGGAAGGGCCAGGGCAGACATAGACCCCAGAGAGGTGAGCACCATTGATGTAGGAAGCCATCACCGATCACTCAAATGACTTGGCTTCTGTCATGTAGCACATACCATGGCAGAGCGCAAGGCAGTGATGTCAAAGGCTGCCAGTTATGTGGATATTGAGGCTTTAAGGGATTCTGATGAGCCAGGGAGTGAAGATGAGGAGGAGGAGGAGGAGGAAAATAGTTCCTATGAACCCTAATATTCTACTTTCCGGACCCTGCCCCAGGGTCCGCATGCATCTAGGAAAGGGTGCATGCATCTAGCGAAGAGTGTAGCATCCGTGCATGCATCTAGGAAAGCATGCATGCATCCGTGCATGCATCTAGGAAAGCGTGCATGCATCCGTGCATGCATCTAGGAAAGCGTGCATGCATCTAGGAAAGTGCACATGCATCTAGGAAAGTGTACATGCATCTAGAGAAGAGTGTAGCATTGGTGCATGCATCTAGGAATGTGCACATGCATCTAGGAATGCGTGCATGCATCTAGGAAAGGGTGCATGCATCTAGGAATGTGCACATGCATCTAGGAATGCATGCATGCATCTAGGAAAGGGTGCATGCATCTAGGAATGCGTGCATGCATCTAGGAAAGGGTGCATGCATCTAGGAATGTGCACATGCATCTAGGAATGCGTGCATGCATCTAGGAAAGTGCACATGCATCTAGAGAACAGTGTAGCATTGGTGCATGCATTGGTGCATGCATCTAGGAATGTGCACATGCATCTAGAGAAGAGTGTAGCACCAGTGCATGCATCTAGGAAAAGGGTGCATGCATCTAGGAATGTGTGCATGCATGCATCTAGGAATGTGCACATGCATCTAGGAATGCATGCATGCATCTAGAGAAGAGTGTAGCATCAGTGCATGCATCTAGGAATGCGCACATGCATCTAGGAATGCACACATGCATCTAGGAATGCGTGCATGCATCTAGGAATGCACACATGCATCCCTGCCTTATATGGAAGGTTTCCTGCATGAAACCTGCACAGCCACTGAATGAAACCTCACAGCCACTGAATGAAACCTCACAGCCACTGAATGAAACCTACACAGCCACTGAATGAAACCTCACAGCCACTGAATGAAACCTACACAGCCACTGAATGAAACCTACACAGCCACTGCATGCAACCTCTCAGTGAGTGAATGCAACCAACACAGCCACTGAATGCAACCTCCATATAAGGAAATGCACAGCCACAGAGAGCAGAGAAAATAAGTGACCGGTTGCTTATCTGGATTGAAGATGATAGGCAGTTGATTAGCAAAAACAGCAGATTACCAAAAGATGTAGTAGACACAGCTACTCATTGCAACTGTCTGAAAAATAGGTGACCGGTTGCTTATCTGGATGCAAGGGAAGTAAAGTAGCAAGGAGGCAGCTGGGAAGAACAAGCTGATTATCTGGACAAGTCAGACACTAGTACTGAACACGACTAGCACAGCCACTCATTGTGACTGCCTGCAAAATAGGTGACCGGTTGCTTATTTGACTTGTGGCAGAAAGTAAGAAAACCACTGACCAGGCTGAAGGTAGTTGCCTAATTTGGACATCCAAATGGGCATGACACACCAATTAGGTAGTTTAGGGTGGGTAGAGCCAAATAAATAAAGCTGACTGTGGGAAATTTTCCCCTTTACATCTCTGCTTCTTACCACCACCATCTACCTCACCATGCCCAACTATGTCTGTGCCACCTGTGAAGACACCTTCTCCACCAAGAGTACCTACATAGCTCACAGCAAGAAATGCTCTTCCAAGGCTACCATCCACCTGCCCCACACCAACCAGACTATTGAGTTGCAAAGGAATGACATGGGTGATTTCATTTGTAACTGTTCTGCCCTTGGCTGTCCCAAGCCCTTCAAGTATGCCAGCAACCTCAAGTCTCATATCAAGAAGGCTGGTAGTACATGGAAGGGGCCAGAGATACAGGTGAGCAGTGGTGGGAAATAGTTTCCTTATTTGGAAACAACTCTGAACATGTTAACAGGGTAATCTACCCATGGGCAAATTTGACTTGG
The DNA here is from genome assembly GCF_024613125.1 of Pisolithus orientalis. Lineage (NCBI taxonomy): Eukaryota > Fungi > Basidiomycota > Agaricomycetes > Boletales > Pisolithaceae > Pisolithus > Pisolithus orientalis. The sequence continues at coordinate 7,156 of NW_026260796.1, read as the reverse complement.
TAAGTGGCTTCATCCACCAAAAAAATAAGCGACCGGTTGCTTATCTGCCCTTCACAGACCCATGGACAAGGGATTGGAGCTGGACCTAGCAAGGACTTGGTAAGTGGTATTCTCAGGAGCAAGTGACCAATCACCCATGACATCACTATCGCAGACCCATGAGGAGGAGGGTAATGCAGGTGGTCCCAGCAGGGCCAGCAAGCACTTGGTAAGTGGCTGGCCCAAGCCAGAATAAGCAACCGGTTGCTTATTCTTCTGCCCAATGTCATTATAGCATGAAGATATCAGTGAGAGTGACAGTGGAGATGTGAGTACCAAGCTTATGGCCATTGGTGACAATGGAATGATGGATGGTCATGGCACACCAGTTCCATCACAGGTCCATTGGATCCCCAGTGAGTAGATGTGTTGCATCTGTCTATCCATACCCCACAGTGCTAAACAGGGAAACAGATAGCAGAGGATTTTGGGAAGATCCCATCTCCTCACCAGTTGATCCCACAAGATGAAATCATGCATTCACCCCCACCACCAGCAGTGAGTGTCATTGCTTCCCCACAAATAAGCGACCGGTCGCTTATCCATGGACTGGGAAACCATTCCAGGGTGATGTAAGGATGGTGTCACCTACAGCCCACAAGTCGGTCCCTCCTCAAAAATCCCCTCAAGCACCAGCACCACGATTGCCATCTCTCATAGTGAGTCTATCAGAGCCAACTTGCTAACGACCAGACTCGAGTTCTTTCAGTCAGCGATCCAAGCCCACAACCAGAACACTGGCAATGTTGTGCCATCTTTGGCACAAAGGTCCCAGCAGCCACACTTGCCATTGACAACAGCCCCAGGGCTCATCTCTGATGCATTTCTGGATTCATTGGACCTTGCAGTGAATGCAGAGTTCCATTTCCTGACATGCCAGGTCTGTGAAATGGCATTAAGAGCAGGAGAAGTCAAGAGCCATCTGGCAAAGATCCATGGCAGACAGGCAACCTACAGTGACATGACCTTGAAGCTGGCCATGGCATCACTGGAGGTGACAGAACGGCTGCCCACTGGTATTACTGGGCCTAGAACCATTGTCCATGGTCTGAAAGTCTTTGAGGCCATGGCTTGCAGTCACTGTGACCTTTTGTCCAGGTCAACAGAGCGTCTACGGAAACATCACTCCAAAGACCACCCGATGGAACCCAGACCAAAACATTGGAGAGCTTGCAAAGTACAGCACTTGAAGGAAAGTTCAGGGGACCTGCAGGCATTCTGGGAGGTGAAGGATGATGAAGAAAGGCAGAGTGAGCCAATGGCTCGACAGGCTCTGGTGGATTCTTTGCTCAAAGAACTGGAGCCAACACTGGAGGTGGTCCAAACACCACTGGACGGTCGCATGGTGAGCCCCTGGTTGCTGACGACACAGTGGCATGAGCAGGTTGCAGGCAAGAATGTCAAACTGCTGCGGAGCTGGGTTTCCCTACCCAAGGATGATGATGGGGACATCCCTGGACTGAAGCTTGCAGTGCAAGCATACTATAGAAAAGCGCTCTCTCTGCTAGACCATACACATGAACTGGTCCTGAAGAGATTACATTCACCTGACCCCACCAAAAAGTAAGCAGCCATGCCAACTCACAAATAGGCGACCGGTCGCTTATTCCTTCCATCCACCAGTGGCATCTCCAACACACCCTTCCACAAGCACCTCCATGAGGCCACCATGAAGCAATACATCATCCCAGTGGTTGCTCTACTGGCAATGTTGATCAGACAACAACATGCTGGAGGGTCATTCTCTGGGTCAAACCCCAATGTCATGGAGCTGCTTGCAGTGCTCCGCATGGGGGATGAAGAAGGACCAGAGGCTTTGCAGATCATCCACCAGCTGCTCTTTGAGGTTTGGAGCACGGCATGGAAGCCTCGAGGGGAGAGGGAGATTGTGGACCCCACAGAAAGGTGTCTGGCCCTTCTGACCCTTGGGGAAGATGGTGGATTCAAGGAGCCACACCTAGTCACTGGGATCATAGCCAAGTTGGAGTATTGCATGCGACTCACGTTCCTCCAAGAGATTCACCACCGCATGCAGTCAGACCCCCAGAGCGAGGACCTGGACCACTGCCTGGATCTGGGAAGCTTCTTTGTGGAAAACACCCAGTATACCTTCTCTCGTCTACGTTCTCTTCAACACAGGGCAAGTTCCCTGTCATACGATACCATGAGCCTTCCTCAGGTGTGGTGGACAGACACCAAGACCTGGAAGACGATGCTCTACCGAGGGGAGCAGGTGGACTTTGGAGATCTCTGCAAGGTCTTTGAAGAGACAGAGGCAAAGCTGGTAGAGGCTTGGGAGCAGGGGGTGCTGATGGGCAAGGATATCCGAGTGGACTATGACAAGATTGCAGAGGACCTCATCAACAAGGATGTTGGCTACTGCTTCCTGTCTGATGTCAGAAATCCAGAGCTTGGCAGTCGAGGCCGACTGGTCAGGCACTTCCTCGAAGATGAGGAAACTTTTGCCCACTTTGCCATGGTACGGCAGGGAGGTATTGTATGGAATGTGGGTGCCCTCCAAGCTTGGTTGAAGAAGTATGCAGAGCTGCAAAGCCTGCTCCTATTGAGGGCACAGATGCTCAGTGGTGCACCAAGTCGTGGCACAGAGCTCACTGCGATGACCTATCGCAACACTCAAACTCGACCGACTCGAAACCTGGTGGTCCTGGGCAAGCACGTGTCACTGCTTTGCCAATATCTCAAGACCACAGCATTGACAGGGAAGGACAAGCTGATCCCTCATGCCTTGGATGCCATCACCAGCGACATCTTGGTACAGGACCTAGCCTTGGCACGACCCTTTGCAGAGATTGCAGCCAAGGCATGCTTCCCAGACAGGCCAGAGGTGGTGGACCTGTACCGAAACCATGTCTTTGTCAACTATGATTGCCTCTTTGACTCCAAGGACCTCTCATTGATCATGAGCAGGCACAGCCTTCCCACCATGCACTTTGGGCTGACCATCAACTCATGGCGACACATCCAGACAGCATGGAAACGAAAACTTGGCTGTGCAGTGGAGGATGTGATAGAGATGGACAGGGAAGACAATGTGGAAGCCCTGCAGGCAGGCCATAGTCGGTCTACAGAAAACCGAGTGTATGGCATCAGCGTGGAAGCTCTGGCTGGAGCTGCAGAGGATGTGCTACCTGCATACCTCAATGCCAGCATGGAATGGCAAAGGCACTGCCAGGTGGCAGTCAGTGGCCAGTCAACATCATACAAGACTGCACGGGCACACCCCCCATCACCATCCCCATCCCCAGCTGCTCCACCAGTACCTGAGCCCAGGGAAAACAAGCGACCGGTTGCTTATTCCATGGCAACAGAGGCAGTCCAAAAGGCCATGGTAGATGCAGTGGTGGCCAAACTGCCATCCACAGATGAGATTGCCACCAAGGTGATGGACAAGCTGATGCCTGCACTGAAGGGAATGTTGCAGGAGGTAATTCGATCCACCACAGGAGGTCCATCAGAGAGGACAGACAAAGGGAAAGGGAAGGAGAGGGAGAGGGAGAAAGAGCAAGGGCAGAGTACCAGTCATGGTTGGTAACACTCATGTGAGATGATTGTCAGAAATTAAATCCATTCTAGACAGGGCACAGTCTGAAATAAGCGACCGGTTGCCTATCTGGGACCACAGCGATGTTGAACTGGAGCAGACAGATGTACATGGTAAGACCAGAGAAAACATTTGCCAGTAGACGAGTCCCTAACATGGCCTTTCACAGTCCAGCCTGGAGAATGCAGCACAAGTGACCAGTCAGCTACCTTGGATCAGGCACTAAAAGCGATGCAGGGCCTACTGAAGAACCCATCAGCAAGCTGGAAATCAAAGGAACAGCATGCCTGCATGGCAACAGTACTCAAAGGGGAAACAGACCTGGTAGCAGTGCTGGGTACTGGAGCTGGCAAGTCGATGCTGGCGATCGTTCCAAGTGTGGTGCAACCAAAGGAAGCCACGGTGCTAGTCTTGCCTCTAAATTCTCTCATGCTGGACTACCGACGACGACTGGAGGAGTTCAGAGTGCCATACCAAGTCTATGGAGCAGACAAACCCTTGAGCTCATCCACGAATTTGATTCTGGTCACAGCAGACAGGGCATTGACATCACAGTGGAGGTCTGCGCTGGCGATGCTGAACCAAAGCAAGAAGGTGGCCAGGCTGATATTTGACGAGGCCCACATTCCACTGATGTCGAAAGACTATCGGATGGTGTTCCAAAGCATCCACCAACTACGAAGCGTCCCGATGCAGCTAGTGCTGTTGAGTGCCACGCTTCCAAGATGGTGCATGGAGGAGGTGAAGACCACATTCCAGCTGGTGCAGCAAACAGAGGTGATCCGACAGAGTACAGACCGATGGGAACTGGGGTATCACTTGGAAAGGGTGCCAGTCCACTCCATGCATCGACGAGTGGCAGAAGTGTTGGAGGAGGAAGGCTCACGCTGGGAAGAAAGGGACAGAGGGTTGGTGTTTGTGACATCCATAGCAGCGGGTCAGCATCTGTCACACATGACAGCATATCCGTTCTACAATGGAGACAAGGGGACGACTGACGAGGACCGAGGATGGATGTATGGACAGTGGATCAAAGGATTCTCCAAGGTGCTAATTGCGACCACTGCCTTCAGCGCTGGGAACGACTACCCTCACGTGCGAACGGTCATTCACATGGACCGACCATTTGACATGGTGGACTACATCCAAGGACAGGGCAGAGCTGGTCGAGATGGGCAGGCAGCCAACTGCTATACGATCATCCCACCGACATCAACACTGCCAAACATAGAGACGATGGGACTGGAAGGGGAGGCGAGATGGGCGATGTATGAACTACTGTATTGCTATGGGCCAAGGAGATGCCTGCGGTATGGGATGACGCTGTTCAATGACAGCAAAGGGGTTGGTTGTTGGATGGAGGAAGGAAAGGAGAAATGCTCTGTCTGCCTAGAGGAACCAGGACATGACCCATTGGACATACAGGTTGCTGGGACAGCAAGACTCAAACAGCAGGCGATGAAATCGATGGAGGGACGATTGATGGAAAGACGGGCTGCTCTGAAGACTAGCTTTGACAGTGCAGTGGTACAGGCGAGACAGCAGCGAGGGAAGGAAGAGATGAAACGATTAGAAGAGGGGGATGAAATACTGGAAGCATTGGAAAGTTTTGAGGGGTGCTGCAGTCTGTGCAGAGTGTTGAGGAAAGGTGCGATGGAGGGACATGGGATCAGAGAATGCCCACATCTAGATGGGAATGGATGGAGGGAATATGTGGAGTGGAGAAGAGGGCTGCAGTATGACATGCGGCACCACCGGAAGATCTGCTACATGTGCCACGTGCCACAGGTAAATGACAAGGTGCACCCACAATTCAAGAAGGCAGAGAAGGGGAACAAGGACTGCAGGTTTGGAGATGTGGTAGCACCTGCAGCATATGGGATCTATCTGAATGAGGAGTTACGAAGGGAAGCAGAGAAAAAGTTTGGGGAAAGGTGGGGGGAGGGTGGAGTGTATTTGAAGTGGTTGATGGGGCGACCGAGGCAAGGACATCACAGCAACTTGATTGACCTGATCATGTGGTATCACGAGCACTCACAGACATGAATAGAAGAGCAGGGATTTGTACATGTGGCAGCGACAGGGACTGGGAAAAACAAGCGACCGGTTGCTTATCTGGAACAGGTACTAGGGAGGCCAAAGGAGAAAAAAGCAAGAGAGACAGGTGAGTGATAAGGATGAGGACTAAGTGGTGATGACAGACTACTGATGGCAAGGGACGAAGGCTGAACTGGAAAGTATGAGTATAGAAGGTAAGGGATGTGTTGGTTATCTGGACTGGGGAGTGACGAGGGACTACTACTGACTATGAAGACCGAGTGGCTAGAAAGTGAGGACAGACGACTGAAATGCGACTACAGACTACTGACTGGTGAGTAGTGATGACAAGAAAATAAGTGATGGGTGGTGATTTGGACTAGTGACTATGGACACATGAGACATGACAAGGGACTAGGGGCTACAGACGAGGGAAAGTAATGGTGAGTGAACTGGGATGATAGCTGGGAAATAAGGGGTGAGTCAATGCAGGTGAGAATGGGCACAATAACCCTAATATTCTACTTTCCGGACCCTGCCCCAGGGTCCGCATGCATCTAGGAAAGGGTGCATGCATCTAGCGAAGAGTGTAGCATCCGTGCATGCATCTAGGAAAGCATGCATGCATCCGTGCATGCATCTAGGAAAGCGTGCATGCATCCGTGCATGCATCTAGGAAAGCGTGCATGCATCTAGGAAAGTGCACATGCATCTAGGAAAGTGTACATGCATCTAGAGAAGAGTGTAGCATTGGTGCATGCATCTAGGAATGTGCACATGCATCTAGGAATGCGTGCATGCATCTAGGAAAGGGTGCATGCATCTAGGAATGTGCACATGCATCTAGGAATGCATGCATGCATCTAGGAAAGGGTGCATGCATCTAGGAATGCGTGCATGCATCTAGGAAAGGGTGCATGCATCTAGGAATGTGCACATGCATCTAGGAATGCGTGCATGCATCTAGGAAAGTGCACATGCATCTAGAGAACAGTGTAGCATTGGTGCATGCATTGGTGCATGCATCTAGGAATGTGCACATGCATCTAGAGAAGAGTGTAGCACCAGTGCATGCATCTAGGAAAAGGGTGCATGCATCTAGGAATGTGTGCATGCATGCATCTAGGAATGTGCACATGCATCTAGGAATGCATGCATGCATCTAGAGAAGAGTGTAGCATCAGTGCATGCATCTAGGAATGCGCACATGCATCTAGGAATGCACACATGCATCTAGGAATGCGTGCATGCATCTAGGAATGCACACATGCATCCCTGCCTTATATGGAAGGTTTCCTGCATGAAACCTGCACAGCCACTGAATGAAACCTCACAGCCACTGAATGAAACCTCACAGCCACTGAATGAAACCTACACAGCCACTGAATGAAACCTCACAGCCACTGAATGAAACCTACACAGCCACTGAATGAAACCTACACAGCCACTGCATGCAACCTCTCAGTGAGTGAATGCAACAACACAGCCACTGAATGCAACCTCCATATAGGAAATGCA